>NC_092168.1:25366703-26003369 GCF_045791955.1 Oncorhynchus clarkii lewisi | reverse complement strand
TGTCTCTGTCTCTCTCTCTCTCTATCTCCATGTCTTTTGTAACAAGCAGCCGTATTGTTGTCAGTCCGCTAGGGACTGTGTATGTTTATCCTGTGTTGCCATTTAATTAGCAAGTAAATAAATAATTAAGCTAATTTGTGTCATACTGAATCATAAGTAAGGCTTGGGTTTTTGCAGATGCAAGTAGGTTATGACTGTTCAGAATCATGATATGAAATAAATTGACTGTTTATAGATGTGATAAGTAAAGACCTTTAGAGTTTAATTCGGGAGATGGTAACTCTTTAAAGAACCGCTCTCGTGGTGCCCCAGATCCCAATGAGTTAATTGTTACATGATCAATTTAATCGGGTAACAATTAAACATATTTAGGTAATTAGATAAATCTTCAGATTAATGTTAAAGTCAAATCACGACATATTGGTGCCCTATGCAAGGCATCTAAAACATAATTAGGCCTAAATGCTGAATTAGTCCTCTACATGAATGGTGGAGCAAATTACATTATACCCAGAAAGAGCAATAGGCAGGATTGTCGTTGAGTGTGTGTGTGTGTTTCCTTTCAACCAGATAGCAGGGAGAAATTGACTCTGTTGTTGAATACCTGACAAAAGGGCAGACTGTGTAGGGGGAATTATTACGTTTTGAGAGCTACGACATAAGGGTCAGCCGATTTAAAGAAATTTGAGAAGATATATTTGTTTGGCCGAAGCAAAGTATTACCTCTCTCTTGCGTGCTTCAGGAGCGTGAGTAGACATGACAAGTATATATTTATGTTACCGTGTATTCCTGTAACATTATAGCAAGAAAGACTGATTGGGTTGAACGTGAGACGTTGTTAGTAAACCACCGTTCCCCAATTGAAGAGGACCGTTTTGTGCTTGAAGCGAACATTCTTGTACAGGAACAACTTGCTTTGCATTAGCTAAGCTAGCAAACCGAGAGAAGCCGCCTTTGCTCGAATCCCATATGATTTGTATTTGTATTTATTATGGATCCCAATTAGCTGCTACCAAAGCAAAAATAAGGCAGTTTATACAATTTTAAAACGTTACAATACATTCACAGATATCGCAACACACTGTGTGCCTTCAGGCCCCTACTCCACCACTACGAACATATCTACAGTACTAAATCCATGAGTATGTGTAGTGTGTATGTTATAGTGTGTGTGTGCATGTGTATGCATGTGTCTCTGCCAATGTTTGTGTCTAATCTAATTTTACTGCTTGTGTCAGTTACTTGATGTGGAATAGAGTTCCATTTAGTCATGGCTTTATGTAAAAGAAACATCCCTTTTTCGGAACCCTGTCTTTTAAAGATAATTCGTAAAAATCCAAACAGATCTTCATTGTAAAGGGTTTAAACACTGTTTCCCATGCTTGTTCAATTAACCGTAAACAATTAACCTCTAGCGTCGAGCAATCCCGTATCCGGGAGCGTAATCATAGCCTCAAGCTCATTACCATAACGCAACGTTTCCTATTCATGAAAATCGCAAATGAAATGAAATAAATATATTCAAACACAAGCATAGCCTTTTGTTAACAACACTGTCATCTCAGATTTTCAAAATATGCTTTTCAACCAAAGCTACACAAGCATTTGTGTAAGAGTATTGATAGCCTAGCATAGCATTAAGCCTAGCATTCAGCAGGCAACATTTTCACAATAACAAGAAAAGCATTCAAATAAAATAATTTACCTTTGAAGAACTTTGGATGTTTTCAATGACGAGACTCTTAATTAGATAGCAAATATTATTTGTGTAGACGAAATAGCTCCGTTTTGTTCATCACGTTTGGCTAAGAAAAACACCGGAAAATGCAGTCACTTACAACGCCAAACTTTTTTCCAAATTAGCTCCATAATATCGACAGAAACATGGCAAACTTTGTTTAGAATCAA
The DNA here is from genome assembly GCF_045791955.1 of Oncorhynchus clarkii lewisi. Taxonomy (NCBI): domain Eukaryota; kingdom Metazoa; phylum Chordata; class Actinopteri; order Salmoniformes; family Salmonidae; genus Oncorhynchus; species Oncorhynchus clarkii. The sequence goes on along the minus strand of NC_092168.1, from coordinate 26,001,460 downwards.
TCCTCAAGGTGTTTTTCACATATCTATTCGATAATCTATCAGTGGTGGCAGTTGCCTTCTCATCAGAAGCAAACGGAAAAATACTGCAGCTGGAGATTACGCAATAATTGCGACGGAGGACACCAAGCGACCACCTGGTAGATGTAGTCTCTTATGGTCAATCTTCCAATGATATGCCTACAAATACGTCACAATGCTGCAGACACCTTGGGGAAAACGTGGAAAACGTAAGCTGACTCCTAGCTCCTTCACAGCCATATAAGGAGTCATTGCCATGAGGCGGTTTCAAAAAATGCGGCACTTCCTGATTGGATTTTTATCTGGGTTTTTTAACATCAGTTCTGTGGCACTCACAGACAATATCTTTGCAGTTTTGGAAACGTCAGGGTGTTTTCTTTCCAAAGCTGTCAATTATATGCATAGTCGAGCATCTTTTCGTGACAAAATATCTTGTTTAAAACGGGAACGTTTTTCATCCAAAATTTAAAATAGCGCCCCCTATATCCAACTGAATTGGCAGGCGAGACCCTGAGGACAAACCATTAAAAAAAGAAAATTCCGCATACCACTGATTTCAATGCCTGGCACTTTTATAATAGGGCGAAATCATCCCCGATTGCAGTTCCTATGCATGCCTATCCTCAATTTAAAGGGATAACCAGATTCCTTTTTTCTATGGCTTCCCTAAGGTGTCAACAGTCTTTAGACATAGTTTCAGGCTTTTATTTTGAAAAATGAGCGAGAAAGATCACATTGCGTAAGTGGATAGGTGGGGCTCTCAGAGTGAGTTTTGCGTAACAGAGTAAAGCGGCCATTGTTTCTCCCAGTCCTATTGAAAAACCTACACTCACGGTTGATATATTATCGAATATATATTTTAAAAACAACCTGAGGATTGATTATAAAAAACGTTTGACATGTTTCTGTGGACATTATGGATATTATTTAGAATTTTTGTCTGCGTTGTCATGACCGCTCTTTCCTGTAGATATCTGAACATAACGCGACAAACAAACGGAGGTATTTGGATATAAAAATAATCTTTATGGAACAAAAGGAACATTTGTTGTGTAACTGGGAGTCTCATGAGTGAAAACATCCGAAGATCATCAAAGGTAAACGATTAATTTGATTGCTTTTCTGATTTTCGTGACCTAGCTACTTAATGCTTAGTGTACATAATGTTTTGTTATGCTATCGATAAACTTACACAAACGCTTGGATTGCTTTCGCTGTAAAGCATAATTTCAAAATCTGAGACGACAGGTGGATTAACAAAAGGCTAAACTGTGTTTTGCAATACTGCACTTGTGATTTCATGAATATGAATATTTTTTTGTAAAATTATTTGACTGTGGCGCTATGCTATTCAACGGTTGCTGATGACAATTATCCCGCTTAAAACCTCTTGGGGCTAGGGGGCAGAATTTTCACTTTTGGATAAATAGCGTGCCCAATTTCAACTTCCTGCTAGTCATGCCAAGAATATAAGATATGCATATTATTCCTAGATTTGGATAGAAACCACTCTGAAGTTTCCAAAACTGTTTGAATCATGTCTGTGAGTATAACAGAACTTATGTAGCAGGCAAAACAGAGAGAGGCAAAAAATAAAATTCTGAACAGTTAGTCCTCGGGGAAGCGGTAGGATGATGGTTGGATTTGCGTTTATCATCGAAGGAATGAGTGTTACACCGAGGCCTGTACTCTGGAGCGGGATCGATTTGGAGGTGGAGGGTCCGTCATGGTCTGGGGTGGTGTGTCACAGCATCATTGGACTGAGTTTGTTGTCATTGCAGGCAATCTCAATGCTGTGCGTTACAGGGAAAACATCCTCCTCCCTCATGTGGTACCCTTCCTGCAGGCTCATCCTGACATGACCCTCCAGCATGACAATGCCACCGGCCATTCTGCTCGTTCTGTGCTGCAAGACAGGAATGTCAGTGTTCTGCCATCGTCAGCGAAGAGCCCGGATCTCAATCCCATTGAGCACGTCTGGGAACTGTTGGATCGGAGGGTGAGGGCTAAGGCCATTCCCTCCAGAAATGTCCGGCAACTTGCAGGAGCCTTGGTAGAAGAGTGGGGTAACATCTCACAGACATAAATGGCAAATCTGGTGCAGTCCATGAGGAGGAGATGCACTGCAGTACTTAATGCAGCTGGTGGCCACACCAGATACTGACTGTTACTTGTGATTTTGACCCCCCTTTTGTTCAGAGACACATTATTCAATATCTGTTAGTCACATGTCTGTAGAACTTGTTCAGTTTATGTCTCAATTATTGAATCTTGTTATGGTCATACAAATATTTACACATGTTAAGTTTGCTGAAAATAAACGCAGTTTGTGAGAGGACGTTTCTTTTTTTGCTGAGTTTAGTACTGTGTGCCTCCCATAGTCTTTTCTGGACTTGGGGACTGTGAAGAGACCTCTTGTGGCATGTCTTGTGGAGTATGCATGTGTATCCAAGCTGTGTGCCAGTAGTTGAGACAGGCAGTTCGGTGTATTCAACCTCTCATAAATAAAGTAGTGATGAAGTCAATCTCTCCACTTTCAGCCAGTAGAGATTGACATGCATATTATTAAAATTAGCTCACTGTGTACGTCCAAGGGCCAGCCGTGCTGCCCTGTTCTTAGCCAATTGCAAGTCCTTTCTTGTGGCACCTGACCACACGACTGAACAGTAGTCAAGGTGCGACAAACCTGGGCCTGTAGGACAACCTGATCCAGGTTACAGGCACTGGTTACAGTTAGAAGTATTTTCCTGAGTGGGCAGAATGATGATAGCCAGTAAATATTTAAATCACCAAGAAAATATACTTCTCTGTTAGTATCACATACATTATCAAGCATTTCACACACATTATCCAAATACTGACTCTTAGCACTTGGTGGTCTATAGCAGCTTCCCACAAGAATGAACTTTAGGTGAGGCAGATGAACCTGTAGCCATATTACTTCAACAGTATTTAACATTAGATCGTCTCTAAGCTTTACAGGAATGTGGTTCTGAATATAGACCGCAACACCACCTCCGTTGGCATTTTTGTATTTTTGGTAGATGCTATAACCATGTATTGCTACCACTGTATTTTTTTTAAATTTACCTTTATTTAACTAGGCAAGTCAGTTAAGAACAAATTCTTATTTTCAATGACAGCCTAGGAACAGTGGCGAGTGACGTACTTCCATGGCTGGTTGGTTGGGTCGAGATCAGCTCCGTTCTGAACCTGACTGTTCAGGGGCATCACGACAGATTTGTACCTTGTCTGCTTGGGGATTTGAACTTCCGGTTACAGGTCCAATGCTTTAACCACTAGGCTACCCTACTGCCCCATATCATCAAAGTTGTTATCTAAATGAGTTTCAGAGATTTCAGAATATGAGTGTCATCTGTTTCTAGCAAGTTATTGACTTCATGGACCTTGTTTTTTAGGCTCCATATGTTAATATGGGCTATTTTTAGCACTTTTCTGGGTTGCTTGATTGTTTTTAATGCTTTACCGGGAAGTGTATTAGAGGTAGACTTACTCGTGTTATTTACATTGGAGCTGATAATGCAGGGTGAGCGGCATAAAGTGGTCTTCCTACTATTGCACACCGCCTCAGTGCTAACAGTGCAACTCTGGTTTATAGGCTCATGATTACTGCTTACAATAGCTGTAGGATAAACAGATCTATTCAGTGCAATTAGTGGTACATAAATTAAATGACTTACATTGTGTTTGCCAATGTCCCTAAGCTCATGTACATCTGATGCAGCATTATGACGACTCATTGTCACAATGGTAGGGATTAACTGAGCTGGTCTTGGATCATTTACCAGTCATTGTTTCAACGCAGCCTTGAAGTGTGTTGACAGAGTCCAGGAGCCAAGATGATTTGGATGGACTCTGTCATTCCTGTAGAGTATCTTCTGTTTCCAGAAGGTGTCAAAGTTATCAATAAAAGTGAATCCAGCAGAGCTAGAGTAGTCTTTTAGCCAGATGTGTAATGCCAGCAGTCTGTTCAATCTTTCATACCCGCGGCCCTGGACCTGAAATTATTGGCCGTTTTTTTGAGTCTTTTAATGCTAAATGCTTCTTTAAAATTCATTTTCAAATGTTCCGAGCTAGCCCTCCTGATGTCGTTGACCCCACATGGACTAAGACAGTGTTAGTTCCCAGTATCTGGGTAGCACAGGGTTTTTGCCTTGGGGACCGAGATGTTTCTCACCATAGAGCTGCCTATGATGACAGCTAGTGATGTTGAATGGGCCGGTCTTTCAGGCAGCCTCACAGTCTGGTTAGGCTGGGAGCTCCAAGGATCTGGACCCTAGGTAGAAGCCACCGGAGAGGGAGACAGAGACGAGGAGGAAGACACAGGTACCTCCAGATACGATTTTGATTGGGAAGCCACCACGGACGAAGGCGCCGGAACCTCTAGATCCAAGGCGGCAAAGCTGTTTCTGATCTGTGTCAGATCTGGGCTCAACATCTACTTGGAGTCTCCATTGCCAGAGGATGCCTTCTTCGACTTCCATGGCGAGTGACGTACTTCCATGGCTGGTTGGTTGGGTCGAGATCAGCTCCGTTCTCCAGGGAAGGAGACCCCTTCGGGGATGGAACCCTGCCTAGCACCGGCCAATCGGCTGTGGAGAGCAGGCATGGCGGCGACACTTCCACCAGACCAGAGCGCCGTCCGGCTACAGGGGTGGAAGAAAATTAAAAAGTAGGTGGGTGTGTGTTCCCCAGTAGCTTATGTAGGTTTGCTACTTGCTTGCTAAGAGTAGCTACTTCGCTCCTGTACTCCCCCGCAAGCAAACAGTTGCTATATTGAAAGTCAACGTGGTCCACATTGTCCCGGAACAAAGCAAAATAAATGCAGCTCCTGCAACATTGGAAACGTTCAATAGTGGCCTCCAATTGAAACCACTGAGCCAGCTAGGCTAGCTGGTCTTTCGCGTCTCTCCCCCTATATTTGGAATCTGGCAGGATCCCGGGACAGATGGCAGCGCTCACAGCAATTTAGCCCAATAGAGCCGCAGGATTCAAAATAAAATAAAAGTACATAAAAACACTGTCAGCTTTTAAACCAAGGTCTTTAGTTTGGGTTTCAAAGTTCAACAGGTTTCAGTTTCGGCGTTCGACAGCGTTCAACAACAACAAACATACGTTGTGCTCTAATGCCGTCGAAATCGCTACAGAATGTTTCAACTTTCAGGGTAAGTGACCCCTTGTGGTGAAGAATCACCCCTGAAATGTTTTTGAAAAACACAATGTCCAATGTGAGGGCAAAACGTCTTCTCACATCTGTAACAACTGGTTACACTTATAATATCCAACCAAAATCATCTGATTGGATATCTTTAATCATTCGATTTAACAAGGAAGTTAAATTGCCTAACAAACATCTTTACCAGGTTGATAATTCAGATAAGGACCAAATAATTTGTTCCAACCAATGAGACATATTAAACTTTTCCATGCAGCGACGCTTTCAGGTTATTTGATGCTTATTTCCCAGATAGCCTACACAGGTATGATTAATCATTAACATTGCTAAATCAGTTAATAAACTTGCTTTTGCAAGTTCATTGAAGTCCAACTCCAACATTACTGATCCAGGATTGATGATTCATTAATGCATATAAATTTCAGCTCCCAATTAGTCAAAACCCAAACTTAAATAATAAATATAATAATGAGCAAGCTATCAGAGGGGGTGGCCATCATTCCCCCGCTAATAAGTGAACCCTCACCGACAGACAGATTGATCGTTGACCTCAGCAGCGATATAAACCTAAACTATGCCAAAGGGCTGAACTGCAGAAACGGTGAAAAATACCCTCCAAAATAAACCATCAGGCCCAGGCATTGTAAAGGTTATCTTAAGTTTAGCCCAGAAGTATGGCAGCCAGCAAAGATTGGTCCAGTAGCACAGTGCCCAGCTGAAGCACGATCAAGAAATGGAAACGAAGGAAATCTCATCACTGAATCTCTCGCTCCGCACTCAAGACCTCTGCCTGCAAACCATGACAGATAAGGATGAGGCCAAACAGAGCAAGTGCCACACTCACGTGTCTAAAATAAGTACTCTAAGCTCCCAAGTAGACTTTGTTATGCAGCAGAAAACCACCCTTAGGTACCATCTGGAGGAACTCCAGAAAAGTCACGAGCTACAGCGTGACTACCCAACAAAGCAACCAAGCTCGCAACCGTAGCTCGGTACACAAATGAGTGAAGATGACAGAAGGTTTCAGACGTTGCCTCTCTCTGTGTCCCTCGGTCTTTTCCTCTTGGCCATTCAGGACAGAGTTATATCTTCTTTGTATACATCAATGATGTTGCTCTTGCTGCTGGTGATTCTCTGGTACACCTCTACGCAGACGACACCATTCTGTATACTTCTGGCCCCTCTTTGGACACTGTGTTATTAACTAACCTCCAGACGAGCTTCAATGCCATACAACTCTCCTTCCGTGGCCTCCAACTGCTCTTAAACGCAGGGAAAACTAAATGTATGCTCTTCAACCGATCCCTGCCCGCACCTGCTCGCCTGTCCAGCATCACTACTCTGGATGGCTCTGACTTAGAATATGTGGACAACTACAAATACCTAGGTGTCTGGTTAGACTGTAAACTCTCCTTCCAGACTCACATTAAGCATCTCCAATCCAAAATTAAATCTAGAATTGGCTTCCTATATCGCAACAAAGCATACTTCACTCATACTGCCAAACATACCCTCTTAAAACTGACCATCCTACCGATCCTCGACTTCGGTGATGTCATCTATAAAATAGCCTCCAACATCTACTCAACAAACTGGATGCAGTCTATCACAGTGCCATCCGTTTTGTCACCAAAGCCCCATACACTACCCACCATTGCGACCTGTACGCTCTCGTTGGTTGGCCCTCGCTTCATACTCGTCGCCAAACCCACTGGCTACAGGTTATCTACAAGTCTCTGCTAGGTAAAGCCTCGCCTTATCTCAGCTCACTGGTTACCGTAGCAGCACCCACTCGTAGCACGCGCTTCATCAGGTGTATCTCACGGGTCACCCCCAAAGCCAATTCCTCTTTTGGTCGTCTTTCCTTCCAGTTCTCTGCTGCCAATGACTGGAACGAACTGCAAAAATCTCTGTAATGCTGGAGACTCATATCTCCCTCACTAGCTTTAAGCACCAGCTGTCAGAGCAGCTCACAGATCACTGCACCTGTACATAGCCCATCTGTAAACAGCCCATCTATCTACCTACCTCATCCCCATACAGTATTAATTTATTTATCTTGCCCCTTTGCATCCCAGTATCTCTACTTGCACATTCATCTTCTGCACATCTACCATTCCAGTGTTTAAATTGCTAAATTGTAATTACTTCGCCACCATGGCCTATTTATTGCCTTAACTCCCTTATCTTACCTTATTTGCACTCACTGTACATATACTTTTTGTTTTCTTTTGTTCTACTGTATTATGTACTGCTGTATGTTTTGTTTATTCCACGTTTAACTGTGTGTTGTTGTATGTGCCAAATTGCTATGCTTTATCTTGGCCAAGTCGCAGTTGCAAATGAGAACATGTTCTCAACTAGCCTACCTGGTTTAAAAAATAATAATATGGCCTCGCCGCCAAAGCTTGGCTTCTCCTCTTTGCATTTTGGCCCAAAATTCCCCACAGGATGAAGCCAACCTTCTCCGCGCACTTGGCACAGAATGCCTTGACAAAATGATCAAGAACTTCCGGACATTTGACCCCATTCCAGGGAAGACAAACGACACTGAGACGTTCTTAGCAGACATCGAGGAGACCTTGGATGGCTACCTGAACGCTACGGGTACTGACAGGCTTTACCTGTTGAAGCGAACGTCGAATAGACACGTGACAAGGTTCATCCATCTACAACAGCAACACATGCAAAACGACTACGCAAAACTCGCCACGGCTTTGAAAATGGAATTCAGTGGTTCTGCAACTCGCAAACACAACAGCTCGCTGGCTAACACTGTCAAACAAGTACAGAATGAACACGTTTAGCTTACTTTGGCCTACTCACTGAAACAGGAATGGAATTACCATTCAAACAAATGTTTCTGGAGAACGTGTATCCCAACTTCATTATCTACTTGGGCCCTACAGCCCACATTGGTTTGCCAATCTCAGAACTCAGAGAGCTTGCGTGCACAGCTTCTGAGGCATCAAGAGTGAGCCACGCAAAGAGCCCTGACATCTCGGTTTTCAATACCTAACAGGAGCACCCACTCCAGTTAGAGGGAGCATAATCAGGGATAGTAGCGGTGAGAGATGATGCTCAACAGCGGCATCTACCACAAAACCACGATACAAATAACCACCGCGGTCAAAATAACTATAAAGAACGTTGCCGGCAAAAACGACTACCGCTACAATCAATCTGATCGCTACGTTCCTGCACCCAACCCACACAAAGGGTCAGGGCACAAGAGAGACAAAGGGTTCAATGACGACCAAAGCATAGACCGATGCTCTCTAGAAGTTCTGCTAAGAGAAGTACAAAAGCGCCATAAATTTGACAAAGAGGAAAAATAGGATTTTCCATGACTAGGCGTAGATTTTCCGGAGAACAAGTCTGCCGAAATGAATACCATTAGCGAGGACGTAAACATTCAAATTACCCCCGCTCTCACTCAAAACCCTATGCTGGTCTGCTCGATCAAGAAACAAGCCCATAGGCTTCGACTATAGACTCAGATACAAATGTTGCGACGCTGAAGGTAAACCACATCACAATAGCCAATTCCACTCAAACTCCGATAAGTTAATCTGTTTTCACCATGAACACAAATGACGCATCACATTATTGCGAACAACCACTCCACTTTGTGGGGAATATGACCACAAAACGTAACTCTGAAAGTCGCTACCTGGAAACAATCCTGGAGGACTGCTTAAACCGTGATGCGCTAATTGATTCAGGCTCGACAATATCGCTCATCTCTCAAACATTGTTCAATGATCTCTAAAGGGCTGTGAACCCAGCTTAACATTGGATAAAAACAGAACGATGCAAGACTAAACTGAGATTTCACTCAGACTACCTCGCCTCTCACATTGAGACTCATGCTGAAACTACACTTCCAAAACGTATCGCTTGTTCACCCTGTGTATGGTTACGAGCCTCAAAACTTCATACCCGCTACTCGGAGCAGACTTGATGGATCGTTTGGTCCCACTGATGGATTGGATAAACAACCCATTTTTGTCACAAGTAACCGTGCTGTCTCCACCGACCACACTGTCTTCTCCTAACGCTGGCTGCAACAAAGTCATCCACAAGGCGTATCTGTCGACAGGACCCCTTGGGATAAATACTTTTCGATACCACTTCGTGCAGAATCTGACTCAAGCAGATATTACGATATCTTGGCACATACAATCAGCAAACATGGTAGATTATTATTTTCATGATTTTGAGTCCACAGTCTCTGTGAGTGAGCAACTTCCTCCTCCTTGGAGTCATGCAATACTGTAGCTAAGATTAACTTATCTTGTCCTTCAGACACTTCCACTAGCACCGCGGCCGTATCAGGAAACAAAGCATCAACGTTCAGAGTGGACTCTGCCTCTGATGATACATTTTCTGCTTTGAGGAGGACTGAAACACCTTGAAATGGAACTAACGGAGTTAGTCCCACCACTGACCCGGTGACTCCAACTAGTGAAACACTGTGCGATATCGGCGAAACATATCCTCGTCTCAGTTTGCAAGTACAGGAACGGTTGCCACACGCGCACGCTGTGGTGTATGGCAGGCCACTGAGCGTTTTGAAGCACGTACAACTTTAGATTTGTTTGAAAGGTTACAACCAATCTACTAACAACACGGCTGCTGATAACTCGTACAAAGGGCACAATCTTTTAGTTTGTGCCTTGGACACAAACATCAACCGCGCTGGGAGGGGGGTCCCGAGACAAAAAGGGGCGGAATCCTAGCCGAGACCCATGACAGCCTCGTCGAGGCCAGTGCGGGGGTCAAGGCTACGTGCAACACTGTATGAGGCCGCCCGATCAGGAAACAAATACATTTGTAAACCTCCCCACAAGAACAGAGAGGAGCAGACAAGCCCCTCGATGGGGATAACCTTAGAATACATCTTGAGGTGTCCCACACTGGTCATAAAAGACGTCCAGTGGACTTTCCACCTACTCCCCCCAAAAATAGTAACAATAATTATTTCTTGCCATGTGTAGTCTCAACTACACTGCAACTAGTAAAATGCTCTAATCACGTGTTCCAGTAGGATAACATTTCGGCATAAATTGGTAGGGTAGCTGGTCCCCTTGGGTAACAGTACCAATGCCAGCAACTGTCAGTCCAGCGACAGTCAGCAAGAAGGTTAGAGACCTAACAAGTCAAATTGCCCTTGATAACAGCGACAGAGGAGATGGTAGTCACTCAGATTGCAACAAGTGGAAGGGAATCTCCAAAACACTCTTCTGATGGTTAACACACGCTAATAAATAGAACCCTCCATTCAGGAGTAAAGTTTTTAGAAGTCATGAACCATGATCTCACCGCATACGACTGGTTCAGTGCTTATAGAGTACTTCTTGTCATGTATTGTCATATTATGTCTTGTTCCTGTTCTTTCTCTTCACTCCGTCTCCCTCTGCTGGTCGTATTAGGTTACCTTCTCTTCCTCTCCTTCCCCCAGCTGTTCCTCATCTTCTCTAACTACCTCGTTCACCCTTTTCCCACCTGTTCCTTTTTTCCCTCTGATTAGGTCTCTATTTCTCTCTCTGTTCCTGCTTCTGTCTTTGTCAGATTCTCGTTTGAGTTTCTCATGCCAGAACCATACTATCGTCTCGTTTGCTTCACCCTTGTCCCGTCCTGTCGGAATCTGCCTGTTCATCTGATGCTACGTGTGATCAGGTACCTCTGTCCTCTACGACCCGCGCCTACCCAGAGAGACCAGCAGTCTGTCGCCGCTAACCCAGCTATTCTCCTCTGCTGCTAAGAAGGGGACTCTAACCCAGCTATTCTCCTCTGCTGCTAAGAAGGGGGACTCTTCTGTAAATATCAGAAGGACTTTATGATTAATTTGTCGCCCTCTCTGCGGGTTGTCTATTTTGCCATTATATACATCTGAAGAGGATCTATGTCTTCCCTGTGTTTTGACATTAAAGGACTCTGTTTTTGTTAAACCGCTTTTGGGTCCTCACTCACGTGCATAACAGAAGAATCTGACCAAGAATGGACCCAGCGACTTCGGATCCTCTCCACTCAGCCGTCGAGATCCAGGGAGCGATGCTAGGCAGACACGAGCAGGAATTGTCTGCTGCTCGACATGCCGTTGAGACCCTGGCCGCCCAAGTCTCCGACCTCACAGAACAGATTCACCATCTCCGCCTCGATCCACCGGCCACTTCCAGGGCTTTCGAATCTCCGGAGCCCAGAATCAATAACCCGCCGTGTTACTCTGGGGAGCCCACTGAATGCCGCTTGTTCCTCACCCAGTGTGATATTGTGTTTTCTCTCCAGCCCAACACTTACTCCAGGAGCACAGCTCGTATCGCCTACGTCATATCTCTCCTTACTGGACGGGCTCGTGAGTGGGGCACGGCAATCTGGGAGGCGAGGGCTGAGTGTACTAACCAGTATCAGGACTTTAAGGAGGAGATGATACGGGTTTTTGATCGTTCTGTTTTTGGGGAGGAAGCTTCCAGGGTCCTGTCTTCCCTATGTCAAGGTAATCGATCCATAACAGATTACTCTATTGAGTTTCGCACTCTTGCTGCCTCCAGTGACTGGAACGAGCCGGCTTTGCTCGCTCGTTTTCTGTAGGGTCTCCGCGCGGAGGTAAAGGATGAGATTCTCTCCCGGGAGGTTCCTTCCAGCGTGGATTCCTTGATTGAACTCGCTATTCGCATAGAGCGACGGGTTGATCTTCGTCACCGAGCTCGTGGAAAGGAGCTCGCGTTCTCCGTTGCCCCCCTCTCCGCATCACTACCATCTTCCTCCGCCGGCTCGGGTGCTGAGCCTATGCAGCTGGGGGGTATCCGCATCTCGACTAAGGAGAGGGAACGGAGAATCACCAACCGCCTCTGTCTCTATTGCGGTTCCGCTGGTCATTTTGTCACTTCATGTCCAGTAAAAGCCAGAGCTCATCAGTAAGCGGAGGGCTACTGGTGAGCGCTACTACTCTGGTCTCTCCTTCAAGATCCTGCACTACCTTGTCGGTCCATCTACGCTGGACCGGTTCGTCAGCTTCCTGCAGTGCCTTGATAGACTCTGGGGCGGAGGGCTGTTTTATGGACGAGACCTGGGCTCAGGAACATGACATTCCTCTCAGACAGTTAAGGGAGCCCACGGCCTTGTTCGTTTTGGATGGTAGTTCTCTCCCCAGGATTCAGCGTGAGACGCTACCTTTAACCCTCACTGTCTCTGGTAATCATAGGGAAACCCTTTCTTTTTAAATTTTTTGTTCACCTTTTACACCTGTTGTTTTGGGCCATCCCTGGCTAGTTTGTCATAATCCTTCTATTAATTGGTCTAGTAATTCTATCCTCTCCTGGAACGTCTCTTGTCATGTGAAATGTTTAATGTCTGCTATCCCTCCTGTTTCCTCTGTCTCTTCTTCACAGGAGGAGCCTGGTGATTTGACGGGGGGTGCCGGAGGAATATCACGATCTGCGCACGGTGTTCAGTCGGTCCAGGGCCACCTCTCTTCCTCCGCACCAGTCGTATGATTGTAGTATTGATCTCCTTCCGGGAACCACTCCCCCCCGGGGTAGACTATACTCTCTGTCGGCTCCTGAACGTAAGGCTCTCGAAGATTATTTGTCTGTAGCTCTTGACGCCGGTACCATAGTCCCCTCCTCCTCTCCCGCCGGAGCTGGGGTTTTTTTTGTTAAGAAGAAGGACGGGTCCCTGCGCCCCTGCATAGATTATCGAGGGCTGAATGACATAACAGTGAAGAATCGTTATCCGCTCCCTCTTATGTCTTCAGCCTTCGAGATCCTGCAGGGAGCCAGGTTTTTCACTAAGTTGGACCTTCGTAACGCTTACCATCTCGTGCGCATCAGGGAGGGGGACGAGTGGAAAACGGCGTTTAACACTCCGTTAGGGCACTTTGAATACCGGGTTCTTCCTTTCGGCCTCGCTAACGCTCCAGCTGTCTTTCAGGCATTAGTCAATGACGTCCTGAGAGACATGCTGAACATCTTTGTTTTCGTTTACCTTGACGATATCCTGATTTTTTCACCGTCACTCCAGATTCATGTTCAGCACGTTCGACGTGTCCTCCAGCGCCTTTTAGAGAATTGTCTTTTTGTGAAGGCTGAGAAGTGCACTTTTCATGCCTCCTCCGTCACATTTCTTGGTTCTGTTATTTCCGCTGAAGGCATTAAGATGGATCCCGCTAAGGTCCAAGCTGTCATTGATTGGCCCGTTCCTAAGTCACGCGTCGAGCTGCAGCGCTTTCTCGGCTTCGCGAATTTCTATCGTCGTTTCATCCGTAATTTCGGTCAGGTGGCAGCTCCTCTCACAGCCCTTACTTCTGTCAAGACGTGCTTTAAGTGGTCCGTTTCCGCCCAGGGAGCTTTTGATCTCCTCAAGAATCGTTTTACATCCGCACCTATCCTTGTTACACCTGACGTCTCTAGACAGTTCGTTGTCGAGGTTGACGCGTCAGAGGTGGGCGTTGGAGCCATTCTTTCTCAGCGCTCCCTCTCTGACGACAAGGTCCACCCTTGCGCGTATTTTTCTCATCGCCTGTCGCCGTCGGAACGTAACTATGATGTGGGAAACCGCGAACTGCTCGCCATCCGCTTAGCCCTAGGCGAATGGCGACAGTGGTTGGAGGGGGCGACCGTTCCTTTTGTCGTTTGGACTGACCATAGGAACCTTGAGTACATTCGTTCTGCCAAACGACTTAATGCGCGTCAGGCTCGTTGGGCGCTGTTTTTCGCTCGTTTCGAGTTCGTAATTTCTTATCGTCCGGGCTCTAAGAACACCAAGCCTGATGCTTTATCTCGTCTCTTCAGTTCTTCAGTAGCCTCCACTGACCCCGAGGGGATTCTCCCTGAGGGGCGTGTTGTCGGGTTGACTGTCTGGGGAATTGAGAGGCAGGTAAAGCAAGCACTCACTCACACTCCGTCGCCGCGCGCTTGTCCTAGGAACCTTCTTTTCGTTCCCGTTCCTACTCGTCTGGCCGTTCTTCAGTGGGCTCACTCTGCCAAGTTAGCCGGCCACCCCGGCGTTCGAGGTACGCTTGCTTCCATTCGCCAGCGTTTTTGGTGGCCCACTCGGGAGCATGACACGCGTCGTTTCGTGGCTGCTTGTTCGGTCTGCGCGCAGACTAAGTCCGGTAACTCCCCTCCTGCCGGCCGTCTCAGACCGCTTCCCATTCCCTCTCGACCGTGGTCTCACATCGCCTTAGATTTTATCACCGGACTGCCTTCGTCAGCGGGAAAGACTGTTATTCTTACGGTTGTCGATAGGTTCTCTAAGGCGGCTCATTTTATTCCCCTCGCTAAGCTCCCTTCTGCTAAAGAAACGGCACAAATCATCATCGAGAATGTTTTCAGAATTCATGGCCTTCCGTCAGACGTCGTTTCGGACAGGGGTCCGCAATTCACGTCTCAATTTTGGAGGGAGTTTTGCCGTTTGATTGGGGCTTCCGTCAGTCTCTCTTCCGGCTTTCACCCCCAGTCTAACGGTCAAGCAGAACGGGCCAATCAGACTATTGGTCGCATCTTACGCAGTCTTTCTTTTCGTAACCCTGCGTCTTGGTCAGAACAGCTCCCCTGGGCAGAATACGCCCACAACTCGCTTCCTTCGTCTGCGACCGGGCTATCTCCTTTTCAGAGTAGCCTCGGGTACCAGCCTCCGCTGTTCTCGTCTCAGTTCGCCGAGTCCAGCGTCCCCTCCGCTCAGGCTTTTGTCCAACGTTGCGAGCGCACCTGGAAGAGGGTCAGGTCTGCACTTTGCCGTTATAGGGCGCAGACTGTGAGAGCCGCTAATAAGCGTAGAACTAAGAGTCCTAGATATTGTCGCGGTCAGAGAGTTTGGCTCTCCACTCAGAACCTTCCCCTTAAGACAGCTTCTCGCAAGTTGACCCCGCGGTTCATTGGTCCGTTCCGTATTTCTCAGATCATTAATCCTGTCGCAGTGCGACTTCTTCTCCCGCGATATCTTCGTCGCATCCACCCGGTCTTCCATGTCTCCTGTGTTAAGCCCGTTCTTCGCGCCCCCGCTCGTCTCCCCCCCCCCCATCCTTGTCGAGGGCGCACCTATCTACAGGGTCCGTAAGATTTTGGACATGCGTCCTCGGGGCCGTGGTCATCAGTACCTAGTGGATTGGGAGGGGTACGGTCCTGAGGAAAGGAGTTGGGTTCCCTCTCGGGACGTGCTGGACCGTTCGCTGATCGATGATTTCCTCCGTTGCCGCCAGGTTTCCTCCTCGAGTGCGCCAGGAGGCGCTCGGTGAGTGGGGGGGTACTGTCATGTATTGTCATATTATGTCTTGTTCCTGTTCTTTCTCTTCACTCCGTCTCCCTCTGCTGGTCGTATTAGGTTACCTTCTCTTCCTCTCCTTCCCCCAGCTGTTCCTCATCTTCTCTAACTACCTCGTTCACCCTTTTCCCACCTGTTCCTTTTTTCCCTCTGATTAGGTCTCTATTTCTCTCTCTGTTCCTGCTTCTGTCTTTGTCAGATTCTCGTTTGAGTTTCTCATACCAGAACCATACTATCGTCTCGTTTGCTTCACCCTTGTCCCGTCCTGTCGGAATCTGCCTGTTCATCTGATGCTACGTGTGATCAGGTACCTCTGTCCTCTACGACCCGCGCCTACCCAGAGAGACCAGCAGTCTGTCGCCGATAACCCAGCTATTCTCCTCTGCTGCTAAGAAGGGGACTCTAACCCAGCTATTCTCCTCTGCTGCTAAGAAGGGGGACTCTTCTGTAAATATCAGAAGGACTTTATGATTCATTTGTCGCCCTCTCTGCGGGTTGTCTATTTTGCCATTATATACATCTGAAGAGGATCTATGTCTTCCCTGTGTTTTGACATTAAAGGACTCTGTTTTTGTTAAACCGCTTTTGGGTCCTCACTCACGTGCATAACACTTCTGTCGTGAGGTTAGCTCCTCCGTGGATAACATAGCTATGAAATAGACTTCTTCATACCTATTGCCACTACAATGGTGTAAGACACATTGACTTGCAGTAAAACCACTACAGGTCCCCTTGGCATATGACTTGTGGTCGGCACCCATTCTTACTGACACACGGTCATTGACATGGAAATTATCTGATAATGTCAGACTCATTCTGCCCAGGTTGCAGCCTACCAGGATACTTGATTTTCTTGCCCTTGGCATGTACACTTGTGCAAGCATAAACACACGTGCACAATGGAACCTTTAATGAGGATTTATACTAGGATCAGAGCAAAATACAAAGGGTCAGAGCAAAATACCAGTATTGGTAAAGTTGAAAATAGACCCAGAAGCCCCTTTGACTCTACAGCTACGTTAATCACCCTTTTCTACCAAGAGGTCCATAGGTCATCCCTGTAGACTGTTTGAAGCTAGTGCCTTACAGCTGTAGACTCATCATATATTTATCAACTTAGGCCCTAAGCAACACACCGCTACAACCACCAGTTAGTAACAAAACACTGCTAATTAGGGGAAGAAATGTAATGATGAGTGTTGTCCGTTATTAACGTCTGTCTAAGTTACTGCGTAGATCCACCAGCCTGGCCAACGGGTCTGGATTGACGATCCACAACCATGTCCATTCTTGTGGGGGTCTGCAGCTTGCAGAAATCCTACCAGGTTTAACCATCAGAGGGGGACTGTCGTGAGTGTCCTGTGAGGATCCAAATAGGTCAGATCAGATTTGCAATGAATGACTTCAACCAGACCCCCTCTCACCTGCAGAGGGGGAAGGATGGAACTGATGGGGGTTAATAACTCACACCCTGTTGTAAATGAAGGACAGAACATTCAGCTCTCCCTCTCCAAATTCACTCAACAAATGTTCTTTGTTTCAAGAATACTTTTTCCCACCGAAACTCTAACTCGTTCAAAAGTAACTACTGGAACAATATTTCTAACATAGAACGTGGGGAATGGTCAGAGGTGATCTATAGAACACTAATCTCATATTGTGTGTTATTTTGTTATGTCATGAAAGAGTTAATTGTTACATGATTAATTTAATTGGGTAACAATTTAACATATTTAGGTAATTAGATAAATAACAGTCTTCAAATTGATGTTAAAGTCAAGTCACAACAATGATCTAAATTGATATTGTTTCATGACGAAACCATCTATCTTTCCATATTTGTGCAAATCTTTCTAAAACAGAAAATAGATACAATTCAATGGCTATCAATCAACAAAGAGGTAAGAATATGTATGTTACGGTGCGTGAATGAGGACCCAAAAGCGAATTAACTTAAACAGAGCTTCTTTAATTACCAAACATAGGTAGGCTCAGACGGACCGGCAGATTCCGACAGGACAAGACAAGGTTACAGCAAACATGACGACAGTCTGGTTCAGGCATGAAACACAACAAACAAGAATCCGACAAGGACAGGAGCAGGAACAGAGAGAGATATAGGGACCTAATCAGAGGGAAAAAGGGAACAGGTGGGAAAAGGGGTGACGAGGTGGTTAGGAGGAGACAAGGCACAGCTGGGGGAAAGAGGGGGAGAAAAGGTAACCTAACAACGACCAGCAGAGGGAGACAGGATGAAGGGAAAGGACAGAGACAAGACACAACATGACAGTACATGACAGTACCCCCCCACTCACCGAGCGCCTCCTGGCGCACTCGAGGAGGAAACCTGGCGGCAACGGAGGAAATCCTCGATCAGCGCACGGTCCAGCACGTCCCGAGAGGGAACCCAACTCCTCTCCTCAGGACCGTACCCCTCCCAATCTACGAGGTACTGGTGACCACGGCCCCGAGGACGCATGTCCAAAATTCTACGGACCCTGTAGATGGGTGCGCCCTCGACAAGGATGGGGGGGGGGGGGGGGGGAGACGAGCGGGGGCGCGAAGGACGGGCTTGATGCAGGAGACATGGAAGACCGGGTGGACGCGACGAAGGTATCGCGGAAGAAGAAGTCGAACTGCGACAGGATTAATGACCCGAGAAATACGGAACGGACCAATGAACCGCGGGGTCAACTTGCGAGAAGCCGTCTTAAGGGGAAGGTTCTGAGTGGAGAGCCAAACTCTCTGACCGCGACAATATCTAGGACTCTTAGTTCTACGCTTATTAGCAGCCCTCACAGTCTGCGTCCTATAACGGCAAAGTGCAGACCTGACCCTCTTCCAGGTGCGCTCGCAACGTTGGACAAAAGCCTGAGCGGAGGGGACGCTGGACTCGGCGAACTGAGATGAGAACAGCGGAGGCTGGTACCCGAGGCTACTCTGAAAAGGAGATAGCCCGGTCGCAGACGAAGGAAGCGAGTTGTGGGCGTATTCTGCCCAGGGGAGCTGTTCTGACCAAGACGCAGGGTTGCGAAAAGAAAGACTGCGTAAGATGCGACCAATAGTCTGATTGGCCCGTTCTGCTTGACCGTTAGACTGGGGGTGAAAGCCGGAAGAGAGACTGACGGAAGCCCCAATCAAACGGCAAAACTCCCTCCAAAATTGAGACGTGAATTGCGGACCTCTGTCCGAAACGACGTCTGACGGAAGGCCATGAATTCTGAAAACATTCTCGATGATGATTTGTGCCGTCTCTTTAGCAGAAGGAAGCTTAGCAAGGGGAATGAAATGAGCCGCCTTAGAGAACCTATCGACAACCGTAAGAATAACAGTCTTCCCCGCTGACGAAGGCAGTCCGGTGACAAAATCTAAGGCGATGTGAGACCACGGTCGAGAGGGAATAGGAAGCGGCCTGAGACGGCCGGCAGGAGGAGAGTTACCGGACTTAGTCTGCGCGCAGACCGAACAAGCAGCCACGAAACGACGCGTGTCATGCTCCCGGGTGGGCCACCAAAAACGCTGGCGAATGGAAGCAAGCGTACCCCGAACGCCAGGGTGGCCGGCTAACTTGGCAGAGTGAGCCCACTGAAGAACGGCCAGACGAGTAGGAACGGGAACGAAAAGAAGGTTCCTAGGACAAGCGCGCGGCGACGGAGTGTGAGTGAGCGCTTGCTTTACCTGCCTCTCAATTCCCCAGACAGTCAACCCGACAACACGCCCCTCAGGGAGAATCCCCTCGGGGTCAGTGGAGGCTACTGAAGAACTGAAGAGACGAGACAAAGCATCAGGCTTGGTGTTCTTAGAGCCCGGACGATAAGAAATCACGAACTCGAAACGAGCGAAAAACAGCGCCCAACGCGCCTGACGCGCATTAAGTCGTTTGGCAGAACGGATGTACTCAAGGTTCCTATGGTCAGTCCAAACGACAAAAGGAACGGTCGCCCCCTCCAACCACTGTCGCCATTCGCCTAGGGCTAACCGGATGGCGAGCAGTTCGCGGTTACCCACATCATAGTTACGTTCCGACGGCGACAGGCGATGAGAAAAATACGCGCATGGGTGGACCTTGTCGTCAGAGAGGGAGCGCTGAGAAAGAATGGCTCCCACGCCCACCTCTGACGCGTCAACCTCGACAACGAACTGTCTAGAGACGTCAGGTGTAACAAGGATAGGAGCGGATGTAAAACGATTCTTGAGGAGATCAAAAGCTCCCTGGGCGGAAACGGACCACTTAAAGCACGTCTTGACAGAAGTAAGGGCTGTGAGAGGAGCTGCCACCTGACCGAAATTACGGATGAAACGACGATAGAAGTTCGCGAAGCCGAGAAAGCGCTGCAGCTCGACGCGTGACTTAGGGACGGGCCAATCAATGACAGCTTGGACCTTAGCGGGATCCATCTTAATGCCTTCAGCGGAAATAACAGAACCGAGAAATGTGACGGAGGAGGCATGAAAAGTGCACTTCTCAGCCTTCACAAAAAGACAATTCTCTAAAAGGCGCTGGAGGACACGTCGAACGTGCTGAACATGAATCTGGAGTGACGGTGAAAAAATCAGGATATCGTCAAGGTAAACGAAAACAAAGATGTTCAGCATGTCTCTCAGGACATCATTGACTAATGCCTGAAAGACAGCTGGAGCGTTAGCGAGGCCGAAAGGAAGAACCCGGTATTCAAAGTGCCCTAACGGAGTGTTAAACGCCGTCTTCCACTCGTCCCCCTCCCTGATGCGCACGAGATGGTAAGCGTTACGAAGGTCCAACTTAGTGAAAAACCTGGCTCCCTGCAGGATCTCGAAGGCTGAAGACATAAGAGGAAGCGGATAACGATTCTTCACTGTTATGTCATTCAGCCCTCGATAATCTATGCAGGGGCGCAGAGACCCGTCCTTCTTCTTGACAAAAAAAAACCCCGCTCCGGCGGGAGAGGAGGAGGGGACTATGGTACCGGCGTCAAGAGCTACAGACAAATAATCTTCGAGAGCCTTACGTTCGGGAGCCGACAGAGAGTATAGTCTACCCCGGGGGGGGGTGGTTCCCGGAAGGAGATCAATACTACAATCATACGACCGGTGTGGAGGAAGAGAGGTGGCCCTGGACCGACTGAACACCGTGCGCAGATCGTGATATTCCTCCGGCACCCCTGTCAAATCACCAGGCTCCTCCTGTGAAGAAGAGACAGAGGAAACAGGAGGGATAGCAGACATTAAACATTTCACATGACAAGAGACGTTCCAGGAGAGGATAGAATTACTAGACCAATTAATGGAAGGATTATGACAAACTAGCCAGGGATGGCCCAAAACAACAGGTGTAAAAGGTGAACGAAAAATTAAAAAAGAAATGGTTTCACTATGATTACCAGAAACAGTGAGGGTTAAAGGTAGCGTCTCACGCTGAATCCTGGGGAGAGGACTACCATCCAGGGCGAACAAGGCCGTGGGCTCCTTTAACTGTCTGAGAGGAATGTCATGTTCCCGAGCCCAGGTCTCGTCCATAAAACAGCCCTCCGCCCCAGAGTCTATTAAGGCACTGCAGGAAGCTGACGAACCGGTCCAGCGTAGATGGACCGACAAGGTAGTGCAGGATCTTGAAGGAGAGACAGGAGTAGTAGCGCTCACCAGTAGCCCTCCGCTTACTGATGAGCTCTGGCTTTTACTGGACATGAAGTGACAAAATGACCAGCAGAACCGCAATAGAGACAGAGGCGGTTGGTGATTCTCCGTTCCCTCTCCTTAGTCGAGATGCGGATACCTCCCAGCTGCATAGGCTCAGCTCCCGAGCCGGCAGAGGAAGATGGTAGTGATGCGGAGAGGGGGGCAACGGAGAACGCGAGCTCCTTTCCACGAGCACGGTGACGAAGATCAACCCGTCGCTCAATGCGAATAGCGAGTTCAATCAAGGAATCCACGCTGGAAGGAACCTCCCGGGAGAGAATCTCATCCTTTACCTCTGCGCGGAGACCCTCCAGAAGACGAGCGAGCAAAGCCGGCTCGTTCCAGCCACTGGAGGCAGCAAGAGTGCGAAACTCAATAGAGTAGTCTGTTATGGATCGATTGCCTTGACATAGGGAAGACAGGGCCCTGGAAGCCTCCTCCCCAAAAACAGATCGATCAAAAACCCGTATCATCTCCTCCTTAAAGTCCTGATACTGGTTAGTACACTCAGCCCTTGCCTCCCAGATTGCCGTGCCCCACTCACGAGCCCGTCCAGTAAGGAGAGATATGACGTAGGCGACACGAGCAGTGCTCCTGGCGTAAGTGTTGGGCTGGAGAGAAAACACAATATCACACTGGGTGAGGAACGAGCGGCATTCAGTGGGCTCCCCAGAGTAACACGGCGGGTTATTGATTCTGGGCTCCGGAGATTCGAAAGCCCTGGAAGTGGCCGGTGGATCGAGGCGGAGATGGTGAACCTGTTCTGTGAGGTTGGAGACTTGGGTGGCCAGGGTCTCAACGGCATGTCGAGCAGCAGACAATTCCTGCTCGTGTCTGCCTAGCATCGCTCCCTGGATCCCGACGGCTGAGTGGAGAGGATCCGAAGTCGCTGGGTCCATTCTTGGTCGGATTCTTCTGTTACGGTGCGTGAATGAGGACCCAAAAGCGAATTAACTTAAACAGAGCTTCTTTAATTACCAAACATAGGTAGGCTCAGACGGACCGGCAGATTCCGACAGGACAAGACAAGGTTACAGCAAACATGACGACAGTCTGGTTCAGGCATGAAACACAACAAACAAGAATCCGACAAGGACAGGAGCAGGAACAGAGAGAGATATAGGGACCTAATCAGAGGGAAAAAGGGAACAGGTGGGAAAAGGGGTGACGAGGTGGTTAGGAGGAGACAAGGCACAGCTGGGGGAAAGAGGGGGAGAAAAGGTAACCTAACAACGACCAGCAGAGGGAGACAGGATGAAGGGAAAGGACAGAGACAAGACACAACATGACAGTACATGACAATGTAGGCTAAGAATGTGTTGAAAGCTTGGGTGCAGAAGACTGAGCTGCTCACGTGTGTGTCTGTGTCTGCCGATATACAGGCAAGGAGGCATTCAAAGATATGTCAATTGGTATTGGTGTGCAGATCACATTTACCTCTTTCCTCATCAATGAATATGCCATAGGCCTCTACATTATGGACAAGATATGTGTATGAAAACCATTATCAGCAGTTTTTTATATATATCGACCGGCTGGGATGTTCTTGTCCCATTTTGCTCTAGCGACTCTTTTCCCTCCTTAGTTTCCCTCCAGTGTTTTGCAGACAGTGCTCATATTAAATTCACAGTGACACTCCAAGGGTCGTCTCCAGGCATAAGAACCATAAGCGGGCACTTAGGGCCCCCGGCTGCTTAATAATAATAATAATATATTTTAAGGAACTCAGTCAGAGTCTCAACTTACTGTTGATTGTTAGAATAGTGCTACCCGAGTGGCGCAGCGGTCTAAGACACTGAATTGCAGTGGGGAGCAAAAGGGGAGAATAAAAAAATTGTGGGGAGAAAAAAATAAAGAATAGTAGAATAAGTTTGAAATTTGGTTGTGCATCAGCTGTTGTTCTCTTGTTTTGTCAGTTACTGACAGTCACTCAATTAGCCATGTCAGCTAACAATTTTTAGATTGGTACTGTTAGTTAGCCTAGGCAGTTATCTAAACTTGTAGTAATCATGGCCGAATACCGGCCCAGGGGCCCTGACTTCCAGGGGGCCCCCATTGATTTTGTTAGTCACTCTCAATCAGACACAGTATCATAAAAATGGTCATAGCCAAATGTGTAGAATTGCAGTAAATGGGCTTTAAAATGGCAAAAATGTATCTCTGTCCAATGGCAGAATGAGTAGAATCGCATGTAATTCGTTATAAAATTGCACATTTTTCTCTCTACCCCATTGCAGAATGTGTAGAACTGCAGAAAACATATTTTAAAACTGCATGCTCAAAATACACATACTGTATGCAAAAAGAATGAGTGAGCCTTTTCCTGGTTGTGCTGCTACTTTATATCCTCTAGTGTGCATGCATGTGTGCAATTCCATGTTGCTCAGATCATGGCACGTCTATGGTCCTGTCAGACACTGATGGTTGTTTGTGAATATTTGAGATGTTTTCCTAGGGAACCACTGGCTCAACAACAGGAAAAAGGAAAGTAATACCGCTGCTGCTCTCCTCTACAATCTGAACACTGCATGAGGAGCTCTCAGGAATAATAGAAGCGGTAAAAGCATCTGCAAAAGGAACTAAATATAAATGCAAATGTACATCTTAACAATTGCAAAGTATGCTGAGTATTGGGTATTTGGGGCGGCAGCATAGCCTAGTGGTTAGAGCGTTGGACTAGTAACCGGAAGGTTGCAAGTTCCAACCCCTGAGCTGACAAGGTACAAATCTGTCGTTCTGCCCCTGAACAGGCAGTTAACCCACTGTTCCTAGGCCGTCATTGAAAATAAGAATATGTTCTTTAACTGACTTGCCTAGTTAAATAAAGGTAAAAAAAATATATATATATTATTCCAAAGAGCTCCACCCCGAAACAATACCCAGTGTGCAGTTCATTTTGGCATGTTCATTTTCAAATATTCATTTACATTTTGGTAATTTATCAGACACACTTATCCAGAGTGACTTGCTCAACTAAGGAAGTTAAATAACATATCACACTCAATTAAATACATTACAAAATACACTTTTGTCATTTATTTTGATACATTGATCTTTATGGTATTTTGTCATTGTGGTCATTTTTGCCCATCCCTGCCTGATGTGCAGTTTTCAATCAATATAAGAACAGATTGCTTTACATTGACAGCTTGGAGATAAACAGTATTCCGAATGTTCACATATATCAAGCCAAGCAGAGAGTGTCTTTATGTAGCACGAACCTCAAAGAGAGAATACACACAGATCTGAAAACGTATCTTGCTCCTGTTAGCATGTATTTTCATGCTTGAATAGAATGTGGTGTACATTTTTTTTACAATATCTTTGTTTTCTTCCATTAGTTAACACACATAACACATACAGTACATAAACATAATATCATATTTTCACATTGGAGACATGTTTCTTATTTCTCTCCAGTATTGTCACGGTCGTCGTAGTGAGGAGACCAAAGTGTAGCGTGATGTGAATACATCTTTTTAATGAAAGACGAAAAACACGAAGTACACTAAACAAACAAACAAAATAACAAGACGACCGTGACCGCTATCAAAACTGAGTGCAAACATGCAACATCACATTGACAATAACCCACCAAATACCCAAAGGAGATGGCTGCCTAAATATGGTTCCCAATCAGAGACAACGATAAACAGCTGCCTCTAATTGAGAACCAATCTAGGCAACCATAGACATACATAAACACCTAGATGGTAAACAACCCGATAAACCTACAAAACCCCTAGCCAGTGAAAAATACATACATCACCCATGTCACACCCTGACCTAACCAAAATATATAAAGAAAACAAAGAATACTCAGGTCATGGCGTGACAGTACCCTCCCACAAAGGTGCGGACTCCGGCCGCAAAAACCTAACCTAAAGGGGAGGGTCCGGGTGGGCCTCTTTCACGGCGGCGGCTCGGATGCAGGACGTGGACCCCGCTCTACCTCAGTCTTGGCCCACTTAGGTGGCGCCTCCGGAGCGGGGACCCTCGCAGCAGGCCCCGGACTGAAGATCATCGTTGAGAGCGCCACTGGACGGAAACGCGCCTCTGGACTGAGGAGCAACTCTGGCAGCTCCGGACAGGAGGGAGACTCTGGCGGCTCCGGACAGGAGGGCGACTCCGGCATCGCCAGTGTGACAGACGGCTCTGGCAGCTCCTGGCTGACGACTCTGGCAGCTCCTGGCTGGCTGACGGCTCTGGCAGCTCCTGGCTGACTGACGGCTCTGGCAGCTCCTGGCTGACTGACGGCTCTGGCAGCTCCTGGCTGGCTGACGGCTCTGGCAGCTCCTGGCTGACAGACGGCTCTGGCAGGTCCTGGCTGACAGACGGCTCTGGCGGCTCCTGGCTGACAGACGGCTCTGGCGGCTCCTGGCTGGCTGGCGGCTCTGGCGGCTCCTGGCTGGCTGACGGCTCTGGCGGCTCCTGGCTGGCTGACGGCTCTGGCGGCTCCTGGCTGACTGACGGCTCTGGCGCCTCCCGGCTGGCTGACGGCTCTGGCGCCTCCTGGCTGGCTGACGGCTCTGGCGGCTCCTGGCTGGCTGACGGCTCTGGCGGCTCCTGGCTGGCTGACGGCTGTGGCAGCTCCTGGCTGATAGAAGGCTCTGGCGGCTCCTGGCTGACTGGCGGCTCTGGCAGCTCCTGGCTGACTGGCGGCTCTGGCAGCTCCTGGCTGGCTGACGGCTCTGGCAGGTCCTGGCTGACTGACGGCTCTGGCACGTCCTGGCGGCTCTGACGGCTCAGGACAGACTGGCGGCTCTGACGGCTCAGGACAGACTGGCGGCTCTGACGGCTCAGGACAGACTGGCGGCTCTGACGGCTCAGGACAGACTGGCGGCTCTGACGGCTCAGGACAGACTGGCGGCTCTAACGGCTCAGGGCAGACGGGAGACTCTGGCAGCTCAGGACAGACGGGAGACGCTGACAGCTCAGGACAGATGGGAGACTCTAGCAGCTCAGGACAGACGGGAGACTCTAGCAGCGCTGGGCAGGAGGAAGGCTCTGGCAGCTCTGGACATGCTTGAGCACGTGTAGGGATGAGACGGAGAGACAGCCTGTTGCGGGGGGTTGCCACCGGAGGGCTGGTGCGTGGAGGTGGCACTGGATAGACCGGACCGTGCAGGCGCAGTGGAGCTCTTGAGCACCGAGCCTGCCCAACCTTACCTGGTTGAATGCTCCCGGTAGCCAGGCCAGAGCGGCAAGGTGGAATAGCCAGCACTGGGCTGTGCTGGCGAACCAGGGACACCATGCGTAAGGTTGGTTCCATGTACGCCGGCCCGAGGAGACGCACTGGAGACCAAATGCGTAAAGCCGGCTTCTTGGCACCTGGCTCGATGCCCACTCTAGCCCGGCCGATACGAGGAGCTGGAATGTACCGCACCGGGCTATGCACACGCACAGGGGAGACTGTGCCCTCCACCGCATAACACGGTGCCTGCCCGGTCCCTCTCTCTCTCCGGTAAGCACAGGAAGATGGAGACCAGATGCGTAAAGTCGGCTTCATGGCACCTGGCTCGATGCCCACTCTAGCCCGGCCGATACGAGGAGCTGGAATGTACCGCACCGGGCTATGCACACGCAAAGGGGAGACTGTGCCCTCCACCGCATAACAAGGTGCCTGCCCGGTCCCTCTCTCTCTCTGGTAAGCACAGGAAGATGGCGCAGGTCTCCTATCTGGCTTCGCCACACTCCCTGTGTGCCTCCCCCCAATACGTTTTTTGGGGCTGCCTCTCAGGACTTCCAGCCACGCTGCCGTGCTGCCTCCTCATACCGGCGCCTCTCTGATTTCGCTGCCTCCAGCTCTGCTTTGGGGCAGCGATATTCCCCTGGCTGTGCCCAGGGTCCTTCGCCATCCAGAATCTCCTCCCAAGTCCATGAGTCCTGCGTACTTTGCCCGCTGCTGCTGGCCGTTACCACGCTGCTTGGTCCATTGTTGGTGGGTTATTCTGTCACGATCGTCGTAGTGAGGAGACCAAAGCGCAGCGTGATGTGAATACATCTTTTAATGAAAAGACGCAAAAACACGAAGTACACTAAACAAACAAACAAAATAACAAGACGAACGTGACCGCTATCAAAACTGAGTGCAAACATGCAACATCACATAGACAATAACCCACCAAATACCCAAAGAGGATGGCTGCCTAAATATCGTTCCCAATCAAAGACAACGATAAACAGATGCCTCTAATTGAGAACCAATCTAGGCAACCATAGACATACATAAACACCTAGATAGTAAACAACCCCATAAACCTACAAAACCCATAGACAGTACAAAAACACATACATCACCCATGTCACACCCTGACCTAACCAAAATATATAAAGAAAACAAAGAATACTCAGGTCAGGGCGTGACAAGTATAGACTGTAACAGGCTGTAACGTTGGGAGAGTGATGGGTGTGGAGTCAGACGCACAGAGCAGAAGGTAGACGGGGGAAAAACACTTTAATGTCCTCTATCACAGTAACAGGTACAAACATGGGTGAAGTCCAAAACACAGGCGCAAACAAACCCAAAACCACTGTTACAAAAATACCGGACAGCGAAAACCCAAAAGTCAACAATACACCACTAACGTAAAATAACAACATCCCAAAACCCCAACAAGGAACAGGTGAAAACAATTAGACCAAAACAAACAAAAAGGAAAAAGGGATCGGTGGCAGCTAGTAGACCGGCGACGACGACCGCCAAGCATCACCCGAACAGGAAGGGGAGCCACCTTCAGTGGTATTCGTGACACAGGCAGCAACCCTGCATATACAGTTAAACTCGGAATGAATACACCCCTGATCGCACGCAAACACAGTTTACTTTCATAGCAGCTACATAAAAACAGCATGATCACTTTGCTCGTTGTGTATATATAAATAATTCTATAAATAATAATTTAACCACAGTTGAAATCGGAAGTTTATATACACTTAGATTGGAGTCATTAAAACCCGTTAATCAACCACTCCACAAAGTTCTTGTTAACAAACTATAGTTTTGGCAAGTCGGATAGGACATCTACTTTGTGCATAACATAAATCATTTTTCAAACAATTGTTTACAGACAGATTATTTCACTTATAATTCACTGTATCACAATTCCACTGGGTCCGAAGTTTACATACACTAAGTTGACTGTGCCTTTAAACAGCTTGGAAAATTCCAGAAAATTATGTCATGGCTTTAGAAGCTTCTGATAGGCTAATTGACATAATTTGAGTCAATTGGAGGTGTACCTGTGGATGTATTTCAAGGCCTAACTTCAAATGCAGTGCCTCTTCATTTGACATCATGGGAAATCAAAAGAAATCAGCCAAGACCTCAGAAAAAAAATTGTAGACCTCCACAAGTCTGGTTTATCCTTGGGAGCAATTTCTAAACGCCTGAAGGTACCACGTTCATCTGTACAAACAATAGTACGCAAGTATATATACCATGGGACCATGCAGCCATCATACCGCTCAGGAAGGAGATACGTTCTGTCTCCTAGAGATGAACGTACGTTGGTGTGAAAAGTGCAAATCAATCCCAGAACAACAGCAAAAGACCTTGTGAAGATGCTGGAGGAAACGGGTACAAAAGTATCTATATCCACAGTAAAAACGAGTCCTATATTGACATAACCTGAAAGGTTGTTCAGCAAGGAAGAAGCCACTGCTCCAAAACCACCATAAAACAGCCAGACTACGGTTTGCAACTGCACATGGGGACATGGGGACATACCTTTTGGAGAAATGTCCTCTGGTCTGATGAAACAAAAATAGAACTGTTTGGCCATAATGACCATTGTTATGTTTGGAGGAAAAAGGGGGAGGCTTGTAACCTGAATAACACCATCCCAACCATGAAGCACAGGGGTGGCAACATCATGTTGTGGGGGTGCTTTGCTGCAGGAGGGACTGGTGCGCTTCACAAAATAGATTGCATCATGACGATGGAAAATTATGTGGATATATTGAAGCAACATCTCAAGACATCCGTCAGGAAGTTAAAGCTTGGTCACAAATGGGTCTTCCAAATGGACAATGACCCCAAGCATACTTCCAAAGTTGTGGCAAAATGACTTAAGGGCAACAAGGTCAAGGTATTGGAGTGGCCATCACAAAGCCCTGGCCTTAATCCAATAGAAATTTGTGGGCAGAACTGAAAAGCGTGTGCGAGCAAGGAGGCCTACAAACCTGACTAAGTTACACCAGCTCTGTCAGGAAGAATGGGCCAAA
Organism: Oncorhynchus clarkii lewisi; assembly: GCF_045791955.1. Classification (NCBI taxonomy): domain Eukaryota; kingdom Metazoa; phylum Chordata; class Actinopteri; order Salmoniformes; family Salmonidae; genus Oncorhynchus; species Oncorhynchus clarkii. Next base: position 25,972,098 of record NC_092168.1, on the reverse strand, counting down.
ATTCACCCAACTTATTGTGGGAAGCTTGTGGAAGGCTACCCAAAATGTTTGACCCAAGTTAAACAATTTAAAGGCAATGCTACCAAATACTAATTGAGTGTATGTAAACTTCTGACCCACTAGGAATGTGATGAAAGAAATAAAAGATGAAATAAATCACTCTACTATTATTCTGACATTTCACATTCTTAAAATAAAGTGTTGATCCTAACTGACTTAAGTCAGGGAATTTTTACTCTGATTAAATGTCAGGAATTGTGAAAAACTGAGTTTAAATGTAGTTGACTAAAGTGTATGTAAACGTCCGACTACAACTGTATGCAGCATCCCCCTTTTGCAGGAAAACTTTCCTGCAGTGTTTGACATTTTAAACTTGTGTATTTGAGGTTTAAAAAGGCTTCTGAAATTGCACTTTTCCCTAATGAAAAATGTTTCAAGCCCTAAAAAAATGTCCATTCATTATAATCTACATAGTAATTTACATTTCCTGTTGCTGCAGGATTATTTTCCTGCTGTAGCAAACTGTCTTAAATAAATTAAGATCCTATATCTGTATATTTAATCAGATATCCTCTGCTGCCACTGTCAACCTGGCAGGTTATATCTGCCAGACTGTCACCCACTCTGATAGAGCAGATCGGAAAGGTGTTGATGATGATTCTGTATCATAGCCTTATAGAGATATGGTCTTCCTACACACACCTCACAGGAGAAAAGCAGACACCCTTTCAAACAAGCTCTCTTTGTTACGATTTTCTTCCGATGAAAGAGGCGGACCAAAATGCAGCGTGGTTATTTTGATTCATGGTTCTTTAATAAAGAAACTACACATGAACAAACTAACAAAACAAGAAACGTGACGTGAAAACCTAAACAGCCTTATCTGGTGCAAACTAACACAGAGACAGGAACAATCACCCACGAAACACTCAAAGAATATGGCTGCCTAAATATGGTTCCCAATCAGAGACAACGATAAACACCTGCCTCTGATTGAGAACCACTTCAGGCAACCATAGACTTTCCTAGATAACCCCACTCTACCACAATCCCAATACCTACAAAAAAAACAAGACAAAACACACCACATAATTAACCCATATCACACCCTGGCCTGAACAAAATAATAAAGAAAACACAAAATACTAAGACCAGGGCGTGACAGAACCCCCCCCCAAGGTGCGGACTCCCGGCCGCACACCTAAACCCATAGGGGAGGGTCCGGGTGGGCGTCTGTCCACGGTGGCGGCTCCGGCGCGGGACGTGGACCCCACTCCAACAAAGTCTTAGTCCACTTGAATCGCGTCCTTAGACTGGCGACCCTCGCCGCCGACCTTGGCCTAGTAACCCTCACCAAGGGCCCCACTGGACTGAGGGGCAGCTCGGGACTGAGGGGCAACTCTGGACTGAGGGGCAACTCGGGACTGAGGGGTAACTCGGGACTGAGGGGTAACTCGGGACTGAGGGGTAACTCGGGACTGAGAGGAAGCTCAGCACTGAGAGGAAGCTCAGCACTGAGAGGAAGCTCAGGCAGGGTAATGGAACTGGCAGATCCAGGATGACTGGTGGTTCTGGCAGATCCTGGCTGACTGACGGATCCTGGCTGAATGGCGGATCCTGGCTGAATAGCGGATCCTGGCTGACTGGCGGATCCGGGCGGCTCTGGCTGCGCCATGCTGACTGGCGGCTCTGGCTGCTCCATGCTGACTGGCGGCTCTGGCTGCTCCATGCTGACTGGCGGGTCTGGCTGCTCCATGCTGACTGGCGGCTCTGGCTGCTCCATGCTGACTGGCGGCTCTGGCTGCTCCATGCTGACTGGCGGCTCTGGCTGCTCCATGCTGACTGGCGGCTCTGGCTGCTCCATGCTGACTGGCGGCTCTGGCGGCTTCTTGCAGACTGGCAGCTCTGGCGGCTTCTTGCAGACTAGCAGCTCTGGCGGCTTCTTGCAGACTGGCGGCTCTGGCGGCTTCTTGCAGACTGGCAGCTCTGGCTGCTCCATGCAGACTGGCAGCTCTGGCTGCTCCATGCAGACTGGCAGCTCTGGCTGCTCCATGCAGACTGGCAGCTCTGGCTGCTCCATGCAGACTGGCAGCTCTGGCTGCTCCATGCAGACTGGAAGGCTCTGACAGCGCTAGACAGGCGGGAAACTCCGGCAGCGCTGGAGAGGAGGAAGGCTCTGGCAGCGCTGGACAGGCGAAGCGCACTGTAGGCCTGGTGCGTGGTGCTGGCACTGGTGGTACTGGGCCGAGAACACGCACAGGAAGCCTAGTGCGGGGAGCTGCCACCGGAGGGCTGGTGCGTGGAGGTGGTACTGGATAGACCGGACCGTGCAGGCGCACTGGAGCTCTTGAGCACCGAGCCTGCCCAACCTTACCTGGCTCGATGCCCACTCTAGCCCGGCCGATACGAGGAGCTGGTATGTACCGCACCGGGCTATGCACCCGCACTGGAGACACCGTGCGCACCACAGCATAACACGGTGCCTGCCCGGTCTCTCTAGCCCCCCGGTAAGCACAGGAAGTTTGCGCAGGTCACCTACCTGGCGTAGCCATACTCCCTGTGAGCCCCGCAAACTAACACAGAGACAGGAACAATCACCCACGAAACACTCAAAGAATATGGCTGCCTAAATATGGTTCCCAATCAGAGACAACGATAAACACCTGCCTCTGATTGAGAACCACTTCAGGCAACCATAGACTTTCCTAGATAACCCCACTCTACCACAATCCCAATACCTACAAAAAAAAACAAGACAAAACACACCACATAATTAACCCATGTCACACCCTGGCCTGAACAAAATAATAAAGAAAGCACAAAATACTAAGACCAGGGCGTGACACTCTTCCTCTTTCTACCCACCTTTCTCTCTTCTCTCACAAACACACATACACACTCTCACTTTTGCTCTCTCTATCTTTCTTTCTTAATTTCTCAATGGAATAAAAACATACAAACAGGCATGCTTGTTTAACATTTCTGTCCCTGGGTGTTAGGTGAGTGGTGCAGGTACTGTTTAAACAATGATGAAGGGGAATGAGATAACTTCTGCCCATCTGTCCTGCTCCTCTACCCCAGGTCCCTCACCTCATACTGGGTAGAGAGAGGACCCCATCCCCTTATGGTGAATACAAATGTAGGTTCCTTTTCTGTGTGTAAGTGTGTGTGTGTGTGTGTGTGTGTGTGTGTGTGTGTGTGTGTGTGTGTGTGTGTGTGTGTGTGTGTGTGTGTGTGTGTGTGTGTGTGTGTGTGTGTGTGTGTGTAAGTGAGATTTGGTTGGGGGGCCCCCTACCTCGCGGCAAAACATTCTATTGCACAGCAACATTTTTCAGTGTTGCATTTCCAGTGCTGATTCAGGAGTTAAATTCACCCTGTAAGAATAAAATGAACACTCAGTGGTGTAAAATAACCAGTCCCATCAAACAGTCCCATCAAAACCACACCCATCATTATCATGTTTCCCAGCTCTACTGAAGGTGAATTTTTTAGAATTGATTTTGCATGTACATTTGCCATGGTGCTGGAATGTTGCATGATAACTTTGACCTTTTCTTATGTTTGCTGTGGACTGTTTGCTGATCACTTAATTTTTGCATGAAGACATTATGATTTGCAGTGGAATTGAAAGACTGACCTTTTAAAGGGTATTTATTCCTTACATTTGTTTTAGACAATTTGAGTATTCTATCACATTTGTATTTTTGCATGCTTCTGTTGTTGGGATACTCCCATGCAGACGACGACCTCTGAATTTACTTCCTGGGCTTCCCACTGGATTATCGACTCTGATGAACTAGACCCTGCCTGAATCTGAACTGTGGGTGCTGCCTGCATGTTTCCCATAGGATACATTGCATTCTCGAAGTATTGCAGGTTACAGTCTTATTCTAAAATGTATTAAATATATATTTTTTACCCACATCAATCTAAACACAATAACCCATAATGACAAAGCAAAAACAGGTTTTAAACATTTTTGTAAATTTATTCAGACCCTTTACTCAGTACTTTACTCACTTATTATCCTTATCACTTATTATGGCGTAGCAGTCGGACGTGTGTTTTGTCTTGTCCCGTAATATCCTGTGTAAATATAGTTTTCCTCATTTTGTTCATGTTTTTTAATCTCACTTTCCATCTATGGACTGAATATACTCTCCTGCATCCCACCTCACCCAATGTGGTACGGATCTGCTATTTTTATACTTTACAACCGGATCCCCCATCAGAAGCTAGCACGCTAACTAGCTACTAGCTAGTAGTCAGTTAGCCACTGCTAGCGGCCTTCACCGTTAACTCGGACACCAGCCAGCCTCAGCTCGGTGAATACCTGCCAGTCTACACAGCGTGATATCAACCCAGAGCATATCGGACTGCTTTTTCACATCTCCGGATTTCTACAGCAAGCTCTGAACCTTTACACCAGAGCATTACAGCTAGCTGCAATTCTAGTGGCTACTCCTGGCTAACATCTCTGGCCTGAAGCAAGCACCAGTTAGCCTTGAGCTAGCCTCGAGCTAGGCCCATCTCCTGGCTAGCCGAAGAGGTCCACCAGCTAATTTCTTGGGCTACAATACCTCTTTTGCCAATTGGCCTGGACCCTTTATTGCCGATTCGGAGCCTCGCCGATCCATCACGACTGGTCTGTCGACGTAATTGTCCGAGGTGGTCTCAACAGGCTTTTCCATTATGAAGTCGCCGAAGGCCCATCTGCTAGCCCCGGCCCGCTAGCTGTCTGAATCGCTGAGTCTCCAGCTTGCCTAGCATAGTAGCGACTACTGAATCGGCTCCCTGACTCACCTATTGCTACTCATTGGACCCTATGATCACTCGGCTACACGTGCATCTCCCTAATGTCAATATGCTTTGTCTATGGCTGTTTTGGTGATTATTGTTTTATTTCCCTGTAGAGCCCTGTAGAGCCCCCAGCCCTGCCCAATATGCCTTAGCACTTTTGTCCCACCCCCCACACATGTGCGGACCTAGCTTAACTGGTGCCTCTAGAGACAAAACCTCTCTCATCGTCACTCAATGCCTAGGTTTACCTCAACTGTACTCACATCCTACCATAACCTTGTCTGTACATTATGCCCTGAATCTATTCTTCCACGCCCAGAAATCTGCTCCTTTTACCCTCTGTTTCCGAACGCACTAGACGACCAGTTCTTATAGCCTTTAGCCGTACCCTTATTCTTTTCCTCCTCTGTTCCTTTGGTGATGTAGAGGTTAACCCAGGCCCTGCAGCTCCCAGCACCACTCCTATTCCCCAGGAGCTCTCATTTGTTGACTTCTGTAACTGTAAAAGCCTTGGTTTTATGCATTTTAACATCAGAAGCCTCCTTCCTAAGTTTGTTTTATTCACTGCTTTAGCACACTCCGCCAACCCTGATGTCCTAGGCGTGTCTGAATCCTGGCTTAGGAAGGCCACCAAAAGTCATGACATTTCCATCCCCAACTACAATATTTTCCGACAATATAGAACTGCCAAAGGGGTCGGAGCGATAGCCTGCAGCGTCATGTCATACTATCCAGGTCTGTGCCCAAACAATTCACCTTTCCAGAAACAAGTCTCTCACCGTTGCTGCTTTTTATAGATCCCCCTCAGCTCCCAGCTGTGCCCTGGATACCATATGTTAATTGATTGCCCCCTATCTTCACAGTTTGTACTGTTAGGTGACCTAAACTGGGATATGCTTAACACCCTACAATCTAAGCTGGATGCCCTCAATCTCACACAAATTATCAAGGAACCTACCAGGTACAACACTAAATCCATAACCATGGGCCCTTAGATATCATCCTGACCAACTTGCCCTCTAAATACACCTCTGCTGTCTTCAACCAGGATCTAAGTGATCACTGTCAAACGCTCCCTAAAACACTTCAGCGAGCAAGCTTTTCTAATCAATCTGGCCCGCGTATCCTGGAAGGATATCCCTTCAGTAGAGGATGCCTGGTTGCTCTTTAAAAGTGCTTTCCTCAACATCTTAAATAAGCATGTAGAACTAAGAACAGGTATAGCCCTTGGTTCAGCCCAGACTTGACTGCCCTTGACCAGCACAAAAACATACTGTGGCGTTCTGCATTAGCATCGTATAGCCCCCCCGATATGCAACTTTTCAGGGAAGTTAGGAACCAATATACAAAGTCAGTTAGGAAAGCTAAGGCAAATTTTTTCAAACCGAAATTAGCATCCTGTAGCACTAATTCCAAAAAGTTTTCGGACACTGTAAAGTCCATGGAGAATAAGAGCACCTCCTCCCAGTTGCCCACTGCAATGAGGCTAGGAAACACTGTCACCACCGATAAATCTACGATAATCAATCATTTCAATAAGCATTTTTCTATGGCTGGCCATGCTTTCCACCTGGCTACCCTACCCCGGCCAACAGCTCTGCACCCCCTGCAGCAACTTGCACAAGCCCCCTGCCGCTTCTCCTTCACCCAAATCCAGATGCTGATGTTCTGAAAAAGCTGCAAAATCTGGATCCCTGCAAATCAGCTGGGCTAGACAATCTGTACCCTCTCTTTCTAAAATTATCAGCTAAAATTGTTGCAACCCCCTCTCTTTCATATCGTCTGAGATCCCCAAAGATTGGAAGACTGCTTCGGTCATCCCCCCTTCAAAGGGGGAGACACTCTAGACCCAAACTGTTATAGACATATCCACCCTGCCCTGCCTTTCTAAAATCTTTCAACGACAAGTTAACAAACAGATCACCGACCATTGTGAATCCGACCGTACTTTCTCCACTGTGCAATCTGGTTTCTGAGCTGGTCACCTCAGCCACGCTCAAGGTCCTAAACAATATCACAACCGCCATCGATAAAAGACAGTACTGTGCAGCCGTCTTCATCGACCTGGCCAAGGCCTTCGACTCTGTCATCCACCGCATTCTTATCGGCAGACTCAATAGCTTTGGTTTCTCAAATGACTGCCTCGCCTGGTTCACCAACTACTTTTCAGATATAGTTCAGTGTGTCAAATCGGAGGGTCTGTTGTCCGGACCTCTGGCAGTCTCTATGGGGGTGCCACAGGGTTAAATTCTTGTCCGACTCTTTTCTCTGTATATATCAATGATATCGCTCTTGCTGCTGGTGATTCTCTGATCCGCCTCCACGCAGACAACACCATTCTGCATACACCTGGCCCTTCTTTGGACAACAAACCTCCAAACAAGCTTCAATGCCGTACACCACTCCTTCCGTGGCCTCCAACTGCTTTTAAAGGCTATTAAAACTAAATGCATGCTCTTCAACCGATTGCTGCCCGCACCTGCCCGCCTGACTAGCATCACTATGCTGGACGGTTCTGTTTTGGAATACGTGGACAACTACAAATACCTAAGTGTCTGGTTAGACTGTAAACTCTCCTTACAGACTCACATTAAGCATCTATTTCGCAACAAAGCCTCCTTCACTCATGCTGCAAAACATACCCTCGTAAAACTGACTATCCTACCGATCCTTGACTTCGACCACTGGCTCCAGGTCATCTATAAGTCTCTGCTAGGTAAAGCCATGCCTTATCTCAGCTCACTGGTCACCATTGCAACACCCCCCTGTAGCAGGTATGTTTCACTAGTCATCCCCAAAGCCAACACTTCCTTTGGCCGCTGCAACTGCTGGAACGAGCCAGAATTCGGAGAGCCTGAAGCGCAACAGCATTGTGTATCTAAAGGTGACTCACATCACGCACTGGTCCAGTAGGCTGTAGACTGCGACCTGGGAAAATCGTATGTAACCTGGTCTGATTTGTTTGTATGGTGGAGGTCCACATTAGGCCGGCTGTGGGTCCATGTGGACTACTTACTCGGTGGCAAGTTAGAGACGCACAAAGAGTTATGTGGAGTGTTTTGTTTTGCATTGTTTGCACAGTTAACCCAACATTTGTGATCATTATTAGTCCAGTTATAGACTAAAAAGCTATAGAGAGAACGTTTTCTGAGTGTACGTTTGGAGTGCGGAACGAGGCACTGACTCTATATTCTCTTGTGTTTAGATCGCTAATCCGGCTCTGTGAATTTGGACTCGACTGTGTCACCATCTGGTGGAGTAAAACTGTCTTTTGAAAGTTACTATTTTTCTTGTGGAATTGTTTTTTTAAATTTTCTATATTTTTTTCTGTAGACAGTGTTTTTAAGGGCACATAATTGTTTTTGAATAAAAGTTATAATTGTGTACTCTACTTCAGCCTCTGCCTCCTTCTAGGTAATTGTTACACTGCCCCATCCCAAACCAATAACCTGTTATTTTATAGTTATTCCATTGAGAATAACTATATAAAAAAAGATACATCTCTCAGATATAACACAAACTTCCTTTTGATAAAACATTTTAGTATCTGTTTTCCATGTATGAATCTCTTATTCAACATGTTTCTTTGGGCTAATAGCTGTCACTTATACTCCCTCTCTGTCGCTCAAGCTCGTCAGGCTGCTCATTATTACGCACACCCCTTATCATTGTTACGCGCATCAGCGCCTCATCAGACTCACCTGGACTCAATCACCTGCCTGATTACCTTTCCTATAAATGTCACTCCCTTTGGTTCTTTCGCTAGGTATTATTGACTCAGTTTGTGTTCCATGTCTGTACACTACCCGTGTTTTGTTCTATGTTCATGTATTTATTCTACACATTTTGCCATGATTTATACCATCTTCATATAATATCTGAGTGAGAATGACAAAATCAATGTGGGCCCCTTGGAGATCAGGGCCCCTGGGCACGTGCCATATGTGCCCGGTCGGTATTCGGCCATGAATAATTTAAGTTTAGATAGCTGGCTAGACTAACTACTACTCTAAAAATGTACATGGCTAATTATCAGCTAATTGAGTGACTGACATAACAAGGGAAAAACTGATGATGCACAACAACATTTCTAAATTGCACCTGGTATGTTCTACTATTCTTACTCTCAATAGTAAGTTAAAAAAAATGTTACCCGACCGCTTATGTTGCTTATGCCTGGAGACGGCCATGTGTGAATGTGTGTGCATATTTACTTTTCTCTTCCCCACTGTAGCTGGAGGGAGGTCCTCACCTTGTGGCAGGCTCAGTGGAGTGGAGCATTAATTAATTGCTGAACTGCATGCTGGATCTGTTCCGCTTGCCTACATTTTACAGTTGTTCCTTTTCAATCTGCTCATTAAAATTGTATCTCACCACCAGCCCCTGGTGAGTAAAAGGCTTAAAGTAAGGGAAAATCAATGTTTGTGACGAAAAGCCAGCCATCTCTCAGTCATTAGACCTATCCAACAAAACAAGCCTTGTTGTGTACTAGCTAGCAGGGTACATTGTTGATTCATTTCACAGTTGCATTTTCCAATGGTTTGTCACTGTTTGTGTATCCCTCTTGGATACCAAGACATTCAAAGCCGTTATGTGCTGTATGTCTACATCTGATTTTAATCTCACATCCATTTGGAGGGAAAAGCTCTCCCTTGTTTTGGTTTCATATCCCTGCATGCCAGTGAAAGGTCACTCTCTGAGTACAGGAGATGGGGGGGGGGAATGAAAAACAAATACACACATCCCGTTGGGGGAAGTGTGATTTAGTAACGGTGAAAAATGGAAATGGTACAATGAAAAGGTGAAAATGCTTGGATTTTGTCTGATAATACGGTGCTTGTCGTCATGAAGATGTGCAAGAGGGGCTTCTTTGCACTTCAATGAGCAAGCCACCCTTCAAGAATGAAAATCACTCGAAATACATTTGTAGATCCATGGGGGTTGGCACTGTATGGTCTTTGCATCTATTTAAACAGGTATAGCTATCCGTAGAGCGATAGGATCATCTATAATGTCAAACATACACTGGAAAGATTCATCTTTCATCGAATTTAAATTCAGATTTTAAGGGTGTGCAATCTTTTGTTGCTAAGCCAGGCAGAGAAGACCATCCTTATCACTATTTAACCCAATGAGTACCATTAGTAGCAGGTGCGATTTGGACCTCTAACCCCCTTTAAGCACCCCTTTCAAACATTGACTTCTGGGTTGTACCATTGGATTTGTCTATTTCTTCTGCAGCCGTAGATACCATACATTAGTCTGTGTGATTAACGGGGGCTAAGCTAGAGCGGTCTTTGTGAGACAAAGACGGATCCCAAAAGGTATTTTTACAAAAATGTGACAGACCACCTAGATTCGGTCTGTAGCAAAATTTGAAATTGTGTTTTTTTTTACATTGGATAAAAACAGAGACACAGAGCTACAAAATGGTATATCACTTTTGAGAAAATGGCCTTTGAATGTTTTGGTACCTACTTGATAGGTGAGAATTGTCTGTTATTTGAATGATTAGAATATTCCGCCCTGAAACATATAATTGTATGGAATTAATTAGAATGCATAAAATCATAATCAATAAATGTGTAGTCCTAGTCAGAATCAGGGTAAAACAATATGTCTTTATGGTATTTTAAACACAGACTGTCTGAGCTTGGTGCCGACCTGGCTAGAGATTTGGGAGAGAACGGGGAGTACGTCTCAAGGACAAGGTCACTATCTCTGTCGGCTGGGTAGTGAGACAGACAGTGTGTGCGTAGCAGGACATGTGTGTGCTTCTGTTTGTGTGCATGTGTGTGTGGGTATGTGTGTATGTGTGTCTGTTTGTGTGTGTGTGTATGGCTGTGTGAATGTGTGGGCGTGAGAAGTCAGTATAAAATGAATTGCTTTGTATTCTTGATTTTAGAACGTTCCGTGAATAAACCTTTTTGTCTATTTAGCTGGGCCTCCGTCTGTTTCATTCGACCAGGATCTTACAAATTCTGGTTGGCAGACAGAGTAATATAAATTAAATTGGGTGATGTACCTGGAGAACATAATTCTCTTATCACTACTGAAGAGTTCTTCTTTGTCTACACCCATTCAGCATCGTTCACACACTCTTAAGCTTTAGCCCCACCCATCTCTTTTTGTTGTTCCAAACGTTCTGCCCTAACAACTGCAGTCAAGCACCTAAGCTAACTGGCTAACGTTGGCTACCTTGCTAGCTACTTCCAGACACAAATGAGAGAACAACTCACTGACCATCTTACTCGCCCTAGCAGAGCTGGTTAGTCTGTTTTATGTTTTCCAGAGCGTTGGTGACTGCAACTGTGCTGCTGGCAACAATTTACAATTTTTTGGAAAAGTTTACTGACACTTGACATATTCAATGGGTGTTGAGTGTTCGTAAATTCGTCAGTTATTCTGCGCTCTGGCACACACAGATTAAAGTGTTCTGAAATTGGAGTAGATAGCCAGAGCAAATTTACCAGCTAAGTCTATCAACAGTTGTCGCAGTGACATTCTATTGAAATGGATACTACCATAGTGGAGTCTTTTGTTAATTCATGTAGCTAGCTAGCTAGCTAAACAATTAAACATAATCCCAACTCATGACATTACTACCCTGCATGAATCTGCAGGTAGCTAACCAACCTGGTTCAATGTTAGCTAGCTAACATTAGGCTATAACTAGCAAAGCAAATGGCTCTGTGATACGAATAATAAGATTGTTATTAAGGCACGTGAAAGTTCACATGTTCCAGAAGGCATTTCTGCCCCAAAACTAATTTTGATTAAAATTGCTCTCCTGTGAAGTAGTGACCCGCGACATACGCCTAGTTTCCTTAAACGAGTCACAAATGTCTGTAGAGTCTGAATAGTTTGAGCTATTTATGAAAAGCTGAGACTCTCACGAACATGTACATGTTTTGCTCTATGATGCCCACAAGCGTCGTTAAAACGTAAGGAGTTCTTTTACATAGATCATAGGAAATCCTATGATACTGTAATAAGCTCACATAGTTTCTGTCACAAACTCCATACAGTTGTCACTGACTAGTTTGATATTAATTTCCCAGTGAGCAAACCATTTCTGTACTTCAAGCATTCATATAAATTAATTTTTAACATTTGTCAATAAAACTCATGAATGCAACTATTTATGTCAAGTTGTGTGTTCTACTTTTAGCCCTGGTTGTCCTGAAAAGAAAATGGGGAAACACTTCATTCGGAAACCTAAATATAAGGGCTTGACATGCAGATTAATGAAAGTCAGATAAATGAATAGCCAATTATTGCTGGGGTATCAGGACTGATAGGGTTAATTAGTTTAAGGGTGTACGACACATTGAGGCTTAGTTATCTTGGAATATTTGAAAAACATGTGGGCTAACTAGCTAGCTCACAACTCTAACTAGCTAATGTTAGCTAGCTAACTTGAATAGCTAATTCTGTGAGACACAATAATAGCTAGCTACATCCAAATCAAATAACATTTTGTCACGTGATTGATACAACAGACTTTACTGTGAAATGCTTACTTATGAGCACTTACCCAACAATGCAGAGTTAAAAACTAAGAAAAAAGTGTAACACAAAATAACAATAACGAGACTATATATACTGAACAAAAATATAAATGCAACAATTTAAACAATTTTACTGAGTTACGGTTCATGTATGGAAATCAGTCCATTGAAATACATTCATTAGGCCCTAATCTTTGGATTTCACATGACTGGGCAGGTGCACAGTCATGGGGGAGCCTGGGAGGGCACCCATGGGAGACTGGCCCACCCACTGGTGAGCAAAGCCCAGCCAAACATAATTAGTTTTCCCCACAAAAGAATCACCCACAAACCCCAACACCAAACAGCCTACCTAAATATGGTTCCCAGTCAGAGACAATGACTAACACCTGCCTCTGATTGAGAACCATGTCAGGCCAAACACAGAAACAGACAAACTAGACACTCAACATAGAATGCCCACTCAGATCACACCCTGACCAAACAAAACATAGAAACATACAAAGCAAACTATGGTCAGGGTGTGACATAAGCGTCAGTATAGAGACAAAGTAGTCGCAATTCAACGGCTCAGACACAAGAGGTATGTGGCAGGGTTTACAGTCAATCACGGATTACAAAAAGAAAACCAGCCCCGTCGCGGACCAGGATGTCTTGCTCCCAGACAGACTAAATAACTTTTTTGCCCACTTTGAGGACAATACAGTGCCACTGACACAGCCTACAACCAAAAGCTGCGGACTCTCCTTCACTGCAGCCGATGTCAGTAAAACATTTAAACGTGTTAACCCTCGCAAGGCTGCAGGCCCAGACGGCATCCTCAGCCGCATCCTCAGAGCATGCGCAGACCAGCTGGCTGGTGTGTTTAGGGACATATTCTTTTTAAACATTTATTTAAATTTTACCCCTTTTTCTCCCCAATTTCGTGGAATCCAATTGTTAGTAGCATGCGCAGACCATGCATATCTTGTCTCATCGCTGCAACTCCCAAACGGGCTCGGGAGAGACGAAGGTTGAAAGTCATGCATCCTCCGATACACAACCCAACCAAGCCGCACTGCTTCTTAACACAGCGAGTATCCAACCCGGAAGCCAGCCACACCAATGTGTCGGAGGAAACACTGTGCACCTGGCAACCATGGTTGGCGCGCACTGCGCCCGGCCTGCCACGGGAGTCGCTGGTGCGCGATGAGACAAGGATATCCCTACCGGCCAAGCCCTCCCTAACCCGGACGACGCTAGGCCAATTGCGCGTCGCCCCACGGACCTCCCGGTCGCGGTCGGTTACGACAGCGCTGCAGTACAGCGCCCTTAACCTCTGTGCCATCCGGGAGGCCGTTTACGGACATATTCAATCAATCTTTATCCCAGTCTGCTGTTCCCACATGCTTCAAGAGGGCCACCATTGTTCCTGTTCCCAAGAAAGCTAAGGTAACTGAGATAAACTTCCGTGTGTTTTGAGAGACAAGTGAGACAAGTCAAAGACCATATCACCTCCACCCTACCTGACACCCTAGACCCACTCCAATTTGCTTACCGCCCCAATAGGTCCACAGACAACGCAATTGCAACCACACTGCACACTGCCCTAACCCATCTGGACAAGAGGAATACCTATGTGAGAATGCTGTTCATCGACTACAGCTCAGCATTTAACACCATTGTTCCCTCCAAACTCGTCATCAAGCCTGAAACTCTGGGTCTCGACCCCACCCTGTGCAACTGGGTACTGGACTTCCTGACAGGCCGTTCCCAGGTGGTGAGGGTAGGTAACAACATCTCCACCCCGCTGATCCTCAACACTGGGGCCCCACAAGGGTGCGTTCTGAGTCCTCTCCTGTACTCCCTGTTCACCCACGACTGCGTGGCCATGCACGCCTCCAACTCAATCATCAGGTTTGCGGACGACACTACAGTGGTAGGCTTGAATACCAACAACGACGAGACGGCCTACAGGCAGGAGGTGAGGGCCCTCGGAGTGTGGTGTCAGGAAAATAACCTCACACTCAACGTCAACAAAACAAATGATTGTGGACTTCAGGAAACAGCAGAGGGAGCACCCCCCTATCCACATCGACGAGACAGTAGTGGAGAGGGTAGTAAGTTTTAAGTTCCTCAGCGTACACATCATGGTCAAGTATTTCGCTACACTCGCATTAACATCTGCTAACCATGTGTATGTGACAAATTAAATTTGATTTGATCTTGAACGTCCATACTTTCAGGCCAGGGGCACAATGTATGAATTTATGGTTGGATCCGAATCACTGTTCTAATCATTGGCCAGTACGGAGAATTACTTAAAACCGCAAATCCAAATCCCTATCTCCATCCATGGCTAATGTGAAATGTGTCCCATGAACATTGTGCTGATATATTTCAACAAATGCCTGTGCAGGGAAGTCTAATGTATTATCCTTATTTTCCAGACAATAAAGCTCGATGGCAGACATATTTTTCCTGAAGTATACTACATGCGGAGCCATCTTGTGTTGTAAGGGCTGTCTATCCCTCTCTCAATGATCAATATGCTGTATAAAGACGTTGACTCCAAAGAGGAATTTCACATTTACTGAAATATCATATTTACAGTACCAGTCAAAGGTTTGGACACACCTACTCAGTCAAGAGTTTTTCTTTATTTTTACTATTTTCAACATTGTAGAATAATAGTGAAGGCATGAAAGCAATGAAATAACACATATGGAATCATGTAGTAACCAAAAAAGTGTTAAACAAGTCAAACTATATTTTATAGTTTAGATTCTTCAAAGTATTCACCCGTTGCCTTGATATGTCCTTCTTTATATACCTTAGTTTAGTGAACTGACTGTAAGTCACTCTGGATAAGATTGTCTGCTAAATAACCATGTCATATCAGGTAAAACGTTTCTGTAACTGTTCCTGAGCATGTTGTTGTAGTTAAAGATACACTGGTCTTCAAGGTATATTGTATTTGTTAGGAGATACCTTTTGCTGTATCTTTGCCCATCTCTGGTTGGTGCCAAGTACGTTACTGTAATATTCAGTAAATTGCTACCAGTTTCATGTGACTGTAATATCAGAGCAATGATACAGCACAATACTGTAAAATGTACCTACTATACTGTGAGAAAGTAAATGCTACTGTCATTTAAATATTGGCATTTCACTGTACGTACATGTGATTGGTGCAAGCAGGTTGGCTGCTAGTTATTTGTATGTTGCAGTACTACAAATACTGTATTTGGTGTTTATTTAGTGTAGTAAATATAGTCACAATAAAGGCACACCTCTAAATATATTAATGAGCCAGCGATTATTTCCCAGCCCACAACATTTGACCGTAATTTATAGAACACTGCAGTAAATAAACAGAAAAACTGTAATACAGTACTTTATTGTTAAATTGTATGGTAATAAAATTACAGCAATTGCTAACAGTGAGTATGTAATTATATATTACATTATACCAATGAATATTTGGGGTTTTATATCACTTGCAGTTGTAGAGGCCTTAACAAAGGCTTCTCAACTGGCAGTGGCTAGATGGCAAAACAGTGCAAAAGGTTCAAAACATGGCTGAACACTCAACCATTAAAAGTTTGAGGCTAGCTGCCACTCTGTTCAGTCCCCTAAACACATTCAATTGTTTGGGAACTACTTCCACATTTCAGTTACCGATGCAACAAATATAACCTCTTACAAGGCAAGCCTCAAAATATATAAATGAGACAGAAACAACACTACCATGTACCCATTAGTGTTCAAAAGTTTTTTGGCACTCCAAAAAAACAGTATGTTACTGTATTCTGTGGGGTTGGTATGGAATTACAGTGAAGTACTGGCAGCACAGTAGCTAGTAAATTACTTTAGATTTACAGGAAAATGTTTTTAGATTCCAAAAATACAGTATGTTATTGCATTACAGTAAATTACTGGCTGCACAGTAGTCAGTAAGTTAAATTTAGTTTTGCAGGACAAGGTTTTTAGATTCCAAACTTATGGTATGGTACTATTTTCTTTGGGGTGCAGCATTCTAACTAACGGATGCAACAAATAGTGCCTCTTACACTGCATGCCTCAAAATGTGTTAATACCTATGTGAGAATGCTGTTCATCGACTACAGCTCAGCATTTAACACCATTGTTCCCTCCAAACTCGTCATCAAGCCTGAAACTCTGGGTCTCGACCCCACCCTGTGCAACTGGGTACTGGACTTCCTGACAGGCCGTTCCCAGGTGGTGAGGGTAGGTAACAACATCTCCACCCCGCTGATCCTCAACACTGGGGCCCCACAAGGGTGCGTTCTGAGTCCTCTCCTGTACTCCCTGTTCACCCACGACTGCGTGGCCATGCACGCCTCCAACTCAATCATCAGGTTTGCGGACGACACTACAGTGGTAGGCTTGAATACCAACAACGACGAGACGGCCTACAGGCAGGAGGTGAGGGCCCTCGGAGTGTGGTGTCAGGAAAATAACCTCACACTCAACGTCAACAAAACAAATGATTGTGGACTTCAGGAAACAGCAGAGGGAGCACCCCCCTATCCACATCAACGAGACAGTAGTGGAGAGGGTAGTAAGTTTTAAGTTCCTCAGCGTACACATCATGGTCAAGTATTTCGCTACACTCGCATTAACATCTGCTAACCATGTGTATGTGACAAATTAAATTTGATTTGATCTTGAACGTCCATACTTTCAGGCCAGGGGCACAATGTATGAATTTATGGTTGGATCCGAATCACTGTTCTAATCATTGGCCAGTACGGAGAATTACTTAAAACCGCAAATCCAAATCCCTATCTCCATCCATGGCTAATGTGAAATGTGTCCCATGAACATTGTGCTGATATATTTCAACAAATGCCTGTGCAGGGAAGTCTAATGTATTATCCTTATTTTCCAGACAATAAAGCTCGATGGCAGACATATTTTTCCTGAAGTATACTACATGCGGAGCCATCTTGCGTTGTAAGGGCTGTCTATCCCTCTCTCAATGATCAATATGCTGTATAAAGACGTTGACTCCAAAGAGGAATTTCACATTTACTGAAATATCATATTTACAGTACCAGTCAAAGGTTTGGACACACCTACTCAGTCAAGAGTTTTTCTTTATTTTTACTATTTTCAACATTGTAGAATAATAGTGAAGGCATGAAAACAATGAAATAACACATATGGAATCATGTAGTAACCAAAAAAGTGTTAAACAAGTCAAACTATATTTTATAGTTTAGATTCTTCAAAGTATTCACCCGTTGCCTTGATATGTCCTTCTTTATATACCTTAGTTTAGTGAACTGACTGTAAGTCACTCTGGATAAGATTGTCTGCTAAATAACCATGTCATATCAGGTAAAACGTTTCTGTAACTGTTCCTGAGCATGTTGTTGTAGTTAAAGATACACTGGTCTTCAAGGTATATTGTATTTGTTAGGAGATACCTTTTGCTGTATCTTTTCCCATCTCTGGTTGGTGCCAAGTACGTTACTGTAATATTCAGTAAATTGCTACCAGTTTCCTGTGACTGTAATATCAGAGCAATGATACAGCACAATACTGTAAAATGTACCTACTATACTGTGAGAAAGTAAATGCTACTGTCATTTAAATATTGGCATTTCACTGTACGTACATGTGATTGGTGCAAGCAGGTTGGCTGCTAGTTATTTGTATGTTGCAGTACTACAAATACTGTATTTGGTGTTTATTTAGTGTAGTAAATATAGTCACAATAAAGGCACACCTCTAAATATATTAATGAGCCAGCGATTATTTCCCAGCCCACAACATTTGACCGTAATTTATAGAACACTGCAGTAAATAAACAGAAAAACTGTAATACAGTACTTTATTGTTAAATTGTATGGTAATAAAATTACAGCAATTGCTAACAGTGAGTATGTAATTATATATTACATTATACCAATGAATATTTGGGGTTTTATATCACTTGCAGTTGTAGAGGCCTTAACAAAGGCTTCTCAACTGGCAGTGGCTAGATGGCAAAACAGTGCAAAAGGTTCAAAACATGGCTGAACACTCAACCATTAAAAGTTTGAGGCTAGCTGCCACTCTGATCAGTCCCCTAAACACATTCAATTGTTTGGGAACTACTTCCACATTTCAGTTACCGATGCAACAAATATAACCTCTTACAAGGCAAGCCTCAAAATATATAAATGAGACAGAAACAACACTACCATGTACCCATTAGTGTTCAAAAGTTTTTTGGCACTCCAAAAAAACAGTATGTTACTGTATTCTGTGGGGTTGGTATGGAATTACAGTGAAGTACTGGCAGCACAGTAGCTAGTAAATTACTTTAGATTTACAGGAAAATGTTTTTAGATTCCAAAAATACAGTATGTTATTGCATTACAGTAAATTACTGGCTGCACAGTAGTCAGTAAGTTAAATTTAGTTTTGCAGGACAAGGTTTTTAGATTCCAAACTTATGGTATGGTACTATTTTCTTTGGGGTGCAGCATTCTAACTAACGGATGCAACAAATAGTGCCTCTTACACTGCATGCCTCAAAATGTGTTAATGAGCTACAGATTTGTTCCTCGCCCACAACATTTCCCACAATGCAACCTAATTCATAGTATGTTGCCATAAATATACATCAAAACAGGCAATACAATGTTTTATTTTAAATTTACATTGTAAAATTACAGAAATTGCAATTTTACAGCATTGTAGAGGAATTGTAGTGGAATACCATTTAGCCCTGATAATGCACTCCTCTTCACAGTACTGTACTGTAATATAGAAATATAATAGCAAAGGTAAGTGTTTTGCTGTAAATGTACAGCAATGTGTTTCAGTGGGGGTACAGTAAGCCATGAGACCATAACCTGCTTTGGTGCGCTCTGCCAGCTGTTGTTTGTCAAGTGTGCTAAGCTGTATCATGCAAACCCTGCTAAAAAATAACATTACTCCAATTTGTATAATGATTATATAGATTTACGTCTATTAATTGAGTAGCATTTAGATAACTGCTCAGTAACAACTAGATATCAGCCGAAATAAGACAGGGGAAATAAAAATCATGAAAAATACATCTTAATCTGCTTGTGATCTGGTTATAAGAAGTCCCGACCATATTTCAACCAATAAAATACGTCTTCATCACGTTGTATGTCCACTGGGTACAACCATTTTGCAAGTAGGACATTTCTGAGTTTCGTAGTTCCGACTAGCACGTGAACGCTCCATAACGTTCCTGCGCTCCGGAGATGTTCATTGGTCACGCCATATCGGGGGCAAGACTCGAGACCAGGAATTCCTCAGCGCTCCTCAAATTTCCTGAAATCACAGACCTCTCGCTCGCCTCGGTTACCGATACATTCTGCGCCCACCTCCTCCTCGCAACAGACGTCTGAACAGAGCCGCTTTTCAAAATGGTAATTTTCTAATATTGCTCTTTATTTATTTGACTATTTTACTTGACATTAACCAATAACATGCGTTTTTCAACTTTCGTATATTTTCATATTTTTCTCTTCCTTGCCTCTGTCTTCCCAGATGTTGCAAAGTGTCCCCTTCCTCCTATTGCTGGCCATAGCGCTCTGTCAAACCGAGGTAAGTTGGACTTCAGATTGTTTTGTTAAATGGTAATCAATGCAAAGCCAAACAACATATTATGATTGACATAGGTTACTTCTATATTAAACGTGAAAGGCTCTGCTCTCTTTACTGGCTTTATGGTTTTTTGGTGCTTTTAGGCAGGACCTGATTATTGCAGGGGCTTACAGGGGCTGAAGCCCCAGGGCCTAAACCAGTAAGGGGGCCCTTGAAGCAGAGAAAACATTTTCACAGTTAAATTACGTGTTTAATATTAGGCTCATCAAAAAATATCTAAGCCCCAGGGACTATGATTTTTTAATGCAGCCCTGCTTTTCGTGGCACAGCTGGAGCACTTAGAATGTAGACTAGTCTAGTTATATTTGTGACAAACATTGGACCTAATAATTAAAAGCCTGGTTTTCTTTTCAAGGGAGAAACGATTAACATGGCATTATCCAAGGGACATTGCACACTAGACTTCATTATGGAGACAATTAGAAAATTGCATTTTAATTGGAAGATCTTCTTCCAAATCTGTTTGTAGATTATGATGGCCACACAGCATATTATTTTATCATCATGGTTTGTAGGACTATCCTAAAACAGCACAGACATTTATCTTTGATAATTTAGTTTAGCTATGTTCACAGATGTGAATGTGTCCTCTATATCTCTGATGGAAATAGGGCAAGGATTGGTATTTTTGACAGTGTTTTGGACCACACAGATGGAACAGAAAAACACACACACACACACACACACACATACACATACATACACACAAAGACACACACACACGCACACTCAAACACACACACACACACACACACACAAACACACACTATCCTGTGAATTTCCTCTTTCAGTGTTTGTTAAGTTGATGAAGTGATATTGTTGCAAGCAAACGAGGATACTCTTTATTATCTTTGGCTCCATGGGTATCAAACAGAGTTAACTCTTTACACTCGTGGGAATTGGCCTAAATGGATAGGGCTACATTTAAATGTATTTTGCAGAAGAAATATGGAAATGCATAACAATGGTAGCAATTACACTGAACAAAAATATAAACGCAACATGCAACAATTTCAAATATTTTACTGAGTTACAGTTTATATAAGGGAATCAGTCAATTGAAATACATTCATTAGACCCTAATCTATTGATTTCACATGACTGGGAATACAGATATGCTTCGGTTTGTCAAAGATACCTAAAAAAAAACGGTAGGGGGCATCGATCAGCTGGATGTGGAGGTCCTGGGCTGGCGTGGTTACATGTGGTCTACGATTGTGAGGCCGGTTGGACGTACTTCCAAATTCTCTAAAACAACATTGGAGGTGGCTTATGGTAGAGAAATTAACATTCAATTCTCTGGCAACAGCTTTGGTGGACAGTCCTGGAGTCTGCATGCCAAATGCACGCTCCTCAAAACATCTGTGGCATTATGTTGTGTGACAATACTGCACATTTTAGAGTGGCCCAGCACTCAAGGTGCACCTGTGTAATGATCATGCTGTTTAATCAGCTTCTTGATGTGCCACACCTGTCAGGTGGATGGATTATCTTTTCAAAGGAGAAATGCTTACTAACAGGGATATTCTATATTCCATAGAATATGAGAGAAATATGCTTTTTGTGCATATGAAACATTTCTGGGATCTTTTATTTCAGCTCATGAAACATGGGACCAACAATTTACACGTTGTGTTTATATTTTTATTCAGTGTAAAGGGGAACAGTTTGGAGAAAAGTTATGTGCATTTACATTGACTATACATTCAGTAGCATGATACGAATATTCACAAGGCAATTTGGAGAAGCAGATGGTAATTTTGGTGCGCATAGAGTGGAGTCATGAGTGCATTCAGATGCGTGGTCCGTGGCAAATTTTCTTCATAATACAGGACAAGCGAAGGTATGACGCCATGTCGTCTTGTAACTGGACATCCAGCATAGTGATCATAAATGTTGACATGGTATATTACATGAGTTTGATGATATGGAAATGTGCGGTGCACTTTTGGACTCACGGGTGTTTGACATGCTTGTATGACATCAAAGCGGTATTTATTATAATCCTCAATGTCTCATCTTTCAAAATATATCTAGTCCTCGTAATTTACAGCAATTCCCTAACTCAGAAAACAAAAAAGTTGCGCAATTATCGGGAGGGATGGTGCAACTTCTTGTCGCGTGAGGGGCTCAAGTTCAGAATGTCTATCAGTCAAAACTCATACAGACCTGTGAAGCGGACACCCTTAGCATGTTACTATACAGCCACCTCATTCCAATTTAGGCACTTATCAGTGTCCAAATCTGCAACTTTCAACCGAATATGGGTATGCGTGTAGAGGGTTAATAGACAGCTGAGCTAACTATACAGGGATCAGGAAGACTTTTTGCTGTGCTGGGGTTGTGTTTGGGTGGTCAGTGTGTGTGTGTGTGTGTGTGTGTGTGTGTGTGTGTGTGTGTCACTCACCCGGGTGGGTCTCACACACTGTGGTGCTAAGTAATGCCTGAGTAAACACTGAACCTAAAGTGGTTGGAGGTGAGGTCTCTTGAAACCACACAGTTAGAACTGTCACACACACATACACACAGGTTGTCTATTTTCAATGACTTCTCAATAAATTCAAAATATATTTATTTATGTAAAGAATAACAAAAAAAATCTTCCTGAGTTGACACCAATTAGAATTGTCACCAACCCTGACACACACTTGTGGGCTTCGGGGTTAGATTGTGGAAAACACTTTGGAATTTCCAAATATGTTCAGGAATTACTGTGGAATTCCAAGGATGTTCAGGAATTACTGTGGAATTCCAAGGATTTTCAGGAATTACTGTGAAATTCCAAGGATTTTCAGGAATTACTGTGGAATTCCAAGGATTTTCAGGAATTACTGTGGAATTCCAAGGATTTTCAGGAATTACTGTGGAATTCCAAGGATTTTCAGGAATTATGCTACTTTGGAATTACTTTGCTTTTCAGGATTACCCTCATTTCTAGATTAAGATTATAGGTCAAGGTTTGGGAGAGGTTAGCTTTTGGGTTGAGGTTTAGCATGGTTGTAGTTCTGTCTCTAGACTTGCGGGAGATTGCAGGGTGAACTAAGTCAGCCTCTACTCATTGGCATTACATGTCCAGACAGTCATCACTATCAGTACCAGCGCTACTACCTCCAGGCCCTCTGCTGACCTCCGAGTGCTGCCCCTGTCATTGCCTGCTGAAAAAAGGCCCTTTGTGTGGGTCTTTATTGGATCTGTGACCTCTCTCATTGGTGACATCTGGCACTGAGAAGACTGAGTACAGGCCAGAGTTTGTGGAATGTGGCTGTGGAATATGTGGGAGAGGCATTATAAAGACATACATAATTTAAGGGTAATTACCCTGCTAATATACAGCCTATTGACAGACCCAGTAGGAATGTTAAAGTGGCCTGCTAGTACACTGTCTTAAGGCGGTCTTGGGGATTGTTTAGTTATACAATGTGTTGGTATACAGTTTAAAGTTTACTACAGACCAATTTATGCTTGATCCGAAAATGTGATCGGAGGCTCTGTATAGAGGGTGTGACACAATTGAAGCGCTTCCGGGGGCATGCAGAGGCCAAATTGAGCTCTGTACCGCATTGCCTTGCGCCTCCCAAATGTTTTAACAATGCAGAGGGCTCCGCATAGCTCCGCATTGACATGATTGGTTGTTGGTACGTGGGGGCGGTTTGTATAAACACATTCATTTCCTTGACAACTTCCTTCACAACAGCTCTCCTCAACAGCTATACGCTGCTCCGTGAAGCGCAATTAGTATGAATGCAGATGTCAGATTGACCATGCAGTGCCTTTAAGGCAGACTAAAATGTTGCACTGCATGGCGGTCTTCAGTGATTATTTCAAGTCTCAATCCCTGTTGTTTAGTTAGTTTAGCTGCGGATACTGTACCTCAGGTGTATGTGTTTTGTGTGTGTGTGTGAGTGTGTGTGTGTGTGTTGCTGTTTGATGGCTCTTTATATTGCTGACATATGAATGCTAAGATATTAAAATGTGAAAGCTGGCTCCAGATTTATTATGAAGGAGAGAATGCCTGGGTACTTCCTGAGGCAAGAAACGGCTGTGTTTGCATATAGTACGGCTGGGCTCACGGCTATTCTCTCTGGCTGTGTGAAGACTGAGGAGAAAGATGCATCTGGTGAATATGATGTGGACGTTTCCCACACACACACACACTGTGAGAGTGAGATGCGAAGGCTGTGTGTGGGGGGGGCACACACACACACTGTGAGAGTGAGATGCGAAGGCTGTGTGTGGGGGGGCACACACACACACTGTGAGAGTGAGATGCGAAGGCTGTGTGTGGGGGGGGCACACACACACACTGTGAGAGTGAGATGCGAAGGCTGTGTGTGGGGGGGGGCACACACACACACTGTGAGAGTGAGATGCGAAGGCTGTGTGTGGGGGGCGCACACACACACGCTCACACTTTTCTGTTCTCCAGGCATCCTGTGTTATTGCATTACCCATAGTGGCCGGTGTAATAACACAGTAGATCATTCAGTTATTAGAAACACGGCTGGATCTGGCTTTGAAAATACAGGAAAGAAACTGAACAATGGCCCTCAACGCCACGCACAGTATACAACCTCTCTACTCACACACAGTGGATATACTACCTCTCTACTCACACACCGTGGATATACTACCTCCCTATACACACACAGTGGATAGACAACCTCTCTACTCACACACAGTGGATATACTACCTCCCTATACCCACACAGTGGATATACTACCTCCCTATACACATACATTGTGGATATACTACCTCCCTATACCCACACAGTGGATATACTACCTCCCTATACACACACCGTGGATAGACGACCTCTCTACTCACACACAGTGGATAGACAACCTCTCTACTCACACACAGTGGATAGACAACCTCTCTACTCACACACAATGGATATACTACCTCTCTATACACACACAGTGGATAGACAACCTCTCTACTCACACACAATGGATATACTATCTCTCTATACACACACAGTGGATAGACAACCTCTCTATACACACACAGTGGATAGACTACCTCTCTACTCACACACAGTGGATAGACAACCTCTCTACTCACACACAATGCATATACAACCTCTCTACTTACACACAGTGGATATACAACCTCTCTACTCACACACAGTGGATATACTACCTCCCTATATACACACAATGGATATACTACCTCTCTATACACACACAGTGGATAGACAACCTCTCTATACACACACAGTGGATAGACAACCTCTCTATACACACACAGTGGATAGACTACCTCTCTACTCACACACAGTGGATAGACAACCTCTGTACTCACACACAATAGATATACAACCTCTCTACTCACACACAGTGGATATACTACCTCTCTATACACACACAGTGGATAGACAACCTCTCTACTCACACACAATGGATATACTATCTCTCTATACACACACAGTGGATAGACAACCTCTCTATACACACACAGTGGATAGACTACCTCTCTACTCACACACAGTGGATAGACAACCTCTCTACTCACACACAATGCATATACAACCTCTCTACTTACACACAGTGGATATACAACCTCTCTACTCACACACAGTGGATAGACAACCTCTCTACTCACACACAATGCATATACAACCTCTCTACTTACACACAGTGGATATACAACCTCTCTACTCACACACAGTGGATATACTACCTCCCTATATACACACAATGGATATACTACCTCTCTATACACACACAGTGGATAGACAACCTCTCTATACACACACAGTGGATAGACAACCTCTCTATACACACACAGTGGATAGACTACCTCTCTACTCACACACAGTGGATAGACAACCTCTGTACTCACACACAATAGATATACAACCTCTCTACTCACACACAGTGGATATACTACCTCTCTATACACACACAGTGGATAGACAACCTCTCTACTCACACACAATGGATATACTATCTCTCTATACACACACAGTGGATAGACAACCTCTCTATACACACACAGTGGATAGACTACCTCTCTACTCACACACAGTGGATAGACAACCTCTCTACTCACACACAATGCATATACAACCTCTCTACTTACACACAGTGGATATACAACCTCTCTACTCACACACAGTGGATATACTACCTCCCTATATACACACAATGGATATACTACCTCTCTATACACACACAGTGGATAGACAACCTCTCTATACACACACAGTGGATAGACAACCTCTCTATACACACACAGTGGATAGACTACCTCTCTACTCACACACAGTGGATAGACAACCTCTGTACTCACACACAATAGATATACAACCTCTCTACTCACACACAGTGGATATACTACATCCCTATACACACACAGTGGATAGACAACCTCTCTATACACACACAGTGGATAGACAACCTCTCTACTCACACACAGTGGATATACAACCTCTCTACTCACACACAGTGGATATACTACCTCCCTATACACACACAGTGGATAGACAACCTCTCTATACACACACAGTGGATAGACAACCTCTGTACTCACACACAGTGGATAGACAACCTCTGTACTCACACACAGTCGATATACAGTGCATTCGGAAAGTATTCAGACCCCTTGACTTTTTCCACATTACAGGCTTTATCTAAAATGTATGAAATAAACATTTTCCTCATCAATCTACACACAATAACCCATTATGACAAAGCGAAAACAAGTGTTTAGAAATGTTTGCAAATGTATTTCTAAAAATAACAAACAGATATAACTTATTTACATACGTATTCAGACCCTTTGCTATAAGACTCGAAATTGAGCTCAAGTGCATCTTGTTTCCATTGATCATCCTTGAGATGTTTCTACAACTTGATTGGAGTCTACCCGTGGTAAATTCAATTGATTGGACATTATTTGGAAAGGCACACACCTGTCTATATAAGGTCTCACAGTTGACAGTGCTGTCAGAGCAAAAACCAAGCCATGAGGTCAAAGGAATTGTCCGTAGAGCTCAGAGACCGGATTGTGTCGAGGCACAGATCTGGGGAAGGATACTATAATAAATTCTGCAGCATTGAATGTCCCCAAGAACATAGTGGCCTCCATCATTCTTAAATGGAAAGAAGTTTAGAACCACCAAGACTCTTCCTAGAGCTGGCCGACCGGCCAAACTGAGCAATCGGGGGAGAATGGCCTTGGTCAGGTAGGTGACCAAGAACCTGATGTACACTGACAGAGCTCGATTTCAGATTTCCTCTGTGGAGAAGGACACCCATCTTTGCAGCACTCCGCCAATCAGGCCTTTATGGCAGAGTGGCCAGACGGAAGCCACTCCTCAGTAAAAGGCACATGACAGCCCGCTTGGAGTTTGCCAAAAGGCACCTAAGGACTCTCAGAGCATGAGAAAAAAGGTTCTCTGGTCTGATGAAACCAAGATTGAAATCTTTGGCCTTAATGCCAAGCGTCACGTCTGGAATAAACCTGGCACCATCCCTGCGGTGAAGCATGGTGGTGGTAGCATCAGACTGGGGCGAAGATTCACCTTCCAACAGGACAACGACCCTAAGCACACAGACAAGACAACGCAGGAGTGGCTTTGGGACAAGTTTCTGGATGTCCTTGAGTGGCCCAGCCAGAGCCCGGACTTGAACCTGATCGAACATCTCTGTAGAGACCTGAAAACAGTTGTGCAACAATGCTTCCCATCCAACCTGACAGAGCTTGAAAGGATCTGCAGAGAAGAATGGAAGAAACTACCCAAATACTGGTGTGCCAAGCTTGTAGCGTTATACCCCAAAATACTCGAGACTGCCAAAGGTGCTCCAACAACTGAGGGAAGGGTCTGAATACTTATGTAAATGTGATATTTCAGTATTTTTCTTTTTTTACATTTGCAAACATTTCAAACAGTTTTTGCTTTGTCATTATGGGGTATTGTGTGTAGATTGATGAGGGGAAAAACAATTTAATCAATTTTTAGAATAAGGCTGTAACGCAACAAAGTGGAAAAATAAATGGTTCTGTATAATGCCAAATAAGGGCTATTTGACTGGTAACCACAGTGAATCCCTTTTTGGTGCTATATATATATAACATGTTTTTGAAGGTTATATAAAGAACCACACTCATAAGGTTCTAAATGGAACAGGTATGGTGCTATAAAGAACCATTAAAAAAGGTCCTAAAAAATGAAACGTCCTGTCACTGTAAACTGCGTTTATTTTCAGCAAATTTAGCATGTGTAAATATTTGTATGAACATAACAAGATTCAACAACTGAGACATAAACTGAACCAGTTCCACAGACATGTGACTAACATAAATTGAATAATGTGTCCCTGAACAAATGGGGGGTCAACATCAAAAGTAACAGTCAGTATCTGGTGTGGCCACCCGCTGCATTAAGTACTGCACTGCATCTCCTCCTCATGGACTGCACCAGATTTTCCATTTTTTTCTGTGAGATGTTACCCCACTCTTCCACCAAGGCACCTGCAAGTTCCCAGACATTTCTGAATGGCCCTAGCTCTCACCCTCCAATTCAGCAGGTCCCAGACGTGCTCAATGGGATTGAGATCCGGGCTCTTCGCTGGCCATGGCAGAACACTGACATTCCTGTCTTGCAGGAAATCACACACAGAACGAGCTGGTGGCATTGTCATGCTGAAGGGTCATGTCAGGATGAGCCTGCAGGAAGGGTACTACATGAGGGAGGAGGATATTTTACCTGTAACGCACAGCGTTGAGATTGCCTGCAATGACAACAAGCTCAGACCGATGATGCTGTGACACACCTCCCCAGACCATGATGGGCCCTCCAGCTCCAAATCGATCCCGCTCCAGAGTACAGGCCTCGGTGTAACGCTCATTCCTTCGACGATAAACGCGAATCCGACCATCACCCCTGGTGAGACAAAGTCGCGACTCGTCAGCGAAGAGCACTTTTTGCCAATCCTGTCTGGTCCAGCGACGGTGGGTTTGTGCCCATAGGCAATGTTTTTGCCAGTGATGACTGGTGAGGACCTGCCTTTACAACAGGCCTACAAGCCCTCAGTCCAGCCTCTCTCAGCCTATTGTGGACAGTCTGAGCACTGATGGAGGGATTGTGCGTTTCTGGTGTAGCTCGGGCAGTTATTGTTGCCATCCTGTACCCGTCCCGCAGGTGTGATGTTCGGATGTACCGATCCTGTGCAGGTGTTGTTACACGTGGTCTGCCACTGCGAGGATGATCAGCTGTCCGTCCTGTCTCCCTTTAGCGCCTAAGGCACATTCACTCAGATGATCAGGGAACCTGGGCATCTTTCTTTTGGTGTTTTTCAGAGTCAGTAGAAAGGCCTCTTTAGTGTCCTTAAATTTCATAACTGTGACCTTAATTGCCAACCATTTGTAAGCTGTTAGTGTCTTAATGACCGTTCCACAGGTGCATGTTCATTAATTGTTTATGGTTCATTGAACAAGCATGGGAAACAGTGTTTAAACCCTTTACAATGAAGAGCTGTGAAGTTATTTAGATTTTTACCAATTATCTTTGAAAGACAGGGTCCTGAAAAAGGGACGTTTCTTTATTTGCTGAGTTTAAATAGCACCAATAAGGGTTCCGCTATGGTTACAACCCCTTTTGGGTTCTTCAGCAAGAAAAGTTCTTTATAGAACCATTCTCAATATCAAAGGTTCTTTATAGAACCATTCTCAATATCAAAGGTTCTTTATAGAACCATTCTCAATATCAAAGGTTCTTTATAGATCCTTTTGAAGATCCCAAATTTTTTGGGGCTGGTTATCCATATTAGGTTGTTAAAATTCCATAGGTATTTTTATGGCAATGTACAAGTTCAATCAGGTGTGCTAAATCTTGAACTGCTGGAGATCCCCGAGGAGAGAATTGAGAACCATTGATATTGTCAACCATTCTCAATTAACACAAGGCCATACATGAGTATTACCCAAGACACCATCACTATATATTGTCATATATAGCATGCAATCACATAACATAACAGATTAGATAAACTGGAATGACACTCGCAGTCACGGTTGCACAAAAAGCTTTTTTAGCTTTGTGCTAAACACGGCCCAAATTATTCCAATGAGCAGCCGTCCCTATATTTTAATTATCACTAAAAGAGCAAAGAACCCTTTTGTGAACTACAAAGAACCATTGAAGGGCTCAAATTCCCAAAGAACCCTTGAGGAATCCTCTTTTCTTAGTGTGTACTCTCAAAGTTGAAGCACATGATGTAGGACATAGGATCAAAATGTTAGAATACTGATGGTTTGCAATTAGTTTTTCACTTGATCTACTGTATAAACAAATACATGTTCTTGTGTGTATTGGTCATAGAATCACTTAACTAATGTTAGCGACTAGCAATGTGCAAAACCACATTTAGCAGCCTACTTTATAGTCGAAGTAGAGGAACTGCCTCCCAAGCTGTAATATCCTTACTAGAGCTGACAGTGACAGAGTCGCTGCCTCCATGTCACCATGCTGTGTAGCTGTTGATGACTGTTCTCTCATTGGAAGGTGCTGCCTGGGCTATAAATACCATGCCAAGGAGGAGTGAACAGAGCTGGAACATGGGGTACAGTACAGCCTGTCCTCTGTCATTTTTACTCAGGAATGCTCTAATTGTTCTAGTTCTACATTCACACACACACCCACACACACACAAACACACGCAGGAAGGCATGCACGCAAAGACACACATGGAGAGAGAGAGAGAGCTGCACTTTCTAACCTCCTGCCAAATCAAATGTATTGGTCACATACACATGTTTAGCAGATGTTATTGCGGGTGTAGCGAAATGCTTGTGCTTCAAGCTCTGACAGTGCAGTAATATCTAACAAGTAATATCTAACAGTTTCACAACATATACCCAAAATACACGTACATCTAAGTAAGGAATGTATTAAGAATATACAGTGGGGCAAAAAAGTATTTACTCAGCCACCAATTGTGCAAGTTCTCCCACTTAAAAGATGAGAGAGGCCTGTGATGATGATGATGATTTTCATCATAGGTACACTTCAACTATGACAGACAAAATGAGAAAAAAAAATCACATTGTAGGATTTTTAATGAATTTATTTGCAAATTATGGTGGAAAATAAGTATTTGGTCACCTACAAACAAGCAAGATTTCTGGCTCTCACAGACCTGTAACTTCTTCTTTAAGAGGCTCCTCTGTACTCCACTGTATTAATGGCACCTGTATTAATGGCACCTGTTTGAACTTGTTATCAGTATAAAAGACACCTGTCCACAACCTCAAACAGTCACACTCCAAACTCCACTATGGCCAAGACCAAAGAGCTGTCAAAGGACACCAGAAACAAAATTGTAGACCTGTACCAGGCTGGGAAGACTGAATCTGCAATAGGTAAGCAGCTTGGTTTGAATAAATCAACTGTGGGAGCAATTATTAGGAAATGGAAGACATACAAGACCACTGATAATCTCCCTCGATCTGGGGCTCCACGCAAGATCTCACCCCGTGGGGTCAAAATGATCACAAGAACGGTGAGCAAAAATCCCTGAACCACACGGGGGGACCTAGTGAATGACCTGCAGAGAGCTGGGACCAAAGTAACAAAGCCTACCATCAGTAACACACTACGCCACCAGGGACTCAAATCCTGCAGTGCTAGACGTGTCCCCCTGCTTAAGCCAGTACATGTCCAGAAGAAGATTGGGAGAATGTCATATGGTCAGATGAAACCAAAATATAACTTTTTGGTAAAAACTCAACTCGTCGTGTTTGGAGGACAAAGAATGCTGAGTTGCATCCAAAGAACACCATACCTACTTTGAAACATGGGGGTGGAAACATCATGCTTTGGGGCTGTTTTTCTGCAAAGGGACCAGGACGACTGATCCGTGTAAAGGAAAGAATGAATGGGGCCATGTATCGTGAGATTTTGAGTGAAAACCTCCTTCCATCAGCAAGGGCATTGAAGATGAAATGTGGCTAGGTCTTTCAGCATGACAATGATCCCAAACACACCGCCCGGGCAACGAAGGAGTGGCTTCGTAAGAAGCATTTCAAGGTCCTGGAGTGGCCTAGCCAGTCTCCAGATCTCAACCCCATAGAAAATCTTTGGATGGAGTTGAAAGTCCGTGATGCCCAGCAACAGCCCCAAAACATCACTGCTCTAAAGGAGATCTGCATGGAGGAATGGGCCAAAATACCAGCAACAGTGTGTGAAAACCTTGTGAAGACTTACAGAAAACGTTTGACCTCTGTCATTGCCAACAAAGGGTATATAACAAAGTATTGAGATAAACTTTTGTTATTGACCAAATACTTATTTTCCACCATAATTTGCAAATAAATAAATAAAAAATCCTACAATGTGATTTTCTGGATTTCTTTTCTCATTTTGTCTGTCACCTATGTCACCTATGATGAAAATTACAGGCCTCTCTCATCGTTTTAAGTGGAAGAACTTGCACAATTGGTGGCTGACTAAATACTTTTTTGCCCAACTGTATACATATGTCAGAGCGGCATTGGGCTAAGATACAGTGGCATAGTATAGAGTACAGTAGATTCAGTTGAAGTCGAAAGTTTACATACACCTTAGCCAAATTCATTTAAACTCAGTTTTTCACAATTCCTGAAATGTAATACTAAAATTCCCTGTCTTAGGTCAGTTAGGATCACCACTTTATTTTAAGCATGTGAAATGTCAGAATAATAGTAGAGAATTATTTATTTCAGCTTTTGTTTCTTTCATCACATTCCCAGTGGTTCAGAAGTTTACATACACTCAATTAGTATTTGGTGTCATTTGGAAGTATGCTTGGAGTCATTGTACATTTGGAAGACCCATTTGCGACCAAGCTTTAACTTCCTGACTGATGTCTTGAGATGTTTCTTCAATATATCCACATAATTTTCCTGCCTCATTGTACCATCTATTTTGTGAAGTGCACCAGTCCCTCTTGCAGCAAAGCACCCCCACAACATGATGCTGCCACCCCCGTGCTTCACGGTTGGGATGGTGTTCTTCAGCTTGCAAGCCTCCCCCTTTTTCCTCCAAACAAAACGATGGTCATTATGGCCAAACAGTTCTAATTTTGTTTCCTCAGACCAGAGGACATTTCTCCAAAAAGTATGATCTTTGTTCCCATTTGCAGTTACAAACCGTAGTCTGGCTTTTATATGGTGGTTTTGGAGCAGGGGCTTCTTTCTTGCTTAGTGGTCGATGTAGGACTTGTTTTACTCTGGATATAGATAATTTTGTACCTGTTTCCTCCAGCATCTTCACACGGTCCTTTGCTGTTGTTCTGGGATTGATTTGCACTTCTCCTACCAAAGTACATTCATTTCTAGGAGACAGAACGCATCTTCTTCCTGAGCGGTATGACAGCTGCGTGGTCTCATGGTGTTTATACTTGCATACTACTGTTTGTAAAGATGATCGTGGTACCTTCAGGCATTTAGAAATTGCTCCCAAGGATGAACCAGACTTGTGGAGGTCTACAATTTTTGTTGATAGAATTTCAGGATCCAATTTGCTTCGTTTAAATCCCCAGGTACAGTAAATGCAGCCTCAGGATATGTGATTTCCAATTTGCAAAAAGTCCAGTGAAGATCTTTGAGGGCCGTTGTGGTATTGGCTTGAGGGGGGATATAGACCACTGTGGCTATTATTAACAAATGTAGGCTGTTACGGTATGTTATCCAGAGCATAGTTACCTGCAACTGTGCTGTCAGATTGTTCGTTTGTAAATTCAGAGCTTTTCACGTTCAGAGCCCACGCTGGACGCTCTGGCCAATAAGTAGGGTTGTTTCCCGAAAGCTCTGACCTCACAACCACAGTCAATGAACCAAGCTAACTGGCTAACATTGGCTAGCTACATCCAGACACATAATGAGTGAGCACCCCACTCTGACCATTTTAGTCACCCTAGCAGAGCTGGTTAAGCAGTTTTCATGTTATCCAGAGCATTGGTGACTGTAACAGTGCCCTGCAGTGCCTAGTTCCACTCCGATTCCCCAGGCGCTCTCTTTTGATGACTTCTGTAACCGTAATAGCCTTGGTTTCATGCATGTTAACATTAGAAGCCTCCTCCCTACGTGTGTTTTATTCACTGCTTTAGCACACTCTGCCAACCCAGATGTTCTAGCCGTGTCTGAATCCTGGCTCTGAAATGTTCATCCCTAACTACAACATTTTCAGACAAGATAGAACGGCCAAAGGGGGTGGTGTTGCAATCTACTGCAAAGATAGCCTGCAGAGTTCTGTCCTACTATCCAGGTCTGTACCCAAACAATTTGAACTTCTGCTTTTAAAAATCCACCTCTCTAAAAACAAGTCTCTCACCGTTGCCGCCTGCTATAGACCTCCCTCTGCCCCCAGCTGTGATCTGGACACCATATGTGAACTGATTGCCCCCCATCTATCTTCAGAGCTCATGCTGCTAGGCGACCTAAACTGGAACATGCTTAAAACCTCTTAGAACTACCCATCCCGGATCCGGGAGAATTGTCATCAACTACACTAATTAGCATAGCGCAACGGTCAAAAAATATTACTAGAAAATATTGATATTCATGAAATCACAAGTGAAATATAGTGAAACACAGTTTAGCCTTTTGTTAAATAAGCATGCCCCATTCAAGAAATTTAGAACCAGGAACAGATATAGCCCTTGGTTCTCTCTTTCGTGTCGTCTGAGATTTTCAAAGATTGGAAAGCAGCTGCGGTCATCCACCTCTTCAAGGTTGGGGACACTCTTGAGCCAAACTGCTACAGACCTATATCTATCCTACCCTGCCTTTCTAAGTTCCTCGAAAGCCAAGTCAACAAACAGATTACCGACCATTTTGAATCCCACCATACCTTCTCCGCTATGCAATCTGCTTTCAGAGCTGGTCATGGGTGCACCTCAGCCACGCTCAAGGTCCTAAACGATATCTTAACCGCCATCGATAAGAAACAGTACTGTGCAGCCGTATTCATTGACCTGGCCAATCCTTTCGACTCTGTCAATCACCACATCTTCATCGGCAGACTCGACAGCCTTGGTTTCTCAAATGATTGCCTCCTGGTTCACCAACTACTTCTCTGTTGTCCGGGCCTCTGGCAGTCTCTATGGGTGTGCCACAGGGTTCAATTCTTGGACCGACTCTCTTCTCGGTATACATTAATGACGTTGCTCTTGCTGCTGGTGAGTCTCTGATCCACCTCTACGCAGACGATACTATTCTGTATACATCTGGCCCTTCTTTGGACACTGTGTTAACAACCCTCCAGGCGAGCTTCAATGCCATACAACTCTCCTTCCGTGGCCTCCAATTGCTTTTGAATACAAGTAAAACTAAATGCAAGCTCTTCAATTGATCAATGCCTGCACCTGCCCGCCTGTCCAACATCACTACTCTGGATGGCTCTGACTTAGAATATGTGGACAACTACAAATACCTAGGTGTCTGGTTAGACTGTAAACTCTCCTTCCAGACTCACATCAAACATCTCCAATCCAAAGTTAAATCTAGAATTGGCTTCCTATGTCGCAACAAAGCATCCTTCACTCATGCTGCCAAACATACCCTTGTAAAACTGACCATCCTACCAATCCTCGACTTCGGCGATGTAATTTACAAAATAACCTCCAATACCCTACTCAATAAATTGGATACAGTCTATCACAGTGCCATCCGTTTTGTCACCAAAGCCCCATATACAGTGCCTTGCGAAAGTATTCGGCCCCCTTGAACTTTGCGACCTTTTGCCACATTTCAACCTCGTTCGGAGGTTAGTTAACACAGTGTCCAAAGAAGGGCCAGAAGTATACAGAATGGTGTCGTCTCCGTAGAGGTGGATCAGAGAATCACCAGCAGCAAGAGCGACATTATTGACATACAGTGCCTTGCGAAAGTATTCGGCCCCCTTGAACTTTGCGACCTTTTGCCACATTTCAGGCTTCAAACATAAAGATATAAAACTGTATTTTTTTGTGAAGAATCAACAACAAGTGGGACACAATCATGAAGTGGAACAACATTTATTGGATATTTCAAACTTTTTTAACAAATCAAAAACTGAAAAATTGGGCGTGCAAAATTATTCAGCCCCCTTAAGTTAATACTTTGTAGCGCCACCTTTTGCTGCGATTACAGCTGTAAGTCGCTTGGGGTATGTCTCTATCAGTTTTGCACATCGAGAGACTGAATTTTTTCCCCATTCCTCCTTGCAAAACAGCTCGAGCTCAGTGAGGTTGGACGGAGAGCATTTGTGAACAGCAGTTTTCAGTTCTTTCCACAGATTCTCGATTGGATTCAGGTCTGGACTTTGACTTGGCCATTCTAACACCTGGATATGTTTATTTTTGAACCATTCCATTGTAGATTTTGCTTTATGTTTTGGATCATTGTCTTGTTGGAAGACAAATCTCCGTACCAGTCTCAGGTCTTTTGCAGACTCCATCAGGTTTTCTTCCAGAATGGTCCTGTATTTGGCTCCATCCATCTTCCCATCAATTTTAACCATCTTCCCTGTCCCTGCTGAAGAAAAGCAGGCCCAAACCATGATGCTGCCACCACCATGTTTGACAGTGGGGATGGTGTGTTCAGGGTGTTGCTTTTACGCCAAACATAACTTTTTGCATTGTTGCCAAAAGGTTCAATTTTGGTTTCATCTGACCAGAGCACCTTCTTCCACATGTTTGGTGTGTCTCCCAGGTGGCTTGTGGCAAACTTTAAATAACACTTTTTATGGATATCTTTAAGAAATGGCTTTCTTGCCACTCTTCCATAAAGGCCAGATTTGTGCAATATACGACTGATTGTTGTCCTAAGGACAGAGTCTCCCACCTCAGCTGTAGATCTCTGCAGTTCATCCAGAGTGATCATGGGCCTCTTGGCTGCATCTCTGATCAGTCTTCTCCTTGTATGAGCTGAAAGTTTAGAGGGACGGCCAGGTCTTGGTAGATTTGCAGTGGTCTGATACTCCTTCCATTTCAATATTATCGCTTGCACAGTGCTCCTTGGGATGTTTAAAGCTTGGGAAATCTTTTTGTATCCAAATCTGGCTTTAAACTTCTTCACAACAGTATCTCGGACCTGCCTGGTGTGTTCCTTGTTCTTCATGATGCTCTCTGCGCTTTTAACGGACCTCTGAGACTATCACAGTGCAGGTGCATTTATACGGAGACTTGATTACACACAGGTGGATTGTATTTATCATCATTAGTCATTTAG
Organism: Oncorhynchus clarkii lewisi; assembly: GCF_045791955.1. NCBI lineage: Eukaryota > Metazoa > Chordata > Actinopteri > Salmoniformes > Salmonidae > Oncorhynchus > Oncorhynchus clarkii. Next base: position 25,934,952 of record NC_092168.1, on the reverse strand, counting down.
GTCAACATTGGATCATTCAGAGATCCTCACTGAACTTCTGGAGAGAGTTTGCTGCACTGAAAGTAAAGGGGCTGAATAATTTTGCACGCCCAATTTTTCAGTTTTTGATTTGTTAAAAAAGTTTGAAATATCCAATAAATGTCGTTCCACTTCATGATTGTGTCCCACTTGTTGTTGATTCTTCACAAAAAAATACAGTTTCATATCTTTATGTTTGAAGCCTGAAATGTGGCAAAAGGTCGCAAAGTTCAAGGGGGCCGAATACTTTCGCAAGGCACTGTACTACCCACCACTGCGACCTGTACGTTCTCATTGGCTGGCCCTCGCTTCATACTCGTCGCCAAACCCACTGGCTCCAGCTCATCTACAAGACCCTGCTAGGTAAAGTCCCCCCTTATCTCAGCTCGCTGGTCCCCATAGCAGCACCCACCTGTAGCACACGCTCCAGCAGGTATATCTCTCTGGTCACCCCCAAAACCAATTCTTCCTTTTGCAGCCTCTACTTCCAGTTCTCTGCTGCCAATGACTGGAACGAACTACAAAAATGTCTAAAACTGGAAACACTTATCTCCCTCACTAGCTTTAAGCACCAGCTGTCAGTGCAGCTGACAGATTACTGCACCTGTACATAGGTGCATAGTTAAATAAGGGTGAAATAGGCCTCCCGGGTGGCGCAGTGGTTAAGGGCGCTGTACTGCAGCGCCAGCTGTGCCATCAGAGTCCCTGGGTTCGCGCCCAGGCTCTGTTGTAACCGGCCGCGACCGGGAGGTCCGTGGGGCGACGCACAATTGGCCTAGCGTCGCCCGGGTTAGGGAGGGCTTGGTCGATAGGGGTGTCCTTGTCTCATCGTGCACCAGCGACTCCTGTGGTGGGCTGGGCGCAGTGTGCGCTAACCAAGGTGGCCAGGTGCACAGTGTTTCCTCCGGCGCATTGGTGCGGCTGGCTTCCGGGTTGGATGCGTGCTGTGTTAAGAAGCAGTGCGGCTTGGTTGGGTTGTGTATCGGAGGACGCATGACTTTCAACCTTCGTCTCTCCCGAGCCCGTACGGGAGTTGTAGCGATGAGACAAGATAGTAGCTACTACAACAATTGGATACCACGAAATTGGGGAGAAAAAGGGGTTAAAAAAAAATAAAAAAAAATAAATAATAATAATTAATAAAAATAAAGGTGAAATAAATAAGTAAAAATAAATATTCAACTGGTGTTGAGCGTTCATGTCTTTTGTTAAGACATGTAGCTAGCTAGCTAAACAATGGACCATGATCACAACTCTCTACCCTTTGATGTTACTACCCTACCTGAATCTGCAGGTAGGTTCTATGGCTATAACTAGTCAAGCAAATGTGTCTGAGATACGAAGAATAAGATCATACACAACGTTACCTAGCGACCCAGCCAGCTAACGTTAGCTAGCTAACAGTACACTTGAAATTAAGCCACGTTCTGTCAAAATTAGAAATGTGTAATATCTGAAACTAAACAAACTAGGCTCGTAATTGAACAATTGTATTTGTATTTACAGATGGAATACAAGTTTGATATTAAGGCACATGAACTTCACATGTTCGAGAAGGCATTTCTGCCAAGAAACACATTTTGATAAAAATAAATGTTTTATGTTCAAATAGCTCTCCTGTGAAGTCATGACTTGGAACATATGCCTAGTTTCCTGAATAGGGTCACGTTAGCACATCGTTACAACACTGTACATAGACATAATATGACATTTGAAATGTCTCTATTCCTTTGAAACTTTTGTTAGTGTAATGTTTACAGTTCATTTTTTATTGTTTATTTCTCTTTCATTTGATATCTATTTCACTTGCTTTGGCAATGTAAACGTATGTTTCCCATGCCAATAAAGCCCTTTGAATTGAATTGAGAGAGACAGAGTGTGTGCCAGTGTTTTATGGCCATGTTGTGTGATCTCCTCACTCTTGTCTAGTCATGAAAGGAATCCTCATTAACCAGCTGTACTGCTCTCTTATCCTCATCAGAGACACAGAAACACAGAAACACACGCACACGCGGTACAAAGACGTCATGCCTCACTGCCTCCTATGGTTGCTTTATAACACCATCCTCTCTCTCTCTCTCTAGCCTCTCTTTTCTGTAGCTAGCTCCATCTCGTGTGTGTGTGTGTCGTGGGATAGGACCAGGCACAAAGATAGCACTTGGCAGCATGCCCAAACATCGGGCCCAAATTGGCGGGCAATTAATACCAAGCAGAGCCCTGGGAGACACATACAGCCTAATTTCAGTGCAGCTTCAATATGAAATGGTTTATGACACAATACTTCAATGTAGAAAATGAACATGGACCTATCCGACTCGGCGGAACACTTGAATTGACACAGTGTATTGAACTTTGATGATATCCGTGGTCTCCAACATGCATCTGAACATTCCAGTCCCCAAAATGGCTGTCCATTCTACATATTCCAACCTATACTGTAGAGGTCTGCAAACAGGCCCACTTCCTTTGCCAAACACACTTTCAGCCATTAGCCCTGACTGTGGCCCCATGGAGGGAGTAGTGTCTGGGGCAGGGAAACTATTCCTCTGGTCTGGGCCTGGGTCTGAGCCCTCCCACCCAGACAGACTGGAGGGCTGCCAAGAACAGGCAGTGAGAGAAGTGGGGTGGAGAGAGGGGGAGAGAGAGAGGGATTGAGAAGGGAGGATAAGGGAGAGAGGGGCAAGGTGGGGAGCTGGTAAGGAGAGAAAGGATAATTTACAACAAAAATAAGAGATTTTCACATAAAGAGGGAGACAGGAAAGAAGGAAAGGTGAGGGTATGGATAATGAGTTCGACACAAAATCAGCTCAAGAGAGATGGACAGAGAAAGAAAGAGAAGCCTCCTCCTTGGATTTAGCAATGGAAATGGAGGCAACAGGACAGAGGTGTCATTGTCCTGACTGTGCCATGTGCCCACTGTGTTAGGTTGGGCAGTGGTGGCACTCTGATTTTGTTTTTCTGCTCAATTTCGTGGTATCCAATTGGTAATTACAGTCTTGTCTCATCGCTGCAACTCCCGTACGGACTCGGGAGAGGTGAAGGTTGAGAGCCTTGCGTCCTCCGAAACACAACCCAACCAAGCCACACTGCTTCTTGACACAATGCCCACTTAACCCGGAAGCCAGCCGCACCAATGTGTCGGAGGAAACACCATACAGCTGGCAACCGTGTCAGCATGCACTGCGCCTGGTCTGCCACAGGAGTCGCTGGTGCGAGATGGGACAAGGACATCCCTGCCGGCCAAACCCGGACAACGATGGGCCAATTGGTGGCACTCTGTTTTAGGGACTTTATTTTCTTGGTGACATTGTAACAGCCAGCAGATGTGCCTATAAGCTCAGGCCATGACAACTTCCTGACTAACAGCTTTCATTATTGTTTTTCTTTCACTCTTTCTTCTCAGTATTTCGTTTGCTATTTCTTTTTCTCTATTCCTTCCTACAGCTCTCTCCCTGCTTTCATCTCTCTCGCATTCTCTCCCTCCCTCTTTTTCTCTAACCCCCCATCTTTCTCTCTCTCGCTCTCTCACCCTACCTCTCTCACCCTTTCTCTCTTTCACCCTTGCTCTGTTTCTCTCTCTCAACCTATTTCTTTCCCTCTTTCCCCCTTCTCACCCTCTCTCTCCATTTGTCTTTGTTTTCTGTTCCTTTTTGACACGATCTTGAATCTCATGGACTTAAGGGATATGGAATGTGCAGCTTTATAATGACATCACACAGGATTCCATTCCAGATACGTGCATAAGAAAACATCTCCAAGAAACAAATACAGATCAATACACGATGCTATTTTCTCTCGCTCCATTTGGCCAGAGAACCAGACACAAACACCGGTCTGTGGCCATGTCCGAAGTCTGTCTCGCCTACTACTTCCTAAAATGACATACTATGTACTAATCGTACTGCATACTATTTAGCATGTATTGTTTAGTAAAAACGAATGCAGTAAGCAAAAAAATGTCAACATACTGTCTCATACATACTGAGATGTGTAGTCAATTGTGCAATTGCGTTGATTCCTGGCATTCTGTTTTTTTGACACAATACTGAATGGGGAGAGAACCTAAGGGTGTGCCAGATATAGGGAAGTTAATAAGTGAGGTAATGGAGTCCAGGTGTGCCTCATGATGACGTGCAGGTGCGCGTAATGATGGATCCCAGTACCGATGGAGATCGACTACCAGAGGGGAGGAGCGGGAGTAGACGTGACACATACTGAAAATATATGCATTTCATTTCAAATCTTTTATTTCAGATACCCAAAATGCCTGCTATTTAGAACGCAAGTACAAGTATTCAGACACGGCCAATGTGTATGGAACAAAGACTACCAGAGAGCCTGTGTGTATGGATGTCATTTCTCTCTGTAACTGTTTCTTATATTACCCTGTTTCCTCATCACATCACTACATACTGGTCACTCCTCTCTCACTCCAATATAAATGCATGGAATAGGAACCAGGCGTTTCATCTCAGAGGAGGATGAGAAATCCCTGTCATGCTGTAGTGTGGTGTCTAATGCACTGCAAGTCATTTCAGTTCACTACTGGTCGCTCAGCAGGGGTTCCCTCCATAACTCCTTTAAATTGAACTCAGTGGAGTAAAGGTATGATGAAAGCCTGATTAGTTGGAACTTAGGCTCAAAAGTGTGAAGATCCATGTGCAGTCTTTGTAGGATACAGGTCTGTTTCAGGATAATTAAAAGTAGACATTTAGAAATTAAGGAGCTGTCATTGAAAAAAAAATATTCCTCCAAATTATTATAAAACGTTCTAATTAAAACTGCTGTAAAGTATTTTTTCCTCTGGGCTATCCTCCAATGTGTCCCTTCGCCGAGCAGAGAGGTCCTCTCCTCTCTTCTCTCTCTGGCCTGGTTTGGACTGGGTCTGAGTTGTGTGCATAGGCTAGGACAACCCTGGGGAGGCTGGGAGTTGTGTAGAGAAGCAGGGAGGGGAGGGATATAGGAAACGGGGACGGAGGAGGGAGTTTGGGGGAACGTCCCTCTTACCCAGATATTTATGAGATTTTGGCTCCGGAGAAACCCCAATAGACATTGACAGAGGCACAGTTGAGCACCCAACCAATCTCTACTTGTTCTCTCTTCCCCTCTTGGTCTGACTCTTTTCCTCCCTCCCTTCCTCTTTCTCCCCCTCTCTTCAGATTATTTTGCCACGCTCCCTTTTATTCATATTCTTACCCTCTCTACAGTATGTACAGTACCTTTCCTTCATGATCTTTTTTTCCCTCGCTCTCCTTTCCACCCCCCCCCCCCCCCCCTGTTGGAGTTTAATAAGAAACATGTGTCTGAGAGCAATGAATGTTTCATTGGGAGGGGTGTATAGGCATGATGTCATCCATGGTGAGCTGCAGAGAGTCTGTGAGCCATTATGTTTAAACTCCCCTTACACATTTCTGTAAAGGGGTGTATGTGTATGGGCATTGGTTTGTTAATTCAAATTATAAACTGGGTGGTTCGAGCACTGAATGCTGATTGGTTGACAGCCGTGGTATATCAGACCGTATACCATGGGTATGACAAAACATGTATTTTTACTGCTCTAATTACAATGGTAACCAGTTTATAATAGCAATAAGGCGCCTTGGGGGTTTGTGGTATATGGCCAATGTACAGTACCACGACTATCTGCTGTATCCAGGCACTCCGCCTTGCATTGTTCGTAAGAACAGCCTTTAGTCGTTGTATATTGGCCATATATACCACACCCCGTCATGCCTTATTGCTTAAGTATAGCATTGATTAACACTAATCTCACTGGCCTTTTACTGTGGTTGCGGTTAGCAATACTGTTGTTTTAAAGGTAGTTACAGATTCTGTTGCAGGTGAAAAGAGAGAGAGCAGAGAAGGAGTCGGGGGATGGGTTTTATCCTTGCTTTAAACTGGCTATCAATGTTCTGTATGCTAATGAGTGCAGTGGTGCATCCTGGGAAGGGACTAATGGAGGTGGGAAAGTGACCCCAAAACAGGAAGCATCAATCCAACTGCTGACTCACGTGGAAGCACGCGTCCAACGAGAAAGTAAACCAGTCGCAGAAGTAATCCCATTTTATGAAATTAAACCCCCACTGTGAAGTGTGGGTGTACACTGGTTTCTTCTAACTATGTCACCTCCCATTCCATATGCGGTGCTATTATGGTGCTATGTTATATCATACTTCCTGCTCTAATGATCTGTGTTTGCAGGCTCGCAGGCCGCCAGGGTTTCCGTTAGCCGGCAATTGCTGGCTTTTAGAGAAAAACATTTTTAAGCCGATAAATAAAACTGTTGGCGGCCAAAAAATGACCTGGTGAAAAATAAATCCCAATGCAAAATAATGCTTTTTATTCATTGATGTAAATACCAGTCGATGTAAATACATTTGACCATCATGCTTATCGATCTATAGGTAAATTTGCATAATATATTGGAATAAAATTGGCCTGTGTGTATTTTCGTTAGTCATCATGTATCATTTATCCAACACAACTATCACATGTGCACAGCATACAGAGCCTATTTTGAGCTGGATTTCTCCTGCAGCTCCTCAGCTTGTTGCTGTTGGAATAAAACATGTGCTTTTATAAGCCCATTCATTGGCAACAATTCTGAATGCAATTGTGTTAGAAAACTGTTTTGGTGCTCGGTTAAAAAAAGCTAGGCCTACTATTGTTATTTCTCAACTGGTAATTGAAGCCTGGCTCGTTCACCATTCAAGTGCAGGCAACAGACTATCAGCGCATTACCCACCACTTTACAATGTGAGCTTGAAGCCAAATGCATTTTGAAAACATACTTCATTGTTTGAAAACTGAATGGTTGTTTTTTTCATATTATTTTTAAATAGCTTACTGTGAGGAACTCTAATTATAATATATTATAATTCGCTAAGGATGTTAAAAAAAAAACATTTTCCGAGCAGTTGGCCAGGTACTGCTATGCGCGCTCAGGAGCGTGCTCCCTCAACATTATCAGAGAAACCAGACAGAGTCTCATTGCTCACACTGAGCACTCCAAATATAAGACAATGAACATTTATTTATTTATTAAATAAACCAAAACTTGTTTCTCACAAGTGTAGTAGGTTGTGAACTCTGCAAAAAAAGAAGAAAATCCACAACTGGAATGAGAACAGTCAATGTTCATATTCATTATTATTTCATACATGCATTAACATTACTACAGAGATGACCTCTTCACACATCAACACTATTCATGGGTTGCACGTTTCATCAATTAACATTATTATGAAGACTGATGCCCCACAAAGGGTGGCTACTTTGAAGAATCTCAAATATAAAATATATTTAGATTTGTTTAACATTTTCTGGGTTACTACATAATTCCATATGTGTTATTTCATAGTTTTGATGTCTTCACTATTATTCTACAATGTAGAAAATAGTAAAACTAAAGAAAAACTCTGGAATGAGTAGGTGTTTCCAAACTTTGACTGGTACTGTATGTATATTACTTATATGTTTTATATGGGCATACGGGGCCTTCAGAAAGTATTCATACCCCTCAACGTATTCCACATTTTATTACATGACAACCTGAATTCAAAATGTATTCAATATTTTTTTTCTCACACATCTACACACAATAACCCATAGTGACGAAGTGAAAACATGTTTTTAGACATTTCTGCAAATGTATTGAAAATGAAATACAGCTAAATTAATGTACATACGTTTTCACGCCCCTGAGTCCTTATATGTTAGAATGGGCTTTGGCAGTGAATACAGCTGTGAGTCTTTCTGGATAAGTCTCTAAGAGCTTTCCACACCTGGATTGTACAATATTTGCATAATATTATTTTAAAAATTCTTCAAGATCTGTCAAGTTGGTTGTTGATCATTGCTAGACAGCCATTTTCAAGTCTTGCCATAGAGTTTCAGTATAAGTCAAAACTGTAACTAGGCCACTCAGGAACATTCAATGTTGTCTTGGTAAGTAACTCCAGTGTTTATTTAGACTTGTGTTTTAGGTTATTGCCCTGCTGAAAGGTGAATTTGTCTCCCGGTGTCTATTGACAAGCCGACTGTACCAGGTTTTCCTCTAGGACTTTACCTGTGCTTAGCTCTATTCTGTTTCTTTTTATTCTAAAAAAACTCCCTAGTCTTTGCCAATGACAAGCATGGGGTGGCAGGTAGCCTAGTGGTTAGAGTGTTGGACTAGTAACTGAAAGGTTGCAAGATCAAATCCCTGTGTTGATAAGGTAAAAATCTATCATTCTGCCCCTGAACAAGACTGTTAACCCACTGTTCCTAGGCTGGGACTATTGAAAATAAGAATATATTCTTAACTGACTTGCCTAGTTCAATTTAAAAAAATACCCATAACATGATGCAGCCACCACCATGCTTGAAAATATGAAGAGTGGTACTCTGTGACATATTGGATTTGCCCCAAACGTAACTCTTTGTGTTCAGGACATAAAGTAAAGTGCAGACCTCTCACCCATCCCCACTTTTTCTTCCAGTTTCTGACTCTTTTTCTACAGCTCAATTCCTATCATTTCTCCCTCTCTGTCCTCTCCTTCTCCCATCAGTCTTTTTCTTCCTATGAAGAGTGGCACTCAGTGATGTGTTGTGTTGGATTTGTCCTAAACATAACACTTTGTATTCTGTATTCAAGACATAAAGTACATTTCTTTGCCACATTTTTTATAGTTTTACTTTGGTGTTAATTGCAAACAGGATGCATGTTTTGGAATATTCTTATTCTGTACAGTCGTCATTTTTTTCACTCTGTCAATTAGATTAGTATTGTGAAGTAACTACAATGTTGTTGTTCCATCCTCAGTTTTTGCCTATCACAGGCATTATATTTTTAAGTCACCATTGGCCTCATGGTGAAATCCCTGAGAGGTTTTCTTCCTCTCCGGCAACTTAGTTAGTAAGGATGCCTGTATCTTTGTAGTGACTGGGTGTATTGGTACACCATGTAAGGTGTAATTAATAACTTCACCATGTTCAAAGAAATATTCAATGTCTGATTTTGTTTTATTTTTACCCATCCACCAATAGGTGCCCTTCTTTGTGAGGCATTGGAAAACCTCCATGGTCTTCGTGGTTGAAACTTTGTCCAATCCCGGGCAGTGTCACAATCGATCATGACCGAGAGTCCCATAAGGCGGCACACAATAGGCCCAGCACCGTCCGGGTTAGGGGAGGGTTTGGCTGTGGGGGCTTTACTTGGCTCATCGTGCTCTAGCGACTCCTTGTGGCGGTCCGGACGCCTGCAGGCTGATACGGTCGTCAGTTGAACAGTGTTTCCTCCGACACATTGGTGCGGCTGGCTTCCGGGTTAAGCGGGCGAGTGTTCAAAAGAGCGGTTTGGTGTTTTGAGGAATGCTTGACTCAACCTTCGCCTCTCCTGAGCCCGTTGGGGAGTTGCAGCAATGAGAAAAGATCGTAATTGGATATCACGAAATTGGGGAGAAAGATATATTTAAAAATCCACTGCTCGACTGAGGGACCGTGTCAATATTTATGTGTAAATAAATGTAAATGTTGGGTACAAAGATGAGGTAGTCATTCAAAAATCAGGATAAATAGGTGTGAGTTATTATTTGACTTGTTAAGCAAATATTTAGTCCTGATTTGTTTTCGGCTTGCCATAACAAATGGGTTGAATACTTACTGACTCCAGACATTTCAGCTTTTCATTTCTAATAAAAATGTATTACATGGCTTATAGAGTGACGGAGAATGGTAGAGAAGAGCTGTGATGTCTGAATACACTTCCCTCACCTGGAGATAGAGAGAGATATGAAGGAAGGGACTAGTGAGATTGTAGTGCCTCAAAATGTTTAAAGGCTGATCAATATACATTCATAAGCAAATCATTAATCACACTCAGACAGCTCTGATTTCCGATTGGCTCAGTTGGGGTTTATTATTGGCCAATCATTAATCACCCAGACAGCTCTTGGCTGCTATTGGCTCAGATTGGACAGATTGTGTTTTACGTTATCAGTTCAAATAAACAAAGGCCATTACTTAACTCAATAGCCTCAGTGTGTGTGTGCATGCATGCATGTGTATGCTAGTTGTGTATATGAATGTATATCTTTCTGGTATGACTGTAATCCTAGGTGATGCTTGACCTTCTCCCTGTCAATAGGACAGTAAGACATGCGTCTCTCTGAGCCTCACATCCCCTGTCACCATAGAAACTCCCCATTCAGAGCTGGTGGAACAAAAACTGCTCTCTCTTAGCTAAAATGAAAGGTGGTCCTGCAGGCGATATTTGGAGAGGTGTAGCTGGAGCTAGACTAAACTAAGCAACATCAGCACATCCATTACTCTGCTAGGGTTATCAGAGAGAGAGACTGCAGGTTTCAACAGGCTCCTCTCTCTGGTCTCTGGCCATCTGTAGCTAACTGTCTGAATGGACCACTACTCCACCAACCCTCATGGAGGCATTTGAAGAAGTTTTATAGTATGACCTCAGCTGTGGTTTGTGTGGAAGGGGGATGTGTGAGTGTGTTTTAACTTTTACACCAAACAGGGTTGTGTGTGTGTGTGTATATGCCTTTCCACCAAATGAACAGACTGGTTGTCTCTCAGGTAAGGGTCAGTAGTTAGTACATTACAATAGGCTGTTTAGCCCCCTCCTCTCTCTCTCAGGTAAGGGTCAGTAGTTAGTACATTGCAATAGGCTGTTTAGCCCCCTCCTCTCTCTCTCAGGTAAGGGTCAGTAGTTAGTACATTACAATAGGCTGTTAAGCCCCCTCCTCTCTCAGGTAAGGGTCAGTAGTTAGTACACTACAATAGGCTGTAGCCCCCTCCTCTCTCTCTCAGGTAAGGGTCAGTAGTTAGTGCACTACAATAGGCTGTTTAGCCCCCTCCTCTCTCTCTCAGGTAAGGGTCAGTAGTTGGTACACTACAACAGGCTGTATTGCCCCCATATGACCTCCATGTTAGCCTGTCATTAGTTTCCTAAAGGCTGATTGGAGAGATGGCAGGTCACAGGAGCCTTCAGGGATTTCTCCCACATTCCATGACTCACCCACACGCACGCGCTAACACAACACACAGGGGAGGGAGGAGAGCGAAGAACAGGGGACCCGAGGAGGGGTGGGGTAAGAATTACATATGGGAACGTATGGGACCATGGGAACGGGCCCAAAGGAAAACACAGCTCAGACTCCAGATGTGGATACACCCTGTTTTAAACACACACACACTCACACACACACAGTGAAAATGGGGAGGGAGGGGGTAGTAGGGAGGGCTGTAAGGCTACTCCCAGAGCTGTGCTTGGCAGCTGGTGATTGGCTGGCCTGTTGCTCATAATGAACTGGACTTGGCAAGTATACTGCCCTTGTTTCAGGAGAGACAAAGGCACAGAAATAGAGAAACAACGGAAAGAAAGAGCAATAGAAACATTTACAAGTATAAAGAGAATGAATAAAACCAAAGACTGTTAGTGTGTGTTCTGTATGAGGTCATATCTTCTCCACAGAATACATATACAGTTAGTATTTTCCTACTATTCACACACACACACAGCTCTTCTATCCTTGTGGTGACCTAGAATGTATTTACATTAAAGATCATATTGTCCCTAACCCCAAACCCCTAACCGTAACCCAAACCTAACCACTAACCCCTTACTTACCCTTATGTTATTTCTAACCCTAATTGTAAACCTAAGCCTAACGCATCAGCTTAAAATTGCCTTTGTCCTCATGGGGATGTGGGAAATGTTCCCACAAGGGAGACCTTTTCCATGTTTAACTATCTTTGTGGGGACTTTTGGAGAATTTCGGTCCCCACAGCGATGCCATCACGAATCAGTACACTACACTCAAGTTCCCGAGTTGCGCAGCGGTCTTAGGCACTGCATCTCAGTGCTAGAGGCATCACTACAGACACCCTGGTTCAAATCCAGGCTGTATCACAACCAGCTGTGATTGGGAGTCCCATAGGGTGGCAAACAATTGGTCCAGGTTTGTAGGCTGTCATTGTAGGCTGTCATTGTAAATATGAATTTGTTCTTAACTGACTTATTACTAATATAAGAATTGTCCCTATCGCTACATTGTGTTGGCTAAGGCTTTTACTACAGGCCACTTCCTGTTTACACTATGTCGTTTCTTGAGGTGAGCATGACGTAGTTGACATGGTAACTAACAGCTGCCACAAACAGGAATTAATGTGAGAGACCTTCACTCAGGTAGAAATAGAGAGAACCTGTCTGTGCTCTGTTGGAAGGGAACTGCTTTGGCCCCATTTAAGGACAATTACCCGTTGTCATGGCAATGAGATAGCCACCGTGTCTTCTGGGAGTTTGTAACAAAAATTGTGCCCCTCTAGTAAGGCAGTTATCAGCATGCATGTTTGTATATTTGTTTGCCCCTATTAGGCCAGTAATACCACATATCAGTTCAATTAGTACAGTATTCTCACTAACAGGTGCAACAAATATAGCCCCTTACAAGGCATGACTCTAAATATGTTAAGGAGCCAGCGATTCTTTCCCTTCCAACAACATTTTACCATAATGCACCATAATTCACAGTATGTTGCTGTGAATATACAGCAGAACAGGTAATACTAGGCTTTACTGTAAAATTGTATAGCAGTGTAGTGGAATGCCGTTGAGCCCCCATAATGTGTTGCTCTTTACAGTACTGTACGTTAATATATAATTACAGTAGATAGCTGTACATTTTTTGCCGTAAATTCACAAGCAATTTGTTACAGTGTGTGCGTGTGTGTGTGTGCGTGTTTGTGTGCGTGTTTTTGTGCGTGTTTGTGTGCGTGTGTGTGTTTGCTGAATGTTTCATGTGATTGCGTCAGCGAAACTGATAGTATCCTGATAGGGAGTGTGATAGGAGCCCACTGAAACTCACCCTACATGTGAAACCACTCATTCTATTCTGAAGAACACTGGCTCTTCTGAGAATGGGGCAACAGTGACGCCTTGTGTCTGAGACATGTAAATGCTGTATTTTTTCCTGTGTGTTTGTGGGGGGGGGGGGGGGGGGGGGGCGTGCATATACAACAAAATACAACTGCAAATGCCCCTAAAGACCAATGTATCAAAATTAAATATAATATACTTTTGCAAAGTATTGTACTTAATTACTATACATGTATTTTGTAGAACAGCAACAACATTCTCATTAACGGTTTCAGAAACTTCTTACTTTCTATGACTGTGATATGTTGTTATTTATATACCTTAGTTGAATGAGTTTTCACTCTGGATAAGAGCATCTGCTAAATTACCAAAATGTATATGTGAAAATTAACAACTACAAAGCACACTGGGTATTGTCATTGGCCTTGTTTTGGGGTGGAGATCATTCGAGTAATACACAGCATTCTTTGAAATTATACATTTTTACAAATATATTTATATTTAGTTAGCTATAAAGAAATAGGATACAAATTACAGCTTTCCAATGTATCTTCTTACAAAATACATTGGAATGTAAGTTCAGCCCAGTGCAATACAACATACAGAATACTCAGAAGTAATTATAATACCTATTTAAAATACATGTAACAGAAGTACTACCCATCTGTGTGTGTTTGTGCTGACAGTGTGCTCATGTGCCAAGGCTGTGTGTTTGTTTTCAGCACTAACAATGTGTGTTTTCTCTTTCGTCAGGAGGTGCAGAGTAAGAGTAAAGTGTGTGCCAATGTGTTTTGTGGAGCAGGAAGAGAGTGTGTCGTCACTGAGAAGGGAGAGCCCAGCTGCTTGTGTATAGAGGTGAGGCGTGTGTGTGTGAGTGTGTGTGTGTTCATTATCAGGACCACAAGTCACCAGAATGTCCCGACAAGGTCGGAAACCAAGAAAATGTTTGAAAAGTCAGGACCTTTTTCATGTGACTCACATCAACAGTGGCACTCAGCTCAATTTTTTTTTAAAGGGTTAGATCAGCTTTAATATTGCAGATAGATTGTGGCTTCTATCAGTGCATATTTTCCAATCCCCCATATATTATTTTAAATATAAACAGTAGCAGTCAAAAGTTTGGACACACCTACTCATTCAAGGGTTTTTCTTTATTTTACTATTTTCTACATTGCATAATAATAGTGAAGACATCAAAACTATGAAATAACACATATGGGATCATGTAGTAACCAAAAAAGTGTTACCCTTTTGTGTGTAGGGGGCAGTATTTTGGTTTTTGGCTAAAAAAAAACGTACCCATTTGAAACAGCCTATTTCTCAGTCCCAGAAACTAGAATATGCATATAATTGTCGGATTAGGATAGGAAACACTCTAAAGTTTCCAAAACTGTAACAATATTGTCTGTGAGTATAACAGAACTGATATTGCAGGTGAAAGCCTGAGGAAAATCCAATCAGGAAGTGCCTCTTATTTTGAAACCTCTCTGTTCCTATGCATGCCTATGCTCCATTTAAAGGGATATCAACCAGATTTCTTTTTCTATGGCTTCCCTAAGGTGTCGACAGTCTTTAGACATAGTTTCAGGCTTTTATTTTAAAAAATGGGTGTGAAGGATCACATTGCGTAAGTGGATAGGCGGGGGCTCTCAGAGTGAGTTTTGTGCAACTGAGTAAAGCGGCCATTGTTTCTCCCGCTGTTATTGAAAAAGCTACACACTCAGTTGATATATTATCGAATATATTATCGAAACTTTTACAGATGCACAATTGGGAGCATCCTGTCAGGATATTTCACTGCCTGGTACGGCAACTGCACCACCCACAACCGCAGGGCTCTTCAGGGTGGTGAGGTCTGCACAACGCATCACCGGGGGCAAACTACCTGCCACTCCTTTGTTGTCTCCACAGATGAACTCTAGAGCCCTGTCTGTCTTGGTGGTTCCAAACTGTTTTTGGGGACCATCAATGCTGCAGAAATGTTTTGGTACGCTTCCCCAGATCTGTACCTCGACACAATCCTGTATCAGAGCTCCACGGACAATTTCTTCGACCTCATGGCTTGGTTTTTGCGCTGACATGCACTGTCAACTGTGGAACCTTATATATAGTTGAAGTCGGAAGTTTACATACACTTAGGTGGGAGTCATTAAAACTTGTTTTTCAATCACTGTCTTGTTCACAAACTATAGTTTTGGCAAGTTTGTTAGGATTTCTACTTTGTGCATGACTCAAGTAATTTTTCCAACAATTGTCTACAGACAGATTATTTCACTTACAATTCACTGTATCACAATTCCAGTTAGTCAGAAGTTTACATACACTAAGTTGACTGTGCCTTTAAACAGCTTGGAAAATTCCAGAAAATCATGTCATGGCTTTAGAAGCTTCTTTTAGGGTAATTGACATCATTTGAGTCAATTAGAGGTGTACCTGTGGATGTATTTCAAGGCCTACGTTCAAACTCAGTGCCTCTTTGCTTGACATCATGGGAAAATCAAAAGAAATCAGCCAAGACCTCAGAAAATAAATTGTAGACCTCCACAAATCTGGTTCATCCTTGGGAGCAATTTCCAAATGCCTGAAGGTACCATGTTCATCTGTACAAACAATAGTGCACAAGTATAAACACCATGTGACCACGCAGCCGTCATACCACTCCAGAAGGAGACACGTTCTGTCTCCTAGAGATGAACGTACTTTGGTGCGAAAAGTGCAAATCAAGCCCAGAACAACAGCAAAGGATATTGTGAAGATGCTGGAGGTACAAAAGTATCTATATCCACAGTAAAAATAATCCTATATCGACATAACCTGAAAGGCCGCTCAGCAAGGAAGAAGCCACTGCTCCAAAATCGCCATAAAAAAGCAAGACTACAGTTTGCAACTGCACATGGGGAAAATATTGTACTTTTTGGAGAAATGTTTCGGCAGTTGTTGGTCTTCGCATTCCAGGTCAACATAATTCCTAGCTGCAGACTAGTAATTAGTATCGAAGATTTGCTCTTATTCTGTCGGTATCGATAGTCTCAGAGTTTAACCATTTCCCGCCGTGTAGCCAATACTCCGCGTGGTTTGGTTAGGAATTCAACAACCATTACAACCTTAGCTTATACTGAGGTTTTGTGGTCTCTACTCAAACCTTCTCCCCCTCGATGGTCGAGGTACATATGCTCAAGAGGATTTCTCCAGGTGGGGGTTTTGTTCGGAACAGTAGAAAAGGGCTGTCCCATTAGCCAGATCATGTCTGTGCTCACGGGGGCGGGCCAGTGACTAAGTTAAACTTTGAAGGGAATACAATTCTGTCACATTAATGGTTCAACATCACCTTACATAACTTCACAAATAGTTTCATCTTTACTCATTTTATACAATAATTAGTAATTAGACTCAAACCTCATAACGGAGGCTCCTGTATGAACAGAGTTATGGTAATGTGGCTGTATTGTCTTTCGTGAGGTCACAAAATGAAACAAAACGGACTGGGTCGTAGCTGGCTACTCCACCGACTGTTTACACATTCTCCAAAACATGGATATTGTTCAGTTCTCAAGTTCTGTGATGTAGAAGAAGTTCATTTGTTCTACTGTGAAACCCTCTCGCTATACTGCATGTATTCCGCTAGCGCCACCCCCCCCCCCCAACATTCTGCTGAAAAGGCAGCGCCGGATATTCAAAAATATACGTTTTAAATATTTAACTCTCACACATTGACAAGTCCAATACAGCAAATGAAAGATAAACATCTTGTTAATCTAACCATCGTGTCCGATTTTCTAAAAATGTTTTACAGCGAAAACACAACATATATTTATGTTAGATCACCAACAAATCCAAAAAACACACAGCCATTTTTCCCAGCCACTTTGACGAAAGATACATGTTTTACATATAATTAAAGATACACCGGTTCTTAATGCAACCGCTGTGTCAGATTTTTTTTTAAAGCATACCATGCAATAATCTAAAACGGCGCTAAGACGTAACAATATTTCTCCGCCATGTTGGAGTCAACAGAAATACGATATTACATCATAAATATTCCCTTACCATTGATGATCTTTCATCAGAAGGAGTCCTAGTGCAAGGAGTCCTAGTTCCACAATAATTCATTGTTTTGTTCCATAAGGTCCATTACTAGTGTCCAATTAGCTGCTTTTGCTAGCAGATTTAGCTCACATGTCCAAAAGCTGGCACTGGTCCAGGCGAACTCGGATGCAAACTTCAAAAAGTTATATTCCAGGTCGAATAAACTGGTCAAACTAAGTAGAGAATCAATCTTCAGGATGTTATTTTCATATATATCCAATAACGTTCCAACCGGAGCATTCGTTTTTGTCTACAGCGTCATGGAACCCAGGCGATATCAACAGTAATTTGCTCAACCAGGAACTGGCATTCTGACAGCACTGACTCATTCCCCTCCCATCCGGTCATACATCACACTAGAGGCTTCATTCCACGTTCTTCTGACTGTTGACATCTAGTGGAAGGCGTAGGAAGTACGAACAGATCCATATCTTTTTGGGATATGGATAGGCGATGACTTGAAATTTGACCAGCCCTAGAATTTCCACTTCCTGTCTGGAAGTTTGCCTGCCCTATGAGTTCTGTTATACTCACAGACATAATTCAAACAGTTTTAGAAACTTCAGAGGGTTTTCTATCCAATAGTAATAATAATATGCATATATTAGCATCTGGAACAGAGTAGGAGGCAGTTCACTATGGGCACGCAATTCATACAAAGTGAAAATGCTGCCCCCTATCCCTATGTCTTGTAATGGCCTAGTCAAAGCCCGGACCTAAATCCAATTTAGAATCTGTGGTATGACTTAAATCAAATCAAAATCAAATCAAATGTATTTATATAGCCCTTCTTACATCAGCTGATATCTCAAAGTGCTGTACAGAAACCGGGCCTAAAACACCAAACAGCAAGCAATGCAGGTGTAGAAGCACGTGGCTAGGAAAAACTCCCTAGAAAGGCCAAAACCTAGGAAGAAACCTAGAAAGGAACTAGGCTACGAGGGGTGGCCAGTCCTCTTCTGGCTGTGCCAGGTAGAGATTATAACAGAACATGGCCAAGATGTTCAAATGTTCATAAATGACCAGCATGGTCAAATAATAATAATCACAGTAGTTGTCGAAGGTGCAGCAAGTCAGCACCTCAGGAGGGTCAGGGTTCCATAGCCGCAGGCAGAACAGTTGAAACTGGAGCAGGAGCATGGCCAGGTGGACTGGGGACAGTAAGGAGTCATCATGCCAGGTAGTCCTGAGGCATGGTCCTAGGGCTCAGGTCCTCCAAGAGAGAGAAAGAGAGAATTAGAGAGAGCATACTTAAATTCACACAGGACACCGGATAAGACAGGAGAAGTACTCCAGATATAACTGACCCTAGCCCCCCGACACAAACTACTGCAGCACAAATACTGGAGGCTGAGACAGGAGGGGTCAGGAGACACTGTGGCCCCATCCGATGATACCCCCGGACAGGGCCAAACAGGCAGGATGTAACCCCACCCACTTTGCCAAAGCACAGCCCCCACACCACTAGAGGGATATCTTCAACCACCAACTTACCATCCTGAGACAAGGCCAAGTATAGCCCACAAAGATCTCCACCACGGCACAACCCAAGGGGGGGCGCCAACCCAGACAGGAAGATCACGTCAGTGACTCAACCCACTCAAGTGACACACCCCTCCTAGGTACGACATGGAAGAAGACCAGTAAGCCAGTGACTCAGCCCCTGTAATAGGGTTAGAGGCAGAGAATCCCAGTGGAGAGAGGGGAACCAGCCATGCAGAGACAGCAAGGGCGGTTCGTTGCTCCAGAGCCTTTCCGTTCACCTTCACCCTCCTGGGCCAGACTACACTCAATCATATGAGAGCTGAGTCTTCAGTAAAGACTTAAAGGTTGAGACCGAGTCTGCGTCTCGCACATGGGTAGGCAGATCATTCCATAAAAATTGAGCTCTATAGGAGAAAGCCCTGCCTCCAGCTGTATGCTTATAAATTCTAGGGACAATTAGGAGGCCTGAGTCTTGTGACCGTAGCGTACGTGTAGATATGTACAGCAGGACCAAATCGGAAAGATAGGTAGGAGCAAGCCCATGTAATGCTTTGTAGGTTAGCAGTAAAACCTTGAAATCAGCCCTTGCCTTAACAGGAAGCCAGTGTAGGGAGGCTAGCACTGGAGTAATATGATAAAATTTGGGGGTTCTAGTCAGGATTCTAGCAGCCGTATTTAGCACTAACTGAAGTTTATTTAGTGCTTTATCCGGGTAGCCGGAAAGTAGAGCATTGCAGTAGTCTAACCTAGAAGTAACAAAAGCATGGATTAATTTTTCTGCATCATTTTTGGACAGAGAGTTTCTGATTTTTGCAATGTTATGTAGATGGAAAAAAGCTGTCCTTGAAACAGTCTTGATATGTTCGTCAAAAGAGAGATCAAGGTCCAGAGTAACGCCGAGGTCCTTCACAGTTTTATTTGAGTCGACTGTACAACCATCAAGATTAATTGTCAGATTCAACAGAAGATCTCTTAGTTTCTTGGGACCTAGAACAAGCATCTCTGTTTTGTCCGAGTTTAAAAGTAGAACGTTTGCAGCCATCCACTTCCTTATGTCTGAAAGCGGGGGCAATTTTGGGGCTTCACCATGTTTCATTGAAATGTACAGCTGTGTGTCTTCCGCATAGCAGTGAAAGTTAACATTATATTTTCGAATGACATCCCCAAGAGGTAAAATATATAGTGATAACAATAGTGGTCCTAAAACAGAACCTTGAGGAGCACCGAAATTGACAGTTGATTTGTCAGAGGACAAACCATTCATAGAGACAAACTGATATCTTTCCAACAGATAAGATCTAAACCAGGCCAGAACTTGTCCGTGTAGACCAATTTAGGTTTCCAATCTCTCCAAAAGAATGTGGTGATCGATGGTATCAAAAGCAGCACTAATGTCTAGGAGCACGAGGACAGATGTAGACCCTCGGTCTGACACCATTAAAAGGTAATTTACCACCTTCACAAGTGCAGTCTCAGTGCTATGATGGGGTCTAAAACCAGACTGAAGCATTTCGTATACATTGTTTGTCTTCAGGACAGGCAGTGAGTTGCTGCGCAACAGCTTTTTCTAACATTTTTGAGAGGAATGGAAGATTCGATATAGGCCGATAGTTTTTATATGTTTGGTACACATCCAGTGGATAGAGAGCCGTTTATTATGTTCAACATAGGAGGGCCAAGCACAGGAAGCAGCTCTTTCAGTAGTTTAGTTGGAATAGGGTCCAGTATGCAGCTTGAAGGTTTAGGGGCCATGATTATTTTCATCATTGTGTCAAGAGATATAGTACTAAACCACTTGAGTGTCTCTATTGATCCTAGGTCCTGGCAGAGTTGTGCAGACTCAGGACAACTGAACTTTGGAGGAATACGCAGATTTAAAGAGGAGTCCGTATTTTGATTTCTTATGATCATGATCTTTTCCTCAAAGAAGTTCATGAATTTATTACTGCTGAAGTGAAAGCCATCCTCACTTGGGGAATGCTGCTTTTTAGTTAGCTTTGCGACAGTATCAAAAATACATTTGGGATTGTTCTTATTTTCCTCAATTAAGTTGGAAAAATAGCATGATCGAGCAGCAGTGAGGGCTCTTCGATACTGCACGGTACTGTCTTTCCAAGCTAGTTGGAAGACTTCCAGTTTGGTGTGGCGCCATTTCCGTTCCAATTTTCTGGAAGCTTGCTTCAGAGCTCGGGTATTTTCTGTATACCAGGGAGCTAGTTTCTTATGAGAAATGTTTTTAGTTTTTAGGGGTGCAACTGCATCTAGGGTATTGCGCAAGGTTAAATTTAGTTCCTCAGTTAGGTGGTTAACTCATTTTTGAATTTATAGCACGACTTTTGATGCTCCTTGGTTGGGGTCTGAGCATCCAACTTGAAGTAGCTGGGGCAGTTTTGCCTTGAAGAATGGGCAAAAATCCAAGTGGCTAGATGTGCCAAGTTTATTCAAGTGTATTGTTTGTTTCACAATAAAAAATATTTTGCATCTTCAAAGTGGTAGGCATGTTGTGTAAATCAGATTATACAACCCCACCTCCCTCCCCCTCCCCCCAAAATCTATTTTAATTCCAGGTTATAAGGCAACAAAATAGGATAAATGCCAAGGGTGATGAATACTTTTGCAAGCCACTATACAATGTGTAATTTATTGATGGTTCCTAACTAGCCCCATAGGCAGGGATGGGCAAAATACCATAAAGATAAATGTATTGAAATAAACTACAAAATACTATGACTGTGATATGTTGAGCAAGTCACTCTGGATAAGAGTGTCTGCTAAATCACCAAAATGTAAATATATATGTGAAAATGAACACACCAAAATGAACTGCAACGCACGCTGGATATTATTATTGGCCCTGTTTCAGGGCATAGATTATTAGAATAATACTCTGCATGCTTTGCAATTGTTCATTTTTAAATTTACATTTTAGTCATTTAGCAGATGCTCTTATCCAGAGCGACGTATAATTACTGCATTCATCTTAATATAGGTAGGTGAGACAACATATCACAATCATATCAAGTACATTTTCCCTCAACAAAGTATTTATCAACATTTTTACAAAAACATTTATATTTAGTTCATTTAGCAGACCCTCTTACCACACCATAGTGCTATCAGACTTCTGATATCAATGCAGGGTGAAAGTGGAGCCACAAAATTTGAACCGCTGTAAACAATGGTATAGGTATTTTGATAATACAAATTACAGTATTTTGAAAATACATTGGAGACTAGATCAGCCCAGTGTATTTCAAATGACAGCTTTTCATGCAAATATTCAAAAATCTGCATAAAGAAAATATGCGCATTTTTCCAACCAGTGGACTTGATGCAGATAAAAATCATTGAGTGACTTTTTTTCCACTTTTTTGCTTACATTTTCATATACGGAATACAAATCTAGTGTTCAATCTATTGCCATCTAATGTTCAACTCTACTGATAGTTTTGTCACAAAAACTGTTGCGTTAAATAGCAAATGTGCCTACTCTTGTTTTGGCATCTGCGCTCTAGCCAATTGCTCGCAGAGACAGTGCGGGTAGGCTAGTCTACATGATGAGATTATGGATAAGAGTGAGAATGTTTTATTTGTCAAAACTGCAGTCAAGCATTGATCATCATGTCACCAGATTAAGACCCTCAACATTTATTGGAAAGGAGCATCAAGATCATCACCTTGCACTTTCACCACCCTGTGAAGTTCATCATAACTTCGTTATTTTGTAGCCTAATTTAAACTGCATTGTTTCCTGAGTCGTAGTGGGATTCCAGGTTTACTTTGATATAATGGATCTTATATAAATATTTACACATAAAGGCGTTTCCATTGCCATTTCTCACATAATACATTTTACAGACACAAAAAGATCCCACCATGTCGAACCAACAAATTATCTGTCTGCATTGATAAAATTGTTCCTTAACTTCCTGTTTTCATTACAGCTGTCATGATTTTTTTTATATGGTATAACTTTACTCGCATAAAAACTGTGGATAGAAACATGGTTAGTGTGACCGTTAAAGGGGCAATCAGCAGTTGCTTTATACTTTTTTTGACTTATAAAGGAATGAAATGTACCCATTGATTCTTGAAGAATACACCTTATGCCTCATAAGCTTATTTCAATTGCCATACCTAATCGAAACCCAAAATATAAGTTTGTTTTACTCCAATGATTGTAACCAAAGTAAATGTAAACAAACACTATATAGCCCCAGACATGGTTAAAACGATAATTTTATATCATGGATGCTCAGTCCTTGCATCCATAGCTCTGTCTATGAATTTTTAGAGTAGTACACCAGACCCAACACTCAGCTTTTTACGGAACAAGGGCGGGGAAAGTACTTTGTTATTGTTTCTATTGCTGATTGCTGCTTTAAGAGAGTCAAGATGATATATTTATGTAGCTATAACATCTCTCCCTCTCCTTTTCCAGAGCTGTAAGCCCCACAAGCGTTCAGTGTGTGGCAGTAACAGTAAGACGTACCGCAACCACTGTGAGCTCCACCGAGATGCCTGTCTCACCGGCCTCAAGATCCAGGTGGCTCATGATGGACACTGCCAGGGTGTGGAAAACACACACACACACACACACACACACACACACACACACACACACACACACACACACACACACACACACACACACACACACACACACACACACACACACACACACACACACTTTCTTGTTTACTTTGTGTGTGTATAGCAGACCTGGGCATAAAATAGTTGTCTTTTGTTGTTTATTTGAAAATACCAACTTTTCAAATACTCAAGGTAGTCGAATATAGAGAATATAGTAAAGGAAACTATTGGCGACTACACTGAACAAAAATATAAAAGCAACATGTAAAGTGTTGGCCCCATGTTTCATGAGCTGAAATAAAAGATCCCAGGAATTTTCCATACACACAAAAAAGCTTGTTTCTCAAATGTTGTGAACGAATCTGTTCACTGTTAGTGAGCATTTCACCTTTGCCAAGATAATCCATCCACCTGACAGATGTGGCATATGAGGAAGTTGATTAAACAGCATGATCATTACACAGGTTCACATTGTGCTGAGGACAATAAAAGGCCACTCTAAAATGTGAAGTTTTGTCATACAAGGCCACAGATGTCTCAAGTTTTTAGGGAGCGTGCAATTGGCATACTGACTGCAGGAATGTTCACCAGTGCTGTTGCCAGATAATTGAATGTTCATTTCTCTGCCATAAGCCGCCTCAACGTCGTTTTAGAGAATTTGGCAGTACGTCCAACCAGCCTCACAACTGCAGACCACATGTAACCACGCCAGCCCAGGACCTCCACATCCGGCTTCTTCACCTCGTCTGATACCATACACCCAGACAGCTGACAACCGAATAATTTCTGCACAAACTGCTAGAAACGGTCTCAGGGAAGCTCATCTGCGTGTTCGTCGTCCTCACCAGGGTCTAGACCTGACTGCAGTTCGGCATTGTAACCCACTTCAGCGGGCAAATGATCACCTTGCTTATATCAAAGTTGTGAACAAAGTGCCCCATGATGGCAGTGGGGTTATGATATGGGAAGGCATAAGCTACAGACAATTTGAATGCACAGAGATACCGTGATGAGATCCTGAGGCCGATTGTCGTGCCATTCATCCGCCGCCATCACCTCATGTTTCAGCATGATAATGCACGGCTCCATGTCGCAAGGATCTGTACACAATTCCTGGAGGATGAAAATGTCCCAGTTCTTCCGTGGCCTGGATACTCACCAGACATGTCACCCATTGAGCATGTTTGGGAAGCTCTGGATCAACGTGTACAACGGTATGTTCCAGTTCACGCTAATATCCAGCAACTTCGCACAGCCATTGAAGAGGAGTGGGACAACATTCCACAGGCCAAAATCAACAGTCTGATCAACTCTATGCAAAGGACTGGTTTTCTGATCCATTCCCCTAACTTTTTTAAAGGTGTCTGCAGAACAGATTCATGTCTGTATTTTTTTACCTTTATTTATTTATTTAACTAGGCAAGTCAGTTAAGAACAAATTCTTATTTTCAATGTTGGCCTAGGTACAGCCTGTTCAGGGGCAGAACGACAGATTTGTACTTTGTCAGCTCGGAGGTTTGAACTTGCAACCTTCCAGTTACTAGTCCAACACTATAACCACTAGGCTACCCTGCTGCCCCATCATGATATTCCCAATCATGTGAAATCCATAGATTAGGGCCTAATTCATTTATTTTAATTGACTGATTTCCTTATATGAACAGTAACTAAGGAAAACTTTGAAATTCTTGCATACTGTGTTTATATTTTTGTTCAGTGTATTTCCTTTAAAATTCAAATACAGGTCTCAGAGAAACTAATACTATTTGAATTTATTTTGAATACCTCTCAGAAAAACAAATTATATTTGAAGCTATTTGAATATATGCAAGTTATTTGAAACCAAAAAATATATTTATTTGATGGCTGCCAAATATTTCATGGGCCTTATGAATATGGTATTTTGTTAATAATTTAAAAAAATATTTTGCTTCGGATCTCACTTGGTGAAGTCCATAGGATCAAAAATGGATGAATGCAACAGCCTCTGTCCTTAACAAATACAGTCATGGGTGGTAACTCTACAATTTACTAGAAAAGCACTCTCTAAAATAATGGAATAAGGCTTTACACTAAGCAGTGTGTTAATGTAACACTATTCCAGTGTTTATATGGGTCCACAGACTCAACACTGTCAGTGTTAATAATTGTTTTTAAATTACACCGGAGAATTTGCTGTGCAGTATATTGTCACAACGTATTTATACTTATCTGTACACAATATCATTGGTTGATTGGTTTGACTTTATTATCCACGCCTGGGACCTGTTCAGGAGAATGGACATTTACAGAATGTTCAGATAGAAGTGTATTGTGTAGATCAAATGTGACTGTCAGATAGATTGGAATAGTATAGGACATAA
This sequence comes from Oncorhynchus clarkii lewisi, assembly GCF_045791955.1. NCBI lineage: Eukaryota > Metazoa > Chordata > Actinopteri > Salmoniformes > Salmonidae > Oncorhynchus > Oncorhynchus clarkii. The sequence goes on along the minus strand of NC_092168.1, from coordinate 25,909,530 downwards.
TGTGTGCTTTATTCATCACATTTCTATCTGCAACATGCTGTTCCAGATACAGGCCTGCCATTAGTTGAAGGCAGCAAATCAAATAGTTTCTGAATTATAGTCACTTCTTAAGATCTGTCTTCAAATATGTTTTTAATGTAGTCGCTTTCTGAGATCTGTATTCAAATATATGTCTTTTTTTTAAGTAGTTGCTTTTCAGATCTGTATTCAAATAGTTGTAGTCACCTCCAACGTAGCTATTTGTTACTTTCCAACAAGCATATTTAAAACTATAGTTATCCCAGGTCTGGTGTATAGCACACGACTGAACTCTATTTCTATCTGATGCCTATATACTCTGGTTGGCATAACAGTCAGTCTATGTGCAAACTGACAGGCGACACATATGGTCCCATACTCATCTTTAATTTACCTGACTGATTATCTCCTAGTGTTGAACTTTGAACCTGTACACCCAATGACCTCTTCGTGTCTGTCTGTTGGCCTGGACATTGATCAGGTTGATGTTAAATCGGTTACTCCTCTGTTGTTGTATGAGTGTCACAAAGAGGCCATCATGTCACAGTGTCCTTGGGCATTAATGGTTATTGTGGCAATGTGACAATGACATGGTGAAAAACACTAGATAGGGAGAAACGCTAGATACTGTAAAGCACAATGAATTACAGTTGCTCTCTCTCTCTTTGTCATCTGCAGAGAAGAAAGCAGAGCAAGCAGCTGCCAGCCCAGGTGAGTGATTGTGACACAGTGAATCTGTGGGCTTTGGGCCAATCAGAGCTCTGTATCTCTCTGCTCTTATCACCTCTAGTCCTAATGGGGCTTTATCATACAGAGTACACCTCTCGTAGTGCCCTTTCTGTGCTCTACTGATCTCTCAGTGCTCTAGTAAAGCACACTTATTTAATGTTGTTCTAACCTTATCCACTCCCTATCACTAGACTTAACTGAAAGGGAGTGCCAGGTGTTAGGGGTTAGGACAGTACATTTGACCTCATACTGAGCGGGGAGGTACTGGTGTGCTCTGGGCAGAACAGGGATTATGTGGATTCTCTTGATCATCCTAGAGAGTGTCAGAAAGGCAAGAGTACCTGATAGATTGTGGGTTTTGACTGTGTCACATTCTCTCTCTCTCTCTCGCTCTCCCTCTCTGTCTCGCTCAATCACACCCACTGTCTCTCTCTGTCATTCCTCTCTCCAGTGGTGTGTTACGTAGCAGACCGTAATGAGTTGAGGCATCGTGTGATCCAGTGGCTGCAGACTGAGGTGGTCCCAGACGGCTGGTTTGTCAAGGGCTCCAACTTTACCGACATCCTGCTCAAATACTTCAAGGTGTGTGTGTCTGTGTGTGTGTTCCAGTTGTGATATTGGTTCTATGAAGTCCAAAACTATGGACCACATGTAAAAATGTAAGCAGTTTTTACCTCTCACATACAGTGCATTCAGAAAGTACCCCTTGACTTTTCCCACATTTTGTTACGTTACATTCAGAAATTGATTGAATAAAAAACAATTTCCTCATCAATCTACACACAATACCCCATATATAAATGTAAAAAAAAAAACAGAAATACCTAATTTACATAAGTATTCAGACCCTTTGCTATGAGACTCGAATATGAGCTCAGGTGAGTCCTGTTTCCATTGATCATCCTTGAGATGTTTTTACAACTTGATTGGAGTCCACCTGTGGTAAATGAAATTGATTGAACATGATTTGGAAATGCACACCTGCCTATATAAGGTTCCACAGTTTGACAGTGCATGTCAGAGCAAAAACCAAGCCATGAGGTCGAAGGAATTGTCCATAGAGCACTGAGACAGGATTGTGGTAAGGCACAGATCTGGGGAAGGGTACCAAAACATTTCTGCTGCATTGAATGTCCCCAAGAACACAGTTGCCTCCATCATTCTTAAATGGAAGAAATTTGGAACAACCGAGACTCTTCCTAGAGCTGGCCGCCCGGCCAAACTGGGCAATCGGGGGAGTAGGGCCTTAGTCAGGGAGGTAACCAAGAACAAAGTTCCTCTGTGGAGATGGGAGAACCCTCCAGAAGGACAACCATCTCTGCAGCACTCCACCAATCAGGCCTTTATGGTAGAGTAACCAGACGGAAGCCATTCCTTAGTAAAAGGCCTTGGAGTTTGCCAAAAGGCACCTAAAGGACTCTCAGACCATGAGAAACGAGATTATCTGGTCTGATGAAACCAAGGTTGAATCCTTTCGCCTGAATGCCAAGCTTCACGTCAGGAGGAAACCTGGCACCATCCCTACGGTGAAGCATGGTGGTGGCAGCATCATGCTGTGGGGATATTTTTCAGCGACAGGGACTGAGAGTTGTTTGGAGGACTTTTGGGCCCAGAAGTCTGTTTTAGCATGGACAACGCCATTGAAGACTTTTTTTAAGTAGTCAACTTGATGGGACTTCCTATGGGTTAAGGAAGGATCACATAGGAGGAATTAGCCAATTAATTATACTCATGAGTAAACATTCCATAACTCTACGTGGCAGTAAATCACCAACCTTGGCTTTATACCTGTTCAAACAACACACTCCAGGTGGCAGTATGCACCCTTACAGTTTGTTTACCAACCAGAAGTAGTAGAATAAGAGGATATGGAGATGGCCTCAATGGCGCTGTCCGTGCTCTCACAGACGCCATAATAGGACAGATTCAACGTTGCAATCTCTATATAACTCTGTGATTTATTCCCCCACTGGTTACAGTTTCTTCCACACACATGAAAACATGAGAGAGATTCATTTGAAATCAAAATACCATTATTCTCGTGACTCTTCCAATCTCCTCTATGTGCCTTGTGTCTGAGAGTTTCATTAACTCAAAGTGCTGTACAGAAACCCAGACTAAAACCCCAAACAGCAAGCAATGCAGGTGTAGAAGCACGGTGGCTAGGAAAAACTCCCTAGAAAGGCCAAAACCTAGGAAGAAACCTAGAGAGGAACCAGGCTATGACAAGTGGCCAGTCCTCTTCTGGCTGTGCCGGGTGGAGATTATAACAGAACATGGCCAAGATGTTCAAATGTTCATAAATGACCAGCATGGTCAAATAATGATAATCACAGTAGTTGTCGAGGGTGCAGCAAGTCAGCACCTCAGGAGTAAATGTCAGTTGGATTTTCATAGCCGATCATTAAGAGTATCTCTACCACTCCTGCTGTCTCTAGAGAGTTGAAAACAGCACGTCTGGGACAGGTAGCACGTCCGGTGAACAGGTCAGGATTCCATAGCCGCAGGCAGAACAGTTGAAACTGGAGCAGAAGCACGGTCAGGTGGACTGGGGACAGCAAAGAGTCCTCATGCCAGGTAGTCCTGAGGCATGGTCCTAGGGCTCAGGTCCTCCGAGAGAGAGAAAGAAAGAAAGAGAGAAATAGAGAGAGCATACTTACATTCACACAGGACACCGGATAAGACAGGAGAAGTACTCCAGATATAACAAACTGACCCTAGCCCCCCAACACAAACTACTGAAGCATAAATTATGGAGGCTGAGACAGGAGGGGTCAGGAGACACTGTGGCCCCATCCGATGATACCCCCGGACAGGGCCAAAAAGGCAGGATATAACCCCACCCACTTTGCCAAAGCACAGCCCCCACACCACTAGAGGGATATCTTCAACCACCAACTTACCATCCTGAGACAAGTCCGAGTATAGCCCACAAAGATCTCCGCCACGGCACAACCCAAGGTGGAGTGCCAACCCGGACAGGAAGATCACATCAGTGACTCAACCCACTCAAGTGACACACCCCTCCCAGGGACGGCATGGAAGAAGACCAGTAAGCCAGTGACTCAGCCCCTGTAATAGGGTTAGAGGCAGAGAATCCCAGTGGAGAGAGGGGAACCAGCCATGCAGAGACAGCAAGGGCGGTTCGTTGCTCCAGAGCCTTACCGTTCACCTTCAAGCTCCTGGGCCAGACTACACTCAATCATATGACCCACTGAAAAGTCTTCAGTAAAGACTTAAAGGTTGAGACCGAGTCTGCATCTCTCACATGGGTAGGCAGACCATTCCATAAAAATGGAACTCTATAGGAGAAAGCCCTGCCTCCAGCTGTTTGCTTAGAAATTCTAGGGACAATTAGGAGGCCTGCGTCTTATGGCCGTAGCGTATGAGTAGGTATGTACAGCAGGACCAAATCAGAGAGATAGGTAGCAGCAAGCCCATGTAATGCTTTGTAGGTTAGCAGTAAAACCTTGAAATCAGCCCTTGCCTTAACAGGAAGCCAGTGTAGGGAGGCTAGCACTGGAGTAGTATGATCAATTGTTTTGGTTCTAGTCAGGATTCTAGCAGCCGTATTTAGCACTAACTTATTTAGTGCTTTATAACCTAACCTAACCTAGAAGTAACAAAACATTTTCTGAATAATTTTTGGACAGAAAGTTTCTGATTTTTGCAATGTTACGTAGATTGAAAAAAGCTGTCCTTGTCCTGTTCTTGATATGTTTGTCAAAAGAGAGATCAGGGTAACGCCAAGGTCCTTCACAGTTTTATTTGAGTCGACTGTACAAACATTAAGATTAATTGTCAGATTCAACAGAAGATCTCTTTGTTTCTTGGGACCTAGAACAAGCATCTAGGTTTTGTCCGAGTTTAAAAGTAGAAAGCTTGCAGCCATCCACTGCCTTATGTCTGAAACACAGACTTCTAGCGAGGGCAATTTTGGGGCTTCACCATGTTTCATTGAAATTTACAGCTGTGTGTCATCCGCATAGCAGTGAAAGTTAACATTATGTTTTCGAATGACATCCCCAAGAGGTAAAATATATATGGAAAACAATAGTGGTCCTAAAACTAATCTTGAGGAGCACCGAAATTTACAGTTGATTTGTCAGAGGACAAACCATTCACTGAGACAAACTGATATCTTTCCGACAGATAAGATCTAAACCAGGCCAGAACTTGTCCGTGTAGACCAATTTGGGTTTCCAATATCTCCAAAAGAATGTGGTGATCGATGGTATCAAAAGCAGCACTAAGGTCTAGGAGCACGAGGACAGATTCAGAGCCTCGGTCTGATGCCATTAAAAAGTAATTTACCACTTTCACAAGTGCAGTCTCAGTGCTATGATGGGGTCTAAAACCAGACTGAAGCATTTCGTATATATTGTTTGTCTTCAGGAAGGCAGTGAGTTGCTGTGCAACAGCCTTTTCTAAAAATTTGAGAGGAATGGAAGATTCGATATAGGCAGATAGTTTTTTATATTTTCTGGGTCAAGGTTTGGCTTTTTCAAGAGAGGCTTTATTACTGCCACTTTTAGTGAGTTTGGTACACATCCAGTGGATAGAGAGCCGTTTATTATGTTCAACATAGGAGGGCCAACCACAGGAAGCAGCTCTTTCAGTAGTTTAGTTGGAATAGGGTCCAGTATGCAGCTTGAAGGTTTAGAGGCCATGATTATTTTCATCATTGTGTCAAGAGATATAGTACTAAAACACTTGAGTGTCTCTCTTGATCCTAGTTCCTGGCAGAGTTGTGCAGACTCAGGACAACTGAGCTTTGAAGGAATACGCAGATTTAAAGAGGAGTCCGTAATTTGCTTTCTAATAATCATGATCTTTTCCTCAAAGAAGTTCATGAATTTATTACTACTGAAGGGAAAGACATCCTCACTTGGGGAATGCTGCTTTTGAGTTAGCTTTGCGACAGTATCAAAAATACATTTTGGATTGTTCTTATTTTCCTCAATTAAATTGGAAAAATAGGATGATCGAGCAGCAGTGAGGACTCTTCGATACTGCACGGTACTGTCTTTCCAAGCTAGTCGGAAGACTTCCAGTTTGGTGTGGCGCCATTTCTGTTCCAATTTTCTGGAACCTTGCTTCAGAGCTCGGGTATTTTCTGTATACCAGGGAGCTAGTTTCTTATGAGAAATGTTTTTAGTTTTTAGGGGTGCAACTGCATCTAGGGTATTGCGCAAGGTTCAATTGAGTTCCTCAGTTAGGTGGTTAACTGATTTTTGTCCACTGACGTCCTAGGGTAAGCAGAGGGAGTCTGGAAGGGCATCAAGGAATCGTTGTGTTGTCTGTGAATTTATAGCACGACTTTTGATGCTCCTTGGTTGGGGTCTGAGCAGATTATTTGTTGCAATTGCAAACGTAATAAAATGGTGGTCCGATAGTCCAGGATTATGAGGAAAAACATTAAGATCCGCAACATTTATTCCATGGGACAAAACTCGGTCCAGAGTATGACTGTGGCAGTGAGTCGGTCCAGAGACATCTTGGACAAAACCCACTTAGTCGATGATGGCTTCGAAACCCTTTTGGAGTGGGTCTATGGACTTTTCCATGTGAATATTAAAGTCACCAAAAATTACAATATTATCTGCTATGACTACAAGGTCCGATAGGAATTCAGGGAACTCAATGAGGAGGCCTGTAAACAGTAGCTATTAAAAAGTGATTGAGTAGGCTGCATTGATTTCATGACTAGAAGCTCAAAAGACGACACCTCTGCCTTTGCGGGATGCACAGGGGATATGGTCACTAGTGTAACCAGGAGGTGAGGCCTCATTTAACACAGTAAATTCATCAGGCTTAAGCCATGTTTCAGTCAGGCCAATCACATCAAGATTATGATCAGTGATTAGTTCATTGACTATAACTGCCTTTGAAGTGAGGGATCTAACTTTAAGTAGTCCTATTTTGAGATGTGAGGTATCACGATCTCTTTCAATAATGGCAGGAATGGAGGAGGTCTTTATCCTAGTGGGATTGCTTAGGCGAACACCGCCATGTTTAGTTTTTCCCAACCTAGGTCGAGGCACAGACACAATCTCAATGGGGATAGCTGAGCTGACTACACTGACTGTGCTAGTGGCAGACTCCACTAAGCTGGCAGGCTGGCTAACAGCCTGCTGCCTGGCCTGTACTCTATTTCATTGTGGAGCTAGAGGAGTTAGAGCCCTGGTAGATAAGATGAGAGCACCCCTCCAGCTAGGATGGAGTCCGTCACTCCTCAGCAGGCCAGGCTTGGTCCCAGAAAGAGGGCCAATTATCTACAAATTCTATCTTTTGGGAGGGGTAGAAAACAGTTTTCAACCAGCGATTGAGTTGTGAGACTCTGCTGTAGAGCTCATCACTCCCCCTAACTGGGAGGGGGCCAGAGACAATTACTCGATGCCGACACATCTTTCTAGCTGATTTACACGCTGAAGCTATTTTGCACTTGGTGACCTCTGACTGTTTCATCCTAACATCGTTGGTGCCGACGTGGATAACAATATCTCTATGCTCTCTACACTCAGTTTTAGCTTTAGCCAGCACCATCTTCAGATTAGCCTTAATGTCGGTAGCCCTGCCCCCTGGTAAACAGTGTATGATCGCTGGATGATTAGTTTTAAGTCTAATACTGCGGGTAATGGGGTCGCCAATGACTAGGGTTTTCAATTTGTCAGGGCTAATGGTGGGAAGCTTCGGCCTCTCAGACCCCGTAACGGGAGGAGTAGAGACAAGAGAAGGCTCGGCCTCAGACTCCGACTCGCTGCTTAATGGGGAAAACAGGTTGAAAGTTTCTGTCGGCTGAATGAGCGACACCGATTGAGCATTCCTACAGCATTTCCCTCCAGAAGCCATGAGAAAGTTGTCCGGCTGCGGGGACCGTGCGAGGGGATTTATACTAACGTTACTATCTTACTGGTGGCACAGACGCTGTTTCATCCTTTCCTACACTGAAATTACCCTTGCCTAACGATTGCATCTGAAGCTGGGCTATCAGCACAGCTACCCTGCCGTAAGGCGATCATTCTCCTGTATATTATACAGTACAGCGACTGCAATTAGAAGGCATCATGTTAATGTTACTACTTCGCTTCGGCTGTTGGAGGTCCTGACGAACCACGTCCAGATAAAGCGTCCGGAGTGAAAACGTTGAATGAAAAAAAGTTGAGTGAGGGAAAAACTAAAAATATAAACAGTAATTAAAAAGTAAAAAACGTAAAGTTGTCAGGTAGCAAAGTAAGGTTGGCAACAAAATGCACAGCCACACGTAAAATGGAGGCTTTAGTATAGTCCCACATACCACCACATCTACGCACTAAAGTGTGGTGTCAGGAAAATAACCTCACACTCAACGTCAACAAAACTAAGGAGATGATTGTGGACTTCAGGAAACAGCAGAGGGAACACCCCCCTATCCACATTGATGGGACAGTAGTGGAGAGGGTAGTAAGTTTTAAGTTCCTCGGCGTACACATCACAGACAAACTGAATTGGTCCACCCACACAGACAGCATCGTGAAGAAGGCGCAGCAGCGCCTCTTCAACCTCAGGAGGCTGAAGAAATTTGGCTTGTCACCAAAAGCACTCACAAACTTCTACAGATGCACAATCGAGAGCATCCTGTCGGGCTGTATCACCGCCTGGTACGGCAACTGCTCCGCCCACAACCGTAAGGCTCTCCAGAGGGTAGTGAGGTCTGCACAACGCATCACCGGGGGCAAACTACCTGCCCTCCAGGACACCTACACCACCCGATGTCACAGGAAGGCCATAAAGATCATCAAGGACAACAACCACCCGAGCCACTGCCTGTTCACCCCGCTATCATCCACAAGGCGAGGTCAGTACAGGTGCATCAAAGCTGGGACCGAGAGACTGAAAAACAGCTTCTATTTCAAGGCCATCAGACTGTTAAACACCCACCACTAACATTGAGTGGCTGCTGTCAACACACTGACTCAACTCCAGCCACTTTAATATTGGGAATTGATGTAAAATATATCACTAGCCACTTTAAACAATGCTACTTAATATAATGTTTACATACCCTACATTATTCATCTCATATGTATACGTAGATACTGTACTCTATATCATCTACTGCTTCTTTATGTAATACATGTATCACTAGCCACTTTAAACTATGCCACTTTGTTTACATACTCATCTCATATGTATATACTGTACTCGATACCATCTACTGCATCTTGCCTATGCCGCTCTGTACCATCACTCATTCATATATCTTTATGTACATATTCTTTATCCCTTTACTCTTGTGTGTATAAGGTAGTAGTTTTGGAATTGTTAGTTAGATTACTCGTTGGTTATTACTGCATTGTCGGAACTAGAAGCACAAGCATTTCGCTACACTCGCATTAACATCTGCTAATTATGTGTATGTGACAAATAAATTTGATTTGATTTAAAAATATAATGGAGACTTTAAGTTTGCCTCCACCCAATATAGAGGTTCACCCTGGGGGACCCCCGTGGGGAAAGGGATTAAAGACCATATCTATTTCCAAGGCAACAGGTCCCTGCATCCAAACCCCTCAATCCCCTTATCTGGCAGGGCCATCGCACCCCTCCCCCCTCTCTTTCTGGAGACTGTCTCACTTTCTCTCCCTATTCACCATGTCTGTCTGTCAATCTCTCTCTTTATAGAATAGAACTCTATAGCTGTTATAGAGTTCCATTTCCATTTGTCCCCCCTCTCTCTGGATTAGCAGACTAGAAGCAGGTGTTTTATCAGTTAAATGGAGATATTGTTAGAGAGTGATTGATAGAGAAACTCTTCTCTCCTCCTACTAACTGTGTGTGTGTGTGTGTGTGTGTGTGTGTGTGTGTGTGTGTGTGTGTGTGTGTGTGTGTGTGTGTGTGTGTGTGTGTGTGTGTGTGTGTGTGTGTGTGTGTGTGTGTGTGTGTGTGTGTGTGTGTGTGTGTGTGCGTGTGTGCGTACACAGAACTACGACAATGGTGACTCCACGCTGGACTCCTCAGAGCTCCTCAAGTTCATCCAACATAATGACTCCAACGTGGACATGCAGTCATACGCAGACCAGGAGAGCAACAAGCTGCTCAGGTCAGTGTGCGTGTGTGAGTGAGTGTGTGCTTGTGTGCTATTTCATCTTTAAAAAGCTTATCTATTTCTGGTGTAGTGTTTATGAATACCTCTACAGTATCTATATCTTATCCTCAGCTGTACAGTAGAGGGCTTCTGAGGAGCTGGTGCTATATTATGCCCTACTTTCCCTCTCTCTGAGCCTTAAACCCTGTGTGACCCAGTCTAAACTGCACCGGGGGCCTCCTGTGGCTATTACCCTCACAGACATCTGTTCTGTGCATTATCAGAGCCTGGGTTTCCACTGCGCTGCTCACTGGAGCAGTGCTGCAATGCTGCTTCAGGTTTGGAGAAAATAAACTGATTAAATAAGCTGCTTGTATTGCCCACACATGAGTAGGCCCCTGAGTAATTCCTGGCCATGTGACTTGACTAGGGAAAACTCTTGGCCTTGCAAATGAAGGATAGATACAGTGTAAAAGCAAATGTATTTGTTTCAACTAATTATTGTTAAGTAACTGGTGTCACTGGTGTCACATCCTTTTAGTTTACTCAACTTTTTTGGTCCAACTTGAGAAAACGTAGGCAAAATCCAGTCAATTTAAAATGATGTGTTTTTTCAAGCTGTCTCATATGTTCATTCAACTATAAATTATTATTTTTCTAACTAAAAAAGTTTGTGCAACTGGTTACACACACAAACAATGCTTTTAACTTACATATTTGACATTCGTGATTACATTGTGCATTGATACAGTCATTATTATTCAACATGTCTTCACCTGGGATTTGAATTCGCAACCTCTTGGTTCATGGCATTCTGATCTTCCTGCTATGTCTCCACGTCTGGGTCATTTATAAGTTAATCTGATTATTCTCTCATCATTGATTTGATTTACTTATTTCAGCAATTGTATTTTTTTCTGTGTAGTTGTCTGTTGTTGGCGCATATTATTCTGTTTTAATGTTAGTCCTGAATCACTATGATAAATAAAATAGTTTATATTGAGTGTACTTTTAACAAAGCTGAGATTTACTTTGAAGTGCAAAGTGTAGCAATACAGGTAAAATCAGTCTTCGACACAGACATGGTGGCCTACCAGGAAGACTGGAATGCCGTGAAACCAAGAGGTTGTGAATTCAAATCTCAGGTGAGGACATGTTGAATCGTAATTACTGTATAAGAGAATATGCACAATGTTAATGTGTGTCAAATATTGTATGTTAAAAGCATTCTGTGTGTGACCAGTTGCACAGCCTTTTTTAGTTAAGATGCCCAAATAATAATTTCTAGTTGAATGAACATAAATTATGAGACCATTTCTGAGCAAACACATCATTTTGTAACGGCTGTTTGAAGAAGAGGACCGAGGTGCAGCGTGGTATGTGTTCATGATTTTAATAAAACTGAACACTAGAACAAAAAGAACAAAGTGGCACAAACTAAACAGTTCTGTCTGGTGCAGACACACAAAACAGAAAATAACTACCCACAAAACCCATGTGGGCAAGAGCTACCTAAGTATGGTTCCCAATCAGAGACAACGATAGACAGCTGTCCCTGATTGAGAACTATATCCGGCCAAAAACAAAGAAATACAAAACATAGAAAAAAGAACATAGAATGCCCACCCTAGTCACACCCTGGCCTAACACATCTTAAGTAGATTTTTTTTTCTTAAGTTGGAGCTAAATTTGAGGCAACTTTTTGAGATGGACTGAACATTTGAGTAAACAAAAAAAAAAGTTGTGGAACCAGTTACTTAATAATAATAAGTTGAAACAACAGATTTGTTTACAGTGTAGGAAGATTCTCTATGCAAAATCAACCACTAACTTTTTTATCAGTCAGAAGCTATGCCCAATAACCATCTCAACAGCTATACATAACTATGAGTACAGGCAGTGGATGTGAACTTGTGTGTGTGTTTCTTTGTCCTGTTCCCAGAAGCCTGTGTGTGGACGCCCTGATCGAGCTGTCAGATGAGAACGCTGACTGGAAGCTTAGCTTCGATGAGTTCCTCAACTGCCTGAAGCCCGGCTTCAACCCACCCGAGAAGAGTGAGCTCACAGACACATGACCTTTGACCCCATTACTCTATGATGACAACATTGCACACTACTGCTGACATCACACGTTTTTTTCTCAGTTCATTACACAAATACCTCTATATCAACCTCTCCCATACATGCATTAAATTGCAGTATGCATTTAAAGTGCATGGGATTTACATTATGTTAATCAAAATAGCAAACTTATTCACCACAACCACAAGCATATCTACTGTAACTCACCCTAACATACTTGAAATTCATTGAAGCAAAAACAGCTAAATATGATTTATTTACAGACAAGATAATTTTTCCTCAGTCTGTTGTACTGTACTGAGTTGAGCAGAGGCTGTGCAACCTGTTATAACACCCTGTCCCGCAGGGACAATCAAATATTATTTTTCATAATTTTCATAAATATTTTAGCTAGCTAGCTATCGCTACTAGAAAGGAAGCTAGCATAATAAGGAAGCTAGCATAACCCATAATAGCGACCTGCACACTTTTCACCAAAAGTAATGTAAATGTTTTTATTATTCATCCAATCATGAACATATTTGGCGGTGTTGGGCCTCCCTGACACTTTGTCGGTCTATTGAGGAACGAGAAAGAATAGCTCGGTTTGAAATGAATTTGGATGTCTATGAAGGAAACATTCATTTTGGCTTAGAATTACTGTATATATTTCCTTTTTTCTACGTATAAATTGTACATTATTTTGTGTGTAGGATGGACCTAAGAAAGTTTGAATGACGTATATTTAATTTAACATGTACAGTGCATTTGGAAAGTATTCAGACCCCTTGACTTATTCCACATTTTGTTACGTAACAGCCTTAAAAATTTGATTTAAAAAAATCTCATCAATCTACACACAATATCCCTTAATGACATTTTGGCAAATTCATACAAATTATATAACATTATATATAAAATGATATATAAAAGTATATACTTATTTATGTAAGTATTCAGAGCCTTTGCTATAAGACTTGAAATTGAGCTCAGGTGCATCCTGTTTCCATTGATCATCCTTGAGATGTTTATAGAACTTGATTGGACTCCACCTGTGGTAAATTAAATTGATTGGACATGATTTGGAAAGGCACACACCTGTCTATGTAAGGTTCCACAGTTGACAGTGCATATCAGAGCAAAAACCAAGCCATGAGGTTGAAGGAATTGTCCGTAGAGCTCCGAGACAGGCGTCGGTCAAGGCACAGATCTGGGGAAGGGTACCAAAACATTTCTGCAGCATTGAAGGTCCCCAACAACACAGTGGCCTCCATCATTCTTAAATGGAAGAAGTTTGGAACCACCAAGACTCTTCCTAGAGCTGGCCGCCTGGCCAAAATGAGCATTCAGGGGAATGAGCATTCAGAAGGGCCTTGGTCAGGGAGGTGACCAAGAACTTGATGGTCACTCTGACAGAGCTCCAGAGTTCCTCTGTGGAGATGGGAGAACCTTCCAGAAGGACAACCATCTCTGCAGCACTCCACCAATCAGGCCTTTATGGTAGAGTGGCCAGACGCATGCCATTCTTCAGTAAAAGGCACACAACAGTCCGCATGGAACAGTCCGCTTGGAAAAAGGCGCCTAAAGACTCTCAGACCATGAGAAACAATATTCTCTGGTCTGATGAAACCAAGATTGAACTCTTTGGCCTGAATGCCAAGTGTTATGTCTGGAGGAAACCTGGCACCATCCCTACGGTGAAGCATGGTGGTGGCAGCATCATACCTTGGATGTTTTTCAGCGGCAGGGACTGGGAGACTAGTCAGGATCGAGGGAAAGAAGAACGGAGCAAAGTAGAGGGATCCTTGATGAAAACCTGCTCCAGAGCGCTCGGGACCTCAGATTGGGGTGAAGGTTCGCCTTCCTACAGGACAACGACCCTAAGAAAACAGCCAAAACAACGCAGGAGTGGCTTTGGGACAAGTCTCTGAATGTCCTTGAGTGGCCCAGCCAGAGCCTGGACTTGAACCCGATCTAACCTCTCTGGAGAGACCTGAAAATAGCTGTGCAGCGACGCTCTCCATCCAACCTGACCGCTTGAGAGGATCTGCAGAGAAGAATGGAAGAAACTCCCCAAATACAGCTGTGCCAAGCTTGTAGCGTCATATCCAAGAAGACTCGAGGCTGTAATCGCTGCCAAATGTGCTTCAACACTGAGTAAAAGGTGTCTGAATACTTATGTAAATCTGATATTTCCGTTTTTATCTTTAATACATTTGCAAAAATTTCTAAACTGTTTTTGCTTTGTCATTATGGGGTATTGTGAGTAGATTGATGAGGGGGAAAAACTATTTTATCCATTTTAGAATAAGTCTGTAACGTAACATAATGTGGAAAAAGTTAAGGGGTCTGAATACTTTCCAAATCCACTGTATGTGTCATGCCCTGACCTTAGTTATCTTTGTTTTCTTTATTTTTGGTTAGGTCAGGGTGTGACGAGGGTGGTTTGTTAGTTTTTTGTATGTCTACAGTTTTTTGTATGTCTAGGGTTTTTTGTAAGTCTAGGTGTTTATGTCTATGGTTGCCTAGATTGGTTCTCAATCAGAGGCAGCTGTTTATCGTTGTCTCTGATTGGGGACCATATAGGTAGCCATATTCCTTGGGTATTTTGTGGGTTCTTGGTCAATGTTTAGTTGCCTGTATGCATTACGCATATTAGCTTCATGGTTCGTTTTGATAGTTTGTTCAGTGTTCTTTCTGTAATTAAAAAGGATGTATGCTTACCTCGCTGCGCTTTGGTCTCCTCCATACCACGACCGTGACAGTATGCTATTTCAAATGGCCCAGTACAGTGTTTTAAAAGAGGGCATCAGGGCTCTGTTGCTCTCTTTCTGCTGTGGACTATGTATAAACTCATCACTACTCAACTGCATTGCCATGGTCCTATTTAGACAGAATAAATTGATTTAACTTAAAAACACAGAATTTTATATATCTTTGTTAGATGTGGGGTGTATGAGAGGCACCATATCTGCTGTACTCTATCTATTTTTAATCTGAATTCTATGTTCCCCCCTGCAGAGTGTGCCCTGGAGGATGAGACCTATGAAGATGGGGCCGAGACACAGGTGGAGTGTAACCGCTGTGTGTGTGCCTGTGGCAACTGGGTCTGCACTGCCATGACCTGCACTGGTGAGGAAAGACACACCAGCACACCTGTATAGACACACTGACTCCTCTACAAGTCATCTGAACCACATATAGCACAACAGATAAGGACTCAACACCTGTTCTTCTCTCTCTCCAATTGTTCCTGTAATTCTTTCATCCTTTGCATCTCTTTCTCAGACAAGACAGCGGTTGTCAAGGAGACCGGGGAGGCGGGGCAGGAGATGACAGAGGAGGAATGGAGTCTCCGTGTGACTGAGCTTAACAAGCACCAGGTCAGCCTGTCACCAAAGGAAACAGTTGGTCAAAGTTCAACGGACAGACCAGGCCGCTCTCCAATCTCCCCAGACAGATGGGTAGCTCTGGAATTTGTCTAGACAGAGTTATCAACTAGCTGCAATATTATTGAAAGTTTAGAACAAATGAGTTTATTACACCCGTTTCACCCCTTGAAAGATGTGTACTACAGCCCATGAGTAACTATTCGGCATATCTCACAACATTAAGGGTGGTTTGAACAGTCATGACTATGCAAATAGTGTACCTAGACCAGGGCTCTCCAAACCTGTTCTTGGAGAGCTACCCTCCAGTAGGTTTTTGCTCCATTTCCAGTTGTAACTCGTCTAATTTAGCTTATCAACCAGTTAATTATTAGAATCAGGTGCGCTAGATTAGGGTTGGAACCCTGACCTAGACCATCAGGAGTGGGAGATATGCTTTGTCATGCCAATACAGCATGTTTAGTTGTCCTGAGAAAGAAACAGTGGTAGAGTTGTTCTTTATTGATGACTAACCTTGTACAGATCATGCGACCCATTATCGGCTGCCAAGGCAGCAACTACTTTTCCTGGGGTCCAGCAACATTAAGACAGTTACATAATTTAAAAAACATTACAGTACATTTAACAATAGATTTCACAGCACATTAAGTGTGTGCCCTCAAGCCACTACTCTACTACCAAATATCTACAACACTGGGTAGAGGAATTTTGGGTATTGAGTCTGTTACTATCTAATCAGAGCTATATGGCATACAGTATATTGCTCTTCTCATGACAATGTATAACATTCTCCTCTCACACCTCACACCATCTCTCTCTCCCTCTACCCCCCCCCCCCCCCCCTCTTTTAAACACAGGAAACAGTGGAGAAGATGAAGGTCAGCACAAAGGAGGCCTAAGAGGCCCAAAGAAGAAGGGCTTGAGAGAGAGTGCGAGAGAGTCACTCTTCCTCTATACTTGATGTACCTTGAGGCCCTGTGCTGTTGCTGAATTTACTCATATGTTAATTATTATAGCTTTTTTTACTGTCTTTTTGTTTATGTTTGTTAGATGCAAGGGCAGTCTAGAGTATTATTTTAGGAGTTCCTTGTGTTAAGTACTGTCTTTATTTGTGATTGTATTACTGCACCCTGCACTAGGAATGGGGCCATTTTTTACTGTTACATTTTTCTTCTTCTTCCTATGTATACAATATAGATACGGTATGGCTCTTGTTAGTAAAATAGCAAGCAGTAATTGTTTGGAATGAGAAAGATGAGGGATGAGAGATGTTAGGAGTGAGCTGTTGGGACAACTTTATTCATCAAGGAAACAACATCATCTTGAAAGTCCTTCAAGATGTGTTAGAAGTGTAGAGCAAGACGATGACAGTGTCCTATTGTAGGGGAAGGTAGTGGGATGTCATACACTTGACTTTAAGCTTATTTGCTTACAGAACTGCCATGATACTACTTGACCAATGCACTTCCTCCTCTGTGACTAGCAGCATAGTTTCAGGCCTTAGTGAATCATCCCGTTTAGTTAGTATGCCCTGCTTTTTGACAAATACACTTGCTCCTATGTACAATTTGTTATATGCTTGAGTTGGAGATCATGTGGTCACAATGGCTCCTGTGCTGTATTCAATCAGCGCTCTCTGGTGCTTGTTTCAGAAACATTGAAGCAATGGTCATCTAGATGTGAAACCCCAAGTAGAATATAGAATGAAAGCACCAAGCACAAAGCTGAACTGAGTACAGCAGGGAGAGAACTGAAGCCAAAGCCTGATGATGACTATGATGATGAAATGATGTACGAACCCCTCCAGGTAAAGCATTACTCTGGACCCAGCAACAACACTATACCTGTGCTTATCAAAGATCAGTTATAAGGATTAGCCTTGCTGTCAGCTAACATAACTTAGATGCATCTCTAACTTAGAGGGAATGCATCTGCCAGATAATGTGTGTGTGATGAGGGAGTGTTTTTTGAGAGAGTGTGAGCTACTAGTGTGTGGCGGTGAGTGTCATATTTGTTTTATGTTTTATTTGTCAAAATCCAACTCATCCTGAGAATTATTTGTGGTTAAATCAGTGCCTTTAACACCCAAACATAGGCCTGCAGACACACACTGTCAAGGTCTTGTGTCCAGCAAGCTTTAAACCACAATTGGAATGGGCAAGACTATAATTGGCAGAATTTTTATAGTAACCTTAGCGCTATGTGGTTTAGTCCTTGTTAAATGGTTGTGTAAAAGTTCCATAACTAGTTTGGTTAATAACTTTTTATTCTAAAAGGAATGCAGAATGAGTATATATATGCCAATAAAAGACATCCCATACAGTACTACAAATGTCTCAACCTGTGTGTTTATCTTTTATGTTCAAACTGTAATAAATACAAATCTTAAGACACAAAAAATATCACATTTTTGCATCAGAGCTGTCTATCTGAGAAATGTTGCTGATGTGGTTTTCTACAGAAAATCTAGCCTACATTCCATTTGTATTGGTCAAAGAGGCAGTGTTCCAATGCCATCTGGTCCATATTGTGGCTGTAATATGATCATCCTTTTTAAAAGTCATTTAACATTGCAAACAGTGTGCATTTTTTAAATTCTGCTAGGAGGCATTGTGGTTTAAGTAGGATATAGGTGAATTGATGTTGCTTTTTAAACCTACATCAGGTTATACACGTGTTGTGTATATAATTCTATACTCTCGCATTATGTTTTACATAATGTAGGCTACTAGTGGATGAATGGATAATATCCAGGGGTTCATCACCACCTTCAACTTTCTCCCAGTTTTAGTTTATTATTGACCCATTAGAAATTGAAGCACGACAACCCTGTTTTAACAGCAAACGGGAGACAATAAACGTTGTGATGATACTCTATCAGATCAGATCCAACTGATATAAATGCATGTAGGCAAATGAACGGCTTCAACAGTTAGGGCGGAGCTACTGGAACAAGCCAACCCCGAAACATGTACTACAAATACTCACTGCTGAATAGTTGCTTTGTCTGGTACCAGCCAGGTTCTGGCAATTTACAGTGATCTCTCTCTATTCCACACAATAATCTTGCCAAATGTAAATGACCGACCCATATTATTTTCCTTAAAATACAGTGTGTCGTGTTGCAACCTGGTCTCAGAGCATTTCGTCAAATGCAACGTTGCATGAACAACATGAGCATAAGTGAGTGAGCAACAATAGTGGACTCGACGTTTCCCCTTCAAAATAAAGGTCTCAATTGAAACTGATGCGAACAGATATAAGCTCTAATATTTGTGTGAACTCTACAGTGGTGTTCTATGGGTCTCTCCGAGTAGACTGATACGCCAGTTCAAGGGTGCACAATCCATAGGTTTGGCTGTAGAGTGCAATATAGTATCCCCAATGCAATTATAAGGTCTAATACATCCACAGTTTGTATTTTTGTCAAATTAACTAACACTTGTCTTTATATAACATTACAACCTTGTTTGACATGATCTAGTGCAATTGTGGCGTGATTCCACTTTTTTCCTCCGTTTGCATCAGTTTCAACGGGGACTTTTACTTTGAAGGCAATTCCACTACTGTCGCTCACCGTAATGTTGTTCATGACACCCACATGCAACTCGGGCCATTGGCATTGGACTCCTCTCTTTATTTGGAGAACCACAAAGAGTGCAATCACCAGTGTGTCCACAATATTGAAGAGTAGCCTACGCTGCGAAATGGATTTGCATGAAGGAGCCGCACACGGACATGGTGAGGGTGTTTTAGACTTGTCGCGTCTGAATTTGAACACTTTGAGCTTGGTCGAGATCAGCGAGGAGCGAAAGATGGGCACCAAGCAGTTGTATCTAAGCTTCAACCGACTGCCCTCGCTTCCCGGATCGGTTTGCATGTTCTCCAACCTCGAATTTCTTGACATTAGCAACAACGGACTATCGGTAATCTGTGAAGGCATTACTTGGTTAACGAAGCTCAGAACACTAATAGCCAAGAACAACCGTCTGGACGAATTCTCGCTTCCCAAGGAGTTCGGGTCTTTGCCGTTGGAGGTGTTGAATCTAAGTGGCAATAGGTTTGAGGAGATGCCAGCGCAGTTCCTAAAGTTGCAGCGGCTACAATCACTTTCCCTGGGGGGAAACAGACTCCAAAGTATTCCTGCAGAAATTGAGAATTTAACCAGGTATGTAGAGTACATAACGATGCCCGCGGCCTCACCAGCTGCTACCACAGTAACTAGCTTGTTGCAGTCACCAGTAATTACATCAAACTTTCATATAATTTGCAACAAA
This sequence comes from Oncorhynchus clarkii lewisi, assembly GCF_045791955.1. NCBI lineage: Eukaryota > Metazoa > Chordata > Actinopteri > Salmoniformes > Salmonidae > Oncorhynchus > Oncorhynchus clarkii. Next base: position 25,889,989 of record NC_092168.1, on the reverse strand, counting down.
CGGCCTGTGACAATGACCAGTTTAGGCGAACTGTAGTTAGTTTCCTGGGCGAACAGCGAGTTCAGCCAATAGCGTTTAACTGCAGCCTGAAATTCTGGGTGTTCCAGCATGTGGGCATTCCAATTGGAACGTCCCCTCCATCCCATCCCATTGGTTCCTTTATAATCCCCCCCCCCCCCACCCCCCCCCCCGTATTACATTGGTTCCTGCATGAGCGCCGCATCCCCCCCAACATGACATCTTAATGCTTGTGACACTTTTCAATGTTGGTCAAAGGGAAATCAATATTTTGAGGATTTTTTTTATGCCCCCGCCTCATGGAGTCGTTCTTGCTAACTTAGCGGCAGCAACACCGGTAGACGGTGTCCCTTACTCCCGCTTGCCGAACACCTGCCTTCACCGCTAGCACGGGAGGCTGGGACGACACCATGTACTAGCTAACTATCTACAGTAGCTTGTTAGTGACACTGCATGCTAGCTTGCTAGTTAGCTTGCACACTATGTCGCTCCCCTGTATCGGAGAAAACCGTGCCCGACAGGCAGGGGCAAGGGACACTCTCCAGCTAGCAATGAGGAATCGGCCCGGAAGTGGCCCTTTTCCGGGGGTCCGGAACTGATTGAATCGGCCCGGAATCAAAATGAATGATTGCCCAGAATCGGCCCAAGTACATCAGGCCCCAAACATATGGTGCTCTATCTTTATATCATGACAGTAAAATAAGCAACGAGATAGACCAGATGCTTTTCAACTTTCTTTGGAGAAACTGTACCCATTACATTAGGAAAACTGTTGTAATGAACACTGAATTATCTGGACTTTACTACTTTAAATAATACTTTTAAGATCAATTGGATAAAACAATTCCTAAGAAGACCCACTTCTATCTGGAATTGTATTCCTCATCATGTCTTCTCTACTTTTGGTGGCCTTAACTTCATGTTGTTTTGCAATTATAATATTGACAAAGTTCCAGTGAAACTTTCTGCTTTTCATCGGCATGACAGACTGCCATTGCCACACTCACAAAGTTATTCAGAGCAGGAAATTTGTGGTTCATATGGTGGGGTACACACTGCGCAGTATACATGTAAACAACCTTTGGGATGACTAACTACTATTCATAAATGACACACACAAACACTCACTTGCACATGGTCAAGACACACACGTACGCATACACACTTGTACATAGTCATCACACACACACGAGCACGTAGAGAAATTCAAGCCTCGTGGTCAATATGTGAAGGATGCCAAGTTTGTATAAAGTGCAGGGGCAGTGTGTTCCAATGGTACTAAAAAACAAGGTCATCTGGAATAATTGTTTATTACTCTCCTTATATCATGTTTACACTGTGTCAGCGGTAAGTTAATATCAGCGAGAACAGTTTAGAATCCTCCTCAGGGGAGGTTCCTCAGTGAATTTCAAAAATAGTGAAACAAAGTTATTCTTTTTAGATAAAACTGTACTAAATATATTCTTCATTTGGGTACATTGACTTCAAGACAATCTAGGAGGCTCATAGTTCTCACCCCCTTGAATAGACTTACACAGTAATTATGACTATAGGTCGACCGATTTAATTGGAATGGGCGATTAATTAGGGCCGATTTCAAGTTTTCATAACAATCGGAAATCGCTATTTTTGGGCGCATATATATATATATATATATATATATATTTTCCTTTATTTAATCTTTATTTAACTTCTTGGCAAGTCAGTTAAGAACACATTCTTATTTTCAATGACGCCCTAGAAACGGTGGGTTTAACTGCCTCGTTCAGGGGCAGAACGACAGATTTTCACCTTGTCAGCTCGGGGGATCCAATCTTGCAACCTTACAGTTAACTAGTCCAACGCAATAACGACCTGCCTCTCTCTCGTTGCACTCCACAAGGAGACTGACTGCCTGTTACGCAAATGCAGTAAGCCAAGGTAAGTTGCTAGCTAGCATTAAACTTATCTTATAAAAAACAATCAATAATAATGACTAGTTAACTACACATGGTTGATATTACTAGATATTATCTAGCGTTTCCTGCGTTGCATATAATCTGACTAAGCATACAAGTATCTAAGTATCTGACTGAGCGGTGGTAGGCAGAAGCAGGCGCGTAAACATTCATTCAAACAGCACTCTTGCGTTTTGCCAGCAGCTCTTCGTTGTGCGTCAAGCATTGTGCTGTTTATGACTTCAAGCCTCCCGAGATGAGACTGGTGTAACCGAAGTGAAATGGCTGGCTAGTTAGCGCACGCTACTCGCTCTGAGCCTTGGGGTGGTTGTTTCCCTTGCTCTGCATGGGTAACGCTGCTTCGATGTGGTGGCTGTTGTGTTGCTGGTTCGAGCCCAGGGAAATGCCACTTTAGCTAGCTGGCTATGGCTATCCAACACTCTTCCAAGTCAAGGTAAGACTTTGGTTTTATTGACACAATAGTTCTAATAGCTATATTGACTATGGGGTGACAACGATGTAGGCTATGTGTAGCGGTTAGTGTTCATGAAATGAAGGTTTGCCTGGTCACAGACCACTGATGTGTTGTGCACCGAAGTCCACAAGAGAAGGGAAAAGGTGTGAGACTGAGAGCGTGTAGATTCAGTTGAAGTCGGACGCTTACATACACCTTAGCCAAATACATTTAAACACAGTTTTTCACAATTCCTGATATTTAATCATAGTAAAACATCCCTGTCTTAGGTCAGTTTAGGATCACCACTTTATTTTAGGAATGTGAAATGTCAGAATAATAGTAGAGAGAATCATTTATTTCAGCTTTTATTTCTTTCATCACATTCCCAGTGGGTCAGACGTTTACATACACTCAATTAGTATTTGGTAGCATTGCCTTTAAATTGTTTAACTTGGGTCAAAAGTTGGGTGAATTTTGGCCCATTCCTCCTGACAGAGGTGGTGTAACTGAGTCAGGTTTGTAGGCCTCCTTGCTCGCACATGCTTTTTCAGTTCTGTCCAAAATAAATCTATAGGATTGAGGTCAGGGCTTTGTGATGGCCACTCCAATACCTTGACCTTGCTGTCCTTAAGCCATTTTGACTCACCACTTTGGAAGTATGCTTGGGGTCATTGTTCATTTGGAAGACCCATTTGTGATCAAGCTTTAACTTAGTGATGTCTTGATGTTGCTTCAATATATCCACATAATTTTCCAACCTCATGATGCCATCTATTTTGTGAAGTGCACCAGTCCCTCCTGCAGCAAAGCACCCCCACAACATTATGCTGCCACCCCCTTTCTTCACGGTTGGGATGGTGTTCTTTGGCTTGCAAGCCTCCCCCTTTTTTCTCCAAACATAACAATGGTCACTGGCCAAACAGTTCTATTTTTGTTTCATCAGACCAGAGGACATTTCTCCAAAAAGGGCGATCTTTGTCCCCATGTGCAGTTGCAAACCGTAGTCTGGCTTTTCTATGGAGGTTTTGGAGCAGTGGCTTCTTCCTTGCTGAGCGGCCTTTCAGGTTATGTCGATATAGGACTTGTTTTACTGTGGATATAGATACTTTTGTACCCGTTTCCTCCAGCATCTTCACAGGGTCCTTTGCTGTTCTGGGATTGATTTGCACTTTTCGCACCAAAGTACGTTCATCTCTAGGAGACAGAACGCCTCCTTCCTGAGCGGTATGACGGCTGCGTGGTCACGTGGTGTTTACTTGCGTACTATTATTTGTACAGATGAACGTTGTACCTTCAGGCATTTGGAAATTGCTCCCAAGGATGAACCAGACTTGTGGAGGTCTACAATTTTTTTTCTGGGGTCTTGGCTAATTTCTTTTGCTTTTCCCATGATGTCAAGCAAAGAGACACTGAGTTTGAAGGTAGGCCTTGAAATACATCCACAGGTACACCTCCAATTGACTCAAATTATGTCAATTGGCCTATCAGAAGCTTCTAAATCCATGACATAATTTTCTGGAATTTTCCAAGCTGTTTAAAGGCACAGTCAACTTAGTGTATGTAAACTTCTGACCCACTGGAATTGTGATACAGTGAAATACTCTGTCTGTAAACAATTGTTGGAAAAAATACTTGTCATGCACAAAGTAGATGTCCTAACCCACTTGCCAAAATATAGTTTGTTAACAAAGAAATTTGTGGAGTGGTTGAAAAACGAGTTTTAACGACTCCAACCTAAGTGTATGTAAACTTCCAACTTCAACTGTATTTGCAAGAAGGAATTATTTATATATACACAGCAAGCAACGTGATCATGCTGTTTTTATGTGGCTGCTATGAAAGCAAACTGTGTTTGCGTGCGGTCAGGGGTGTATTCATTCCTCTGTGTTCAAAAACTTTCCTTAAACGGAAACAAATGGAACGAAACGGGGATTAACATACCTGAATTGGTATGTAGAAACTCTTAATTTGCAACTGCACTAATGATTAAACCCTAGAGGCAGGCTCCCGAAGGGCGCAGTGGTCTAAGGCACTGGTCTCAGTGCTATAGGCATCACTACAGACACCCTGGTTCGAATCCAGGCTTTATCACAACAGGCCGTGATTGGGAGTCCCATTGGGCTGCGCACATTTGGCCCAACATCGTCCGGGTTTGGCCGGTGTAGGCTGTCATTTTTAAATAAGAATTTGTTGAACTGACTTGCCTAGTTAAATAAGGGTTATATTTTTATATATTTTTTGGGGGTCAGCTAGATGCAGGCAAGTGTGTGCAAGGCAGTATTGAATGTATCAGTGTCTGTCACCTTGATTACAAAAAAATTGCTTGACTTGTGCACCAACATTATAAACTTTCATTCATAGGCTAAATTGTAGCAACCTCATGATGGGTACAGGGGAAATTTGAGTGTTGTGTCGTAACCTAAACTATTCAATGTTACATTGAGCTGGGTGAAATGGAATATGAATGACAGTCAGCCAACATGCTGTAATAGAAATACCTTAATGTCATGCTCCATCATCTTAAATGGCACCGACCGCCACTGATCTGACTACATAGTTACTATCATAAAAGAGAGAACTCGTAAAGTCACAGAGATCAGTGAGTGCAACCGAGATGTGGATCATGCGGTTAAACAGTAGCCCATTTATATACCAAAGATAAGTGTGTAAATACTTTTGACTTCATCTGGAACAGACCCACATTGGCTTTAATAGTTGTTGTTCCACCCATTCTGTGCCATTTGAGGTGAGTAACTTGATTGGGGGGGGGGGGGGGGGGGGGGGACGTTTGATTTCACCTAATTTTAACATTCTCTCATATGCGAAATTTAAGTAACAGGGTTGATGATTTAATCTTCAATTAGCTATAAAACCCCTTGTGACAGGGAAGCTTGTTGTGTGCAACAGCAGGGGACATTTTTAATGCAAGCTTCATTTGAATTATTATTATTTTTTTGTAATTGTTAACATTTCTATGGGTAACAGGGTTGATGTTATGCTCGTTTTCCACCACAAAACAGCAAAAAAAAGTAGAACCAGCTCACCTGCTTTTGACAATTAATGTTCAATGTTTCTTTAAAATGTTTTTTAAATCATAGTTGAACTATATTAAAGTGAGATGTTTTGTTTTTCTCACATGAAATAAATGTTCTTCAGAAATTACTTTTGGGAAATTCCACGTTAAGTGACACAGACTCAGGTTTTTCACTTTAAAATGTATTTCAAACAAAAACCAATGATTACAAAGGTGAACAGACCATATAACTATGTACAATGACTACTTTTAACAATTTCCACAAACATTTTATAGAAAAGCATGCTAACAGAATTATGGTTTGTGTTTGTTCTGACATTCTGTTACCAAAATTTGCATCTGCACTGTTCTTCAACAAACTGACTAGGGATTATTATTATTATAACTAAGGATCCTCTAGGCTTTTGCCTGTGTTTAGCTCCCATTCTATTTCTTTTTTTAAAATCGTAAACTTCCCAGTCCTTAACTATTACAAGCATACCCATAACATGATGCCCCTATTCTTGAAAATATGGAGAGTGGTACTCAGTAATGTTTGGGGCAAATCCAATGCAACACAACACTTTGTATTCAGGACAAAAAGGTAATTGCTTTGCTACATTCTTTGCAGTATTACTTTAGTGCCCTGTTGCAAACATGATGCATGATTTGGAATATTTGTATTCTGTACGGGCTTCTTTTTCCTCTGTCAATTAGGTTACTATTGTGGAGTAACTACAATGTTGTTAAAAACCTCTTAAGGATCGGACCCTTTTTTTCCCAATTTTCGCCTAAAATGAAAAGTAAATCTAACTGCCTGTAGCTCAGGACTTGAAGCAAGGATATGTATATTCTTGATACCATTTGAAAGGAAACACTTTGAAGTGTGTGGAAATGTGAAATGAATGTATGTATATATCTATCGTTTTTTATATATATACAGTGCCTTGCGAAAGTATTCGGCCCCCTTGAACTTTGCGACCTTTTGCCACATTTCAGGCTTCAAACATAAAGATATAAAACTGTATTTTTTTGTGAAGAATCAACAACAAGTGGGACACAATCATGAAGTGGAACGACATTTATTGGATATTTCAAACTTTTTTATCAAATCAAAAACTGAAAAATTGGGCGTGCAAAATTACTTTCAGTGCAGCAAACTCTCTCCAGAAGTTCAGTGAGGATCTCTGAATGATCCAATGTTGACCTAAATGACTAATGATGATAAATACAATCCACCTGTGTGTAATCAAGTCTCCGTATAAATGCACCTGCACTGTGATAGTCTCAGAGGTCCGTTAAAAGCGCAGAGAGCATCATGAAGAACAAGGAACACACCAGGCAGGTCCGAGATATTGTTGTGAAGAAGTTTAAAGCCGGATTTGGATACAAAAACATTTCCCAAGCTTTAAACATCCCAAGGAGCACTGTGCAAGCGATAATATTGAAATGGAAGGAGTATCAGACCACTGCAAATCTACCAAGACCTGGCCGTCCCTCTAAACTTTCAGCTCATACAAGGAGAAGACTGATCAGAGATGCAGCCAAGAGGCCCATGATCACTCTGGATGAACTGCAGAGATCTACAGCTGAGGTGGGAGACTCTGTCCATAGGACAACAATCAGTCGTATATTGCACAAATCTGGCCTTTATGGAAGAGTGGCAAGAAGAAAGCCATTTCTTAAAGATATCCATAAAAAGTGTTGTTTAAAGTTTGCCACAAGCCACCTGGGAGACACACCAAACATGTGGAAGAAGGTGCTCTGGTCAGATGAAACCAAAATTGAACTTTTTGGCAACAATGCAAAACGTTATGTTTGGCGTAAAAGCAACACAGCTGAACACACCATCCCCACTGTCAAACATGGTGGTGGCAGCATCATGGTTTGGGCCTGCTTTTCTTCAGCAGGGACAGGGAAGATGGTTAAAATTGATGGGAAGATGGATGGAGCCAAATACAGGACCATTCTGGAAGAAAACCTGATGGAGTCTGCAAAAGACCTGAGACTGGGGCGGAGATTTGTCTTCCAACAAGACAATGATCCAAAACATAAAGCAAAATCTACAATGGAATGGTTCAAAAATAAACATATCCAGGTGTTAGAATGGCCAAGTCAAAGTCCAGACCTGAATCCAATCGAGAATCTGTGGAAAGAACTGAAAACTGCTGTTCACAAATGCTCTCCATCCAACCTCACTGAGCTCGAGCTGTTTTGCAAGGAGGAATGTGAAAAAATGTCAGTCTCTCGATGTGCAAAACTGATAGAGACATACCCCAAGCGACTTACAGCTGTAATCGCAGCAAAAGGTGGCGCTACAAAGTATTAACTTAAGGGGGCTGAATAATTTTGCACGCCCAATTTTTCAGTTTTTGATTTGTTAAAAAAGTTTGAAATATCCAATAAATGTCGTTCCAATTCATGATTGTGTCCCACTTGTTGTTGATTCTTCACAAAAAATACAGTTTTATATCATTATGTTTGAAGCCTGAAATGTGGCAAAAGGTCGCAAAGTTCAAGGGGGCCGAATACTTTCGCAAGGCACTGTATATATAAATATAACAGTGGGTGTCTCTATAAGGAAGCACGATATAGATATCGGAATCGGCTGACATTAGCTAAAAATCCCACATTGGTATCGGCCCGATGTTTGTCTAGTTTAACGCCGATGTGAAAAAACTATGTCAAAGCTGACATGGATTCCTATATGACACTAAACATGCAACATGGCATTCCTAACCCACAATGTTTTTTGAGTTTATTTGTATATTTTATCTTTTATTTAACTTGGCAAGTCAGTTAAGAACAAATTCTTATTTTCAATGACGGCCTTGGAACAGTGGGTTAACTGCCTTTTTCAGGGGCAGAACGACACATTTTTACCTCGTCAGCTTGGGGATTCGATCTTGCAACCTTTCGGTTACTAGTCCAACACTCTAACCACTAGGCTACCTACGGCCTGCTATGTAGATCAAGCAGTCATATGGAAGAGTAAGAACATTTCAGCGAGACAACTCGAAGGTGAAATCCATTAACGCCAAGATAATGGAAATCATTGCCTTTGACCATCAACCGTTCTCTGTCGTGGGTGATGTTGGCTTTCGCAACTGGTCAAGCACCGGTACACACTAATGTTACCAAGTGCGCTATTCTTCAGATGTTGCCCTGCCGGAGTTACAGTAATAGCGTCACAACATACTATGGAACGCCGTTTGAGTCTTTGCGTGTCATAAAAGATGCACGTCAAATAACACTATTTGACCGTCAAAGTACACAGTTCTATTCTAGAATGTTGTGTTCTGAATTTGCACGTGCAAGCCAAGCGCCACCACTACGATCAGTAGCACTGTCAAAGCTGTACAAAAAGTCAGCAAACACCAGCCACTAACGATGTGTTTACAATATCGCGTTGGTAATTGGTAACAAAGTACCTCTTTGAAAGTGATGCAGAAGGTTACAATTGGTGGAATCATGCCATATTTAGACTAGATAATGTTAAATGAGTGGAATGTGAAGCAATGAAGTTGGCTATCAGTCTTATCGGTGACACCCACAGAACACAACTGAAGAGTTTACACAAATATTAGCGTTGTAGCTCTTATCGCGGACTGTGACTGTGTGAAATCACCTCCCCAGTCAGCCTATTGTGTTTATTGACATTTATATTGCACTGTACAGGTTTACCTAAAGGATTGGGGATCAATGAAATAGGGTAATAGTCTACTCAATACCCAATACATTTTTTTCCTAATGTTCTCCTCAGTTATCAGACTCCAAAACATGCACGCAGTATTGTTTTTCTTCAGGAATAGTGTTCCATACACATAGGTTGACAATACATGTGGTTCAATTCACAGTTGTTTCAGAGTCTCACAATAAGAGTTACGATGCTAATGTTCTCTGAGTGTCACTGAGTAGACTGATACCCCATGTCATTAACCAACAATCCGTAGGTAAGGCTGTACAGTAAAATAATTATGCCCCCAATGCAATTCTAAGATATAATACATCCAGTGTGATTTCAAAGATTTTTTGTCAAATTAACAAATTGTCTTTATATAACATTCCAACCTCGTTTAGCAGGATCTATTCAATTATGGCATAATTATATTATTTGTATTCATTTGCATCACTGTCAATTACATCATTTTATTTTGAAGGCTAACTGCAAAGTCCACTAACAGAAATTGAATAATGTGTCCCTGAACAAAGGGGAGGTCAAAATCTAAAATAACTGGTGTGGCCACCAGCTGCATTAAGTACTGCAGTGCATCTCCTCCTCATGGACTGCATCAGATTTGCCAGTTCTTGCTCTGAGCTGTTTAAAAAAATTCATTGTAACCTTTATTTAACTAGGCAAGTCAGTTAAGAACAAATTCTTAATTTCAATGATGGCCTAGGAACAGTGGGTTAACTGCCTTGTTCAGTGGCAGAACAACATTTAACCTGTTACCCCACTTTTCCACCAAGGCACCTGCAAGTTCCCGGACATTCCTGGGGGGAAGAGCCCTAGCCCTCGCCCTCCAATCCAAAATGTCCCAGACATGCTCAATGGGATTGAGATCCGGGCTCTTCGCTGGCCATGGCAGAACACTGACATTCCTGTCTTGCAGGAAATCGCGCACAGAATGAGCAGTATTGTCATGCTGGAGGGTTATGTCAGGATGAACCTGCAGGAAGGGTACCACATGAGGGAGGAGGATGTCTTCCCTCTACGCACAGTGTTGAGATTGCCTGCAATGACAACAAGTTCAGTCTGAAGATTGTGACACACCTCCCTATACCATGACGGACCCTCCAGCTCCAGAGTACAGGCCTCGGTGTAACGCTCATTCCTTCGATGATAAACGCGAATCCGACCATCACCCCTGGTGAGACAAAACCACGACTCGTCAGTGAAGAGCACTTTTTGCAAGTCCTGTCTGGCGACGGTGGGTTTGTGCCCATAGGCGATGTTGTTGCCGGTGATGTCTGGTGAGGACCTGCCTTACAACAGGCCTACAAGCCCTCTCTCAGCCTATTGAGGACAGTTTGAGCACTGATTGAGGGATTGTGCATTCCTGGTATGACTCGGGCAGTTGTTGTTGCCATCTTGTACCTGTCCCGCAGGTGTGATGTTTGGATGTACCGATCCTGTACAGGTGTTACACGTGGTCTGCCACTGCGAGGATGATCAGCTGTCCGTCCTGTCTCCCTGTAGCACTGTCTTCGGCGTCTCACAGTACGGACATTGCAATTTATTGGCCACATCTGCAGTCCTCATTGCATAATGCCGAAGGCACGTTTACGCAGGGACCCTGGGCATATTTTTGTTGTGTGTTTTTCAGAGTCAGTAGAAAGGCCTCTTTCGTGTCCTAAGTTTTCATAACTGTGACCTTAGTTGCCTACCGTCTGTAATCTGTCAGTGTCTTAAGGACTGTTCCACAGGTGCATGTTCATTCATTGTTTATGGTTCATTGAACCATAAAGCATGGGAAACAGTGTTTAAACCCTTTACAATGAAGATCTGTGAAGTTATTTGGATTTTTACGAATTATTTTTGAAAGACTGAGACAGATTATTGTTTTGCTATGTTTTTGGGGAAGAACATTTGTTTGCATCCATGAGCTAGTTAGCTTTTTTTATGTCCAGAACTCTTGGTGCACGAGACAACTTTACCGGCATCATAGCATACGTATCGATGAATCGTTGTGCATATGAAATTCGAGTGATAGTTATTACACTATGTAAAAAAATAAATAATGAGGGAGTTAAATTATGTGACGTGCAGTCATATTCAGGTCCTGATTGGTCAACAAGCTTATTTGACACGTCAAATAGTGTTATTTGACTTATCTTTGTTGACACGTGGAGACCTAAACGGCGTTCCATAGAAATCCTGGTTGAGAATGAAACGACTGAACAAATAAACAACTTAACAGCAAGTAAGTGAAAGAAATAGGCGTGTGTGATTTTTATTTAACTAGGCAATTCAGTTAAGAACAAATTCTTATTTAAAATGGCGGGCCAAACCCGGACGACGCTGGGCCAATTGTGCGCCGCCCTATGGGACTCCCAATAACACATTTAGATCTGGTCAAATAAAAATTTGTTTTTTATTAATTTTTTGTTCCATCATATTTTAAATGCAAGTGAAAGACCATAAAATAATTTTGCAGTTTAGGCGCAATTTATATTTTGGCCACTAGATGATCCAGTGAAGCATTGCAGTACTGGACAATATTTTGTATCAAATCTGCCCAAATGTGCCAAATTGATACATTTTCAAGTACATAACTATAGAGAACATACAATAAGTATATGGTAATACAAAATGTAAGTTTACACACTCCCAGGAATGTAATGCATGATGGATCATTAGCTTATACACTAACTTTCACACATCTACATGGCCGGGCGAGGTGGGTGTGGAACCAGAGTTCGCAGGGGTTCAAACTGTAGAACCCAGTTCCCACATTTTGAATATAAATGTTTATTTTATTAAACACAACTATGCTACATTTTATCTCTGGGACCCTCAGGATGACAAATCAGAGCAGGTTTACTGAATGTAAGTACATTATTTACTTTCAGAGGTGAATGTATCAAACCAGTTGCCGTGATTTTAAATGTTTTTGTTGTGTATTCTCCTCAAACAATAGCATGTTATTTTTTCATTGTAATATCTACTGTAAATTAGACAGTTAATGAGCTAGCTAGTTTATATGGGATTAGCAACAATAGTGCAGTTAGATTAACAATAATTTAACATTTCTGCCCATATAAGACATGTTTATGTCCTGGAAAGTTTGCTGTTACTTACATCATGCTAATCACATTAGCACAAGTTAGCTCAACCGTCCCAATAACGCAAAGCCAGAGTAAAATTCAAAGATAGGGTTACTGTCAGTCACTCACTGTGTCTTGTAAACACACTAACCAACACAAACTACATGTAAAGAGAGCCTCTCACCGACAACTTCAGAGCAGCTGAACATATACACTGTCTCAGATCTACAGTCATGAATGATTGAGGTTGTATGGGACTAGGCCTCTGTGTGTGTTAGTGGTGTAACTGTAGAGTGAGTTGTTGAGATGGCCCTGAATGGCTTCTTTAGACCCTCGGGACAGAGGGGCTGGCTCAGGGCTCAGGCCCCAAGGACACATAATGGCCTCTCCCAGTCTCTGCTGTGTCATCAGTTCCACAGGCAGACCAGACCATGGGGCAGATGGGCTGACTGCTCACTTTTAGTGTCAGGCCATTACATCTCCCTTTCACTCCCTGTCTCTCTGTCCCTGCTGCTCACTCTGTTCTTCTCTCTATTTCCCCAGTGTTCCTCTCTCTTTTCACTTTTTCATCTGTTCAGAGGGATTGGGATAAAGCAGAATGCTTGTGTATGTGTACATTTCCATTGGCGATTTGTGGGAATTGGACAATAGTAATCTTTTTCTCTCTGCCTCAGTCATCGGTTTTGTAAAGTGAACAAAAATATAAAGGCAACATGTAAAGTGTTGGTCCAATGTTTCATGATCTGAAATAAAAGATCACGAGTAACCACGTCAGCCGAGGACCTCCACATCCGGCTTCTTCACCTGCGAGATCGTCCGAGACCAGCCACCCAGACAGCCGATGAAACTGGGTTTGCACAACCAAAGAATTTCTGCACAAACTGTCAGAAACCATTTCCGAGAAGCTCATCTGCATGCTCTTCGTCCTCGCCAGGATCTTGACCTAACTGCAGTTTGGCGTCGTAACCAACTTCAGTGGGAAAATGCTCACCTTCGATGGCCACTAGCACGCTGGAGAAGTGTGCTCTTCACAGATGAATCCCGGTTTTAACTGTCCCGGGTAGATGGCAAACGGGTGCCGTGTGGGCGACCGGGTGCCGTCAATGTTTTGTACAGAGTGCCCCATGGTGGGGTTATGGTATGGGCAGGCATAAGCTGCAGACAATGAACACAATTGCATTTTATCGATGGCAATTTGAATGCACAGAGATACCGTGACGATCGTGAGGCCCATTTTCATACCATTGATCTGCCGCCGTCACCTCATGCTTCAGCATGATAATGCACGGCCCGGTGTTGCAAGGATCTGTACACAATTCCTGGAACCCGAAAAATTCCCATACTCTGGCTTCCATACTCCCCAGACATGTCACACATTGAGCATGTTTGGGATGCTCTGGATCAACGTGTACAACAGTGAGTTCCAGTTCCTGACAATATATACATATCAACTTTGCACAGCCATTGAAGAGGAGTGGGACAACATTCCACGGGCCACAATCAACAGCCTGGTCAAGGATATGTGTCGTGCTTCATGTGGAAAATGGTGGTCACACCAGATACTGACTGGTTTTCTGATCCACACCCCAACAGTGTATATGACTACCCCACATTGTCTGCTGCTTAGAACTGTGTATTTAGCCGACACTGCATTTGATTTCTCCAAACCTAAACGCCAGTCTTCACTAGATCTAAACTTCTGTCTGAATAAAAATAATTGGGACTCTCTAGCAATGCCTCTCTACCTCTGCTGTCCCTTGAACAAAGTCAGAGTAAACACACACACACACACACACACACACACACACAGGCGGGTAGGCTAAAAAGCTATCGAAATTCCAGCACCTCTTTGTGCATAGTGTATCTCCTCTTTGAAACAGTTTGTTTAGCAGTTCCACTGCTCCAGCCCATTCCTCATAGTCACATCTACACACACCTGTTATACTCCTTTTTACTATGGACCCGGATGCTCAATCTTTGATGCCTTGCGCTCACTCTGGTAATGCATTGCTGTCACATACAGCATCAATATCAACATGTGGGAACCCCATTGTGGTACAGATGTGTCGACATGGCTAGTCATGTGTCCACTTGGAACTGTCAAGTATATAGTATGGTGTTTTTAAAGTCCTAAACCCCTTCAGGCATGCTTTACTTGTTACCGTAATGTTAATTACAACTCGATATGATGCTAAACATATTAAACCTCTCTCTCTGTCAGTCTTGAGATGCTGTATTTGGGTGGTAACCTGATCACCTCTATTCCTCCTGAGCTGGCCAACCTGCCCTACCTCAGCTATCTGGTCCTGTGTGACAACCGCATACAAGGTGTACCCCCGCAGCTCACCAGGTAACCACAACACAATAATAACACAGCCTCAACCCCATCTAGAGCATACTGCCACAGCTCACGAGGTATCCACAACACAATAATAACACAGCCTCAACCCCATCTAGAGCATACTGCCACAGCTCACAAGGTATCCACAACACAACCATAACACAGCCTCAACCCCATCTAGAGCATACTGCCACAGCTCACGAGGTATCCACAACCCAACCATAACACAGCCTCAACCCCATCTAGAGCATACTGCCACAGCTCACGAGGTATCCACAACACAACCTCAACCCCATCTAGAGCATACTGCCACAGCTCACGAGGTATCCACAACACGACCATAATATAACCACATGAAACTGCAAGTAAGCATTTCATTAGGCAATGTATACCTTGCATATCCCTTACATACTAATACAACTAAACTTAATACAACTACAACTCAATAATAATAATACTGCTAAGACGGTCATAACCCACCAGCACCACAGCTCAACTGGTTACTACAATACATCCATAGTGGACTACTACAACTTAACCTAACCACGGTCTAGATTTCTGTTCATAATACTCAAAACGATAACCATGACCTTGTCAATCTCTCTCTCCCCCCTCAGGCTCCACTCCCTGCGCTCCCTGAGTCTCCATAACAACCTGCTGACCTACCTGCCCCGGGAGATCCTCAGCCTGGTGCGCCTGCAGGAGCTCAGTCTCCGTGGCAACCCCCTAGTCGTGCGCTTTGTCAAGGAGATGACCTACGACCCCCCATCACTGCTGGAGCTGGCGGGTCGTACCATCAAGAGCCGGAACGTTCCATACTCGTCCTGCGACATGCCCTCTCACCTGTTGCACTACCTAGACCTGGCCAGCAAGTGTCCCAATCCTAAGTGTGCCGGTATGTCTACCACACATTCATTTCTCATTGGACTGTGTGTCTGTATTTCTGTCCCTGTCTTTTTTTGCTTGTCTGTATACAGTTGATTATGTATACGTATGTGTCAATTTATTTAAGTGTGCTTATTCTGTCTGTTTCTCCGCTCTCTCACCAGGCGTGTACTTTGACTCGTGCGTGCGCCACATCAAGTTTGTGGACTTCTGTGGGAAGTACCGGCTGCCCCTCATGCACTACCTGTGCTCCCCAGAGTGCACTTCACCCTGCAGCTCCAACCCCCAGAGCGACGCCGAGTCAGAGGATGAGATCAGCGTGCCCGCCTACCGCCTGCAGAGGGTGCTGCTGGGATAGCAGGAAGTGGAAGGGCCTCCAGTCCTAACCATATCAATAGCCTCAGAACCCGTCTTTCTCTCTGTGACTGGACGGTACTGTAGGGATGAAATCTGACCCCTCTGGTCTCGTGTGTGTTTGATGTAAGACGCTAGATGCACAAGCACAAAGACATACCCTCACACACAAACACACTCACATGTGAGAGATATCCGGTTGTCAATGTGGACCTAAACCAGGACAAATGTCTTTAGGTGGGTATGTCCCCTGGAACCCATTGACTCAGTCACTTTAGCCATCTAAAACTGGGGGACAAATGATGGGAGGGATCTTACCTCTATTTCTCAGTAACACTACAGATCACTGATGCCTTCAGACTTTGAGCAGTGCCTTTAACAGATGAAGCATTTCACTCCATTCCTGATGGTTTCATGGGTAAACATAGGAGGGCAGTAGAAATCATAACTTTGCCAACTCGCTATGTGAGCTATTGAAAGGTTTTTAATGATTTTAGAACACTATCACACCATTCCTTAGAGTCAGGTTATGAACAATTTAAGATTTCTAATTGCCTGAAAACAGGAAGTGTGTGCCCCGGTTCTTTGTAAAAGCTTTGTTTTTCTCTCACACACAGGAAGTCGATCTAGGCCAGGCAGAGTGTGAATAGACTCCTGAAAGGAGAAAATCAAACGTATCTGACAAGATGCAATGAATGTTTGTATTTCCAGCTCTTGGTTTTCTCTAAATTTGACAGATATAGATATATGTATTAACACTTTGTATGTGGGAACATTTAGACAACTTCTCCAGAAGGTACATGTTTAAGGTAACCGGAAGAATAATACAGTAGCTGGCCTTTCAATAATGCTGGTCTATTGTTACAGTATCATGTAGAAGTGCTTTTGAATGTATGTGTATATGCCTTATTGAAGAGAGAAGGAATTCTAGAAAGAAAACAAAGTGAGAAAAGAACAAAACAAGAGAGGTCATTTTTCTTGTACCCTGAAATATGTAACAATTCACTTTTTTTAATTTTCTATTTATGATCCATTAACTTTACTTGACACCTAGTGTCATAACATGTTATGAAACATTCATAACAGCTGACATAACCTGTCGTAACACTGTCATGACACATATTTAGACCTCTTGTGACATATTGCATTATTTTATTGCTGGTTATGACCCCTACATAAAACCTACCACAAAAGGCAAAACATCCATTACACCATAACCTACATCAACTGTATTTTTATGTTTATATAACATTTTCTGAAATGTACCCTATTAAATTATCATTGTAATTGTGCACACATTGATGTCAGACATGCAGCTACCACAATGTTCTGTTGCTGATGACTGGGATCAGATTTCAGGAGCAGGACTGATGACTAACATAGGCCTATCATGTACATGCCCTTATCTGGCATATATGATACTGATGGTCATAATGCTTCTTGACAGTGTCGAAGTGTATTTTCTTAGTCCAAGTAAAGTGACATAGGATGGTCATAGTGCTTCTTGACAGTGTCGAAGTGTATTTTCTTAGTCCAAGTAAAGTGACATAGGATGGTCATAGTGCTTCTTGACAGTGTCGAAGTGTATTTTCTTAGTCCAAGTAAAGTGACATAGGATGGTCATAGTGCTTCTTGACAGTGTCGAAGTGTATTTCCTTAGTCCAAGTAAAGTGACATAGGATGGTCATAATGCTTCTTGACAGTGTCGAAGTGTATTTTCTTAGTCCAAGTAAAGTGACATAGGATGGTCATAGTGCTTCTTGACAGTCATAAAGTGTATTTTTTATGATAGGGGGGAAACATGAATCTTTTAAATTCTTTGTTGAAATTGATTCTAAGAAACTAACTTTCCAACGAAATCAAACTTGGCAGGAAAAATAAACATTTGAATAAATTAGGGTTTTGAGCTTATGTAGGTGTCATAACCAGCCATAAAATAACGCAATAAATGTCACAATAGGTGTAAATATATGGGTCATGACAGTGTTATGTCAGCTATTATGACATAGTTATGACGTTAGGCGTCGTAGTGTTACCCATGATCTTAACCACAATGTTGGGAAATTGATGCACTTGTGCAGTTTTTGTAACGTACTGCTTTTATACAAATCCAACGTTCTACTGTCAATGACACTCAATGGTTCACACACTAATACAGTGCTTTCATTGAATATGACTTACTGAATATAATATAGTGCTCATACAGGTCGACGATCTGTACTAAAGCATGTGCACTTGTCCCCTATAATATAGACTGTACACAGTATATAATAACATCCCTAATAAAGTTTAATTTGAGTGTCTAAAAAAATGTGTGTGGGATATCTGTGAAACTTGTTATCCACGATCGTGCAACATTATCTGACTGCACTACCATTTCCTATCTGTCTAGTTAGCTCTGAGTTCATAGTCCACATCTCATATCTGCTGAAGCTATGATGACATCTTAGCTTCTGTCATCATTGTTTGCTATGTAGACTGTTATATGAGGAAGAATCAGTGGGCCTGTCACCAAACAGTGTCCATTTGTTTGTTTGCCTGCCTGTTGTGAAAATGACTACAATGCATTTCCACTGTATCTTTCTCCAGGACTTAACTGCCAAACAGTTGACAGTTGGAACTATGCTAGATTGCTAGGCCGTCTGTGAGTGTGCTTGTGCATGAGCGTGACTGACTGTTTTGTTTTGAGTCATTGGTAGCTTGAATGAGTTGCGTTCAGGACCGGTCTGTTTCATTTGCATATGAACGTGATTGCATTACTGAGGCAAATGCAGAGGGACCTCTTCTTTAACCCAGCACTAAGAGATGCCAGGGGAATGCCATTCTGCCTCCTCTCAATCAACAGATCCCTTTATTTACCCTGCCAAGACCTAGTGATGTAAACATCTCCTACTCTCTCAGCCTCTCCTCTTTCATTCTCTTTCTCTCCTCTGAGCAGGCTGACTGGTTCTTTGATGGCTTTGAGGGACAGATGTTTTGTGTCATC
Organism: Oncorhynchus clarkii lewisi; assembly: GCF_045791955.1. Classification (NCBI taxonomy): domain Eukaryota; kingdom Metazoa; phylum Chordata; class Actinopteri; order Salmoniformes; family Salmonidae; genus Oncorhynchus; species Oncorhynchus clarkii. The sequence goes on along the minus strand of NC_092168.1, from coordinate 25,871,230 downwards.
TGTTTGCCCACTTTTTAAACAGTCTCTTAAGAGAGCTCAAAGTTCTGTCTCTGTCTGTCTGGCTCACTAACAGACAGGCTCTGTCCAGCCCTCCTCATTCAGGCCTGGGGTGGCTTACGTCAAACACCTCACTGGCCTTTTTTCCCCCCTCTTCCATCTTTCTCTTTGACACACACACACAAACTCATCACTGTGAGAAGCTGATATGCTTACAGGGTTGTGCTCTCACTATCTTCTGTATAGTAGTATGATATGTATTTGAGTTTAATGTTTATTGATATTTTCCACTGCCACGATGATTCCTTTTCCCAACAGCAGGTGTCTTGAGCCCCCTACTCTGTTACATAAGCCAGGTGTGTGTGTGTGTGTGTGTGTGTGTGTGTGTGTGTGTGTGTGTGTGTGTGTGTGTGTGTGTGTGTGTGTGTGTGTGTGTGCGTGCTGCAACCCGAGACCGAGACACACACTGAAGCGGCCATGATGAAACTGAGCCAGAGTGAATTAAACAGACAGTTGAGGAGAGGAGCCCTCTGTCACCAGTCAACACAGCTCAGGAGTTCACACTCACAGATCACAACTCAGACATTTGGAATATAGAACAGGAAGTCAAAATCTTGTACTCAAGAATTCGGAACATAACTAAGAACTAACTTCTTGACTGTCAGCAGTGAATGGAAGATAAAGACCCAAGGATACTGACCCAAGGCCAACAGAACTGCCTGCTATTGGTAAAGACTATAGTGTGTGTGTGTGGTGTATGTATGCAGGCTAATTCCATCTGATTCATGTCTGGCATTAGGTTTTTGCGCTGCCCTATAGATCATAGTATAGAGTACAATGCACAGTATGGGGGATCAGTTGCTAAAAGAACAGAGTTGTTTGAAATGGGGGATTTTGATACTATAAGCCTCTTATCACCTTCACTGGACCATTAATTCAAATCAGCTCCCCTCAACACTTCTACTTGGCTGCGTGTGCCTCCACTGATGTACATTCCAGACCTCACACATGATGAACTCCGCACATACTCACACACACGCATCGTTCAACACACGAGAGTCACACACTCCGGACCCTGACAATCGGACCTTGTCCTGGGATTAGGGGAGGGGGGACTGCTAATCGGCCTCCTTACTGCCGCTTATATGGTTTCTCTGGGGAAGGGGGGTGGTGATGGAGGCACGGAGTGAACAAGAGGGGAGGGCCATGATTGTCCACTGTTATGTAACCATGTTAGATCACCATGGTGAAGAACAAATCATAGAACAAAAACTCTGATCACACCCCTCTCTCCTCAACCCCTTTCATCTTACTTCTCTCTGCTACATTATCCTCAGCTCTTTTTCTCGTGTTGCTTCTGCCTGCAAACTTCTTGTTCTACTCCTCTCACCCATCTTTTATTTCTTCTAACATCTATTACATTACCTCTCAAACTTGCTGTCCTCATTTCTCATAACTTTTCTGCCATCACCTGTGATTACTAGATCTCTCTCAGAATCTGTTTGACTGTTAAACCCCTTTCCTCATGTGGCCAGCAGCACACGGCGAGGGAGACCTCAATTGCCCCTTTAGTAGAGACAATTCGGTTGCAGCATCAAATAAAAATATAATACCGGTAATCCAGGACCCTGGGAAATCATGGAAGGGTTTCAGTGTTCCAGAGCTGGATTTGCAGCACAGGAAATGGTTTCTGCTATGGCAGGAAATGGGCCTCAGGCATTCAAATCACAAAAACAAAAGATTTAGCCCAGAGGCAATTTATTTGTAATTTTTTTGGCCTTTGTTCCACTCATATACAGAACTTCACTGCTGGTTTACATTCACTGTAAGTAGTTATTGTGCCTTTGTTAGTTACAGAGACAGCCCAAGCACAGGGTGAACAAAGTGTCTTGAACAATGATGGTGCCCGTTAGACATAACAGTTAGCTGTTTTTTTCATGATGTATTTCGTAAAGTTTCATATCTCCAACCTTATCCTGAGGAATATGCGTTCCTCTCATCCTCGCCCTCCCCCTACCCACTCCCATCTCCCCTCCCTCCTACCCACTCCCATCCACCCTCTCCTCCTTAACTCAAGCTGTTCCAAATGCTCCGCTGTTATTTCTCGATCAAATATTTAAGCTCCTGGTAACCCAAGTTTGCGCCATCCACCTGTTTTTATGGCCAACACACTTTGAACCTGATCTTGGGGGAATCCGTAAGTGATCTCCACACAGTGACTGAAACCGAGACTACAATTCCATGGCTTTAGAGCTTCAGTAGGGACTAACGTTGTGACAGTTGATCTGAGCGTTGAGGTCAAGACGTTCTGTTTGTGCTAGGATTCGTCTACCGCATGTCCACATTTCATCATTTTGTGTCCAAATGAGGAATTGTCCACCCTTAGAAATATGTTGGATAACTTGCATTACAATGCAATGCATTACAGTAATGCAGTGAGTTGTTGAGATCATGTTGCAGATTGTGTGTTAAGTGCATCATAACCTGCAACCATATGACCGTCCATCATTAGCGGTGTTACTCTGAGACAGTACTGGTCCACTGGCATTAATGGGGTCTAAACTGTCTATGGAAACGGAGCCGATGGAGGAACGTCGCTCTCTCTACTTAGTTATACGTACTTTTGTGTGGCTGAAATTTTGAAACGCGACGCATAGGGACCATAGTCAGCTCTGTTTGTGTAGACTGTGTAGACCCCTTAAGAGTGCCATGTCATATGATTGATGGCTAGGTCAGCATGTACAGTATATAGACATTTCCCTGAAAACAGAGGTGGCAGTAAGTAGTCATTGATGTCAGGGAACAGCGCCACCTGCTGTCCCTTCAGTGGAGAGACACAGGATGATAGGAACACAGGATGTTCTGACCAGATGTCACCGGTACCACCTCCTCTTAGAGCTGACAGGGGCAGACTTTGTGATTTGTAGGCCCCATGCAGAGGCTTTTATAGTAAAGATGCAATTTAACTGTAAAAATGTATTACCTTCTAATGTGCCATGACAACAACCAGTCATTATGTTTTCAAACAAATTACTTGAAAAAGTAGGTTACCTTCGCACGCACGTTCATCCAAAATAATTCCAGAATACAAAAAGTACACTGTGCAACCGTCAACTTTCCTTCAATTCGCAAGTGACTGAAACTGTCTCACCAGAGAAAGCATTCAAGCTAGCAATATAGCTCCCCTTTATCTTACTATACGTAGCCCATGTATCTGATGCTGTCTGGCCAAAATCTTTCTTGCCAGACTCTGGTCTTTGGTCTGATGAGGCCAAATGTGAGATTTTTGGTTCCAACCGCTGTGTCTTTGTGAGACACAGAGTAGGTGAACTGATGATCTCCGCATGTGTGGTTCCCACTGTGAAGCATGGAGGAGGTGTGATGGTGTGGAGATGCTTTGCTGGTGACACTGTCAGTGATATATTTAGAATTCAAGGCACCATTAACCAGCATGGCTACCACAGCATTCTACAGCAAAATGCCATCCCACCTGGTTAGTGGGACTATCATTTGTTTTTCAACAGGACAATGACCCAGAACACACCTCCAGGAATGAGACTGATGGTGCTGCTTCAGATGACCTGGCTTCCACAATCACCTGACCTCAACCCAATTGAGATGGTTTGAGATGATTTGGTCTGCAGAGTGAAGGAAAAGCAGCCAACAATTGCTCAGCATATGCGGGAACTCCTTCAAGACTATTGGAAAAGCATTCCTCATGAAGCTGGTTGAGAGAATGCCAAGAGTGTGCAAAGCTGTCATCAAGGCAAAGGGTGCCTACTTTCAAGAATCAAAAATATAAAATATAGTTAGATTTGTTTAACACTTTTTTGGTTACTACATGATACCATATGTGTTATTTCATAGTTTTGATAGTTCTACAATGTAGAAAATAGTACAAAAAAATAAAGAAAACCCTGGAAGGAGTAGGTGTGTCAACTTTTGACTGGTACTGTATATAAAATAAAACATTTAATTTGGCCTTACTTCTATTACCCCATAAAAACGGATTGAATAACAGATTCAGACATGGAAAAACTCAAATGTAATCAAATGAAAATATGTTTTGAAGTGTCTGTCCTATATTTGAGAGATATAAGAAAGCTCAGAAAAAAAGTAACATGTATTTTTTCAGTGGAATTAATTACCTGTATACCTTTTTTCGGACTGGTACCTTCAGACGAGTCCCGTGACACTCGTAGAGCAATTTCCTCTTCTGCCTAATGGTAAGTCCACCAGTGAGAGCCGGGTTCACACACACACGCACACACATACTTTCAGTTTGAATAGGCCCGATGCTCCCTCTGATAGCTGGGATCAGCCCTAGGCTAGCAATAGTTTCCAGACCTCCTGATAACGACCACAACAGCCACTGGGAAAACAATCTATGCGATGACTCAATGTGGAAAATGGATTGGATTTACAAAAAGTCCTCAATTTAAGGGCATTTAGTATTTTTTTCACCCAACTTTTGAGAGAGAGAGAGTTCCTCTGTCCAGTGTCTGTGTTATTTTGCCAAACTTAATCTTTTATTTTTATTGGCCAGTCTGAGATATGTTTGTTCTTTGCAACTGCCTAGAAGGCCAGCATTCCAGTCGCCTCTTCACTGTTGACGTTAAGACTGGTGTTTTGCGCATACTATTTAATGAAGCTGCCAGTTGAGGACTTGTGAGGCGTCTGTTTCTCAAACTAGACACTGACCTCTTGCTCAGTTGTTCACCGGGGCCTCCCACTCTTCTTTCTATTCTGGTTAAAGCCAGTTTGTGCTGTTCTGTGAAGGGAGTAGTACACAGCGTTGTATGAGATCTTCAGTTTCTTGGCAATTTCTTGCATAGAATAGCCTTCATTTCTCAGAACAATAAGAGACTGACGAGTTTCAGAAGAAAGTTATTTGTTTCTGGGCATTTTGAGCATGTAATCGAACCCACAAACATTAACAATGTCTACATTGTATTCCTATTCAATTTGATGTTATTTTAATGGACCCCAAACTTTGGAACGTTAGTGTAAATGTCAACCCTGTGACACTCATCTTTTCACATTGCACCCAATGCATTTGTGACACTCATCTTTTCCCATTGAATGCAATGTATTGACATAAACATCAACCTTGTGACATTCATCTTTCCCATTGTCTGCAATGTATTGAAAAAATGTTAAACCTTGTGACACTCATTTTTTCCCAATTGACTGCAATGTACTGAGAAACAACTTCAACTCTGAAAATCTCATATTTTCCCATTGATTGCAATGTATTGAGAAAAACGTAAACTCTGTGACACTCATCTTTTCCATTGACTGCAATATACTGAAGGAAAGGTCATTATTCTGACACTCATTTTTTCACATTTACTGCAATGTGTTGAGAAAAACATCAAGCCTGTGACACTCACCTTTTCCCATTGACTGCAATGTATCGGCTACTGTGACATTTGACCTTTTTTTGCAAAAGTGTGCCTGCATGATGTTTTCAGGCTGATAATGGGCTGGCCACAAGTGTTGAAATGGGTGGAGATCTGGTGACTGAGAGGCCATGGCGTATGGTTTACATTGTTTTCATGCTCATCAAACCATTCAGTGACCACTTGTGCCCTGTGGATGGGGGCATTGTCATTCTATGGGGGCATAGCCATGGTAGCCAAAATAGTGCTAATAGGGTTATGTGATAAATTAACTCAGGAACCACACCTGTGTGGAAGTAGCTGCTTTCAATATACTTTGTATCCCTCATTTACTCAAGTGTTTCCATTATTTAGGCAGTTACATGTACTTGTACACCTTATATGAATATACCCTCTCTCAACTCTGACTCTCCCCCTAAACATAGCTGTCACTAACTTACCTGTGACACTCCCTTGTCAGGAATGAACTCGCGTGCAGGCTCACACCGTAAATCCCCGTGACGTTATAATAACACCTTTACGCCTCGCGAGGCTGATGGAACAAGCGCTGAAATATTTACATGGGGTCCGGCTGCAGAGCGAGCTGGAGAGGAGAGAAACGTTTTACTGGAGCTTTGTTCTCTATTTTTAAAATATTTTACAGTCATTTGCAAATGTGTCATCCCTTTACAGTAGGTCTAGGCCTACAAGCAAAATCGCCATCCCCCTCTTCATATATTTCAAGCTCCCCCGTAATGGAGTGATATTGTTGAAAACACTTCTGTTTCTTTCCACTGTACTATGGGGTATACCAATATTATTTATTTTCACAGTAAGAGGACGCGCCCGAGCCTCTCTCCTGTGCAACCCTATCCCACGCGCCACCCAGTCCCCTGTGACTGTTCAATGTCACCTGCAGCCCAAAGCGCAACAATGGTGAGCTCATATGTTTAGGACAAATAGCGTGAGGCGCAGTGGTTATACCATGGAACTCCCAATCAGATGACAGAGAAAATCATATATTGTCATTTAACACATGAAAGCAAACTGTAAAGGCAACACAGCAATAATCATACATTTTCTTAAATAACCATTCATAACCACCCACTTTGATAATGTCAATAGGAGACTTTGGCAATTTCTATATCTGTTAATTGGTGTATTGACTGGGAATTTGTCTTCAAATGTTGATATTTGTGTTGACAACCAAACACAATTCAATATCACTAAATATCATTACTTTTGAAATCAACCAGAGCTTGAAAACCTAGGCCTATTTTATGATTTATTTTTTGTTTAATTCTGTGTTGAATTGAAACAATAGCTGATGACTTTGCAAATGCTATATTTACATTTTAGTCATTTAGCAGACACTCTTATCCAGAGCAACTAGGCTTAAGAGCCTTACTGAAGGGCACCTTGTACGTATTCAACATATGTTATCCAAGGTTTGTCCTTGGTGTTCTCTCTCTGCAAAACAATGTGTGCCCGGAAGTACAGGAAGGCCAGGAAAATTGTTAAAGACTCCAGCCACCCAAGCCATAGACTGTTTTCTCTGCTTCCACAAGGAAAGCGGTACTGGAGCAAGTCTGACATCAACAGGCTCCTGAACAGCTTCTATCCCCAATCCTGAACAGCTTCTATCCCCTAGCCATAAGATTGCTAAATAGCTAATAAAATGGCTACACGGACTATCTGCATTGACCCTTCTATTTGAATTTTTACACTGTCTCTATGAACACTTACACACTCGCTCTATTCACACTCCCCTTACAGAAAAAACACATAATTTCACATGTGTAGTTTCATGTTATCACATGTTGCTTTACATGTTGTCACATGTTATCACATTAACTTCAAATAAGATCACATGTGATCACATGACAACATGTGTTTTTGGAACACTACATGTGATCACGTTAAATTCATGTGGTTTTTTCATAAGGGTCTACACACTCACTCAAACTTACACACACAAACTTACACACACACACACACACACACACACACACACACACACACACACACACACACACACACACACACACACACACACACACACAATAATTTTATAAGCTGCTGCTGCTCCTTTTAACCTGATGCCAAGTCACTTTAGCCCTATACATATTTAATCCTATCATTCCAGTATCCCAGCATATTGTAAATGTGGTATTGGCACTGACACTGTATATACTGTACTTTACTTACTGTACTTTTTCTTGTTCTTATTTATATTTCTCGTGTATTTTTGTTCTTCTTTACTTTTTACAATTTTTTTTATAGTAGTACTGATATTGATTACTGCATTGTTAGGAAAGAGCAAGCAAGAAAGGCATTTCACTGTATTTGTGCACGTGACAACAAAAGCCTGAAACTTCCGCAGCGCGCTACCCGCTAATTAATTACAGCGAAACACACACACACACACACACACACACACATTTCCCTCAATCTCCCACTCTATCTACCCTGCTCATGAAAACTTGTTGCAGACTATACTTTTTCTCCCTGACACCAGGCAACATTTTGGGATAGGCATACTTTGGACAGTTCTCAGTTGTCATAAAAAGGATTATTTTTCTTCTGGTTGGATTTTTGGAAGGGTTTTACTATAGGTCCCAGTCGTGGAGTTAACTTTCCGGGACAGTTTGTTTCACTTCGTGAGACTCCAGCGATGGTGCGAGGACAGCGGCTAGGCGGAGGGACTCTCCACGCACCCCTCTGACATCCCTCACCGGTTATTTAGGGACTCCGTCAGGTTGGTCTGCTGCTGTGTTTCGTCGCTTCTCAGATACCTCTGTTCATATGATTGATGCGGTATTATCGTGAGGAGGAATCATAGCCCTTTAACGCCGAAATTAGCTGCTATTCTGAGGATGCTATTTATGAGGATCGTGCTATTGCTATTTCAAAATACCGATACAGATGTGTTAATACAATAACGATTGATTAAGATGTGCGTTAAAATGACATACTTTGAAAATTAAAAGTGATTTTAAATGTTTTTCATGATAACCTATGATAAACCAGTGCATGTGAAATAAAATAGACACTGCCATTCATTGAGTTAGCAGGCCTTTGAGAGTGAAAGTTAGGACTTGAACCCTGTAGGTTAAGTTCAATTTGATCTTTTGATTCATTGTTTTTAGTTGAGCTTTACATATGTTTTGGCAAGAAAGACAAAGCAGTCAGTTTGAAAACATGCTGATGTTCAAGCAGTTTAAACTACAACACATTTAGGCTTTTATTTAAAGTTTAATAGGGGAGACAAGGGATGAATGTAACACAAGACAGCTGTAACACTTTCAATATCTCCAAGCAGAAACAAGCTAGAGTGAGGTAACTCACTCTGCACATGCATGTCAATAAGGAAAGTTATAAACCAATGTAGGAAAATAACAATTGGCAAAAATCTCATAGAAGAGAAAGTTATAGGGATAGTTCTTAAGAGCCTCATATGGAGTGTGAACCATGTGGCTAGTATACTATGTCTAGCCACTGGCTTGAGGCAAGGGCAAGCTATGCCAATAACTGCATTCTTACACTTGATTTGAGCATCTTAGAATAAATTGCTAAACGGATTACAGTGTGAGGTGGAATGTTTCAATATTGCTCCTGCAGAACACTGGTCGTGCTTTGTCCAGCCTTGCTGACCGCTTGCAGTTCACCCGCTGCTCCCCACGCCACCCCTCTAATCTTAAAAGGGAAAGAGGGGATTGGGCCAGGCAAACTGACAGGGACAATGAATGGATTAAAACAATTGAATGTGGTACTGGGTGGACAACAGGAGGGTCAAAGCCACAGGGTTACACCTATCCATGACAATCCTACTGGTAATTGGTCCCTGACTGATCTTGATACCACATAATCTCTCAGGTGAACAACGGAGTAGATAGTGAGGCCTAGTGAGGCCACAAGTGAAAGTTGTCAGAAAATAGGCTAACTATAAGCTTTTACAGTACAGTTGTCTTCTCCGCCTAAGGGCACAGGTAGCTCAGGAATTACTTGTGGTTAAGGCCACATGAGTTTAGAGGACACATGTAGAGACAAACACACATTATAACCATCATGCACTGTCAAAATATGTCCGTCAACATGCTGCCGGGGCCGGGAACACGCCTCATGCTCGGTGCTCACGCTGACCCCTGTGGCTAAGTGTTGACTGACCTTTGTTGGCACACGTTTCAATGTGGTTGAAACCGGTGGAGAGGATTTTGAAAAAACTGCATAGAAGCCTTTCTAGTCCGGTTGTGCCTGCAGGAATCCATAAAGCTGTGATCTAAACTGGGACAATTACGAAAGGATACGAGGAAGGAAACAGACATTTCCCAGACCCCCAGAAAAGAAACGGAAGAAGTCATTGTTCATTTTGACAAGACAATTACAACTTGTGTCATCCTAACAGGCCTACGTACAACTTAATTAAATAGCTATTACTGAAGATTTTCTCCAGAAAATATACATATGCTCTTTGATATAAGGTTTGTAGGCCTGCAGGCTTCAGTAGCATTATAGTAACTTGTGTCTTAAACTGGTAGCTTCTCAGAGTTGTTGACTAGCGAGGAAGCATCTAAATGCTGATCATCCTTGTTCTACTCAATAACTTATTTAACCACTGAGATTGAAAAACAAAGACCTATGATTAAGACCAATCAAAGGCACACCGTAGTGAAAGTGCTCTGTCATCAGCCTGCGACTACTGATACTGTGAGATGGTTACAGCCCTGGGCATATCTTAGTCAACCCACAGACAGTGACATGGTGTGACACACACACACACACACACACACACACACACACACACACACACACACACACACACACACACACACACACACACACACACACACACACATACACACACACACACACACACACACACACACACACACACACAAACATACAGTACTACACACACACACACACACACACACACACACACACACACACACACACACACACACACACACACACACACACACACACACACACACACACACACACACACACACACACACACGTAAGCTCTCTATACACAAAATATGACAGACAGATGGACGTACATATACATGTAGCTCATGAGTCAGTGTGGTTGTTAAAATGGTAACGTAGAAGACAGATCGAAACATTGTATGATGTCATGGTCGATTGTACATAATTATATCAGCGACATGTCTGTGCAACTCATTGCCTAACGACTCAAACAGAACTCAAACAGAGTTCGCTACATACTTCAGTCTGAGACTGCCATCATTGAAGTAATTTGTGGTGATGTCAAAATGAGGGGTGTTGTACAAAACAAAGTCATCAGCGATTGGATCATCTCTAACCAATCAGAGTATCAAAGCCAATGACACATTTTCAAAAAACACCGCTTTACCCACATGTGTTCTGGCTAGGCCCAGCCCACAGGTTTATGGAACCAATCAGACGGTCTAAAATGGATTTTCATTCTAGTAATCGTCAGGGAGGTACTCAGATCCAGACTCATTGTGGAGAAGAAACTAACGGACGTGTGTCTGTTGTGTAGCGTTTGGCCGGAGCAAGGAGTTTGGGTAGCCAGGCAATGCAACCCAGATGCAACCTCTTAAAAATGCACAATATAAACCTATAGTGCTTCTAGGTGCTGTACATTGTGATTTATGAATGTATTTGTTGTTTATTTGTCAGGGACTAGACAGATCACTTATATGCAGAACCACTGACTTACACTGTAATTACCTGTCAAGGTCATTAACATTTGTGGTTTCCAGGCAGGTCACAAAAGCTCTGATCAACTCAACATTCTATGCAATACCTATAATCTCACTCAGATTGTCAACAGTGTAACTATGTTGAATATAAAATATCCTCTGAAATCCTCTTTGATTGATTTGATCTTAACCAATACTCCTCATCATTTTAATGCTTCTGGTATTTTTGCAAATGACATAAGTGATCACTGTGCTATTGTCTGTGTGAGAGATGGTAAAAATCCTAAGAAATCTCACCGTGTCATTACGAAAAGAAACTGGAAGCGGTTTGATATTCAAGGTTTTTTACATGATGTATCTAGCATTGAATGGAATAGAATGGAATTAATCCCTGATGTTGAACTAGCCTTTTCTTACTTCCACAACGCATTCTAGGATGTATGCAATAGGCATGCCCCTTTTTAAAAAAAATCAGGATTAAGGGCAGAGAGAACCCTTGGTTTACTAAGGAACTTACAAAAATCATAAGGGAACAAAATGCTATGTAAAGCAAGAGGGACTGGTTTGGCAGATGATTGGATGGCTGTTAAAACGTCTTTGAAATATGGGTGTGGCTATGATCCGTAAATTGAAAGCAGACCGCTGCTTGAAATCTGCTTCACCCTAATTTAAATAATCCATCCAAAATCTGGCAAGTAGTGAAAGGTTTGGAGTGCAAAAAAGATACACAGCTTCCCAAACAATTGTTGGTAGACACACAGATTGTAACTGAGAGAACCTTCATTCTGAAAGCCTTGAATCAGCATTTTTTTTAGATGCAGGCAGTTTATTTGAACAGGTCAAAGGTATAATTGACCCCCCAATGAATTTACCTGACACCCATGTGCACTCCTTCACCAGGTTCTCCTTTTCATCCTTCTCTGTTTCAGAAGTGTGTAAAGCCCTGAAAGAAATTGATAGGAAAAAATCCTCTTGCCCTGATGAACTAGACCTCGCTTCCTACACCTAGCTGCAGACATTATTGCTCCCCCTTAACATGTATTTTTAACCTCGCGCTTGATGTTAAGGAAATTCCCAAGTTATGGAAATCTGCTTTTATACTGCCTCTCCTGAAAGGTGGAGATCCTTCGCTACTTGACAACTATTGGCCCATATCAAAATTATCTGTACTGTCTAAGGTACTGCAGTCCTTTAGTTAGTAGGCAGCTAAAGGCCTACTTCCAAAAAACAACATCTTAAATGGAATGCAATCAAGTTTTAGGTCTGGCCACAGTACTGTTTCAGCAACATTGAAGGTTTTAAATGACATCCACTGTGCTCTTGATAAGAAGTTACATTTTGTGTCTGTCTTTATTGATTTGTCCAAGGCTTTTGGCACTGTGGACCATGCTGTGTTAGTGCAAAGGTTAAAATGTTGTGGAACTACTGGTCATGCTCTAGATTGGTTTATAAATTACCTATCAAATCGTTCACAATGTGTAATGGTGGATGGTTGTAAATCTGAGTCTATAGAGGTGTGCTCAGGTGTTCCGCAAGGTTCTATTTTGGGCCCACTGTTGTTCATTTTGTATATCAACAACATTGGGGATCTTATTGAAACAGTAGATGTTCATTTTTATGCAGATGATACTGTTCTTTATTCAAGTGGTAGTAGTTTATCTTTAGCTTTTTCAAATGCCAGGCATGTTACTAATCATGTCATTGCTACATTGGCTGGACATACTATAGAGCAAGTTAAAGTGTACAAATATTTGGGTGTGTGGGTTGATGGTAAGCTGAGCTTCACTGTGCATGTAGAGAACTTGATAAGGAAGCTCAAGCTGAGAATAGGTTTAATTTCCGGCGTAAGGCTTGTTTTTCTTTGGAGGCCGGGAAGGAGCTGGTACGATGTACATTACTGGCGCTTTTAGATTGTAGCGATGTTATATATATGCAGGCCTCAACCACTACCCTGAGAGCACTTGATTCAGTGTATCATGCAGCCCTCAGGTTCATTACAAATCAAAATCATCTAACACATCATTGTGATCTCTACAGCGCTGTTGGCTGGTCGTCATTGACCTTGCGTAGGCTTAAACACTGGTATACACTGATTTATAAGGCCATATTGGGGAACATTCTTTTTTAGTCAGGTCGGTAAATAAATATCAGTTACGGTCCCATTCTCATTTGCTTCTAACAGTACCAAAAATTAGAACAGGTCATGGTAGAAATAGTTTTAGTTACTTAGCTCCTTGGTCCTGGAATTCTCTCCTGAACATTTTTAAATTTGATGATCTAGTTTCGTTGGTGTAGTTTAAACATGTATATATCATAGAAGATTGTTATTGTCTTTAGGACAGCTGTTTTTAGTCAAGACTTTAGTGTTTTTTACGTAAAATGTTTTTTTTTGTACTGTATGTGTGTTTATAGTTTTGTTTAATGTTGTGTTAGTGTATGTAAGTTGTTTTGTCTGAAACGTTGTTCCCCCTGCTGCTATTGTACCAGGTCTCTCTTGGAAAAGAGATGTTATCTCAATGAGAAAAACCTGTATGAAAAAATTAAAATAAAAACAAAGAACATTATGATATTACCGTGAAACTAGTACAAAATAAATACACTCAATATACTCCCTAACTTTAATAATAACCTTAACTGTAAACCTAACCTCTTACCCTAACCCTAATTATAACCCTAACTGTAAACCTAACCTCTTACCCTAACCCTAATTATAACCCTAACTGTAAACCTAACCTCTTACCCTAACCCTAATTATAACCCTAACTGTAAACCTAACCTCTTACCCTAACCCTAATAATAACCCTAACTGTAAACCTAACCTCTTACCCTAACCCTAATAATAACCCTAACTGTAAACCTAACCTCTTACCCTAACCCTAATTATAACCCTAACTGTAAACCTAACCTCTTACCCTAACCCTAATTATAACCCTAACTGTAAACCTAACCTCTTACCCTAACCCTAATAATAACCCTAACTGTAAACCTAACCTCTTACCCTAACCCTAATTATAACCCTAACTGTAAACCTAACCTCTTACCCTAACCCTAATAATAACCCTAACTGTAAACCTAACCTCTTACCCTAACCCTAATTATAACCCTAACTGTAAACCTAACCTCTTACCCTAACCCTAATTATAACCCTAAACTTTAAATATTCTTTGTGCTCATGGAGATGCCGGAAATGTCCCCACGAGGGAGACTTTTTCTTGTTTTACTATCTTTGTGGGGACTTGGGGGATTTTAGGTTCCCACAAGCATAGAAGAACCAACCAACCAACCCACACACACACACACACACACACACACACACACACACACACACACACACACACACACACACACACACACACACACACACACACACACACACACACACACACACACTAAATCTAGATGATATGGTCTAAAGTGTGGTCATGTATTGTGTTGTTCAGCTCTGTGCTGTCTTGTGGAGACTGAGGACAAGCAGAAGCTTGCAAGCTTCCTCTCAAATTGGCCAGATCCTGCACTCTTTTAGGTTTGGTCAGACCTCGCTGTAGCCTTCTAAGCATTGTCTTTCCCTGTAGCTTTCTTGCAGTTTCTGTGGGAATTGTTTGTCCAATCTGCCCTTATTAACCTTAGTCACGAGACTGAAATAGTTGTGTCATTTTTCTGTCACACTGATATATGAATCTTATGTTTTTATATTTTCCCCACTCCAAGTTCACTGTCTGTTTTTTCATGAGCAGTGTCACAGGCCCCTGCTAAAACCACTTCTGTTCACTGGGAATATTCATAATGGCGCCACCCTGTGGTGAGTGCTGAGGAGTGATCCTGTGCTCTGTGGAGTGAATAGGAGAGACTTGGGTATAGTTGTTCTATCTAGACTTCTGCGTTCCTGTATATTGAAATAATGTGGTGTTGGTGGGAGAATGGGAATGGAGAAAGAGAGTCTGTGTGTAATAATGCACATGTAAGTGTGGTATTAAAGATATGTCTGTATTTCTCCCCTCAGTGTATGTATAAGTATCTGTAGGTAGTATTGTAGTGTGCTGAGAGTTCATGACAACTGTATCTTATTCTTCAGGATGTGTGTGTGAGGGCTGACGGTGTGGGTCCAGCCATGGAGCCAGAGTTGAACTGCAGCTCTCACTGTGACTACGGACTCTGCCTCATCCACCCTGGAGTCAATACACAGGAGGACCTGGAGATACTGCAGAGACTATGTACCCTCAGCACGGTAAAGTAAACATGCACACATGCACACACATGCACGCAGGTTCAGGGTCAGGTTTTGCATCGTCCCGCAACGAGCCATTGTTTATGGCTCGTTGTAGAAGCTTCCGTATCCTGGCGTCCTTTATCAACTTGGGGGGACCGAGTGGCACAACGGTCTAAAGCCGTGACCGGGAGTCCGATAGGGCGGCGCACAATTGGCCCAGCGTCGTCCCGGTTACGAGAGGGTTTGGCCGGGGTAGGCCGTCATTGTAATTTCTTGCCTAGTTAAATAAAGGTTAAGAAAAAATACAAAAAATAAACCTAAACTATTTGGTTTCAACAAAATAACATTTCCTGCCACCAGAGGCATATCCATTACCTCTAGGAACAATACTTACTATTCATCGGGTTGAACGTGTCCTTAAAACACGTTCTTATCCCGGACCTGCTATTTTCTACCTGCGGGCTGCAATTGTAGTCAAATCAAATCAAATTAAATCAAATCAAATCAAATTTTATTTGTCACATACACATGGTTTGCAGATGTTAATGCGAGTGTAGCGAAATGCTTGTGCTTCTAGTTCCGACAATGCAGTAATAACCAACAAGTAATCTAACTAACAATTCCAAAACTACTGTCTTGTACACAGTGTAAGGGGATAAAGAATATGTACATAAGGATATATGAATGAGTGATGGTACAGAGCAGCATAGGCAAGATACAGTAGATGGTATCGAGTACAGTATATACATATGAGATGAGTATGTAAACAAAGTGGCATAGTTAAAGTGGCTAGTGATACATGTATTACATAAGGATACAGTCGATGGTATAGAGTACAGTATATACGTATGCATATGAGATGAATAATGTAGGGTAAGTAACATTATATAAGGTAGCATTGTTTAAAGTGGCTAGTGATATATTTACATCATTTCCCATCAATTCCCATTATTAAAGTGGCTGGAGTTGAGTCAGTGTCAGTGTGTTGGCAGCAGCCACTCAATGTTAGTAGTGGTGGCTGTTTAACAGTCTGATGGCCTTGAGATAGAAGCTGTTTTTCAGTCTCTCGGTCCCAGCTTTGATGCACCTGTACTGACCTCGCCTTCTGGATGATAGCGGGGTGAACAGGCAGTGGCTCGGGTGGTTGATGTCCTTGATGATCTTTATGGCCTTCCTGTGACATCGGGTGGTGTAGGTGTCCTGGAGGGCAGGTAGTTTGCCCCCGGTGATGCGTTGTGCAGACCTCACTACCCTCTGGAGAGCCTTACGGTTGAGGGCGGAGCAGTTGCCGTACCAGGCAACTGGTATACAGCCCGCCAGGATGCTGTCACAATGCTGTCTGTGTGAGTGGACCAATTCAGTTTGTCTGTGATGTGTATGCCGAGGAACTTAAAACTTGCTACCCTCTCCACTACTGTTCCATCGATGTGGATAGGGGGGTGTTCCCTCTGCTGTTTCCTGAAGTCCACAATCATCTTCTTAGTTTTGTTGACGTTGAGTGTGAGGTTATTTTCCTGACACCACACTCTGAGGGCCCTCACCTCCTCCCTGTAGGCCGTCTCGTCGTTGTTGGTAATCAAGCCTACCACTGTTGTGTCGTCCGCAAACTTGATGATTGAGTTGGAGGCGTGCGTGGCCACGCAGTCGTGGGTGAACAGGGAGTACAGGAGAGGGCTCAGAACGCACCCTTGTGGGGCCCCAGTGTTGAGGATCAGCGGGGAGGAGATATTGTTGCCTACCCTCACCACCTGGGGGCGGCCCGTCAGGAAGTCCAGTACCCAGTTGCACAGGGCGGGGTCGAGACCCAGGGTCTCGAGCTTGATGACGAGCTTGGAGGGTACTATGGTGTTGAATGCCGAGCTATAGTCAATGAACAGCATTCTCACATAGGTATTCCTCTTGTCCAGATGGGTTAGGGCAGTGTGCAGTGTGGTTGAGATTGCATCGTCTGTGGACCTATTTGGGCGGTAAGCAAATTGGAGTGGGTCTAGGGTGTCAGGTAGGGTGGAGGTGATATGGTCCTTGACTAGTCTCTCAAAGCACTTCATGATGACGGAAGTGAGTGCTACGGGGCGGTAGTCGTTTAGCTCAGTTACCTTAGCTTTCTTGGGAACAGGAACAATGGTGGCCCTCTTGAAGCATGTGGGAACAGCAGACTGGTATAGGGATTGATTGAATATGCTCGTAAACACACCGGCCAGCTGGTCTGCGCATGCTCTGAGGGCGCGGCTGGGGATGCCGTCTGGGCCTGCAGCCTTGCGAGGGTTAACACGTTTAAATGTCTTACTCACCTCGGCTGCAGTGAAGGAGAGACCGCATGTTTTAGTTGCAGGCCGTGTCAGTGGCACTGTATTGTCCTCAAAGCGGGCAAAACAGTTATTTAGTCTGCCTGGGAGCAGGACATCCTGGTCCGTGACTGGGCTGGATTTCTTCCTGTAGTCCGTGATTGACTGTAGACCCTGCCACATGCCTCTTGTGTCTGAGCCGTTGAATTGAGATTCTACTTTGTCTCTGTACTGACGCTTAGCTTGTTTGATAGCCTTGCGGAGGGAATAGCTGCACTGTTTGTATTCGGTCATGTTACCAGACACCTTGCCCTGATTAAAAGCAGTGGTTCGCGCTTTCAGTTTCACGCGAATGCTGCTATCAATCCACGGTTTCTGGTTAGGGAATGTTTTAATCGTTGCTATGGGAACGACATCTTCAACGCACGTTCTAATGAACTCGCACACCGAATCAGCGTATTCGTCAATGTTGTTGTCTGACGCAATACGAAACATGTCCCAGTCCACGTGATGGAAGCAGTCTTGGAGTGTGGAGTCAGCTTGGTCGGACCAGCGTTGGACAGACCTCAGCGTGGGAGCCTCTTGTTTTAGTTTCTGTCTGTAGGCAGGGATCAACAAAATGGAGTCGTGGTCAGCTTTTCCGAAAGGGGGGCGGGGCAGGGCCTTATACGCGTCGCGGAAGTTAGAGTAACAATGATCCAAGGTCTTTCCACCCCTGGTTGCGCAATCGATATGCTGATAAAATTTAGGGAGTCTTGTTTTCAGATTAGCCTTGTTAAAATCCCCAGCTACAATGAATGCAGCCTCTGGATAAATGGTTTCCAGTTTGCAAAGAGTCAAATAAAGTTCATTCAGAGCCATCGATGTGTCTGCTTGGGGGGGGATATATACGGCTGTGATTATAATCGAAGAGAATTCTCTTGGTAGATAATGCGGTCTATATTTGATTGTGAGGAATTCTAAATCAGTTGAACAGAAGGATTTGAGTTCCTGTAGGTTTCTTTCATCACACCATGTCACGTTAGCCATAAGGCATACGCCCCCGCCCCTCTTCTTACCAGAAAGATGTTTGTTTCTGTCTGCGCGATGCGTGGAGAAACCCGTTGGCTGCACCGCCTCGGATAGCGTCTCTCCAGTGAGCCACGTTTCTGTGAAGCAAAGAACGTTACAGTCTCTGATGTCCCTCTGGAATGCTACCCTTGCTCGGATTTCATCAACCTTGTTGTCAAGAGACTGGACATTGGCAAGAAGAATGCTAGGGAGTGGTCCATTCTAGTCCACGCAGTTACGCTAGAGTAAGCTACCACGTAATCTCTCGTATCAATCAGTAACTTTCCACACACCTAGTTCCTCTTTACCCTTCCTTGACCCCGAACATACACATTCCTTGTACATGTAAAGTAATCAATAACAGTCCCTCCTTTTTCAATAGTAGCTCCATACTGTTCAAAAGGATATAAACTTTGAAATGACTTATAAATGAACAGAAGAGAAAACAACATGATTAATATTCTCAATGGATTTGTATGTTTACACCTCCAAGACTTATGGCTTCTGACTATGTAATATTCTTCCATGGCTTAAGGCCCTGGTCTCAAACTTATAATCACACTATACACACTCTTACCCCCCACCCCCCTATCTGCCATTACACTTCCTGTTGTACAACTGATAATGAATTTCGGCTGGAGCTTGTGCCTTTCTCTCCCTTCGGGTTCCTAAGAGAGTGGAAGCAAAAGTCTTGAAATGAACAAGAAAACACAAAATATGACAAGTATTAGTAATGCGTTAAGATATGCATAATAATTTATGGCAAAAACCAAAGTTTGATAACATGACGATTTCCACTCTCCCTTAGCCTGACTCTAGACCTTTGGGATACTATTCTGCTGCTATTCTGGTCCACAAAAATGAAGGCTCTATACTCCTCCTCATGCTTATAGGCAGACTTCCACCGTCAGGCTGCAGGTTTACAGGAGGTGTTCCCACGCCATGTCATCCTCACTTTGCCCTCTATTTGCGTGCTATGTGCAGTCAACTAATATAATACTAATACAAACTCTTCCCCCTCCTGAGTCTAGTATGTACAATGAATCTCTGTGGCTAGGCAGGTGGTGTTATCGTCCCATCCCGAGTCCTGAACTCCTCACACATCTCCCGGTCTTCTTATCAGTAGGCAGTATACATTCTTGCACCTAGCCTCAGTCCACTGTACATTTTCCGGACTCATACACAAAGAGTTATTTGAGAATAAGCAACCCATTCATACTTAAGTGAATATCATGATGCAAAACATAGAGAGAATACAATAATTTAAAACAGGAAAGCTATAAGACCTGTTAAAAGGCAATAGTTCACAATCTATAGTATTAGCTCTATCATATGACTCCTATCTCACCCGTATGGAAACATTCTGTCTCAGAGACAGGCCCCCTTTGTACTTTGCCTCTGGCCACAAACACATTTGCACATAGATCAATCCATCTAACCCATAACATGTTGATCACTACTGCTAGGCCACTTATATAGTTATAAACATACTAAAACGTGCTCAAGTCAATTAGTCAGTTTCCAACAGTCCCTCATCTGGAACAGTGATCACTCCCCTCCATCCCGGCTCTCATTCGTCTGGCGTCTCTTCATTTTATTCATTGGATAGCTTTACAGTTCATCCTCCCAATGGCACTCATGTAACTCATGCCTGTCAAAGTGGATGGCCCTTGATAATGTCCCCGATTTCAATATCTGGGGAATAATCTGATTTTCCCAAGCAGACAAAGCACACAAATGTCTCACCACCAACCATTACGGTCCATTCTGTATTGTCCATTTCTGTCTTGTCCATTTTCCAACCAGTACACCAGCAACATGAGATAAGTTTTGACATGATCTCTCTCCATGCTCACTCCACGTGGACGGTCTCAGGACTCATGCTGCGCTCCAGAGAGAAAAGGCATTGATAGCTTCGACTGGATGCTGTACACCGTTTGCTGGCTCGGACTCATGTCTCAGGTAGAAGTGGTGGAGGACAGGGTCATAGTGAACACCATTGTCTCAATTTCTTCTGCCGGTTAGAGGGGGTAAGGCTCACACTGTTCTCGGTCGAATAATCCCTTCCATGCATCTAGATACGGTCTGGGGTCGCTATTGCCATAACCTTGAGAGAGGACAGACCAAAACAACAGTTTAGGGTATTTCTCATTCAGGAAATCCAGACAAACTATTCACTGCATGACTAATTATTACATTCCAAATATCCTTAATACAAATGTCTAAGA
Source organism: Oncorhynchus clarkii lewisi (assembly GCF_045791955.1). Taxonomy (NCBI): domain Eukaryota; kingdom Metazoa; phylum Chordata; class Actinopteri; order Salmoniformes; family Salmonidae; genus Oncorhynchus; species Oncorhynchus clarkii. The sequence continues at coordinate 25,850,389 of NC_092168.1, read as the reverse complement.
CAAATGTCAATGAGAATAACAACACACTGTTGTTAACAACACACTGGCTTATACTCCCCTATCATCTTGGCGATCTCACCGCAGAGTTACAGGGTCAGAGAGTTAGAGGGGTAACCTTTAGAGAGAATTCCTGACCATACAGCAGACTCAATCTGGTGAGATTTGTGTTGAAGCAAAGACAAAAACAAAACAAACAAAACAACAGCAATACACTTCTTCATATTTACCAGCATTTACATATTATACACTGCTCAAAAAAATAAAGGGAACACTAAAATAACACATCCTAGATCTGAATGAATGAAATATTCTTATTAAATACTTTTTTCTTTACATAGTTGAATGTGCTGACAACAAAATCACACAAAAATTATCAATGGAAATCAAATTTATCAATCCCATGGAGGTCTGGATTTGGAGTCACACTCAAAATTAAAGTGGAAAACCACACTACAGGCTGATCCAACTTTAATGTAATGTCCTTAAAACAAGTCAAAATGAGGCTCAGTAGTGCCTGTATCAGTAGTGCCTGGCTCCACATGCCTGTATGACCTCCCTACAATGCCTGGGCATGCTCCTGATGAGGTGGCGGATGATCTCCTGAGGGATCTCCTCCCAGACCTGGACTGAAGCATCCGCCAACTCCTGGACAGTCTGTGGTGCAACGTGGCGTTGGTGGATGGAGCGAGACATAATGTCCCAGATGTGCTCAATTGGATTCAGGTCTGGGGAACGGACGGGCCAGTCCATAGCATCAATGCCTTCCTCTTGCAGGAACTGCTGACACACTCCAGCCACATGAGGTGTAACATTGTCTTGCATTAGGAGGAACCCAGGGCCAACTGCACCAGCATATGGTCGCACAAGGGGTCTGAGGATCTCATCTCGGTATCTAATGGCAGTCAGGCTACCTCTGGCGAGCACATGGAGGGCTGTGCGGCCCCCCAATGCAATGCCACCACACACCATGACTGACCCACCGCCAAACCGGTCATGCTGGAGGATGTTGCAGGCAGCAGAACGTTCTCCACGGCGTCTCCAGACTCTGTCACGTCTGTCACATGTGCTCAGTGTGAACCTGCTTTCATCTGTGAAGAGCACAGGGCGCCAGTGGCGAATTTGCCAATCTTGGTGTTCTCTGGCAAATGGCAAACGTCCTGCACGGTGTTGGGCTGTAAGCACAACCCCCATCCGTGTACGTCGGGCCCTCATACCACCTTCATGGAGTCTGTTTCTGACCATTTGAGCAGACACATGCACATTTGTGGCCTGCTGGAGGTCATTTTGCAGGGCTCTGGCAGTGCTCCTCCTGCTCCTCCTCGCACAAAGCCAGAGGTAGCGGTCCTGCTGTTGGGTTGTTGCCCTCCTACGGCCTCCTCCACGTCTCCTGATGTACTGGCCTGTCTCCTGGTAGCGCCTCCATGCTCTGGACACTACGCTGACAGACACAGCAAACCTTCTTGCCACAGCTCGCATTGATGTGCCATCCTGGATGAGCTGCACTACCTGAGCCACTTGTGTGGGTTGTAGACTCCATCTCATTCTACCACTAAAGTGAAAGCACCGCCAGCATTCAAAAGTGACCAAAACATCAGCCAGGAAGCATAGGAACTGAGAAGTGGTCTGTGGTCACCACCTGCAGAACCACTCCTTTATTGGGGGTGTCTTGCTAATTGCCTATAATTTCCACCTGTTGTCTATTCCATTTGCTCAACAGCATGTGAAATGTATTGTCAATCAGTGTTGCTTCCTAAGTGGACAGTTTGATTTCACAGAAGTGTGATTGACTTGGAGTTACATTGTGTTGTTTAAGTGTTCCCTTTATTTTTTTGAGCAGTGTACTTAAATCTCAGGGTGATCACGCCTCACCAGAAAGTCAGAACAGAGGTCATTAAGTGAGTCTGTTTTTTCCCTGTATTTCAGACTAATTATATAATATATATAAAGTTAAAACATTCTGTGTACCGGGTTTGCATTGGGTTTTTCAGTACGTTTCTAATGTACTCGCCACCGAGTCTGTCACGACTTCCGCCGAAGTTGGCTCCCCTGCCTGTTCGGGCGGTGCTCGGCGGTCGTCGTCACCGTCCTACTAGCCGCTACCGATCCCTTTTTCGTTTGTCTGTTGGTTTTGTCTTATTAGGTTCACCTGTGCGTATTTTAGTTTAATTAGCTTCCCTATATGTAGTAGTTTGTCCCGCCCTTGTTTTGTGCAGGATTGTTTTTTGTTACTCTGTTGGATTGTGGTTTTTTCATGTGTGTATTCTCCGGACTGCTTGGTCCTGTGTTTGGGCTGGTCTGTTCTATGCGCCCTGTATGTTGGCATGACCGTTTTTTGGCCAGAGAATCAATCACGATATACTGAACCCTGCTCTCTGCGCCTGATTCCAACCCACCACTACTAGTATCCCGTGACAGAGTCTAACAATTAACTTCAGTACATGACTGGTCTCTCTTTTACCCCATGATTTTGCGTAACCACCTCACTGCAATGCCCTTCTTGCTCATGAACTAACATTTAAAAGGTAATTTTAGATTTGGTAACCCCAATGCTGGCGCTTGACACAATTGCTTTTTTAAAACTCTACAATTACAATTGTTTCCAATATTAACTACACTCTAATTTCTCGTGAGGACCCCTCCTACCCTTTGTCAATTCTGTAAAGCTATTTCAGAATAAAATGGAATGAAGTGTATCACCAAATTAAAACCCCAATGTTTTTCTGAGCTTGCGAGGACTGTTTGGCCGTGCCAATTGTAATTTGTTATCTTTTATAGTCCATTGCCCTTGCATTTTTCAAAGATTATCCAAACCCAAAATCGGTTCTACCCCAGCTACCATAAATACTGAGCCCAGTATTGTTACTGGACCCATTGTACACAACATGGGTAGTAATTGCATAGTTTTAGATTCTGTCCCTGTTAACCCACTGAACATAATGGTTTTCCGCCATACATTTAGCCAATTTGACGACCTCACAGAGGCCAAATAAACCTATGCGTTACTCCCAACTCCGGCCGCTTTCAGGAGTGCTTGCTGTTGCTCACTAGTCAGTGAATAAAATGTCTGCGCAGTCTTACTTAGTTACCCTGCAATAGTCGTTTTGATGGTGGGTTTCAACCCTGCCAGCAAAGCGAGGTACATATTCCCGCATCTTGATTCAAATGATCTGCTAGTGCCAGATTACTGCCCAATACATCTTCCATCCTATCAATGTACTCATGTACCCAGTCCTTTTTATGCTGAGTACATCTGCTAGTTTTGGTTCTATCGGTTTCGCTTTTCTGTTGATAGAACGCTAACATCAAAACGCCAGTTTATTGAGATTTTTATTTTGTATTTTATGTCATTGTGCCAACTCACAATAGCATCTCAGAATTCTTTATTAGATTGAAATTTTCCGTCAACGGGGAAGCTGCCCAATTTGATCAATTTTGCAAAAAATGCTCCATATTCAAGCCAAATTGGTAAATTGCTCATGCGTCTCTTTCAGCTCCTCTATGGCTTTGTTAAACTTTTTTTCCTCTAGCCCCCCCTTTAAAGGGAGGATCGGGGCCGTCGGTCGCCATTTCAATAGTTATTATTCTGACGCTGTTATGCGGAGTGGAACAGGGAAACCCAAGAGCAGACTCAGATGAGGAGACTAGGATCAAGTAACCAAGATATTTATTGAAACACAGGGGGAAGATGGAGTGCAGGCCAGGGGAAGCTCGGGCGGGTTGCAGGAAACCCGGTGCGGAGGCTGAGGCTGGAGCAAGAGGTGTTGGGACAGGGTAAGCAGGTCCTGAGGGGAATCCAAGGGAGCAGTAGAGTGGGTAATCCAGGGCAGAGTAGCAGGATGAGGAGACATGAGACTGGAGACAGGAACCTGAGTCAGAGCGGGCAGAACTGTGGCAGAGCGGAAAACCGTGTCAGGCAAGGAAAACAGGCACAACAGGATCTAAATAGTGACAAACGGCTACAAACGTAGACTGACTGAGCAGAGATTACGATCTGGCAGTGGAAGTGGCAGGATTGAGTATTTGTAGAGGTCTTGATTATGGAACATGTTGCAGCTGGTGGGGATCTGCTCTGACTCCAGCACACCTGTCTCTGCCTACACAATCACACACACAGAGAGAGAGGGATAGGGAGAGGGAGAGGGAGAGAGCACTGGGGGAGTGGCGGCAGGTCAAGGAGACACAGGATGAGCAGTAGAGGGCATGGCAGGAGCAGATGTAACAGGCGCTTCTCCCGACGGTGTCTAGGGTGTTTAGATTTCCTCACCCACGGCTCTAATACACAACAATTTAAACTATTTTTCCAGGTAGTGATACCCACTTCCCGGAGAATACTTACAGTATAGGTGCTTAATCTCCATATACTATGTCTACTATGTCATACACTATATCTCCATACACTATGCAGGTAATAACGAATGATTAAACAGACATGTCATAGGTATGGCCACTTCCCCCGACCCTCCTAAGGGACTTCCACCCCCTAGTCTAATCTTCTGGTGGACAGAGTGCCTAGTCGAATCTTTTGGTGGCTAAACCCCCCCATAGGGGCCCCAACCCCTAGGTCTATCAGTAGTAGATACAGTGGGTCTACTGAATAAACTCAGGCTTTCCAGATCTGTATCCTTTCATTTGTATTCAAATCTCGTCTCCTCAAGATGTCAGAATGAGTAGTAACAGGTAGGAAATTTGCCTACCTTGTTTTTATGTGCTGGCTCCTGTTCTACTGATTTGAACTCTCCAGTTCAACTATAAATATTGGTTAATCCTGTCAACATTGGCAACTGTTAGGTTCTGTAGAAAACTCACGGGCGACTAGAAAAAGCTCAAACCAAGTTTATTCAACCACTGAGTCATAAAGCTGCAAAGACAACATACAAGTCCCACAAGCACATCTTCATTTCTTCCAAATAGGCGGAGTCATTCCATATCATCTCCTATCTAAGATAGACACTCCTTCTCTGTATTTAGGCAGAAACAGAGGAGCTTCCTCTTACTGGTATTGTCATGGCCATGCCTAAGACTAAGGCCCTCGTGGGCGTGAAAATGTGCATGTGTGTGAGATAGGACTATAATCAGATAGTCTTTGGGGTGGACACCTGTGGCCCCCCTCCCAGCAGTGTCTTCTCTCTTCATCTGTTGACCTTAACTTGAGTTGAGTTCCATATCCTTCATGGTCCTGTTTCCTCAGAAACTAGTCTGCCTGATCAATAACTGAAAGTAGACTGTTGCCCTTTGCCTCCCTCCTTAGGAACATTCATATTCAGCAGTAACATATACGAACAGAATATGAACTTTATGCACTTCCCCTTTTCTCACTCAGTAACTTTCCACGTCACTCAGTAACTTTCCACATACCTAGTTCCTGTTTACCCTTCCTTGACCCCTAACATACACATTCCTTACACGTGTAAAGTAATCAATAAGTTCTAGTATGGTAACATGAATAAGTATATTTCAAGCTAGAATCCAACAGAATGTTCTTAATGTCTTGTACACTCGGTGTAGGAAGATCTGCTCCTTTAAGTGATGGAGAAGAAAGCTCAAAGTCTTTCAATATGGTGTTGGGAGGAGCCTGTTGATGAAATGAAACTAAACAGCAGAGCTGAATGTTGAGGACCTGAAGACACTTTCTCCTTATACATTTTTCTGAACACTTGCCAGTCCCCTGGACTCAGTCTTACTTTGGGATTCAAGAGGGGAAAAAAAGATAATTCAACAACACACATCATCTCAGGTAAGAAGAGATAGAGAAAATCTTTGAATTTTTGTATTTTATTGTAGCTTCTCTTCTATGTAGTGTGTTTGACGTTTATTTTTGTTAAAGAGTATGTTTAGAAACGATAGCATTCAAGAATTGAAAATAATTGAAAATACATAAGCATACATAAGCATAATAAATACATAAGCATAATTCTGGTGTGAATGCCAAGATAACACAGATTGTTGATTCATTCAGGAAAGTTGATTTCATTTTCTGTTTGTTCCCAGGCATGGCATCAGCTAACAATCCACAGTCTGAAATGCAGTTAATATGCAGTATATGTGAGGAGGTGCTCAAGAAACCAGTCACAACCCCATGTGGGCACAACTTCTGCATGGATTGTATCAGAAAATACTGGAAAAACAATGTCCTGTGCCAGTGTCCACAGTGCAAGGAGAAATTATCTAACATATCTGAGCTACAAGTCAATACTCAATTATCTAAAATGGTTGATGAGTTCTGGAATCCATTTGTGGTAAATAACACAAGCCCCCAGGACCAATGCCTGGACCATCCTAGAGAGGTGTCCCATGATATCTGTGTTGGGAGGGAGGTCAAGGCTGTGAATTCTTCTTTTGAGGCCTCTTACTGTGAGACTCCCCTGAAGCCCAATCAGAGAGTCACAACCTTGAGGAGACAACAGCATGTAGAGAATCCTGAAGAACATATGTGTGAGAGGCATGGGAGATGTCTGGAGTTCAAGACCGACTACAATACCCACAACACTCTCCCTCTTAAAGTGGAAACCAGAAAGAATAATGTACAGTTAGGAAAGGCTGAAGTGCAGCAGATGATTCAGGGCAGACAGCAGAAGGTTATTGAGATCAGAAATAGTCTACAATCTAGCGGAATAAATGCAGAGCAAGAGGTAGAGAACAGTTGTCAGATCTTTAGAGCTTTAATGCGCTCCATTGAAAGAAGCCAGGCTGAACTCATTCAGGTGATTTCGGAAAAGCAAAAGGAAACTAAAAGACTGGCTGAAGGGCTCATTAAAGAGCTGGAGCAGGAAATCACTGACCTAAAACTCCTCCAGAGCTCACCATCCCTGTGCACCTCTCCACCCACCAAGGACTGGTCTGAGATCAGGGTTCAGAGTATTGAGAATGTCGGCATGGTGAGGAAAGCTGTGAAGAGAGCTGGCTCTCAGTTTGAAGACACACTGAAGAGTGAATTGAAGAGGTTGTGTGAGGCTGAGCTCAAGGTTATTCAGCAGTGGTCAGTGGATGTAACTCTGGACCCTGATACAGCTCATCCCAATCTCACTCTCTCTGAAGATGTGAAACAACTTAGACATCCCGGTAGACGACAAAACTACCCTGGCAATCCAGAGAGGTTCTTCTATATTGCCAGCATCCTGGGAAAGGAAGGCTACTCCTCAGGAAGATTCTACTACGAGGTGCAGGTGAAGGGAAATACTCTCTGGAGTGTAGGAGTGGCCAGAGAGTCCATTAAAAGAACGATTCATGTAGCAAAGCCTGAGAATGGACTCTGGACTATCCAGCAGGGGAAAGGGAACGTCTACAGGGCCTGCACCACTGACCCTACCCCCCTCTCCCTGAGTGAGAAGCCCCAGAAGGTGGGGGTCTATGTGGACTATGAAGATGGTGAGGTCTCCTTTTACAATGCCCAGGCCAGGTCTCATATCTACTCATTTACCGATTGTTCCTTCACTGAGAAACTTTACCCGTACTTCAACCTTGGGGTTTGTGGCATTGACAAAATGTCAGCACCGTTGATCATCTCTCATGTGAGCCAATCAGATTAAGATTTAACTCGTATCGATTAAATTCTAAAGTAAACTGAACATTCCATGCATTGATTTATATTGAATATTTAGAGAGGTATATATTGTATCTTACCAGGAAATTTAGAATCACGTTTGCTGGACTGTATTGTGATGTCCTTTACGATTGTATGATGACATACTGAAAATGCAGCTCATTACTAATCCTGCCCCAATATGTCTCTGTATCTAATTTATGTGGATACTTGTGGATACTTTATTTTTTATTTTTATGTGGATACTCTGAAATGTGCATACTTTTTTCAATGGCTTTTGTTATTTGGGCAGGTCCTCAAATAATCTTCTGGGCTACAGCACAATAAAAGCTTTGTGAACTCCTACATAATATGAACAGGAAGTGTGAATGTATTAGATACATGGCAACCATAATACATGGTTCAGCTGAGAGAGTCCTGTCATGTGAAGGGTTAATTCAGCCATGTACTGTTCCTTTAAGAGCAGCTGCATTTCAGCTTAGCAGTAAGGGACGGGGACAAGCCATGGTAATGTCACCTTCTAAAATGAGACTCGACTAGAGAACTTTGTGCTTTAGCATGACAAAATCCCCTCACAAATCTCTCTACACAGCCTAATAGAGTACAAAATAAATCGTCTTTGACTTGCTGTTCTTCTGAAGACAGAGGTGAGTGGAGGTTCTTTCATTTGTGCTGTGTTGTCTGTTGTGCTAGGTTGTTTATTCAAGTTTCAACACCTGTCCCTCTCAGCCCAGTTATAAATAGAATCAAGGGGAAGAATACAGTTATATATATATTTTATTTTATTGTATTGTATTTACTGTGTTATACAGGAGGCTTGATTTAGAGACAGATTGAATTTGACAGGTGAAGATGTCATCACTGTCCCTTTTAATTTCTTTATCTGTTGGGCTGTATTAGACTTCTCATCATATGTTTATAAATGCATATTTCTGAATGAAATATAAAATCATATGATTGGTACCATTGGCTACATGTATTGAGAAAGCTATTTGGGTGTGCTGTAACTGCATAGAGCTCGGTGGTCTACTGTAAGCTAGAAAAAAACATTCCAGTAAAGAAATTCCAAGGTCGAGAGCCAACTGATTCCATGAAGTCCCATGTGGTTTATTTTTGGATCTCTTCCCAGACCCAGACATGGCTTCCGCCAGCAGCCTGCTGTCCGAGGATCAGTTCCTGTGCCCCATCTGTCTAGACGTGTTCACCAGCCCAATCACCACCCCGTGTGGACACAACTTCTGCAAGGACTGCATACATGGCTACTGGCATATCACCAGCCCGTGCCAGTGTCCCATGTGTAAGCAGAAATTCAGCAGAAGACCTGAGCTCAAAGTCAATACTTTCATAGCTGAGATGGCCGATCAGTTCAGAAGGTCAGTTGAAATTAGGGCTACTGCTACTAGTACACAGTACCAACCCCAAGCAGCCCAACCTGGAGAAGTGCCCTGTGACGTCTGCACTGGGAGGAAAGTCAAGGCCTTGAAGTCCTGCCTGGAGTGTCTGGCCTCTTACTGTGAGACTCACCTAGATCCTCACCATATACTGGCCACCTTCAAGAAACACAATCTGATTGAGCCTGTGATTAACATAGAGGACAGAGTGTGTAAGCGGCACCAGAAAATTCTGGAGCTGTTCTGTAGAAGTGACCAGACGTACATGTGTCAGGTTTGCACTGAGAAAAGACATAAGAAACACAATGTTGTCCCTTTGGAGGAAGAAAGCAGAGAGAGGAGGGCTCAGCTGGGGAATATGGAAGATGTAATGCAGCAGATGATTCAGGGTCGACTGCAGAAAGTGAAGGAGATCAAACACACAGTACAATCAGGCAAAATAAATGCAGAGAGAGAGATTAGGGAGAGCTTGCAGGTCTTCACTGCTCTGGTGCGCTCCATTCAGAGAAGCCAGGCTGAGCTCATTGAGGTGATTGAAGAGAAGCAGAAGGCAGCAGAGAGTCGGGCTGAAGGGCTCATTAAAGAGCTGGAGCAGGAAATCACAGAGCTAAAGAGGAGAAGCACTGGGGTGAAGCAGCTCTCACTCACTGAGGACCACCTCCACCTCATCCATAGCTTCCCATTCCTGTGCACCCCTCCACCCGCCAAGGACTGGTCTGACATCAGAGTTCAAAGTGTTGTGTACGTAGGAACAGTGAGGAGAGCTGTGAGGAGAGCTGGATCCCAGTTTGAGGAGACACTGAAGAATGAAGTGAAAAGATTATGTGAAACAGAACTTACAAGAACTCAGCAGTGTGCCGTGGATGTGACGCTTGACCCTGATACAGCTCACCCTAAACTTATCCTCTCTGACAACGGTAAACAAGTGGCCCACGGCAATACAGCGCTGAACCTCCCTGACAACCCCGAGAGGTTTTACCCTGGTATCAGTGTCCTGGGGAGGGAGGGCTTCTCCTCAGGGAGGTTCTACTACGAGGTGCAGGTGAAGGGGAAGACAGAGTGGGACATAGGAGTGGGGAGAGAATCTGTCAACAAGAAAGGAGGGAATACCCTAAACCCTGAACATGGCTACTGGACAGTAGGCCTGAGGAACAGGACTGAATACTGGGCTCTGACGACCCCTCCTGTCCCCCTGCCACTGGTCGATAAGCCCCAGAGGGTGGGGGTGTACGTGGACTGGGAAGGGGGGCAGGTGTCCTTTTACGATGTGGATTCCAGATCTCATATCTACTCGTTCACCGGTTACATCTTCGCAGAGAGACTGTATGCATACTTCAACCCCCGAAAGAATAACGGTGGAGTCAACTCAGCGCCATTGGTGATCTCTCCTGTCAGTGACGTTACCTCCTCACCTTAACCGTTCACCTATCACCTCTTCTTAGAATAGGACACTGAGTGTTGTGTCAGTTTTATTTGTTAAAGAAGCTTGTGCCACAATATATTTTCTCTATCTCTTGTATTGTGTGGTTGATTTAATAAAGATATAATTCATATTAATAAAGGTTCATAAAAGTTGTCTGTTTCTGTGCCTTGGGCTTGCAAATTAGTATGCAATATATTTAAGAGGCGATACAAAAACAAAAGGTTTTGGGCATACTCCAATCATTCCAGAATGCAAATGATAGCAACTAAACCACATTCAATACTCTTAACATGATCAACACATACACACAAACACAAAGTTACTGTATTTACTCAAGTGTTTCCCATTAGTGTATATATTCTAATTGAAATGTGATTGACATCTACTGTAGATGGGAGTGGAGCTGCAGAGGCAGTCTCTCTCCCCGGTGCTCTGTGCAGTGGTCTGGACTATTCTCTCCTGTGGCATCCTGCTGGCATTCTGCTTCCTGCTCTTTACCCTGCGCTTCAAGAACAACAGGTATACACATAAACACACTAAAGTGCCTTCAGAAAGTATTCAACTCCCTTGACTTTTTCCACATTTTGTTGCGTTACAAAGTGTGATTATAATGGATTTAATTGGATTTAACAACTAAAACTATATAAAAAAAAGATATATACACACTTATTTTTATATATATATATATATATATATATATATATATATATATATATATGTATATATATAGAAGTTTTTGCTCAAAACTTTGGGGGAAAATTAAATCACCTGAGGGCCGAATTTGGCTTTGGGCCGCCTATTGGGAACCCTGCTGTACAGGCTTCCTTCTTTTCACTCTGTCATTCAGCTTTGACACTTTGACATTATGGGATATTGTGTGTAGATTAGTGACCAAAATAAATCTGAATTGAATCCATTTTAAATTCAGGCTGTAACACAACAAAATGTGGAAAAAGGCAATACTTTGAATACTTTCTGAAAGCACTATAAAAGCATATGTACATGCTCAAATCGATACACAGACGTGAACATTCTAACTTGTGTATGTTCCTCTCTCTGTCTCAGGATAGTGAAGATGTCTAGTCCTAACCTCAATGTGCTAACTCTGTGTGGGAGTGTCCTCACCTACAGCAGTGGATTCCTATTTGCTTTTGAGGAACGCACCCACCTACAAGGGGGAGGAGTGAGAGCTATACTACAGGTAAGAACCCACACACATTGGTCTAACGGTGCCGTGCCGTGTGATATTATGGGATGTCCTGATGTTATTGTGGTGTATCCTAGGCCAGGATCTGGATGTTTTGTATCGGCAGCACTCTGGTATTTGGGCCCATCTTGGGGAAAACATGGCGGCTGTACAGAGTATTCACCCAACGCGTGCCTGACAAGAGAGTGGTAAGCAGGCTGCTGCTCTCACTGTCTCTCTGGTTGAAGTGAGTAGTAGAGTGGGTGTGTTGCACGGTGTATTACTGAATTCTGTGTGCATGTTTCAGATCATCAGAGACATCCAGTTGATGGGCTTGGTAGCTCTGTTGATTCTGCTGGACCTGCTGGTTCTGACCGCCTGGAGTCTAACCGACCCGGTCAAATGTGCTCGGTCCATTGGGGCTATGGTCAAGGTGGTGGAGAGAGAATTGTCCTACTCTCTGTCTCAGCTGGACTCCTGTTCTTCTCTCTATTCAGACCTGTGGGTTATCCTCCTCGCTATGATGAAGGTAGAGCATACAACTGGGAGAAAGGCTCAGATAAACATGAGAGCACATTTTAGCTGTTTCCTCTGAGTTTGTGTTGGTTTGTCATGGTAAACATGTCATGAACGTTATGTGGTTGTGTTGCGCTCTCTCCAGGGTGGCCTGCTCCTATATGGGACCTACCTGGCCGGTCTGACCAGCAACGTCAGCCTCCCTCCGGTCAACCAGTCCCCCACCATCATGACCGCGGTCAGCCTGGTCACCCTTTCCACGGTGGTTGCAGTCCCAGTGTCGCAGTTCCTGCAGGCCTGGCCTAACGTGGTCTATAGCGTGGTAGCTGGAGCCATCTTCATCTGTACCCTCGCCACCAACTGTATGCTGTTTGTACCTCAGGTGAGAGAGACAGTTGGCACACATCACTAAAATACATTTATGACAGGCCCAATTCGAGTGGCTACATGAGTGTTTCCCATACCTCACCGTAGTGTGTGCGTGTTAACAAGGCTGTGTGACTCATACAAACACACACATTGATCCATGAGTCAACACGCTACAGCCTCCGCCAACAAGTTAATGACTCCCCGTAAGTAACTGGTGGTGAGCTGATGCTTTGATACAGGAATGCATCCTGGACGGAAATAAAGGAAGTACTTGAACAATGAGCAACACACGCACCTGGAGATTCAAGGGTATGCTCAAAGACTGGCACATTTGTCTGACAGTTATCTGACTATCCATCACAATCCCCTTCTTCCTCTCCCCTCTCCCCTCTTTCCCCTTTCCACCCCTCTTGGTCCCCTCTTCCCAGTTAACCCAGTGGCGTCGGTTTGAGGAGGAGCAAAACAGCCTTAGCCAGATGGCGAAGTACTTCAGCAGCCCCAGTAAGAGTGTCCACTCTGTCTACAGCCAGGATGAAGTCTACTATCTCCTGGGAGAGAACAACTCTATGAAGAGGCTCCTCAATGAGGTAGTCAGTGTGTAGGCTATGTATTACTTTAACCCTCACTCACCCCCTAACGGTTATAAAAGGTAGTGAAATACTCTCCTTACTGACTAAAATGGTCCCTACATGGTCCTGTACTCAGAATAATCTCTGTGACCCCTCAACACTATAGTATATACCTAAACGTGTTTACTTTGTATTCTGAATACCCTTCTACTCATCACCAACTTCACCTATTACCTTTAACCCGACACCAATCTTTAGGTTAGCCTTTAACCTGACTCTTGTTGTTGATGTTTTTTGTTTTGAAGGGGATTTAAAAGTTTGTTGTTGTCATTTGGCAGAAGAATGCTGTAATTGACAGTCTGCAGGAGCAGGTGAACAATGCCAAAGACAAGCTATTGCGCCTCATGTCCAATACCCACTCTCACGAGGATCAGGAAATGGACTCTTCTACCACCAACCTCCACTCCTCCTCCACCCAGACCACAGTGGTGCCGTCCGACTGCTTTCCAACTCCCCTGCCACAGAGAGACGTAGCAGAACCTACCCTCTCTTCTCCTCCTTTCTCTCTACCTCCTCTATCTTCTCCTCCCCCTCCTGCCCTCTCTTTTCCCCCAGGGGATTGTGTGAGTGTTAAACCGTGCAGTGTAGAGTTTGGCCCATACATCCAGGGTTCAGAGATGGAGACAGAGGCAGGGGGTTGTAAGATTGAGGGGACTGTGTCCCAGCAGCAGTGTGGAGTGGAAAGGTCTCACCTCCCAGTCTCCCCTCAGCCCTCTGTTTCTTCCAAGACAGGAGTCAGAACACCAGGGGAGATGGGAGGGACACAAACCACACCCTCCTGTCAGTCAAACTATGTCACTTCCTCATCTACTCTCCCCCTGGTGGGTTTGGCCCCAGCTCAGTCGGAACCGTCAGGTTGCCATGGCGATACCACATCTCCGTGGATGGCAGGTGTCAGGCAGGCAGGGTTTGTGAGCAGTGAGCAGCTGCAGGAGATACTCCAGGAACTGAGCGTGGACACTGTTATGGAAACGGCCCTCCGCTCACCAAATCACAGCAGGGGGTTCAGGAGACCCTCTCAGCCCTCCTCGACCAATCCCTCTGTCCTCTCTCCTCTCTCCTTCTGCACTCCTCATTCCCCCAATCACCCTCTCCTCTTCCACTACCCCAGTATCTCCCCCTACGTAATGAGGAAACGCAGACCTCCGTTCCATTCCCCCAGAGGAGGGCCTCCGCCCTGTTACTACCCAGGCTCCAAGCCTCCTGGTTGGGGAAGGAGGAGGGACACGGGGCTCTCACAACCAGACAAGCACCCCTCAAAAACACAACCTCTGCTCAATCCTGTCGCCACAGAGACTAATCTTCTCCGCCCCGACGACAGTGATGGAGAAGAAGGCGTAGAGGCGTGGCATAGGATAAGAAACAGCTGCGGGAGGCGCGGCTCAAGGCGGGAGCACCGGCCACCACCCCTTCGAAAATGCCCTCCAGATGGTGACGGGGGAGGTGAGGGAGGGCCAGACAGAGACCATGGCAGGGACTCGTATGGTTACTGGGACTCAGACTCCAGCAGCTTGGCTGACTACTCCTACTACCATCGTCCCTACTGCGACGCCTGCCTGCAACACGGCTCATACCCCTCCAGCGACAGCTCTTCCTCAGACTCCTCGGACAGTGAGTATGGCGGCTTCACCAGCCTCTGCCGCTCCACACATCCGGTGGTCAACTTCAAGGAGGACCTCAAACCGACCTTCGTATGAGCCTGCCTGGTACCTAGACTGAACCGGTGCTGCGGAAGAATCATTCAAGTCAAACTGTGTTGTAATTTACTTTCAATGGCCAGTTCACGGCAGAACAATTGAGTTTACACACTGTTGTAACACTATTTAGAAGTGGTAAATTGAGCAAGAACTAATGCTAGAAAAGCTTGCCTGATTTTGAATTCAACAATTTATCTTCCTTATGTATGTGTGGAGTACGAGTACCCTAGCAACACATTACCTCACAGCAATCACATTAAAGGCTTTTTAATTGGTTGCAAGTGCTTTAGAAATGGGACCAATATGGAGAAAGTCAATCAATGGGTTGAGTTTGCTGTATGATGATTGGGATCTGATTTTAATTTATCGACTTTGTCTTTAACTTATTGCACTGACTGCCATTGTCTCTAGGTCATGTTAAAGAAAATGTATATTTGTAGCTAAACAAGATACAATATTTAGATCATATAGATTGTTGCATGTTACAAAAAAAAACCACTGGATTTTATTGATCTGTTACCACCTCTTTTAACCCCCTTACCTTGAATAGAGCCCACCAGGGATGTATGCAGTCACCATTGTAAAGAATACCATTATAACCATTTTGTCTGAGTTTTTATGATCTTTATGCTTTGGTTTACCTTGTTATACATCAAAACCCCTCAATAACATTGGTCATGTTATTGATTTGAGTGTTATGTGTGTGTGGCGTGCATGTGTGTGTGCACAATGTACTGTATTCATTGCATTTTATTTGGAGGCTCTGCCTCCAATTCTATCAATTGTAATTCTCTGTGAGCTGATTGATTATTAAATTACCTATTGACCTTTGCCTTCCAGTCTCCTCTGGTCCCAATTCACCCAGTCTGCCTGTAGATTACTTCTGTCTCCCTCTTCTGGCTCTCAATGCTTCTCATAAGAGGATGCAACTCTATTCATTTTCAGAATGAATGAGTTTACATAATTAGATTTTTTTCTCTGGTGTTAATGATACAGTATGTACCGAAGACGCCGGGAGTCGGGAAGCAGGTGCAATCGGTGAGTTTAATAGGAACGAACATAGAGTAAATACAAAAACAAGAGTAGCGTCTAAACATGAAAACAAACAATACTGCCTGATGGGTGATACAACGGGGGAGCGGGAGTAGACGTGACACAGTAACTGCATAGTATAAAAGCTGATTTGCTACTGTGTGCTGTACCTTATAGACTTTTGTAAGCGCTCTAAACTCATAAATCCAATGCTAAACAGTGAAAATGCCACCATAAGACTGTTCCCTGTTGGATTATTTGGCACTGAACTAGCTCATTAGACCATTAAGAATTAATAAATAACATTCTTTATGTTGCATAATTCCCTTATAACACCAACCTGAGATAGACAAAAGAGCAAAACATTTTGAGAAGTAGTGCTTTTTCTCTCCCATTCAATCATCTCTCTCCGTTCTTTCCTTAAGGCTCTTTCATCCCAGTTTGTCTTTAATACACTGATTTTGTGTGTGTGTGTGTGTGTGTGTGTGTGTGTGTGTGTGTATGTGTATGTGTATGTGTATGTGTATGTGTGTGTGTGTGTGTGTGTGTGTGTGTGTGTGTGTGTGTGTGTGTGTGTGTGTGTGTGTGCTCCCGCGCCCCGGGAAGTGTTTGCTTAAAGAGAAAGCAGCATCTCCCATTATTTCTGCACCACTGCCTCTGTTTCTGATGCTGGTCTTCTTTATCCTGCGTCATCACTGCTGAAAGATCACCCCGGGAAAAAATCTCCCTTTGATACAGCATCCTCAGATGAACATAAAATACATAAAAGAGTACAAATAAACAGCACATAAGCCCCTTTAACTTCTTAGACAGTAGATGACTTGGGTAGGGTTCTCCTGTGGAGCAACCATCAAGGATGACTCATTTCTATCCTTCAAGACGGTTTTATGTTCAAGATCACATACTGTGTATAACAGTGTACCAATCACGGTGACCTGGGCTCTACAGCCTTAATGAGGATAAGCATAATGTGTGTGTGTGGCTTCACATACTGTAGGCCTACTAATGTAATGACATTGTAATGACATAATAATAGCCAATGATCCCTTACCCTCCGACTACACACACACACACACACACACACACACACAAACAATGACAAACATTATGTGTGGAAATCAATACCCACAGCTGGAAAATCTGCACACCCAGTCAGAGAGAGATGCAGAGAGGGAGGGAGATACAGTGTGTGTGTGTGTGTGTGTGTGTGTGTGTGTGTGTGTGTGTTTCTGCAGGTGGCAGGTCTAATTGCTGTGTGTGAGTGTTGTCTTTAATTGGCATAATTACTGCTGTTTAATCTTTACTCTGGCTGGCATGCACACGCGCTCACGCACACACACACACACACACACACACACACATATTAGATTGCAATTTTCGCCTACCTCATGCTATTGGGTAGATTACAAGAGTTGACATAGCAACAGTGAGGGAGATATTTTACGTTGGCCCAACCCGTCACGTCATCGTGCAAAAACGGGGAGGAAGGAGCGCCCTTCTCAAATCCAACAGTAATCTGCACCTGCTCCGTCATTTTGTCAACAATGCAGCATGGTGCATCCTCCAGAAACATAAAACATGTGTTTTCCATCAAATAATGTTAGCATTTTCTATCTAGTTTTCATTGGGAAGGAAGATAAAGCGCTTTTATCAAAAGCATGGGAAAAGCATGGGAAAACACAAAATCCTACTCATTACTTTGCTTGTGCTTCAGCACTTTTGTTTTGACCCGAATTCGCTGTTCGCTCACGCCCGGGAGGCAGCCCGGTTACAAATAAAATGCAATCAACTTTTAACGGTGCACATCTTCTCGGGCGTCTGGGTGAGATTAATCGAATCCCCGCATTGCAATTTCGCTACCGGTGCACTGTCGGTAGCAGCTGTTCAGCCATTGGTGCAAGTAGTGTGTCCCTGAGTTGGATTGGCTAAGACTGCTTTCAATCCCTCTGATTACCCTGCCCATTTCCCCAGTGCCCATAACGCACGGACACGAGCCTCTGAACACCAGGGGCGGTGTCAGGGACATTATGCCATGTGTTTTACAAGAACAGCGTCCTTATTGGTCTACAGTACGGGCTATCTGCCCATCGTCAAGGGATACGCTTCGGATTGGCTGAATCGGCTACCCCAGATTCACCCTTGCGCGTGCACAATTCTCAGATTCTCTACAGTGGTTTATTTGCGTAACCCTGTCGCCACGCGCATCTACACATAAAACCAAGGCTTACAATTTACGCAAATAGCGTTACAAAGGTCCGTAGTGACAAAGACAGCGAGCTGAGGAGGAAGGAATAAAGAAGAATTTCAGGCTTGGACTGCCACTTCCCGAAGAACGAAACGCACAGAGTTTCCTCAAGACCCGATACTAGAAGACCCGTATTTGGACGTCGCGGTGTATGGAGTTGGGACACATTTGAAGGGCCGTAGAAATCGTTCACGTATTGATTGGGCAACTGGCAGATTTTTCCGTTTGAATCGTCCGTAGGGTAGGAGAGCGAGCAGCCATGGCGGTCGGGTCATTGAGTCTTCACATCGGAATATAAAGAGGAACTGCATGGCCCTGCATCTATAGGAATATACAGCAACCATTCCCCATGTCTGACCGTCTCACTTTTGTCATTTTGTGTTCAACTGTGACCACGTTAGAGAAATCAAACCAGCAGTGCAGTGGGTTTATTCGGAGGCCAGCTTCATGATTATTTTATTTGGAAGACGTGTCTCCAAGGCCTAGCAACTGAAGGAAAACGAGTGCTCAAAGGGAAATAGGATGCTTTGAATTACTGTTAGTGGACGAAAAAGGGTGACTGATAGACTAAATAACGGCTGTCAAGGCTCGTGGACAGAGGAGTTGATTTAAAAAATCATATTGTGAATAATCAAACATTCATATTAACGAACTGTTATTCTTTGGATGCAAAGGTTTAGAAAGATAAACCTACCAAGACATCTACACTCACGTAGTCTACAGTATTTGATTCGGGGATTGGATCATGTCTGGTCGGCCCAGAACCACCTCCTTCGCAGAGAGCTGCAAACCAGTGCCGCAGCCCTCGGCTTTTGGCTCTATGAAAGTCAGCAGTAAGTCTACCATTTTTAATCATCCAACTAACTTCCCAGCCTTTTGAATAAGACCAATTTTAAACTAACCTAGCAGTCTCATTGTTAAGCACATTGACTCGATTCTAGGTCTGAAAGGACAGGCAGGCTTTTCCTTCTGTGTGTCCTTGCTGAGATTCTCAGGCATAGCGTGACACCCTGGTTTCTGTGGGGAGGGATCACTGTGATGTGGGGGAGAGGGGCAGGGCTGGCAGTCACCCAAACCAGCATTGTGGCAAGTGGGTCAATCTGATTTGCCTCATTTGCAGATTTTTCAAAGTGTCTAGTCCATCAGATCACCAGATTTATGCTAACCGATTACTGATCTCTCCAGATCGACCCAGCGCCAGGATAAAGTGACTGAGGGGGCAGTTGAAATTGCAAGGGCGTTTCTAGGATTTGAAGATATTTGGGGCTTAGCCCAAAGCCAGTAGGGGGGTCCGGGGGCAATCTCCCCCATCAAAAAATAAAAGGGAATTTCATCAGTAAAATGTGTGAATGTGGTGCACTTTGAGATTAACATTGGGAAGAGAAATTACAACAACGAGAGAAGATATTTTTCAGGTAACTTGCACCTTCCCACCTGCCACAGCAGACACTGCCAGTACTCATTTATAATAGCTACTGTGGATCTCTCTTCTCTGGAACACATACATATACAGTGTATTGCCAAAAACCACTCAACTGCAAACAGACTCTGACCTGTCCCTCTGAGCCAAACTGATTAAATAATCCCACCATACCCAAACACCCTCTCTCACACACACTGTGCAGTAGTTAGAATCCATAGAGCAGATTTAAGTAATGGTCTACTGTGTGCTCACCCCTCCTCTGTCTCTCTCATCACTTTCTCTGTGTTGTCTGTTGCTGTCTCTTGTCTACCCTCCTCTCTCGTCTTGACCTTGTAAAAGTAAATAATTGTTTTAATTGTTTTATATTTTCACAGTCTGTATTTCACCTGTTATAAATTGTACAAATAAATACTCATTTAGAATATATAGAGCAGCTTGAAGTGATAGTCTGTGTTCCGTTCACTCTTCATCTGACCCCCCACTTTTTCTGTGTCTTGTCTGTTGCTGTTTCAGGTTCTTGTTTGCTACTGTCTCCTTTGTCTATCCTCTTGTTTGTTATGGCCTGTTCTGTTCTTCTGGAGTTCCTCCATCATCCTATTCATCTGTTGTGGTCTCTGTCTTGTCTGGTGTCTCTCCATCTACTCTTCTGTTGCTGTGTCTGTGTCTTGTATCTCTTTAGTTTTGCAATCCTAAACGTTCAAGGGGATACTGGGGTAGCTTAACTTGTTTTGGGCCTGTGTCTGGGTCACCTAAATCATCCTCTTCCCTACCAGTTGCCCCTGGCTGATTTTTATTTATTTCACCTTTCTTTAACTTCTTATGGCTGCCATCCCGTTAACGGGATAATTGTCATCAACAACCGCTGAATGGCATAGCGCCACATTCAAATAATATTACTACAAATATTTATATTCATGAAATCACAAGTGCAATATAGCAAAACACAGCTTAGCCTTTTGTTAATCTACCTGTCGTGTCAGATTTTGAAAATATGCTTTACAGCGAAAGCAATCCAAGCGTTTGTAAGTTTATCGATCGCTTGACAAAACATTATGTACACCTAGCATCAAGTAGCTTGGTCACGAAAATCAGAAAAGCAATCAAATTAATCGTTTACCTTTGCTCTTCGGATGTTTTCACTCATGAGACTCCCAGTTACACAATAAATATTCATTTTGTTCCATAAAGATTATTTTTATATCCAAAATACCTCTGTTTGTTTGGCGTGTTATGTTCAGAAATCCACAGGATAGAGCGGTCACGACAACGCAGTCATTCCAAATAGTATCCGTAATGTCAACAGAAACATGTCAAATGTTTTTTATAATCAATCCTCAGGTTGTTTTTAAAATATATAATCGATAATATATCAACCGCAACTGTCTTTTTCAGTAGGAGAGGGAAAGGCAATGGCTGCCCAAACTCTGTTACGCATACAAAATGCTGCTGGCACCCGCCCATACAATGACGCAATGTTATCTTTCTCGCTCATTTTTCTAAATAAAAGCCTGAAACTATGTCTAAAGACTGACACCTTGAGGAAGCGATAGGAAAAGGAATCTGGTTGATATCCCTTTAAATGGAGTAAAGGCAGGCTATGGAACATGGAGTTTTCAAAATAGAAGCCACTTCTAGGTTTGATTTTCCTCGGGGTTTTGCCTGCAATATCAGTTCTGTTATACTCACAAACAATATTTTGACAGTTTTGGAAACTTTAGAGTGTTTTCTATCCAATACTAATAATACTATGTATTTATTAGCAACTGAGACTGAGGAGCAGGCTGTTTTAGTTTGGACAACATATTCATCCAAGCTACTCAATACCCCCCCCCCCCCCCCAGCCATAAGAAGTTAACCAGGTAGGCCAGTTGAGAACAAGTTCTCATTTACAACTGCGACCTGGCCAAGATAAAGCAAAGCAGTGCGACACAAACAACAACACATAGTTACACATGGAATAAACAAACGTACAGTTAATAACACAATATAAAAAGTCTATATACAGTGTGTGCAAATGCCGTGAGGAGGTAAGGCAATAAATAGGCTATAGTAGCGAAGTAATTACAATTTAGCAAATTAACACTGGAGTGATAGATGTGCAGATGATGATGTGCAAGTAGAAGTACTGGTGTGTAAAAGAGCAAAAAAGTACATTTAAAACAATATGGGGATGAGGTAAGTAGATTGGATAGGCTATTTACAGATGGGCTGTGTACAGCTGCGGCGATCGGTAAGCTGGTCAGATAGCTTATGCTTAAAGTTAGTGAGGGAGATATAAGGCTTCAGCGATTTTTGCAGTTTGTTTTTTGCAATCATTGGCAGCAGAGAACTGGAAGGAAAAGCGGCCAAAGTAGGTGTTGGGTTTGGGGATGACCAGTGAGATATACCTGCTGGAGTGTGTGCGACAGGTGGGTGTTGTTATGGTGACCAGTGAGCTGAGATAAGGCAGAGCTTCACCTACCAAAGACTTATAGATGACCTGGAGCCAGTGGGTCTGGCAACTAATATGTAGTGAGAGTCAGCCGACGAGAGCATACAGGGCGCAGTGGTGGGTGGTATATGGGGCTTTAGTGACAAAACAAATGGCACTGTGATCGACTGCATCCAGTTTGCTGAGTAGAGTGTTGGAGGCTATTTTGTAAATGACATTGCCGCAGTCGAGAATCGGTAGGATAGTAAGTTTTACGAGGGTAGCGTGAGTGAAGGAGGCTTTGTTGCAAAATAGGAAGCCGTTGACTAAAATAAGAGTGTGCAAAGCTGTCATCAAGGCCAAGGTTGGCTACTTGAAAGAATCTCAAATATAAAATATATTTTGATTTAACACTTTTTTTGTTGGTTACTACATGTTTCCATATGTGTTATTTCATAGTTTTGATATCTTCTATTATTCTACAATGTAGAAAATAGTAAAAATAAAGAAAAACCCCTTGAATGAGTAGGTGTGTCAACTTTTGACTGGTACTATATATACACACACACACAGTTCTGATTTCAAAATGTCAGCATTCAAAAGAAAAAGCCTCTCATCAAGCAAGACCTGTCTCAACCAATAAAGCACAGGTGGGCTCTACCATGCTCAGTTTTCTAACCACCCCCCTTACACGCACACACTACCCAAATGAATGGACGTGACAGCAAGGCAGAATGGCACATTCCAGACGAGCACTGGGTCATGATACATACAGTTGAAGTCGGAAGTTTACATACACTTAGGTTGAAGTCATTAAAACACATTTTTCTACCACTCTACACATTTCTTGTTAACAAACTATAGTTTTGGCTAGTCGGTTAGGACATCTACTTTGTGCATGACACAAGTGCATGACGCGTTCTGTCTCCTAGAGATTAATGTACTTTGGTGCGAAAAGTGCAAATCAATCCCAGAACAACAGCAAAGGACTTTGTGAAGATGCTGGAGGAAACAGGTACAAAAGTATCTATATCCACAGTAAAACGAGTCCTATATCGACATAACCCGAAAGGCCGCTCAGCAAGGAAGAAGCCACTGCTCCAAAACCTCCATAAAAAAGCCAGACTACGGTTTGCAACTGCACATGGGGACAAAGATCATACTTTTTGGAGAAATGTCCTCTGGTCTGATGAAACAAAAATAGAACTGTTTGGCCATAATAACCATTGTTATGTTTGGAGGAAAAAGAGGGAGGCTTGCAAGCCGAAGAACACCATCCCAACTGTGAAGCACGGGGGGTGGCAGCATCATGTTGTGGGGGTGCTTTGCTGCAGGAGGGACTGGTGCACTTCACAAAATAGATGGCATTATGAGGATGGAAAATGATGTGGATATTTTGAAGCAACATCTCAAGACATCAGTCAGGAAGTTAAAGCTTGGTCGCAAATGGGTCTTCCAAATGGACAGTGACCCCAAGCATACTTCCAAAGTTGTGGCAAAATGTCTTAAGGACACAAAGTCAAGGTATTGGATTGGCGATCACAAAGTCCTGTGGGCAGAACTAAAAAGTGAACTGAAAAAGCGTGTGCGGGCAAGGAGGCCTACAAACCTGACTCAGTTACACCAGCTCTGTCAGGAGGAATGGGCCAGAATTCACCCAACTTATTGTGGGAAGCTTGTGGAAGGCTACCCGAAACGTTTGACAGAAGTTAAACAATTTAAAGGCAATGCTACCAAATACTAATTGAGTGTATGTAAACTTCTGACCCACTTGGAATGTGATGAAAGAAATAAAAAACTGAAATAAATGATTCTCTCTACTATTATTCTGGCATTTCACATTCTTAAAATGAAGTGGTGATCCTAACTGACCTAACGATTAAATCAGGAGTTGTGAAAAACTGAGTTTAAATGTATTTGGCTAAGGTGTATGTAAACTGTATTGACCAACATGGTATGTCCATTTTGGTGAATATATAGATTGGCGGAGAAAATAAAGGAACATCATAGCAGTTGCCTCGAGGCAGATGAACACTTTGCCCCTAAACACTGTCCACTAACCTTTTGGCGATGCAGGGGCACAAACTTCCCCGCGTGGGCCTTTCTTTGTTGAAGCAGGTAAGGGAGCATTCTCTCCCCCGAACAATGCAGTGGACACTAGGGTTGTATCCAGAACCCCAGCAGTGACACAACTTCTGTGCTACATCCAGGAACATTTAGCTGTGCAGTCATTTTCTCTCCAAGTCCGGGGAAAGTGTCAGAGCACATCCTCCACAGGCTCCGGAGAGAGCTCGGTCATAATCAATTCAGTGTCAGTCAATGTAACTGTAGGAGGTTTGCACAGATGCGTACAGCCTTGAGCCTCCAGCCAACGAGCTACACTTCCACTACACTTCCTCCCCAGTTACACTAACACACAGGTGTTGGAGCATGCTAGATAGAGGCGACCACCTGTGCTAATTAGTTGTCTTCCATCGCAAACAATGTGTGTTACGAGCCTTGGGGCACTAAACAAAACTCCCACGGCCAGACGATACCTTCATGAATAGACACTAAAGGTAGTTTGCCTCTATGAATGGGCTCAGTTGGAGTAGGCCTATGTGTCACAATGTATAAGACTGAAGATGCTGCGATACATAGTTCAACCCCAGCCTTGCTCTACATACAGTAAGTACCATTAGGCCTGTCACCTTCTGCACTTCTGTCAGTCTGTGTGTGGGCTACTCAGAGAGGTGGGGGGTTCGTGCTGTTGCAGTGGTGACGGATCTCAGATACTGTTTCACGATGCAAGTTTCCCTTTCACTGGATGATTGGCCCTATTAGTGTATGGTTGAGTGTATGGTTGAGAGCGTGTGTGTGCATGCAGATGGGAGTTGGGATTAGAAAGCATTATTTAGCACTTACAGCGTTGCAGAATAATGCCTTTCCCTCCCCTCCCCCCATCTCTCTCCCCATCTCACGCTCCCTCTTTGTGCACCCACACCTGTGTTATAAATAGTGATGCGTGTTATTGGGGCGAGGCTGCAGGCTGAGACTCCTTTTAAGTCTCATCACAGAAAATCACCCACCAGACCATCAGGATTACACACAGCCAGACACCAGGCCTCTCTTGCTTCCCCCCCCCGCTACAGGCACGTGTGCCAGTGTGTGTGACTAACTTGGCCGATGTTCTGAAGCAGCTGTAGCCAGAGTGTATGGTCGTTGAGTGAACGTTGCCCCCCCCCCCCCAGCAGCTGGCCAAGAAAAATGAGCAGCTTGTTTAGCATTTCAAAGCTCTTTCTTTTTCTCTTTCTCATTCTCTCTTACTCTATTTCCTTCAGTCTCAATGAAGACCTGAACAAAATGAACAAATTGAACATGATGTTCAATTTAAATTGCCGGTTAACATGCAAAAAAGGACAGAGCGTGTTAAACCAACTGAAGAACAAACAGAAAGAAACCGACAGACTGAGCATCAGAGAGAACTGAGAAGAAAGAGTGAAAGGGAGAGAGGGATGTTAAATATTGGGTCTGAGTTATTACTCTAATGTAATAGTTATTACCTACACACTGACAACCCTTCTCCTCCCATTAAGGCCTGTGGTAGGTGATGACTGAATAACATGGTGATATCTAGGGTTGTGCTGATTAATTAAAATGATTAAATCGAATATTGTGATATTTCACATTGATGAAATTTCGTGACGTTCAATATGATATATCGTGAAGACTATTTGAACTTTTACAAATCAAAACGACTCAGTTTTATCAGTTAGGCTGTATCAATATGTTGAAAATTAAGTCAAAATGTATTAACTAAACCATATTTTTTTCTCCATACTAGGATTATTTAATGAGAATGTGACTATAATATCGTAAATAAGCACAAAAGTTGCACAGGCTGGATGTATCTAGTCAATAACAGCGCAAAATGATTATTTGGGATATCGCGATATTTGGAGTAGCATATCGTAGAAGAGACCCAAGTATTGCCCAACCCTAGTGATACCCAGATGTCAGATGTCTCTGCCTTAGGCCGCACCCGTTAGATGGTACTGCTCCACGGGTCTTCTTTAGGGGAGAGAGAGATTTGGATCTCTGCCTCTAAGTACCAAGTCTTAGTGTGAAAGAGCAAAATATCATGATCTGATGATCCCATATATCCAGTGGAAACATCATAAAACAACTAAACATTTTTCCTTTGTGCAAAAACAGCTGTCTGTCCCGAGCTCACTGATGCAGGAAACTCTGAAGGCCCAGAATAGGCTAGATACAATGTTACAAGTACACTAGTGACAGCTTCGGGCCGGATCCACACTGAAAATATATATATTGGATTTAATATTGTGTGTTTTAATTAACTACATTTTAATAATATTTATTGTGGGTAATTCAACACTTTCAGACTTTCTACTACTTTTCTGCAAGTATATTTATATATTAGTATTAAGTAGTTTGTTGTGCTATGAGGTATAATGGATAATAATGAACAGATATCAAAATTGTCGTTCAACGATGAGACCACCCATTCCCACCATCAACAAGGTCACGTGCACAACTGCTCGCAACCCTTAATGCTAGAGGCACATGCAGCATCATACAATGCTTGCAGTTCTACCTCCACTGACTGCTAGTGGAATGAGCACTGTGTTCAGCAATGCCTGCTAAAGTGGGTTAAAAGGGCAAAGAATAGAAGACATCATTTTTTGGGGAACATTAAGACATGATCACACAAAGTAACTGATCAAGGATATTATAATAACAGTTTTGGAATTGATACAATTCAGTTGGATCTAAGCCGTCTTTTAGATTTTGGACTTAATATGTTAGTGCAGTGCTTCAACCCTGTTCCTGGAGAAACCTCCTGTAGGTTTTGGCTCCAACCCGAATCTAGCTCACCTGATTGAAATAATTAGCTGAATCAGGTTAGTTACAACTGGGGTTGGAGTGAAAACCTTCAGGAGGGTAGTTCTCCAGGATCAGGGGTGGAGAGCCCAGTATTACTGTATGTGAAACACAAGTTCCTCCTAAGGAGCCACCCTTTTTTTTACATTTTCACCTAAAATGACATACCCAAATCTAACTGCTTGTAGCTCAGGACCTGAAGCAAGGATATGCATATTATTGGTACCATTTGAAAGGAAACACTTTGAAGTTGGTGGAAATGTGAATGGAATGTAGGAGAATATAACACACCGCCTATGAAGTCTTTATGAAATAATTGCCTCCACGTTTCTATATTGCCTAGGCTACTTTGAAGCAAGGTAAGACATGCTTCATAATATGTTTTCAAACAATTAGGCCTAAGTATGTTTTCAAAATGCATAGCTCATTGTAAAGTGGTGGGTGATGTGCTGATAGACTGCCTATCGTTGCCTTCACTTGAATGGGAGGCGTGCATCAATTACCAAATAAAAATAGCTATTTTTAATTGTGGCCATCAAAACCGTTTTTAACACTTGATTGCATTTAGAATTGTTGCGCGATGACTGGGCTTATAAAAGCACATGTTTCACCCAGCAGCAACCAGCTGAGGAGCTGCAGCAGAACCCCCCCCCCAAAATAGTCTCTGTAGGCCTATGCTGTGTGCGTGGGACAGTTGTATTGGATAAATGATTCATGACGACTAACAAAAATACACATGCCAATTTAATTCCATAAAATTATGCAAATTAACCAGTAGACCGATAAGCATGATGGTCAAACGTATGTGTGATTTGTCTCGTCTGTCTGTTTGTCTGTGTGAAAGCCTTCTCTGTGTAGTATTCCTACTTGCCACTAACACTATCTGCATTGATGGAGACAGTGTGCTGAGTCGTACATTGTCCAAGTGAACGTTGGGTCAACATGGCATCCCTCTTTAGTAGAAATAGGAGATGTGGGGAAAAGGGAGGATACCTAGTCAGTTGAACAATTGAATGCATTCAACTCAAATGTGTCTTCCGCATTTAACCCAACCCCTCTGAATCAGATAGGTGCGGGGGCTGCCTTAATCAACATCCATGTCATCGGTTACTGGCCCAACGCTCCTACCCGCCAGGCTACCTACCCGCCTCTAAGGGCTAAGGTCATGTGTTTGTGTGGCTGATGTGTACGTTTCTCACGGTTTCAGGAAGTGAAGAGGCATGAAACGATCCTGCTGGATTGTGTAGACAGTTCTATTCTCTCGCTCTCTGAGGGAGGGAGATACAGCGTGCATTAGTGTGTGTTTCTGCAGGTCTAGTTGCTAAGTGTGTGAGACTGCATCATGGCTGCTGGAATAATTACTACTGTTTAACCTTTTCTCTGACACACAAACAATTGACCAAGTGAGTGTACTTTCTTTTTCAGCATAGCATTCATCCACTGTCTCATTTTGACAGGTTCAGAACCAGCAGGCGTTTGGTATCGAGAGTCTGTCTGTTAGTGTTGGCTCAGCAGCATTAACACACCACAGACTCATCCAGCTGATCTTTTCATTGCCCGCCTGCCTTTCAGCACTGCAGCTACACTTACCACAGAAGCAGCTGACAGTAGTCAGCAGTAGAGTGAATTCTGCTGTGATAGTTAGAACAACTCTGTCATGTACTGTCTCCCAAGCGGGTTGGACAATGATCCAGACTAATATGGAAGAGTTCTTTTATTTTTTATTTTATTTAATCTTTATTTAACTAGGCAAGTCAGTTAATAACAAAAAACTATCCCAGCCAAACCCTAACCTGGACGACGCTGAGCCAATTGTGCACCGCCCTATGGGACTCCCAATCATGGCCATTTGTGATACAGCCTGGAATCAAACCAGGTTACACATTTAGCAAATGTATAACCTAGTTTCCCTGGGTCTTGTGTAAGGGATGGATCATGTTAATGACATGTGACTGTCTGTGAGGGAACTATAGGCTATAGGAACCAAGGGTTTAGGTGGCTAGGGAGAGTCAATCGGTTTATGGATATGAGTGGGATCGAGATTCAGTATCTGTCATTGTAAGTGTGAGTGAGAGTCAGGAAATAGGGACTGATTTTTGATTTTTTTACTTAAATGTATTATCTTGGCTTTGACACCCATGGATGATAAATGTGTGCTTGGTAGCAGGGGCTGAGGGTGGTGGTATGGCTACGACACCCACCACGGCACGCGACACCCACCACGGCACGCTAGGCAGGTCTGGTTATCCTTTAACAAGGAGTTAACACAGACTTTAACCCTGACACAGACATACACACACACACACACACTCCAGCGCACTTCAGTTTAAACCCACTTAAACAGGAGTAGGCCTCCCAATAATCCCAAGGGAATGGGCTGCTGTGCAATTTACTGTAGAGGAAGGAAAGGGAGGAGAGTTATATGTGAGTCTGTCTCTATTCCAGTTTATGTACCAATCGTCTTAAATAATCTAATTCATGGAAGTCAATGGCTGAGATTCAAACCCAGTCCCCACTGATGTTTAGTCATGTATGACTGTTAAAATGTGTGTATCATATCTTAGTAATATGATCATGTAATAACGTGTGTGTCAGGCTTAGTACAATGACCCTAACAGTGTGATCATCTTTTTTTGTACCTATATTTAACTAGGCAAGTCAGTTAAGAACAAATTCTTATTTTCATTGATGGCCTAGGAACAGTGGATTAACTGCCTGTTCAGGGGCAGAATGACAGATTTGTACCTTGTCAGCTCTGTACCTTGAACTTGCAACTTTTTGGTTACTAGTCCAATGCTCTAACCACTAGGCTACCCTGCCGCCCCAATCTCACCCCTTCTCTCCCCTCCTCATCTCTCTGTCCTCCCTCTAGGGGACAAGGATGGCAGTAAGGTGACGACGGTGGTGGCCACCCCAGGCCAAGGGCCCGACAGGCCCCAAGAGGTCAGCTATACAGACACCAAGGTGATTGGGAATGGCTCCTTCGGAGTGGTCTACCAGGCCAAGCTGTGTGACTCTGGAGAACTGCTGGCGATCAAGAAGGTTCTGCAGGACAAGCGGTTTAAGGTGAGCGAAACTGCAGTCACAGACACACACACACAGTTTCTCTGATCTCTCATGAAACTGTAACATCCTTCAATCATCTTTCAATCTTTTTCTTCTACCTTTTCTTTGTAACGGATGACTTTCATTCAGAGAGTGTGTCAGTGTGTTCATCTGTGAAGCATGACTCCATCCGTTCACACTACTGTTGTCTTGCCTTTTGTGAATGGATCACAGGCACCACGTTAGTAGAGCAGAGTGAGACAAACACACACACTAAGTGTCAGTCAGTTCACCACCACTCTCACTGACTACTACAGAAACAAACTCCTAAATCCAAAGCTGTTCATATCTGCTCAGTTGTATCAGTGAATGCAACGATGGCTGCTCTGTGTAGCATTGTGTGTGCGTGTGCGTGTGTCAAGTTCAGGATTGTCACCATAGTAACCAGATTTCTCCTGGGCCTCAGGATACCATCACTATCCCCATGTAGGTCTGTGAATAGGATTGACTGATGTGTTGTTGTTGTCCCTTAGAGGAGGGAACATGTCCCAGCTCCTTGTTGTGTTGACAGCCAGGCCTGTTGGTGATGTCACCATTAGAATGGTGGCACTGGCCAGTGTCCTGCTGCTAGCTGAGAGCCTGAGGACAAAGACACAGACAGACAGTCCTAGAGAGAGAGAGAGTCTTCTTTTCTCTATTTATATTAGCTACTAGCTTGGGATTTTCATTAATGTCACTAGCTTTGGAGTGTCATTTGTCAGGTCATTAGCTTTGGCTTTGGAGCAGTAGAGTAGAGTAGAGTACTGAACAGTTGGACAGAAGTGATATGTTGGTTTGAGGTATTGTCTTTTTCAGAGTACAACATAGGCTAAGATTAGCAGCCTAGCTAGCAGTCTCTGCCAGACAGGCTAAGATTAGCAGCCTAGCTAGCAGTCTCTGCCAGACAGGCTAAGATTAGCAGCCTAGCTAGCAGTCTCTGCCAGACAGGCTAAGATTAGCAGCCTAGCTAGCAGTCTCTGCCAGACAGGCTAAGATTAGCAGCCTAGCTAGCAGTCTCTGCCAGACAGGCTAAGATTAGCAGCCTAGCTAGCAGTCTCTGCCAGACAGGCTAAGATTAGCAGCCTAGCTAGCAGTCTCTGCCAGACAGGCTAAGATTAGCAGCCTAGCTAGCAGTCTCTGCCAGACAGGCTAAGATTAGCAGCCTAGCTAGCAGTCTCTGCCAGACAGGCTAAGATTAGCAGCCTAGCTAGCAGTCTCTGCCAGACAGGCTCGTAAGGCAATAGCAGACTTAGCTTCTAACACATTGTTTCTTACTCTTTAGGTGTTCTGTTTTCCCTTTATAGCAGCCAACCCCCATCTTTTTCTCTCTCGCCCTATGTAGGGGCTGTTAGGAAGAGTGAACTCGATGACTGTTGAGCGCTAAGTCTCCTCACATGACTGCTACACACACACACACACACACACACACACAGAAAGTATTCAGACCACATTTTGTTATGTTACAGCCTTATTCGAAAATGGATTAAGAACATTTTTATTTAATCAATCTACACATAATACCCCATAATGAAAAAGCAAAAACTGTTTTATTTGTTTGCTAACTTATTACAAATTAAAAACAGGAATAACTTAATTACATAAGTATTCAGACCCTCGAAATTGAGCCCAGGTGCATCCTGTTTCCATTGATCATCCTTGATGTTTCTACAACTTGATATGAGTCCTGTGGTAAATTCAATTGATTGGACATGATTTGGAAAGGCGCACATTTGTCAATATACGTTCCCACAGTTGACAGACAGTGCATGTCAGAGCAAAACCCAAGCCATGAGGTCGAAGGAATTGTCCTTAGAGCTCCGAGACAGGATTGTGTTGAGGCCCAGATCTGGGGAGGTGACCAAGATCCCACTCTGACAGAGCTCCGGAATTCCTTTGTGGAGATGGACAAACCTTCCAGAACAACAACCATCTCTGCAGCACTACCAATCAGGCTTTTATGGTAGAGTGGCCACACCTCAATAAAATGCACATGACAGCCCGCTTGAAGTTTGCAAAAAGGCTCCTAAAGGACTATCAAACCATGAGAAACAAGATTCTTTGGTCTGATGAAACCAAGATTGAACTCTTTGGCCTGAATGCCAAGTGTCACGTCTGGAGGAAACCAGGCACCGCTCATCACCTGGCCAATACCATCCCTACGGTGAAGCATGGTGATGGCAGCATCATGCTTTGGGGATGTTTTTCAGCAGCAGGGACTGGGAGATTAGTCAGGATCAATGGAAAGATAAACGGAACAAAGTACAAAGGGATTCTTGATGAAAACCTGCTCCAGAGCGCTCAGGACCTCAGACTGGGGGCGAAGGTTCACCTTCCAACAGGACAACAACCGAAAGCACACAGCCAAGACAATGTAGGAGTGGCTTTCGGACCATAATTTTCACTTGTCTGACCGCTTGCATGATGATGAGTTTCTCACACGACTGGCCTATCTGGGTGTTGTTTTTTCTTACCTGAATGATCTGAATCTTGGATTACAGGGACTCTCCGGCAACTATATTCAATGTGCGGGACAAAATTGAGGTTATAATTAAGAAGTTGGAGCTCTTCTCTGTCTGCATTAACAAGGACAACCAAATCACAAGTCTTTCCATCATTGTATGATTTTTTTTGTGTGCAAATTAACTCAAGAATATGGACAATGTCAAATGTGATATAGCGAAGCACCTGAGTGAATTGGGTGTGCAATTACGCAGGTACTTTCCCAAAACGAACGAAACAAACAACTGGATTCGTTATCCCTTTCATGCCCTGTTTCCAGTCCACTTACCAATATCTGAACAAGAGAGCCTCATCGAAATTGCAACAAGCAGTTCTGTGAAATTTGAATTTAATCAGAAGCCACTGCCAGATTTCTGGATAGGGCTACGCTCAGAGTATCCTGCCTTGGCAAATCGCGCTGTTAAGACACTGATGCCCTTTGCAACCACGTATCTATGTGAGAGTGGATTCTCTGCCCTCACTAGCATGAAAGCTAAATACAGGCACAGACTGTGTGTGAAAAATTATTTAACTCTGCAATGTTGGGTTTTATTGGAGAGTTATGTACATCCTTTCAAGCACACCCTTCTCATTAACCTGTGGTGAGTTATTCACAATTTTCGATTAACAAATAAGGTTTTTATATGTAAGATGGCTAAATAAAGAGCAAAATGATTGATTATTATTATTTGTACCCTGGTCCTATAAGAGTTCTTTGTCATTTCCCACGAGCTGGGTTGTGACAAAAACTTAAGAATGAGTGTATCGAATAGTGTGTGTGTGGCAGGCTTACAATGATGGCAAAAACCATTTGAGAGTACGCTGACCCTGGTGCTAGAGGGGGTACGCAGCTGGAGGTTGAATGTTTGTGGTGGTGCGTAACTATAAAACGTTTGGGAACCATTGATCTACACTGACTGAAGTGGATTTAACAAGTGACATCAATAAGGGGTCATACGTAGCTTTCAACTGTGTTCACCTGGTCAGTCTGTCATGGAAAGAGCTTAATTTTTTGTTCACTCAGTGTATTCTGTCAATAAAAAAACAAGTGCCATTTAAGATAAGAAAACACCTTGGAATACAATCTTCAAAAAGGCAGTAACCTCAGCAGTGATGCTTGTTTGTAGTAGCCTTAGGTTGTGCAATGGCATAGCCTTGTTATGTTCATTTAGCAGACAAGACACTCTAATTTTCCGAGCCGTTATCACAGTCAAGACACACCTATTTTATCTTTTTATATATAAAAAAACATTACCTATTATAACAGAATAAAATGGAACAAAATATTTTTCAAAATGAAAAAAAGTTATCACTGCGAAGTGATGCGCATCTAGCTTCTGGAACAGTTTTTCTCAAAAAGTGATCTTTTAAAACAGGGCTCTGTTAGGCGAGTTGAAAGACAATTTCTTCAGGGTTACAAACCAAAATGTGTTTTCTTTTTGACATGCAGTCGTGCAATTTTGTTTATTCTTCCTGTTCTTTGGAGTTTTAAACATAGATGAACAATTCCACATTAAAAAGTGTATGTTGATGAATTATTGCGACGACATCTGTCTGGTGAGTAGGCTTAATGATTCTGATGAAAATACTCTCTTTGTCTTTATCAAACTAATGTTGTAGCCTTGTTTCAGTGTGGCACCTGTCTACTGTATGTTTAGGGGGGGTTATAGCCTAGGCCAGGGGTCACCAAACTTTTCCCAAATTATGTCTGGGTTTAGATTATATATTGGTTACAATGGTTCATGGAGGTTATTTGGTCTGGGAGAACTGTATGTGTAATTCCCCTTTTAATTGTGCTACTGGCCCTTTTAATTGTGCTACTGGCCCTTTTAATTGTGCTACTGGCCCTTTTAATTGTGCTACTGGCCCTTTTAATTGTGCTACTGGCCCTTTTAATTGTGCTACTGGCCCTTTTAATTGCGCATTTAGCGAGTGAGGAATATGCCATCTAATGTGCTGATCTAGCAATGGTTCTGTACTGTTGCTGCTCATTTCATGGCAAAGTTAGCAAATAAAATATACTTACTCAAGATATACTTCTGCCAGGTAAGCCTACTTTGCAGTTAACATTTGATTGAGAAGGTTTTGGGGAAAGTATTTCTGTCAACCCACAAGACGGTTATCACATCAACTGGCTACACATGGAGCGATAGAGAAACGTGCGCACCACACAGACAGGGGCAATGTTACTAGAAATTAATTGACAGATAATGTTAGGTTTGGCTTAAGCCAATAGTGGCTAACCAGGGGTGGGATAATGTCAATGTTGCTTACATTAGATCATAGCCGGGAGCTTGCGGTGTCTGATACTGTGAGATGTGTTTATGACAGTTTGCGGTGGAACATGTGAAAAGTTTGGTGAGCCACTCATAGGTGGGCTGCGAGCTACTGGTAGATCACGATCGACCTGTTGGAGACCCCTGGCACTAGCAGTTGGCAAAGTAGCTTAAAGGGATACTTTGAGATTTTGGCAGTGGGGCCCTTTATCTACTTCCCCAGAGTCAGGTGAACTCGTGGACACCATTTTATGTCTGCATCCAGTATGAAGGAAGTTAGAGGAAGTTTTGCGAGCCATTGCTAACTAGCTTGCAGATACCCATAGACTTCCAGTCATTGCGCCAGTGCTAGTTAGCAATTGTGTTAGCGCTAGTTAGCAACTTCCTTAAAAATGCACGCAAAGACATAAAAATGTTATCCACAAGTTCATCTGACTCTGGGGAAGTAGATAAAGGGCCTCATTGCCAAAATCTCTAAGTATCCCTTTAAGCAGAAAATAGACAGGATGCAATTATTCCAAAACTGCAGCTCATTGTTGGAACACATTTTTTCCTACTTCAATCAACCAGTCCATTTTGAATGTGTGATAAAACTGTTTTTATTTGTAGCTTGTGTATCACATCAGTTAGATAGGTTTTCTGAATAGGCATTTATTTCTGTAGGCCTATGGAAGCTTGCGTGCACACTCAGCAGCATGCGTGTATAGAAGGAGTGGTCGGAACACAAATAAGTGAGACATGAAAGGGAATTTAGGTCGAAGAACTGTGTGATGCTTGGCTTGGTTTCTTTTTTGTTGTGGCCTGCCAATGTACATGTACAAATGGAACACTCGAGTCAAAACAAATGAATGTTGTCTTCAAGACATTTCAGTTGCCCGTTCGGGCAGGCACAAAGCACATTCCACCAAATAGTTTTACAGTATTTGAAAATGTTTTTATCCCTGGATAAAGATAGAGTTTTGACGTCCGTTCAAGTACTTGATTACTCATGCCCATCCCTAGTGCGTGTGTTTGTAGGATGTTCTGATGTGTGTGTACTCTGCTTTACCATCCTGTTAGTGTCACTGTCTGTATGACAACTTCCATGTTGGTTGTGTGTCATGATGTCACTGTGGTTTACCAGTCTCTGTCTCTATCCTCACCATGTCTCTGTCCCAGTGCAGTATATGACAGGTCAGCAGTAATGACTGCAGTGCCATCTTCTGCTCTGCTCTGCTCCATATGGCACTACCGTTCTTTCCTCTCCCTGGCGCTGGGAAAGAGGGCGTTGCCTGTTTGCAATGCATGCTTGTCTGCTGGCCTGTCTCTGTCTGTGAGAAACAGGAAACCACATTGGAGGATGGTGATGATGTCACTGGCTAGTTGAGGGGGTGTCTCAATGGTAGATGAGATTAAAGTAGTAGGCTAACATTGCTCATACGTGTCTATCCATACAGTACTCTATGTACCATATGCACATTATGTACCATATGTATCATATGCACCCCATGTTCCCTGTGCGCCCTATGCACCCTGTGTATCATATGCACCATATGTTCCCTATGCACCCTATGTACCCTATGTGCCCTATGTGCCCTATGCACTCTATGCAGGTAGTTTGTGTTTGTCAGAATATAAGATGGTTTTGTGTCTGTCAGTGTACTGCCCGCTCAGTGGTCCTGTTCTTCCTTAGTTACAGGATTACATCCAAGTCATTCCCAACCTTCACTCCCAGTCACCCTCAAATGTCTGCGCATCCCAGGGACATTTCTGTAGTTCTGTTGAACACGTCTGTCTTTTCCGCTTTCTCTCTCTCTGCATTCCACTGTGGATCAGAGCTGTGAGCTGTGGCTACTCATCCTCTGTGGGTGGCTACTCATCCTCTGTGGGTGGCTACTCATCCTCTGTGGGTGGCTACTCATCCTCTGTGGGTGGCTACTCATCCTCTGTGGGTGGCTACTCATCCTCTGTGGGTGGCTACTCATCCTCTGTGGGTGGCTACTCATCCTCTGTGGGTGGCTACTCATCCTCTGTGGGTGGCTACTCATCCTCTGTGGGTCGCTACTCATCCTCTGTGGGTGGCTACTCATCCTCTGTGGGTGGCTACTCATCCTCTGTGGGTGGCTACTCATCCTCTGTGGGTGGCTACTCCTTCTTTTGGCCTGTTTGACCTGGAGTTCTCCAGATTGAGGGCCAGTAATTATCGTATATTGATGGGAGTCAAATCTCTGCTGTGTTTCTGTAATCTAACCTGACTCTATATCTGCTGTAGACCTCGGTGTTGTACTTCTCATGCTGTATCCTGTTGAAACAGTAAGTAGTATTGACTGACATCTGTCTGTCTCTCTCCCCGTCAGAACCGCGAGCTGCAGATCATGAGGAAGCTGGACCACTGCAACATCGTTCGTCTGCGCTACTTCTTCTACTCCAGCGGAGACAAGGTCCCTCTGCCTGTCTGTGTCCCTCTGCCTGTCTGTGTCCCTCTGCCTGTCTGTGTCCCTCTGCCTGTCTGTGTCCGTCTGTCTGTGTCCGTCTGTCTGTCTGTGTCCGTCTGTCTGTCTGTGTCCCTCTGTCTGTCTGTGTCCCTCTGTCTGTCTGTGTCCCTCTGTCTGTCTGTGTCCCTCTGTGTCGGTCTGTGTCCCTCTGTGTCTGTCTGTTTATCCGTATGGCTGTTTGTCTGAATGTCCTGTTCCGTCTGAGTATTCCTTCTCTGAGTATTCATAACCCATGAATGGTTGAGTTCGTATAAACTGTAATTCGCATGGTGATAGGGAGAGCACTGACAAATATAGACCACACTTGTGTGTCCAATCTGTCAGGGTGCACGTATGCAGCACTCACAGAATCAGGTCCATGACAATGGGGTAATGGATCCTCCCACATAGGAAACCTAGTCTGGACTGGAGTTGGGGTGCCCATGCGTGAGGATTAGGGAGAGATGCTGGGGGAGAGGGGAGAATGCACGGAGCAGGGGGGTTGCCTGACTAAAGGCCACCTGCTAATTTTAGGAAACACCAGCTGCTAGGGGCCCTCTTGTGAGCCTCACTCTTCTCGTCTCTCTTCTCCATCTCCTCTCATTTCCTCCTACCCCCTTATTCCTCTCTGTTCTAATTGTGGATATCTGGCATAGGGTGATTCGGTTGGAGATTAAAGCTTTCTCTACATTAGATTTTATGGACGGGATACCCGATACAAATCTTACTTACTGTTAGGTTTACAGTTAAAATCCTCCCTCACATTTATGCTTTATAGGAATTAATTCAGTCCATTCTAAGTTCATTTTTAATAAGTTTAGAATTCAACCCCAAACTAATGAATAAAGATTACTGACCTTATCTTGCAGCTGAGAATTCAATGTAGGTTGGATCTTGTCACCGCCTTTGTCGTGTACCAGTTCGCCACCGGCCTGAAATGGACCCTCAATTTCAGAGGTCAGGTCTTTATCTTACGGATCTCTGATCCGCCCGTGCACTGTTTTCAGCAGTTCCTTGGGACGACAGAGGCAGGTATTGAGATCTGGCTCAAAGGACCAGGACCAGTTGTCATGAGAATTGTTATCCCAATGTTCTAACTGAACTATTTTATAGCTTTGACCAATTCCCCTGAGGTTGTAAGGCCCTGGTTAATAGAAGAATTTGACAAAGTCTCAGAATTCTGCAAAAGGTTAGTTCTTTATTCAGAGAGTACTCTGAAGTCAAAAATGCAAACAGTAATTTTATAACTCCCACCTACACACACACACACACAGTTTATCACTTTTCTACCAGCCTGGCAGTTTCTAGCCATTCCTCTCCTCCCTAGATTAGAGGGGTCTTGGAAGGGCCCTCTTTCCTGTTGTCACAAGTCGACAGTTCAGTTGGCCTTGAATGTCTCAACTCTACCCAGCTCATATTGCAAAATAGTAACACAATGGTCTAGTCACACACATTATTCAATTATGACTCTAACTAATTTCATATAATTATATGATTTCAGGGTGGAATTCTTTAATCATTACTTTAAACATATACATTCCTTTATCAGTTAGCATTAGCGTAGCGCAAGCAGTAGATATAGTGTTAGCAGTAGCAATAGTGTTGGTAACAGCAGTAGCGTTAGCTGTTAGCAGTAGTATTAGTATCAGCAGTAGCGCTAGCTGTAGCAAAAGTATTAGTAGTAGCAGTAACTTTAGCTGTTAGCAGTAGTATTAGTTGCAGCAGTATTGTTTTATTTAACATTTATCTAGGAAAGTCAGTTTAAAAACAAATTCTTATTTACAATGACGGCCTACTGGGGAATAGTGGATTAACTGCCTTGTTCAGGTTGCAAAACAACATATTTTTAGCTCAGGGATTCAATCCAGCAACCTTTCGGTTACTGGCCCAACACTCTAACCACTAGGCTACCTGCCTCCCCAGCGGTAGTGTTAGTAAAAGCAGTAGTAGGAACAGTAGAGTTAGCTGTTAGCAGTAGTTTTAGTAGTAGCAGTAGCGCTAGCTTTAGCAATAGTAATTAGTAGCAGCAGTAGTGTTAGTAGCAGCAGTAGTGCTAGCTGTAGCACTAGTATTAGTAGCTGAACTGGTGTTAGGAGCAGTAGTATTAATAGCAGCAGTAAAATTAATAGTATTAGTAGTATTAATAGCAGCAGTAGTATTAGTAGCAGCAGTAGCACTATATGTTGCAGTAGTGTTAAAGCAGCAGTAGCATTTGCTGTTAGCAGTAGCACAGTTAGCAGTAGTGTTAGGATTATGTGGGGTTATGCAAGGTCTGGAATCTGGACTGATTGAACACTTCTCTGGTTCACTCTTAACTCACGTACACAACACACCTCAAACACAGTTCAAGGGCTCTATTTTTGGCTGGCGTTAAGGTGGCGCTAGTGTCAAACGCACGTTAGTTTGCAATTTCGTCATGTAAAAACTGCCGCACTGGCATTTTCCAGCCATAACGCCAGGTTCCTCAATTTCACCGTTTAATATCAGCAAGCTTGTGCTCAGATGGGAGGGGTGGATATATTTGAAGTGTGTCCTTAAAAACATAAGCCAAAGTGCTAATTCAGGCAGCGCTG
The DNA here is from genome assembly GCF_045791955.1 of Oncorhynchus clarkii lewisi. Taxonomy (NCBI): domain Eukaryota; kingdom Metazoa; phylum Chordata; class Actinopteri; order Salmoniformes; family Salmonidae; genus Oncorhynchus; species Oncorhynchus clarkii. Next base: position 25,810,759 of record NC_092168.1, on the reverse strand, counting down.
GCAAGGGTATTTAAACCAACCAAAGCAGATTTTAGCAGTAACGCAGTTGGTAATGGCATGAATTTTGACAGCAGAAATCTGTGATGCACACTGCCCATATGCGCATGGAACAAGATGTGTTTTCGGTGCCTGTATACTTCATGAAACATTTAATGTTTTTTTCCCCATTTTGCTTTATTTGATTAAAAACCAAGCATAGCCTTGTCTGCTTGGGGATTTGATCCAGAAACCTTTCGGTTACTGGCCCAACGCTCTAACCACTAGCGTGTTTGGCTTGTGAGACCGCTTGGAAATAATTGTTAAAACACTGTAAATACACAACTTAAAGCAACCACATATTTAGCCATGGCGCACGTTCTGATTGGCCAGTGAGGGGCCAAGCCTTGACACACCCACAACTTATTTGTTCATCTACACTACCGGTCAAAAGTTTTAGAACACCTATTCATTCAAGGGCTTTTATTTATTTTACTATTTTATTTTTACTATTTTACTTGTAGATAATAGTGAAGACATCAAAACGATGAAATAACACATTGAATCATGTAGTAACCAAAAAAGTGTTACACACATCAAAATATACTTTATATTTGTCACGTCTGCTCCTCCCCTCCGGCGTACGATTATGCACACCTGGCACTCATCATTACGCGCACCTGTTAGTCATAATGATTCACACCGGGACTCCATTAATCATTTCCTCCCCTTTATACGTCACTCTCCCAGGTTCACTCAGCAGTTGGTATTGTTCTTGTGTATCGGGGTACTGCCTTATGTCTTATGTCTTGGTTTTGTTGTTTTATTAAAACGTTTCCCCTGCACCTGCTTCCTACTCACTGCCCCATCATTACAATATTTGAGATTCTTCATAGTAGCCACCTTTGCCTTGATGACAGCTTTGCACAACCTTGGCATTCTCTCAACCAGTATTCTCTAAACCAGGAGTTCCCACATATGCTGAGCACTTGTTGGCTGCTTTTCCCTCGCTCTGCAAACCCGATTCATCCCAAACCATCTCAATTTGGTTGAGATCAGGGGATTGTGGAGGCCAGGTCATCTGATGCAGCACTCCATCACTCTTGGTCAAATAGCCCTTACACAGCCTGGAGGTGTGTTGGTTCATTGTCCTGTTGAAAACAAATTATAGTCCCACTAAGCCCAAACCAGATGGCAATGCTAATATCTTTATATGTCTTTGACAGGATGCCAGGCTCATGCTTTTTAGCAGTGCTCTAGTCTTCCTAGTTGAATATGTACAGACTTGTAGTGTGAATTATTCTGAAATGAGTGCTAGTGCTCCCTCTCTCTCTCTGGGCTCTCTCTGTGCTATGTCTTTCACGCTCTCTCTTTCTGTAAATCCTTTTCTCTCTGTAAATTATGTTGAGGTGTGAGCACCATCACCTTAGCCTGTAAAAAACATTTATTGTCAGACTGGATGCCATGTTTTGGGGGGGTGTGGGTGTGTGTGTGTGCGTGCGTGCGACTGTATGTGTGTCTACGGTATGTGTGAGAAAGAGAAAAGGGTCAGTCCAGACAGATCCATTCTAGTAGACATAATTGTGTCAGATTGGCAGTCTCTTCAGACTCCATGATAACACTAGCTCACATGAACAGCCAGCTAGCTTCTCACGCTACAATCTGTCTCTTCTGGTTAGTTTGCTGACTGGCTCTGCTAACAGATGGAACAGGGAGAGGAGTCTAGTAGGTGAGAGAGAGAGGAAGCGGGAGAGAGTAGCAGAGGAGTGGAAGATGTGGAAAGTTGAGTTGGGTTACATGGCACTCATAGACCTGCCGCTTCGATCCGTCCTTCTTTGGTCACCTTCAGGGGCAGTATGGGATGAAGTCTGAGCTCAGAGATGAGGAACGGCTGGCATGTGACCTCATGGCAGACTGTTGACCTCAACCAATCAGATCAGAGGAAGAGGGATTGAGTGGTAGGCTTGCTATAGGGGTGGGGTGCAGCGCCCATCCCCCTGGTGCCCTCGGCAGGAAATGACATCACTGTCTACAGCAGTGAACGAGAGAGCGAGTCACTGATAGTCAAACAATAGTTACATTGTGCGTGTGTGTTGCTTAAACCCCCTCTCTGTTTCTGTGTTACAGAAGGATGAGGTGTATCTGAACCTGGTACTGGACTATGTTCCTGAGACGGTCTACAGAGTGGCCAGACACTACAGCCGAGCCAAACAGACCCTACCCATGGTCTATGTCAAGGTACCTGTGTGTGTGTGTGTGTGTGTGTGTGTGTGTGTGTGTGTGTGTGTGTGTGTGTGTGTGTGTGTGTGTGTGTGTGTGTGTGTGTGTGTGCGCGCGAGTGCACACTGTTTCCATCAAATGTGTCCTTGTCCTCTGCTCTCCATTTATAATGTGTGCATGTTCTCCTGTGTGTGTGTGTGTGTGTGTGTGTGTGTTGTAGTTATATATGTACCAGTTGTTCAGGAGTCTGGCCTACATCCACTCGTTTGGGATCTGCCATCGGGACATCAAACCCCAGAACCTGCTGCTGGACCCCGAGACGGCCGTGCTCAAACTCTGTGACTTCGGCAGGTCAGTTTAAACTATGTGAAAGAATCTGCAGTTCTCATTAGCTTTGATTGGCTTTGATGATGATGATTATGACAGTGATGGTCATAACATGGTGATGATATTGATGAGTATGATGATGAAGAGTGTGTGACTGACAGTATGTTGTGCTGATGTTGTGTCTCCAGCGCTAAGCAGCTGGTACGCGGAGAGCCCAACGTGTCCTACATCTGCTCTCGCTATTACAGAGCCCCCGAGCTCATCTTTGGTGCCACTGACTACACCTCTAGCATAGGTAGGCTAACTGCTAAACCCCCATTTAAATTAATATAATTACACCTCTAGAGCCTCTAGAGCAAGTATGCAAATCACAACATCTTCCTGTTTATGCTTCTACAGATGTGTGGTCAGCTGGTTGTGTGCTAGCAGAGCTGTTGCTAGGGCAACCAATCTTCCCTGGCGACAGTGGAGTGGATCAGCTGGTGGAGATCATCAAGGTACTGAAACCTGCCTGTCAGTTTTGGTGTTTGCCACCAAATTCTCTCTCTTTCATCGAATGAAAGTTGTCTCTCTCACTCTCGCTCTCTCCCTGTTGTTCGCAATTGACCCTCTCTTCACAGCTCACGCTCTCTGTCATCTTCTCTCCCTCCCTTGTCTCTTCCTCCCCCTGTCTCCACCTCACCCTCTTCTCCTCTGCTGTCTCTGTGCTGTAGGTTCTGGGGACCCCTACACGGGAGCAGATCCGAGAGATGAACCCCAACTACACTGAGTTCAAGTTCCCCCAGATTAAGGCACACGCATGGACTAAGGTGAGTCAACAGGTACAGGAACTATTTTACTACTCTACAATCCACCCCCTCCCCTAGCATCATTTCTCTGTGCTCGCCTCGTCAGCCTGCCAGGCATTCATCTCTGCCATCCCATTAAATCTGTATCCCCCAATTATGAAAATCAATTCACCTAGGAACTTCATGATGGGCCCCACCTAGATCTGTAAGGATTGGATAGGTGTAAGCAATTTGGTAACAACTCCACCTATCCAGTAGGCTAGCTGGGGTTTCTACCTAATTGCTTACAACCACCAGGTTCTTTTTAATCTGCAAGGGCACATGAAGAAGTCATCGGGGCCCGGTTTCCCAAAAGCATCTTAAGGCTAAGTTCATCTTTAGAACCTTCGTAGGAGCATCGTTAAATCTCAGAGCTGTTTACCAAAACCACTGTTATAAAACGTTGCACTTGAAAACACTCGTAATCTAACGCATGCCTCAGACCACTCGTAGAACAGCTAAGTGTGTTGTTAGATGCTTTTTGCCCTCCCGCATCACTTTACACACAGAAGATCTCTGCTAAACATAGAATCACATGGTTTATCGTCTCTCTGTGGCCACCGATAACTGCAGAACAAAGTTGATTACGAATACAAAGTTACCAATGTCTTTGCAATTGATACAAACTAAGCAACGTATAAAAAGATGCTTCAAATGAATGACTGCATTCAAATATAAACAGTAGGCTATAGGCCTTTTTCAATCATATTGAAATAATGTACATTTCATGCTCAATTCATTGCTATTTGTAGGTTACTGTCTGTAATTTATCTTAATATATTTCATGATGTGTAGCCTAAGGTGTGCAATGATGTGCCGATGTGCCATCCTCATGGTGGCGTTCCAGACTACACCTTGTGGTTGTTCTGTAGTACTGCAACCCCCCTAGCCACCCAGTATCAAATCAAATTGTATTAGTCACATGCGCCGAATACAACAGGTGTAGACCTTACAGTGAAATGCTTACTTACAAACCCTTAACCAACAATGCAGTTTTAAGAAAATACCTAAAAAAAAGTCAGAGATAAAAATAACAAATCATTTAAGAGCAGCAGTAAAATAACAGTAGCTGGGCTATATACATGGGGTACAGAGTTAATGTGCGGAGGGCACTGATGTCGAGGTAATTGAGGTAATATGTACATGTAGGCAGAGTTATTAAAGTGACTATGCATAGATACTAACAGAGAGTAGCAGCAGCGTAGAAGAGGGGGGCAACGGAATTAGTCTGGGTAGCCATTTGATTAGACGTTCAGGAGTCTTACGGCTTCGGGGTAGAAGCTGTCTCTGTGCTGATCTAGAGTCTCCTACCCTGCCGCTGTAGGGCTGGGCCCTTTACACTTGAACTGGAAAAATATAAAGCACAATTTATGGACAAACTATTTCAATATAATTTATCCAAGCGTACTAACCCCAATAGTTAAGTTTATACTATATTTATGTATACCGCCCTCACCTTTGTGATGACCTCATTCAGTTAAGATAATATCTGTAAGATAGGAAGTAATAATGACATTCTCCATTTCATATCAATAAGCAGAAACAGATAAATTGATAACCGAAATCCATAGTCTTTACACCTCTCTCACATCTGCTATCATGACAACATACATCTTTGTGTGCATGATACTATCTTTGAATTGAGTGGTTAACTGATTCCAGTCTTTGTGATTGGCTCCTTGACTCTTGTCCTTGCGTGTGATTGGTTGCTAGGTGTTCCGGCCCCGTACGCCACCGGAGGCCATCGCCCTGTGTTCTCGGCTGCTGGAGTACACGCCCACCTCACGCTTCACCCCCCTGGAGGCGTGTGCACACTCCTTCTTCGACGAGCTGAGGGACCCCAACGTCAAGCTGCCCAACGGGCGAGAAAAACCCTCCCTCTTCAACTTCACCACGCATGGTACTGCACTCTCTGTTTTTTTTACCTTTCTTTCCTCCCAGTTTCATTGGTAGTACAGAGAGACCTGTTTTAGTGTTTGAGTTGACTGAAAGACAGTTACTTCTCCTTTATGTATAATGATGAGGTCTCTGTACTAATGCTACCTGCTGTCATCTGTGTGTGTGTGTGTGTGTGTGTGTGTGTGTGTGTGTGTGTGTGTGTGTGTGTGTGTGTGTGTGTGTGTGTGTGTGTGTGTGTGTGTGTGTGTGTCACCTGTGCTTGAGGTGTGTTTTGATGTATTAACCTGTGGTGGGTGTAATCTGCTGTGATCTGGTGTATCCTATCTCTCTCACAGAGCTGTCCAGTAATCCCTCGCTGGCCAACATCCTAATCCCCGCCCACGCCCGCACTCAGGCCGCCGCCTCCACCCCATCCAACGCCAACGCCACCGCCACCACAGGTCAGACCCACACTTCTTCATTCCTCCATCCCTCTCCAACTTCCCTTTATTTTTTCTCTCTCAGGAACATTTCTTATTAAAACACCTGTTTTATCATTGATAAACATATGAATGGATGTGTAAATTAGTGAACAATCTTTGTCTCTCCTGTCCTCATCCCTAGATGGTAACAGCACAGATCGCAGCCCTAACACCATTACTGCCTCGGCCTCCGCCTCCAACTCCACCTCCTGAACCCCCCGCCCCAGCCAGGGGTGATGCCAGTGGAGGGATGATGACATGGCAGGGTTTAAAGCAGATGACAACTACAACAACAACTCCAAGTCACCCATCTAGGTGTTTGATTTCTGCAACCTACTCCACTGTGGACATCTTTATTGTCTGTTAGAAGGAAGGAGTGGTGGGGGACAGGGGAGGCTGATGAAATATAAGAGTATTCATATATAAACGTACCCTATATACACAATACTAGCCTGCTAATGTTTCCAAGAGGACAATCCTACGTATCAAAGTAGTTAGCTGACCCCACACCCTCCTTTTCCCTGTCCACAATGAAGCCCCACACACACACACACATTCACATGAGGGATCAGTCCCTTCCTCATGTCCTCTCCATAACCCACCCCTTCATGTTCTCATCACTTACCTCTGACCCCCTGCTTGGGATGTCTACCCTGGCTCCTCCTCCTGTAGTGCATGGCCTGAGTAAGGTTAGGAGTGCCTAGAGTGACCTTTTACCGCTGCATTGACCTCCATACTTCTAGGCATAAGACACACACACTTAACATTCTTACAAACACACCCCATGCATGAAGGTCCTGATATATGTGGACACGGATGTCAGAGGTTTGCTCTGGGTTATTTTTAAACGGTTAGCGAACAGTTCTATTATGTTTTTATTTTTGTTTTATATTCTCTGGGCTCGGGTTGGGTGGGATCATTTAGATTGATATGCGTGACATGTCTGGTTCTGTGTGCTTGTGTTATATATATATATATATATATATATATATATATATATATATATATATATATATATATATATATACACACAGTTTATATATTATGTTGCATTATGTACAAAAATATATATAGATATATGAAACTTCAATGGCTCAGAATCCATAACGGTAAGTTGTTGGCTCACAGAGCAGGGGCAATATTTGCTGCTGCCTAAAGAATGAAGAGGCAAGGTGGTGTGATCTCTATTGCTGGAAAAATACTTTTCTTTTCAGCAGTCCCTTTACTATTTCCCTGTGTGTCATCATTGGTATGTTAAGGCTGTAGACCGGACTACGTGTTGTTCTATTCCTTAACTTTCTCTCTCCATTGATCATGTCACTGTGTAGTAGTGCTGTCAGTTTCTAGGGGATGCCTCCCCCACACCTGCTCTGTCTTTACATGAAGACATTTTAAAGTCATGTATACTTTTCCTTCAACTCATGTGCCAAACTCCAAATCAACAGCTAGCGTCTACCCTCTAGGCACTTGATTTGGAATTTCAGACATGGTTTCTGGCTAGATTGCGAGAAGTGTTCTTATCTAGGCCTCTGTCACTCCTGGCTCTCTCTTATTGTGACCACTGACTCAGTGTTTGTCTAATATTAATCTGTTGGTCCAACGTTAATTTAACGTTAGTCTAGCGTTCGTCTCTTTCTCTGCATCTCTCTCCACCTGGACCACACAACCACCTCACTGGTACAGGCTCTGAGTCGAGCGTCTTACTTACCCAGACATATTCACACAGGTTCAATATGACAACACAACTACACAATGTGTATATGTACAGTTCATATGCTCCTCACCAAATCCTGACTTATGTATGTTGTATTTTATGTTGTGATCGTGGTATGTGTATATATGCAGACCCATGTACTGTTTATGAGCAAAAACAAAGATATGGGGGAGAAAAGAAATGAAAACAAGAAAAAATCAGGGCAATATGTTGGAGATTGTAGATGATGATGATGCTATATCTAGCCGTATAGTTCAACCTTTACCTGTACAGTACAGTAGATAACAAGTGTATTATTGTAACAATAACTAGTCATGTATAGTGTATCTATAGTTTGGAGTGCCTTTGCTTTCATACACCTTCGCCTTGCCCCCCTCACCTCCTACCCCCTTCCACAACATGACCTTGCCCCCTCACCTCCTACCCCCTTCCACAACATGACCTTGCCCCCTCACCTCCTACCCCCTTCCACAACATGACCTTGCCCCCTCACCTCCTACCCCCTTCCACAACATGACCTTGCCCCCTCACCTCCTACCCCCTTCCACAACATGACCTTGCATCCCTCTTAGGTGCCGTTTAATGACTTGCTGCCCCCCTCTGAGCTCAGTTTCAGTCTAGCGTTGTACCAATGTTAGATCAACTTGAGCATTTTCTCTTTCTCGGTATGTACACATTCTCCTTGGTGTCAACATGTCTTATTCATCCTCTGTTTTCCCTATGTTAAGGTTATGACAAATCTGTAAAAACATACATATATTGTTCGAGATTATTGACCTGATTTGAAGCAAAGTTTGCTTGAGTTCAATGTTTTTTTATGATTTCACTAGGATGCACAAATATTTTACACACACGCACACTGTATCCAGGGTTTAAGTATGGATATGAGGATTGCCTTTTTAGGTCAACAGTGTCATATACATTAGAGTACGTATGTATTCAGTCAAAATGTTGCTTCTGGTATCAAAGCCATTAAGCCAATTGATGATATTGATTTTGTGACAAGCCATTCTCAGAGGAAATGCAGTACATTCTCTTTTCCTTACCTCCTTCCCTCTCTCCCTCTGTCTGAGAGATATTCAGTATCACCCAAGGGGTTTGTCATGCCTCACACCCGTCCCGTCCCACTTGCTGTAATATTTGCTTTCATTGACGTGTTGCTATCTATCCCATCACCAGGTCTGTGACCACTCCCCCAACTCCAGTTCAACCAGAGTGAACCATGTCAAATCACATCAAAACATTTTCAAACAGTTACCAAAAAAAGAACAAGGATAGTGGACTATAAAATATACAGACTATCTGGATTTAAAGAAAAAATAAAAGATAAAAGCCCTGTATAACAATACTACTACTACTAGTACTACTTGAATGCCTCTGTTTGTGACTGACATTTTTATTTCATTTTGAAATGTTTGTTTTTATTCTGTGAAGGTATGCTAAATGTTCACCCCTGTAAATACTTTCCCTTGCGTGCCCTGAGGAATAGTTCCCTGGTACTGTCATTTGCATTAAATAAAGAGTAGGATAGCCTGGAAATGAACTAGTCTTTGCCTCTGTCCGTTTGTCCTCTCACTGTGTGTGTGTGTGTGTGTGTGTGTGTGTGTGTGTGTGTGTGTGTGTGTGTGTGTGTTGTTTGGTCCAGTGGCAATGCCCTGTTGTGATGTCTGGTATAGAAACAAGTATGTTCAGTAGAACAGCAGGCTATAATGACCAACAGCCCAGTACATGACTTCCCATCCATTTGATCCAGCCACACATTCTACACTTCTGAGATAGTCAAACTTGCTCTTTATTTGAGGGTTAGATACAATAGAGCACTTCAGGTTGATATGACAATTTAAATATAGAATTCATTTTTGGTCACATTTGTTTTACATATAACAGCTTTTCGACAAAAGAGCGTAAGGCTAAGGCCACACAGACATTCAAACGCAAATGCATTTTTGTCGGTCAAAAGTTCTACTCGTCTCAACTGTTTTTTGACAGATACTCATCTGGGTTGTCCATCATCTACTAACGGAAAATTGTCACAATCAGTACATTTCAGACAGAGTAAAATCTCTGTGTTACTATACCCTAATAGAAGGACAGCCTGAGGAACTGTAGACCAGAGGTTATTGGTAGGCAGTGCTGGTCACAAGGCGGAGTTCCAAGGTGGCGAGTGCTGGTCATGAGTGTGACTGCAGCCCTGTGTCTGCTAGTGTTACACCACACAGGAAGATAAACATTTATGACAGAAAACAACATTGACCCAACACTCACAAAGCCAAACACATGTCCATGTACTGTTCTTGTCAAGAAAACACAACCCAACCTTCACAGAATACATGTACTGTTCTTGTCAAGAAAACACAACCCAACCTTCACAGAATACATGTGCCTGTACTGTTCTTGTCAAGAAAACACAACCCAACCTTCACAGAATATATGTACCTGAACTGTTCTTGTCAAGAAAACACAACTCAACCTTCACAGAATACATGTATCTGCATTTGTAACATTCTTCAGCACATAAGATTTTCTATCACACTTTGATTCTAATTGTTATTTTCACACACAGTTCTGCAATGAGGGTAAATTGATATGGACTAGATCAGGGGTAGACAACCCTGTTCCTGGGATGCCGCAGGTACTGCAGGACTTTGTCTACGCACCACACCAGACCAACTGGTGAAAGGGGGACGAGGGGAGGGAGGAAGAGAGCAAGGGAGGGAGGGAGGGAGGGAGAGCAAGGGAGGGAGGGAGGGAGGGAGAGAAGGGGGGAGGAGAGGAAGAGGGAGATTTGGGAAGGGGTGGGAGTGAGGAGGGTGAGAGAGGGGGAGACAGAGGGTGGGGGTGGAGAAAGAAAGCGAAAAAGGGTTCCGAGGGAAGCAGTACAGAGAATTGAGAGGATGGGGTGTGTAAGGTGATGGAGAAAATTGAAATAATAGACAAGAAAGAGAAAGTGTGGGAATGGGGTAAAAAAAGAGAGACATGCAAGAGACAGGGTATTAATGACCTACAGTCATGTGATGTGATAAAGAAGCTACGTCAATCTAATAACCCTCACTATGGGCTAAATTCAATCTGCGCTATAGCGTGATTGACATTTAAAGTCAATGCTTCTACGTTCGTGTAGACTGCAATCACATGAAAGGCTGCAGGGTGGTTTAATCTGAAATTACTTACATTTCAACCACGTTACAATACAGATCTTCCAGGCTTTGGATTGAACCGAGGAAAAACAAAAAGGAACACATCCATGAAATCCTGAGTCAAGCACTTGGCTACATGGTACACCAGAAACATCCGTGAATAACAGGGACAACACGCTGAAACGACACTTGGCTCTACATCTACCTTGATTACATCTACCTTGACTCTACTTGTTTGTTTACCTGAGAAATCTTCATCACATTATCCTGATACTCTGACAGTTAAAAGGGGTCAGTGATTGGCCAATTATTTATTTTCAAGTGGTAACCACTTTTTCAGATTGGAAAACATCAGACAGCCTACAGCTGTCTCTTAGCTGACCTCTTAGATCAGGGGTGTCAAACTAATTTTGCCCCGGGGGCCACATTCAGTCTTCAGCGAGGTCAGGAGGGCTGCACAGATTTTTTAAATATATTTCCTCGCCGTCAAAATATGCAAAAATGTTTAAATGTCAGTGCTCCCTGACTGTCTAGCTTTCATTTATGTGATTATTAGCAAGCTGGACACAGTCAAGAAACTGCATGAATGTAGGTCTATTATAATTTCTACACAATTTCGTAACTCATCCATGCCTTCATCTTCTCTCAGATCGACTATGGCAATGCACTGTTTGATGGTCTCCCAGCCACATCACTATATAGGCTCCAACTTATCCAGAACAGTGCTGCCAGGTTCCTGGCCAGGACCAGGAAGTCAGACCACATCACCCCGATCCTGGCCCAACTCCACTGGCTACAAGATCGGCTACAAAATCCTCCTGCTTGTATTTAAAGCCTTGAATGGATTTAGCTCCACCTACATCAGCGACCTCATCTCATTCAGCATGCAACCTAGCACTCTCTGCTCAAGCCACTCTTTACTGCTTCAAGACCCCAAAATAAGCCTTCCGAATATGGAGGACCGAGCCTTGTGCTCCTTGCCAATCACCTATTGAATGCTCTCCCTGACCATCTGAGAGCTCACTCTGAACTTTTAAAACATGCCTTAAAACCCACTTCTACAGAATGTATTTTTTATAGTGCTAGTCCCAATATAAAATGTATTTAGCACCTTAGCACTATTGCTATTTTATCTGCCTTGATTCTAAATGTGTTTTTTTTTGCCAACGGCAACAGTAACCAGGAGGCTGTTGTCCTCATCAGAGCCATCTATAACCTCATGATGAGCAGCCCAATTCTGATCGTTTGCCACTAATTGGTATTTTGACTGATCAGATCAAATCTTATGCCAATAATTGGGCAAAATATCAGAATTGGGCTGCCTGTGTAAACGCAGTCATGGAGACGTAAACAAACCGATTGCCTGTTGGAAGGGGAGGGGATCATTAAAGTCACCCTAAGGCTTAGTTAAATGAAAACATATGGCTCTGTATCATGTCCTTATGATATTCTTATTACTAGCTTCTCCTATTAGTGACGGCAATATATTAGCAAGAGCAATGAGGCTGCTAGTCAGGTGAGTGAAGATCTGTCTCCATGTACCTTCGCCAGTCTTAGACCTCTGACTAGTCTGCATGGAACAATGACTACCTGTGCTGGTTAAATGTGGTTTGGGTTGGCCGGTCAGGCTAATGATAAACACATACTGTACAGTGCATTCGGAAAGTATTCAGACGCCTTGACTTTTTCCACATTTTGTTACGTTACAGCCTTATTTTAAAATGTATTAAATAAAATAAAAACTCAGCAATCTACACGCAATACCCCATAATGACAAAGCAAAAACAGGTTTTTAGAAATTCTTTCTAATTTATTACAATTAAAAGTCATCAGGCACTTTGCTATGAGACTCGAAATTGAGCTCAGGTGCATCCTGTTTCCATGCATCATCCTTGAGATGTTTCTACAACTTGATTAGAGTCTGTAGTAAACCCACCTGTGATAAATGAAATTGATTGGACATGATTTGGAAAGGCACACACCTGTCTATATAAGGTCTCACAGTTGACAGTGCACGTCAAAGCAAAAAGCAATCCATGAGGTAAAAGGAATTGTCCATAGAGCTCCGAGACAGGATTGTGTTGAGGCACAGATCTGGGGAAAGTCACCAAAAAATGTCTGGCGCATTGAATGTCCCCAAGAACACAGTGGACTCCATTCTTAAATGGAAGAAGTTTGGAACCACCAAGCTCTTCCTAGAGCTGGCCGCCCGGCCAAACTGAGCAATCGGGGGAGAAAGGCCTTGGTCAGGGAGGGGACCAAGAACCCGATGGTCACTCTGACAGAGCTCTAGAGTTCCTCTGTGGAGATGGGAGAACCTTCCAGAAGGACATCTATCTCTGCAACACTCCACCAATCAGGCCTTTATGGTAGAGTGGCCAGACGGAAGCCACTCCTCAGTAAAATACACATGACAGCCCACTTGGAGTTTGCCAAGGCACCTAAAGACTCTCAGAACATGGGAAACAGGATTCTCTGGTCTGATGAAACCAACATCGAACTCTTTGGCCTGAATGCCAAGCGTCACATCTGAAGGAAACCTGGCACCATCCCTACGGTGAAGCATGGTGGTGGCAGTATCATGCTGTGGGGATGTTTTTCAGCGGTAGGGACTGGGAGACTAGTCAGGATCAAAGGAAAAGTTTAACAGAGCAAAGTACAGAGAGAACCTTGATGAAAACCTGCTCCATTATCGCTCAGAACCTTCCAACACTACAACGACCATAAGCAAACAGCCAAGACAACGCAGGAGTCACTTCGGGAAAAGATCCTGAATGTTCTTGAGTGGCCCAGCCAGAGCCTGGACTTGAACCCGATCGAACATCTCTGGAGAGACCTGAAAATAGTTGTGCATCGATGCTCCCCATCCAACCTAATAGAGCTTGAGAGGATCTCTAGAGAAGATTGGGAAAATCTCCACAAATACAGGTGTGCCAAGCTTGTAGCGTCATACCCAAGAAGACTCAATGCTGTAATCGCGGCCAAATGTGCTTCAACAAAGTACTGAGTAAAGTGTCCGAATACTTATGTAAATTTGATATTTCAGTTTTTTATAACTTAGCAAAAATCTTCATAAACCTGTTTTTGCTGCATCATTATGGGGTATTGTTTTAAGATTGATGAGGGAAAGGGGGCAGATTTCTGTAAACTATATTCTTCCCTCCATCAGTCCTCCTCCTCTTCATCCTCCTGCTCCTCCTTCGCCCCTTCAAAAGAACAGGAGGAAGAGGAGGTAGTGGTAGAAATGGAGTGAGAGGACAACAAGTTATTTATTCTTCTAGTCAGAACTGGGGTTGAGGCCTCTGTCGATGGGCTGAAAACTGACACAAAAGATCAAATACACTACATGACCAATGCATGTGGACACCTGCTCGTCAAACATCTCATTCCAAAATCATGGGCAATAATATGGATTTGGTTCCCCTTTAGCTGCTTTAACAGACTCCACTCTTCTGGGAAGTCTTTCCACTAGATGTTGGAACATTGCTGCGTGGACTTGCGGTCACGGATGTTGGGCGATTAGGCCTGGCTCACAGTCGGTGTTCCAATTGATCCCAAAGGTGTACGATGGGATTGAGGTCAGGGCTCTGTGCAGGCCAGTCAAGATCTTCCACACCGATCTTGACAAACCATTTCTGTATGAACAGAGGTATTGTCATGCTGAAACAGGAAAGGGCCTTCCCCGAACTGTTGCCACAAAGTTGGAAGCAGAGAATCGTCTAGAATGTCATTGTATGCTGTAGTGTTAAGATTTCCCTTCACTGTAACTAAGGGGCCTAGCCCGCAACCATTATTCCTCCTCCACCAAACTTTGCAGTTGGCACTATGTATTGGAGCAGGTAGCATTCTCCTGGCATCTGCCAAATCCAGACTGCCAGATGGTGAAAAGTGATACATCACTTCAGAGAACCCATTTCCACTGCTCCGGAGTCCGACGGTGGCAAGCTTTACACCACTCTAGCCAACTCTTGGCATTATGCATGGTGACCTTAAGGCTTGTGCGCGGCTGCTCGGCTGTGGAATCCCATTTCATGAAGCTCCCGACTAACAGTTCTTGTGCTGACATTTTGTGTGGCCTACCACTTCGCAGTAAATATACTGTTGTGGACATTCTTACACAGGGACACTCGAAGTCAATCTTAAATGAATCATTGTTTATCGTCAGCGTGCTGGAGAGGTTCCAACCAACTCAATGCACCATAGTACACATGTCAATCAGGAGCTCTGCCTGGGCAGTCCCAGCCGTTGTCATATATATGGCTATACACAGACAAGTTATATTTGCATGATTTAGCATAATTCAGTAATCATTAGCATTTTGTTTCATTCATGTGACAGACCAATACTGGTTCTTAACATGTGACAGACCAATACCTCACGAGGCTTGTTCTCCCTAAGCTGAGACCTTGAAACTGACATATCTTTTGTTCTCTCTCAAAACAAGGTCTGGGCGTACTGCCAAATTGTAGCTAGTGATAGTGAGGATTTGCACAGTTAGCCACTTGCATGAACACAGAAATTGGTTTATAGAACAGCACATGACTAGAACACAGAAATTAGTTATAAGAAAAGCACAAACATTAAAATTCCATTACAGTACTATATGTGGAAGAGGTGACTTTCACAACCGCAGCTTATAAACATGATTATATTTAGTTATGTTAACCATGCTTTTTCAGAAAATACATGTGTGTGTGCGTGTGTTTTTTAACAAGGTAAATTGACACCAATGGATACCACTGATGGACATGCTCCTAACCTATTTACTACTAATGAGTACCTGGAGTATATAGACAATAGAGCTCAGGTAGCCTATAAAGCGCTATTCTCTGTCTTTAACCTGCAACACTGCCCAGCAACATAGCGCGATCAAGTCGACCAGAAAAAAGAGAGATCATATGATTGTCACTAGAACACAGAGTAGTAGTATTTAGTGAAGAAATCCCTCTTTCTTCAACAATCTCTCTTTCTTACTGACTCCCCCATCTGGCTCATTAGGTAAAGTAACCAATCCAATATCGACAGTTTGTTGTCATGTTTCTCCTTAACACCCACAACACAGATGTCTACTGCTCTCACCTGTGAGCACCTACTGGCCACAAAGTATTAACTGCTTCATTTGTAAAACACAATCCGTCTCATACACTCAGTTCCTAGATCATGCTAACACTGTACTAAATGCTTCTGTGTGTGGGTTTATCTCACCTGAAGAAGCCCTTGCAGCCTTCCCGTCATGGCATGTAGCCCAATCTCCACACCTGATAAACCTTGGGCTCCCCATCATCTTCCTCCTTCTTCCTTCCTTCCTCCTCGCTGAGGTCCTTTTTACTCATTCTGACCTGATGGAGGTGCTATAACGGAGCCTGTAGCACTGTTACTAATGAGAATGGAATAGATTTGATACACTACTGCTAACAAATCCTATACAATCTATTCCAAATCAGACCAACAACTAACTGATATATTTGACATAACATTTTTATTTATTTACATAAATATTTGTCAAATATTCAATTTAAGATAGACATCACAGTGTGATCAGATCAAAACAGGTCAAAGATTTATATCAGACATGTACAAAAGGAGTCTTTTGTTTTACCTCCCCCACCCCATCACCAGGAATACAGCTAAAAATGAGTTTCCTTCAGGAAATCTGTTCCAAGGTACGTCCATGAATAAAAAAGAGACCCACTGTGCCTACAGAAAGAATGATTTTAATAAAACATGTAAAATGCTGAAATAAAAATGATATATTATGCATATTAGTCATACATAATTACAGTAATTTAAGCACAATCATTTAAGGAAGGGGGGTCATATTATTAACAAATCATGCTTTATGCAAAGCAGAGTTTGTAACAGTTCATGAAATTAGAATACAACTTTTGTATACTTTATGCAAATGTATTACTTAATCCACACACAACACAAAGCAACCCCACCAAAACACTCACACACAGCATCCCTACCAAAACACTCACACACAGCATCCCTACCAAAACACTCACACACAGCATCCCCACCAAAACACTCACACACAGCATCCCTACCAAAACACTCACACACAGCATCCCCACCAAAACAATCAGACACAGCAACCCCACCAAAACAATCAGACACAGCATCCCCACCAAAACAATCAGACACAGCATCCCCACCAACACAATCAGACACAGCATCCCCACCAAAACAATCAGACACAGCATCCCCACCAAAACAATCAGACGCAGCATCCCCACCAAAACAATCAGACACAGCATCCCCACCAAAACAATCAGACACAGCACCCCCACCAAAACAATCAGACACAGCATCCCCACCAAAACAATCAGACACAGCATCCCCACCAAAACAATCAGACACAGCATCCCCACCAAACCAATCAGACACAGCAACCCCACCAAAACAATCAGACACAGCATCCCCACCAAAACAATCAGACACAGCATCCCCACCAAAACAATCAGACACAGCATCCCCACCAAAACAATCAGACACAGCATCCCCACCAAAAACAATCAGACACAGCACCCCTGCCAAAACAATCAGACACAGCATCCCCACCAAAACAATCAGACACAGCATCCCCACCAAAACACTCACACACAGCACCCCCACCAACATACACAGCACCCCCTACCAACACACACACTCACACACAGCACCCCCACCAACATACACAGCACCCCCACCAACACAATCACACAGAGCACCTCCACCAACACACATACACACACACACACAAAGCACCCCCACCAACATACACTGCACCCCCACCAACACAATCACACAGAGCACCTCCACCAACACACATACACACACACACACAAAGCACCCCCACCAACATACACAGCACCCCCACCAACACAATCACACAGAGCACCTCCACCAACACACATACACACACACACACACACAAAGCACCCCCACCAACATACACAGCACCCCCACCAACACAATCACACAGAGCACCTCCACCAACACACATACACACACACACACAAAGCACCCCCACCAACATACACAGCACCCCCCACCAACACAATCACACAGAGCACCTCCACCAACACACATACACACACACACACAAAGCACCCCCACCAACATACACAGCACCCCCACCAACACAATCACACAGAGCACCTCCACCAACACACATACACACACACACACACACACACACACAAAGCACCCCCACCAACATACACAGCACCCCCACCAACACAATCACACAGAGCACCTCCACCAACACACATACACACACACACACAAAGCACCCCCACCAACATACACAGCACCCCCACCAACACAATCACACAGAGCACCTCCACCAACACACATACACACACACACACAAAGCACCCCCACCAACATACACAGCACCCCCCACCAACACAATCACACAGAGCACCTCCACCAACACACAGCAGCCTCACCAACACACACAGCCCCACCAACACATACACCACATCACAAATAGCCTAACACAGACACACACAGCCTAACACAAATACACACTTCTCACTAAGTCTGAACTGTAACACAGAAGGCTGCTAGTCTAATACAGCTTACTTCTAAGATAGGCCTACACCGGAGTTGGATGACATTGGAATGTTATTTTTGGTGTTGTTAAGTTACTCTGGCGATCGGAGGATAAACTGCAGCAAATAATTAGCCTAGGCACAGAAGAGACAGAGTGAGCTGCCTGCTAGTGTTGTGGAAAATGTTTAATCAAATACTTCTCAGATACCGGAGTTTGTAAATTCAATTAGACTTTTATTACAAAAGTAACAGAAGCCCAAGCAGTTCCATGGAAGAACTGCCTCCTCATTCTTAGTGCTTGGCTTTTATACAGTTTTACCCTTACATAACGTCATCACCCCATTTTATTAATCTAATTTTGTTACATAGTTTCCATTCTTTTATTGGTTCAGATATTGGGGCATATATTATATTGGTGGCATGACATGCATACCCCTTAGGTAATGTTCCTGTCCAAACGTCTTTACAAGTTCAGGCTGAGGTTATCTATGTATGACTATTCATGTGTGTGTCCAGTAGCCTTCCCAAGATCAGATATGGCCCAGACCAGTCACGTCTTATTAGTTTACCTTGCCTCATCTACACAGATTCTGCTTACATTCTGTTTTTTACATGTCCAATGATCAATTCGATGTTGATCTAGCTTTGTACAATCACATGGGCTTCAGACTTCATTCTGCTTACACGTCTAATATTTAAACTTATATTGATTATTCTTTCTACTTCAAAGAGAACATGCTACCACAGGTTTTTACTTGATAGAATAATACCATCAATCCCAAATTAAATTTGCCGCTGGTACAACACAGCCAATGCCGTGCAGCGCTGCCTCTTGCCCGGCTCGTTGCCTCAGCGAACGGAGTCAGGCACCCCGACACAGCTAGAAAGCCAGCACTCATCATGGAAATGTGGATGGAAAAACGAGAATTTGTACCAATCCCTGACAACCCATACATCAAAACGTAGCTATAGAGTACCACAGTATGAATCATAATATGCATAAAACCTAGCAGTCAAAATGGTTCCAATCAATAAAAGTAACCTTGTCCTACACGGTTATCAAAATGTCACGGAAACACAGCCCTTATTTTAAGAGTTTCTAAAATCCCCAATTGGAAAAATGAATGGTGGAAAAACAATTGGAACCATTTCGTTGCCAGCAGCAACACAAATGAGGAAAAAGTCAGTGGTTGTATTCAGTAAAAGTCTTTATTTCAACACCCTGCGGAAGGACCGCAGTTGTACAGGACAAACATACAGGTAAGCGTTTTCAGAATTTACATTTTTACAAGTAGGCTATGGACAACTTGTGGTGACTCACTAGGCAGCTTTAATCGTGGTTACTCACTAGGCAGCTTTCCGTTGACCTAGGTTTAGTCGGGGAAAAAATGTAGTATAAATATCATTGCCATGTGTAATGGAAACGACAGATACAGGAGAAACGTTCTAAAGATCGACAGTATTTGTATGTTGTTGACGGGGTGGATTTTTCTTCAGTAAAAATGTCTTTATTGCGATGATGGAAAAGGTGTTTTTTTTTTATAAATTATGATTGCAGAATCATTTTGAAGGCACTTGATTTTTGTTTGACGTCATTATGTCCAATGTTTTTATCGACACAAGATAGTTAAATGTGACACGTTTCAGGAAACTAGGCGCATGTCACACGCCACTACTTCACAGGAGAGGCATTTGAGCATAAAAATTTATTTTTATTTTATCCAAATGTGTTTTTTGGCATAAAATGCCTTCTGGAACATGTGAACATTCATGTGCCTTAATAACAAACTTGTATTCCATACTTAAATACGGATAAAATTGTTAAATTAGAGTCTAGTTGGTTTAGCCACATAAAGACAGGAACCTTCCCACTAGCCATGATTGGCTGAGATAATGGATGGGCTGGACAAGCCAGTAAATGAGTTTGGATTGGTCTCCCATATAGTATGCTTCTGTCTATAACGTGAACTGTTCAGTATGTGTTAATAGTCCTTTCTACCTAACTTTAGCCATCAAGAACTACAACATTTTTGCTACTTTTCTCAACAACATTGATGCCCTGAATTTAGCAGGTGCTATTGACAGAATAGTTGGAAAAAGTGGTGGGCTACTTTCTGCACACGCCATGGTCAGTGTGAACCAGTGACTTTACACAATGCTGTCCAAACAAGATGTGGCTACAAACAAAACTGAGTTAAACGGTTCCAGTTTTTTGGTCTTGATTTACGGTTAGGCATAAGCTTAAGGGTAAGGTTAAGTTTAGGTTTCCACATTTTAAGAAGATAAATTGTAGAAATAGGTGGAGTTTATGACTTTGTGGCTGTGGTAACTAGTGACAACCACAGCCTCCCCACACTGCTCATGGGACGACATGTTTTGTAGACAGTAGCCTGTAGTAAGAGCCTTTAGTAACATGACCCATACAATACATTTATTTGATCTAGTCAACTTCTGAACCAATGACCCATGAAAAAATATCTTAGACTCAGCTTTTTCAAAATTCTTATCAACTCACTTTATCAAGCACAGCATGTAAGAACAAGCCAAACACAATGATAATTCAATAAAATCTCAGTTTTATTTGAGCAAAAGCATGACACTGAACTCTTTGGAGATGCATTGCTTGAAGAAACACTAAGTGTTTTCTCTACTGTCGAGAAATGAATCTATTCTCAGCTGGTTCTTTTCTGCTCTGCCTCTCCCACCTCCCTGCACTCCTCCTCTCCCCTGCCTGCTCCCTCCAGCTTCTGCTCGACATGGGTTAGCATCTCCTCCAGGAGCTGGCTGGAGGCCCTGTCCGAGGGCGAGGGGGGGCGCTGGGCTCCAGGGGAGCCAGGAGGAGGGGCCACTGAGCTCTCTTCACCCCCGTGGATGATCTGGTGAGCCGCCTGGAGGTGCCTGCGCTGGCTCTGACGCACTGGAGGAAGGAAGGGGAGGGAGAGAGGGAGAGGGGAGGGAGAGAGAGAGGAAGAGATGGGAAAAAGGAGAGAGAGAGAGAAAGGTGGATGAAGAGAGAGAGAGAAAGACAGAAGAGACTAAAGTATTATTATGTAATTATTATTGTGTTACCACGCTATCATGTTTTATCAGCATGTGATGGTACTGGGTACTTTGGGAATAAACGGCCTACCTCTGTCTCTGACGTTGATCTTCTGTACCTCAGGGATCAGGAAGCTGTAGACCAGCTCTGCTACGATCTCCTCTGACTGCAGGCTGCTCCGACTACACACACACACACACACACAAGGGGACAGCTTTTACAATGTGCAATACAAAGATACAGAGATACAGTGTGTATGGATGCTAGATGGCGTGTGTGTCAGGGTTTCAGATAGGATAATGTGGCGCCGGACATTTGAGAAATCCGCCGGACCCATATGCAGTGGGTGCATAACCTGATTAGGGTGTCCACCCACAGCGCTCAGAATGACAGAAATCACATTTAGATTATAGTAATTCATATTAACAGAACATGCAAGTCGAGGATGCAACGATATGCTGTCCTTCTTACTGAATTCAGATGTGCACTTTGAAGACGTAAGAATAACTGTCCACATTTACTTTTCCTCAGAAAACAAGACCAGTAACCAACAGCAACATCACCAGCCTGTCAATCTACTATCCCCAGAGGAGAAAGGTTTACATATTCTATTGGTCAGCTTGTCGAGAAAGAAATAGCCTATTCAAACAGACTATGGGACAATAAAAAGCAATGAGCCTAACGCAACAGATCAGAATGTTTTGCTTAAAATGTTGATAAAGTATTATTTCTTCACATCATAAGCGATGCGCACAAGGCAGTACTCTACATGCATCCAGTTCATTCCATAATGCAATTAGCTAGAAAACACTGTTGTCTAAAGAGCACCGCACATGCGAGTTGTTTCATGTGACAGAGATGAAAATATCCGTTAGAAATGTAGAATGAGAGGAGATCTAACAGGCTACTTTGAAGCAAGGTAAGACATGCTTCATAATATGTATTAAAATGTTCAGGTTTCAAACAATTAAGTACGTTTCCAAAATGCATAGCTGACTGCAAGGTGGTGTGTCACGAACTGATGAAGCTTGCCTTCCGTTGCCATTTGAGATGCTGACACAGCAGCTCTCGCGCTGTCTGACAGATTTTCCGCTCAAAGGCTCTGTATCTGTACGCTGTATTCGTGTGATAAATAAGATACACAACAAATATACTGTAGCCTACACACACCAATTTAATTCCACTAAATTATGCAAATTGACCTATAGACCGATAAGTATGACCAGTCAAATGTATTTACATTGACTGGTATTTCCATCAATGAATAGACTAAAAAGCATTATATCACAATGGTATTTTTGATTATTCTTCTGGACAATTGGCTAGCGCCAATTTTAGTTATCAGCTTTTCTATGTTTTTATAGGCCAAAAGCCAGCTATTACCGGCTAACGGAAACCCTGGTGTGTGTGTGTGTGTGTCGTACGTCTCCTCCATGGCGTAGGCGATGTTGTTGACCTCCTCTGCCACTCTGCGTATCTCCTGTCTGGCCTGTTGGTCTGCTGTCTGGTCCAGAGTCCCCAGGATGATGTCCTCCAGGTACAGATCTACTGTCTCCTGATGAACCCTCATCACCTACAGGACAGTACAGGCATTACACACACGACACACACACAGGCATGCGCATGCAGGCAGACGCACGCACGCACACACACACACAAACACCTGTTTGAAGATCTCATCCTCCTCTCTACGTCTCCTCTCTTCCATCTGTCTCCGCCCACTCTCCTCGGCCTCTCGGAGGCGCCTGTCTCTCTCGGCCAATAAGGTGAAGGCATGGATCCTGCGTTCCTCCTGTAGGCGAATCAGCTCCTTCGATAGGAAGTCGAGCATGTCTACAAGCTCCGCCCCTGCCACAGCTGCCTGGTACCCCTCCACCAAGGATGCCTGGGACAGGAAGATGGGAGAGTGAGGGATGGGGGAGGAAAGAGGTGTCTGTACCTGTCTGTGTGTTTTGTGTGTGTTTTCTCTCTCACCTTGTGTGTGTGTTGCTCTCTCTGTCTCTGCAGAGCCAGCGTGAGCTGTGTGTCTGCTCTCTGCAGCTCCTGCTCCTCTCTCTGCAGGGCATGAGTGGTTCTCAGCTCCTGGATCAGCTCTAGACGCTTCTCCTTCCCCTCAAACATCTGACACACACACGTACAGATAGACAGCAGCGCACAGAGATGGTATCCCATAACATCAGACACACACAGAGAAACGTTGGTTTATCATAGAGCTTATCATTCTCTTCATAAAAACACACCTGGTTCTGAATGCTTCTTCCCCTCAGCAGCTTCTGCAAGTAGATGACAGCCAACTCTCTCTCCTCGTCCCCCTGGAAAAACACCGGAATGACAGGGTGAAGAGAGAATGAAGAGATGTGCTACAGACCACATAGTGAGTGAGGGGGGATAGTGTACATCTCCAGACAGTGTGTTGAGACAGACTGTACTGTACCTCAGGGGGCTCGTCCACCACGGGGGTCTGTGGTCGAGGAACAGATTTCTCTGTCTTAAAGAGGAAGCGCAGGGTCTTCTTCTGCTCCACACGAGTCTTCTCCTCCTTCAGAGCCTGCAGATGGAGGGACAAAAAGAGTGTTATACATATTTTGAGTGTGTGTGTGTGTGTGTGTGTGTGTGTGTGTGTGTGACCTGGTGTGTCTTCATGAGCTCCATCTCTCTGCGTGCAGAGCGTTTAACGAAGCCCTTGCTGATTTTGGGTACGGGGGCTTTGATACATGGCTCTGTCACTGAGACCGGAAGTCCCGCCTCCAGCTCCAGCAGACCTGTGATTGACAGATAGGAAGAGAGCTCACTACCCTCTACCTTAGCAATTTTGATGATCTAGCATTATTAAAACACCATCACTTTGAGATTCAGGGCCTGTATTAATTTTTCTCAGAGTAGGAGTGCTGACCTAAGATCAGGTCCCCATGTCCATGTAATCTTATTCATAATGATCTTGAAATATCAAACTGATCCTAGATCAGCACACTCAAACCTTCATAGGTATCAAGGTAGCGGCTCTTGACCATGTTGCGTTGGGAGTGGCGGTCAGGGAACAGGCCGATGCGGGACACAGGGGCGTACGTCTGAGATGAGTAGTTGGAGTAGTCCTTGATGATGTCACGGCGTTTTAGCTTTCCCTCCACATTTTTTCTTTTCGCTGTCAGCTTCCTCATTGCTGGGAGAGGAGAGAGAGGGAGGGAAAAGAGAGAAAGGGGGAAGGAGAGAGGGAGAAAGAGTGGAATAGAAGGAGAACGATAGAGAGAGTTAATCTTTAAGCCCTACTGTTCTCATCGTATTAAATCAAAGTTAAAGGGAAGGTTAGAGGCTTTGAACACTTATCAACACTTATCACAGTGATTTATGAAATGCAAAATGTAAATACGCAGAATTTCTATGCATCATTGCCTTAGACAAAAGTCAAGACATTGGGTGTTCCTCAAAATGCATTCTACCGTCATCCGGGCACACAAATTGGACCAAGGTAGGGTTGGAGTATGAGTCCAAATCAAAGTATGCTAAACTGAGCAGGGAGGGCACTTGTCGAATGCGTACTCCATTTGTACATATTTTTAAGCATGCAACGATGCAGGAGTCAAAGGAAAGTATACAAAGAAATATGACACAACCACGTAAAAAATTACGCAAAATGTATTGAAATCACTGGTAGCCATTATTTGAGCTGAAGCGAGAGAAAATACACTTCAACTTCAGAATGAAATGTTGCCTATTCACATCTCATATGTTGCCTGACTACAATATGTTATCTTGATATGTTAATAAATGCATGCTGTATTAATTTTGGCATATTTACCTGCCTACGTACTGTAGATCGCAAGTAAGTCAATAAGGCTAACTGGCTCTACTCTTTGAGTATATCTTGTTTTGTCTCCATTGCCATTGTCCTAGCTGGAAGACGGTTAAGTGAATGAGTAAGTCCCAAGTCCATATTAAGTCAATAGGGTTAACTGGATAGCTATCTAGCCACGAAGAATTGGTAGCTAACCACATAACATTAGTTTTAGGTTATTTTTGCCTGTTTAACTAGCTGGCTAGCTAGATTATTACAATGTACATATCTAGCTGATAATTATGAAGTAAAACGTTTGCTTTGTGTATATCTTGTTTTGTCTATTGTTGCCATTGTCGTGGCTGGAAGAAGGTTCAGTGAATGGGGAGGTGCAGCGTGAGTTAATACAGTAGGGGGAGTGCGTGTGCTCCTCAAATGTAATATTTTATACATTCTCCACACTCTCATCCTCACAAGAACGTACTCAAAAGAAAGTCGTCGGAGAATGCACTAGGAGCACGAGAGTGTGGAGCACAGTAGAATGCATATTGAGAAACACCCATTGATTTACAGATGATGTAGTCATTGCGTATCTTGCTCAGCTTGCTCTTCTCGTCTCTCTGGTGCTGGGAGTACTTGAGGTCCAGCCTGTCCACCGTGGCCTCTTGCTGAACCTCCTCCCTCTGCCTCAGTAGACCCATCAGCAAGGCCAGGCGAGCCTCCTGCAGCCTGGGGTAGAGGGGGGAGAATGACAGTGGGGCAAGGGGAGGGAGAGCAGGGATGGGTGGACAAGGGCAGGAGGGAAGGAATTTTAAAAAGATGGTGAAGCTGCTTGTGTGGTGCATTCCTTCCTTTATTCTCTTGTTCCCTCACTTCTGGATCTCGTCCTCCCTGAAGGCCCACTCCTTCCTCTCCATCTCATCCATCATCCTCTTCCTCTTGTCCAGTTGACTCAGGTCGTCCATGGGGGGCAGGGTGGCCTCCCACGCCCGCTTCACCCTGGTTCGCTCAATCATCTCCACCTCCGCCAGACCCGCCGGAAGACCACGACCTGGGGGGTGGGGGGGGGGGGGTAGAGGTAGAGAGATCGGGTCAGAGGAGTCAAGGTGATGAGGCTGGGGTGAGTTGTGTAGTGTTGGAACATGTGTGAGGATGGGTCATAATGGCCTGTCCTGCAGTATAAGTATTGTGGAGGTGCAACAGGAGGTGAAGCGGTAGGGTCTCTGAAGCTCGTATGTACCCCATGTCAGTGTGGCCAGTGTCAACAGCTCTGGGTGGGCCGTCCCGGGCCGTACCACGTATTCGGGGGTGTAGGGGTCCGTCTGGGCCTCACTGTCCCTGTAGTCAGTCTGCACTCCCATGGTGCGCTGGAATGGAGTGGGCAGCTGCTCACTACCCCCCTCCACTGTAGAGTATGGGTTAGCTCTGAGTGGAGGGAGGAAGGGAGAGAGAGTGATAGAGAAGAGAGGGGTTCCCAATATGTTTACAGCATTTTTCAGGGGACTTTGGCAGCATGACTTACTTGGGCAATGCAAAGACCACATCGGGGGGAACCTGCTGTGCAAAGGGGATCAGGGGGCTGAGGGAGGGAAAGGAATACAAAAAACATCATCAGAAACAATCAATGTTTTACTTTAATATGGGATAAGGCTTCAACACTACACACTCAAACAGAGTCAAATCCATCTGAACTGATACAAAAATCATAATTCTGGTTTTAATTGGTTCTATTTTTTACAGAGAAAGATCTGCTGGTCTGCTGACATTCTATCCAGTGACCATGCCGCTGGTGCTACAGTGAGGATAATGACAGTTGTGTGATTTGACTCTCATGATACAAATGACCTCTGATGCTGTCATGACTTGATGCCTGAGTCTTCCTTCAGGCCCTGGTGTCCTCTCTGACACCATTCATTCTTTAACCCTTGATCCCACAATGTCCTGCTGCCGCATTACGGGTATGTGCTCTCTCTCACCACTTGAAAAACTTCCAACGATCAATGCCTGAAACACTGCTGTCTTTGCACCCTCTGACCTGAAACAGAGCACCAGGAACGACCCTAACAAAGAAAAAAACAACAAGACAAACATGGGCCTTAATAATCAAGTAAATCAAGTATATGAAATACAGTACATTACCAAAAGTATGTGGACACCTGCTCTTAAACATCTCATTCAAAAATCATGGGCATTAATATGAAGTTGATCCCTTCTTTGCTGCTATAACAGTTGTTGGAACATTGCTGCAGTGACTTGCTTTCATTCAGCCACAAGAGCATTAGTGAGGTTGGGTACTGATGTTGGGCGATTAGGCCTGGCTCGCAGTCAGCATTCCAATTCATCCCAAAGGTGTTCGATGGGGTTGAGGTCAGAGCTCTGTGCAGGCCAGTCAAGTTCTTCCACACCGATCTCGACAAACCTTTTCTGTATGGACCACGCTTTTTGTATGGGGGCATTGTCATGCTGAAACAGGAAAGGGCCTTCCCCAAACTGTTGCCACAAGGTTGGAAGCACAGAATTGTCTAGAATGTCATTGTATGCTGCAGTGTTAAGGTTTCCCTTCACTGTAACTAAGGGGCCTAGCCCAAACCATAAAAAACAGCCCACAATCATTATTAGTCATCCACCAAACTTTACAGTTGCCACTATGCATTGGGGCAGGTAGCGCTCTCCTGGCATCCGCCAAACCCAGATTCGTCTGTTGGACTGCCAGATGGTGAAGCGTGATTCATCACTCCAGAGAATGAGTTTCTACTGCTCCATAGTCCAATGGCAGCAAGATTTACACCACTCCTGGTGAGCTCAGGCTTGTGTGCGGCTGCTCGGCCATGGAAACCTATTTCATGAAGCTCCCGATTAAAAGTTATTGTGCTGACGTTGCTTCCTGAGGCAGTTTGGAACTCGGTAGTGAGTGTTGCAGCCGAGGCGATTTTTACGCGCTACGCGCTTCAGCACTCGGCCGTCCCGTCCTGTGAGTTTGTGTGACCTACCACTTCGTGGCTGAGCTGTTGTTGTTCCTACAAGTTTACAATTCACAATAACAACACTTACAGTTGGCCAGGGCAGCTCTAGCAGGGCAGAAATTTCACGAAGATACTTTTTGGAAAGGTGGCATCCTATGACGGTGCCACGTTAAAAGTCACTGAGCTCTTCAGTAAGGCTATTCTACTGCCAGTGTTTGTCTATGGAGATTGCATGGCTGTGTGTTCAATTTTATACACCTGTCAGCAACAGGTGTGGCTGAAATAGCCAAATCCACTAATATGAAGGGGTGTCCACATAAATTCATAAACTATATATACAAATGTAACTTGAATCTATCTACTTCAGTATCCAAAGATTTCTCCTCTGTAGGGATAGCACGTGTGTGTCTGTGTGTGTGTTACCTTGCCAGCTGCTGAACTGCCTCTCTGCGCTGCTCTGTGTACCCTCGCCAGCGGCGGTCAATAAAAGTGGGCACAGGGTCAGTGGTGTCCAGACGCAAGACGTATCGAGGGTGGTGAGGTAGGTGACTGAACATGGACCCATACTCTGGAACCTTCCTCTGAGCAGGGGGACATGGAGAGAGGTCTTTCACAGGGTTAGGGCTGTTACAGTGGCCGTATTTGGGTTAAATTATTGTCAAATTATTGGGTTAATAATATTAACATTATTTCACCAAGTGTGAATTGAATTTCTTCTCAAAATAAATCCTTGCAGTTATGCATGATATGAAAAACTGTCATGGGTAAGGGTGGTCTGGAAAAGTCCTAGGTATTGCATTAGAGTCATGGACACATGTGACATTACTGACGAATGAAGACAGCGATAAGCATTGATTGTGAATCTGTAATCATATGAAAGGTCATTTGAAAGTAAGTGTTTAGGTCGAGGTTGCTATGCTAGCTAGCTAACGTTGATTAACTTACCACCCGGTCCACGGATGCATGTGCCTTGAAGCTGGCCCTTGCATGGTCCATTTCCCCGGACACAGTATATACGGGGTCTGTAATGCAACATCCACAACAAAAACAGTTCATGTTCGCTTGCAAACTGTCTAGATAATTATTGCAAACAAGCTAACTTACCTAGCTAACGTTAACGTTAGCTAACTCACCATATAGATAGTCGTGTACCCGCTCTTGTGTAAAACCTTTGTTGGTTTCATTTTGCTTATGAAATGTTCGAGTTACTGATATACTCATTTTTGCACCGGTTTAAAACCAATTCATCTAAAAAAGAAATAGTAAGAGGATAGATAGAAAGCTATCATGCAAGGTAGCTAGCTACTGTAGGCAGCTGTCAAACTTCAAGAGCTGGGCCACATCGTAACCATGGAGATTGTAAACAGCCCTTCCTCGAGACGCTAATAATTTTTGCCAGCTTGGGGGCAGTATTACACATAATTGCAGGCTTGTGTTTTAGCCACCATTTCATCACTCTTGGTTAATCATCATTCATTTAAAATCAGATGCGGCGGAATTGTATATATTTTTTAAATTATATTATATTATTGAATAGGCTTCTCTTCAAACGTTTATTCCTTTACATCTGATGTCAGAAGAAGCCTACATGATAGAAGAAAACCATACTTGAAGACATTTATATCATTACCAAAAGAAACAAATGAAAACAACCCATCTTGATATTTTCCTTTCCATAAAGAAATAGTTCTGGACTGTTGTATTTGGGTCATGATGCCTTTGTCTTTCCCACAGTTTGGCTAAAGTAATCAGGAAAGAAAAGCTGTCAGTGCAAAGAAAAAGGAGGCGGAGTGGCAACCAAATGGAAAACATGACTAATTAGGGTTTATGCATCTCTGCAACACCACATATGGCCTTTGTGGCTCATGTGTTTGAAAAGAACAACACACACAACCACCTACTCACCCACCCGAACAAAGACACAGACACACCATATGTTCTACTATCCTTCTGGGGACCTAACATTGATTTCTACTTACAACTCTTCCCCTAATTCTAACCCTAGGCCTAAACCTAACCCCTAAGCTTAAAACAGTTTGTGGGGGAGTGGGAAATGTCCCCACGATGGAACATTTTCTATGTTTTACTGTCCTTGTGGGGACTTTTGGGAATTTCTGGTACGAGGATAGTAATACAAGCCGACACACATTTTTCCACTAACACTTTACCAACAAACGCTATGCAATTACTGTAAATGACAACACATAGTGGTGATCGCAAGCAGGGACATCAGGGTAGAATTTGCATAGCCTGTCCACAAGGCCGCGGTCGGAAGTCATCGTTTTGACAGTTTGCTGCGTCTTATTTTATTTTTCAGACGTTATAGGTGCTTGTGATAGCTGATTTCAGTCCACCGTATATGTTAGCTCCTTGGGGACTCTCCCCATGTCCATGCAGTTGTATTGTCACTATGGCTTTTGTGATTGTCATGGCAGACTCCACTCAAGGCACTGTGTCAGTTCTGGGAATGGACTGTGACTCTGCCTAACTGACAGGAAACTGCCAAGCTCTATCAGAGAAGAGCAGAGAGTATCCACACACACACAAGCATGCACAACGGTAACCCAAATTAATGCGAGCAGTGGTCATCGTGAATGAGAATGTGTTTACAGCACTGTTAGGTCCAGACTGATCTATAAAGGACCAGTCTCAACACAGACTTGAAACCCTAAAAGAGAACTGAGTGTCGATACATACGAAACATGATGTTTGAAACCTGCTGATTCTAAGACATTGGTTTGAAAAGTGGTCAGCAAGAACAAAAATGAAAGCCAAGTTTACTCTAATGAAATGATTATCTTCATCTGGTTCTGTTGGTCATTGCCTGTCTGCATAGAGGATCAAACGATACCAAAAGTACAGCCAAGGAAAGGGCTTAGGACTATATAGTAATGGACTGACGTGTTGGTGGGTATGTGTGCGGTCTACTACAGAAACATTTCCACAGGCCAAATTCCATTGATCAGTTCAGCCACAACAACATTAACCCCACAAAATCAAACCACAAGGTCAGGAGAGTCATCTCTGTAATCACATGGACACACACCAACCGGACAAACAGTTTATGTGAGTGAATGACGTGTGTGTGTGTGTTGGTGTGTGTGTGCCATGAGTCAATCAGAGGAAGCTGGGGGAGGAGCTATAGGAGGACGGGCTCATTGTAATGGCTGGAATGGAATCTATGGAACGGAGTCCAACATGTGGTTTCCATGTGTTTGATCTGTTTGATACCGTTCCATTAATTCCATTCCAGACATTACAATGAGCCTGTCCTCCTATAGCTCCTCCCACCAGTCTCCCCTGGAGTCAATATACCATATAACACAATACATTACATGGAATTGAAGTCATATCAGTGTGAGGATAGTGCTTGTATTGTTTTGATTTGATATGCCTATCTAATTTATTTTCAAGCTACTGTACTGCAGATAATAGCCTTTAACATCACTGAGACTATGCACAGCAAATTCTTGTGTAAACAAAAAAAAGTGTGTTAGACAGAGTGTTAAATCAACACTGAAAGTGTTGAGTCTGTGGACCCACACCGGAACAGTGTTAAACTAACACACTGCTTAGTCGCAGAGCTCTCCAACACTGTTCCTGGAGAGCTAACATCCTGTACATTTTCACTCCAACCCTAATCTAGCACACCTTATTCTAATACTTAGCTGGTTTATCAGCTAATGGGTTAGTGTAAAGCCTTAAAGTTGCCTATAAGACAGACTATAGAACAGCCGTCTTTGAAGATGTCAGAGGATTCACCAGCAATTTTAGTGGACACAGACTGTCCACTATCTGAAGCTCTTTTCCATCACACCTTGATCACACCGTTACTTTTTAAACCTGGTCATGAGACTTCTCAATTTCAGAGCAATGGCAACATATTATAACCAAACACAGGGAATCAATTATTATATCATTTATTTTATCCATTTGCAGGCTAGTTTAATATATACATGGTCTGTCTGTGTACCTTTTTATCATATGTTAATGTTTCCTATTTTTAACATTGTGTCAGTATAAAGTGTCGATAGTAAGGGGACTTTTTATTTACTTTTACCCCTCAGAACTACAGCTGTGGATCTCTAGGTCCGTATCCACAAAGCATATCCGAGTGGGAATGCTGATCTAGAATCAGTTTTGCCTTATGTGGACAGATCCTGGATCAGCACTCATACTCTGATGTTTTGTGGATACGGGCCCTGATCTCCACAGGTTAGCATTGCGTTGAAGAACTGATTGATTAGTTGGTCTAGTTGGTAAAAATAGAACAATATTTCACACAATACCATATCTACGTCATAAGGCATTATTTAACCTCTCTGCGCACCGAACCCGGTAGCGGGATGAAATTTGACAACATACGGTGATCGCTACATAAATAGTCATATTAAACATTCATAAAAATACAAGTGTCTCACATGTTTCGAAAGCCTAGAATCTTGCTAATCCAACTGCGTTGTCAGATTTAAAAAAGGATTTAATGTGAAAAAAACGATGTTATTATCTGAGCATAGAGCCCCATAAAAAACAACTATTTCAACCAGCACAGGCGTAACAAAAACATAAACTTCAATAAAATAAATAGTTTATCTTTGACGATCTTCCTCTGTTTGCAATCCTAATGCTCATTGTTACACAAGGAATGGTATTTTGTTTGATAAAATAAATTTTTATAGCCTAACACAAAACATTTTGTGAACCGCTTGTGTCGTGAATTCCGTCTCATTCCATTTTCGACGACACATTCGAGGTAAATACACACACAAAACATGACTTTTCCAGTCATGTTTGGTTTCATTGCAATCAACTGGTTTGTTTGTTACACAACCAAACATGATGGTTCATTTTGCGGGACGTATTGACTGAAAGAAACCGATTTGAAGACAACAAGTAATGACATCATTGTGCACCAATGATATGACCGCTGTTTCGTTGATTGACTTGTATTTTAACCCAATGACCACTGATCGTCTTGAAATCTAGCTGGGTAGATAGCCAATGAGCTGATGTAAACGGCAATATGTAATGTTTATGTGTTGGAAGACCAACCCATGTAGTAAACTCCGGCGTAAAGAGGTTCATTCGCCATTGACGATTCATACCGGAAGGAGCCACGCATGTTGCGCACAGCATTGTTTTGGTAAAGCGCATATTCAGCTGTTTATATATCAAAATAGTATGGCGACTAAGTCAGGGAAAGCTAAATCTAAGTCTAGATATACAGATGTACACACAATTTTAGAAGAAATTGATCGAGGACGGTTCATTTAGCGATTCTCAAATGGAGGAATATTTTTTGAACGGAGAGGACATTGTTTTGGACTGGTAAATTCTTCTCATGCTAATGCCGTTGTTTGAAATTAATCATATAAATATTATTTGTGAAATGAAATAGCCTATTTGAGGCTGTTGAGGGGAGGGCAGGCCCACAACAATGGTCAAAGTGAAATGAAGACTGTAGATACAGCTGGTCTGTTGTAATATAATAAAGACAGTAGATCCAGCTGGTCTGTCATAATATAATAGAGACAGTAGATCTAGCTGAAATGTCATAATATAAATGAGACAGTAGATCTAGCAGGTCTATAATTATATAATTCAACATTTTGTTCCCTGTACTCTATATACAGGATATCTGTTTATTATACCTGTTGATACAGGGCTCATATGTGAAACTATTCTAACTGAAAATTTTCTTTCACAGTGACACTGACTCCGAATGGGAGCCCCCAGTGCCAAGGTGTCCATCCCCCACTGAAGTTGGTTCATCCAGCTCCTGCCACAAGTGGTGTTCATCTGCCCAAATGTATTTCTGCAGGCATGGATGTGCCTCAGGGCCAAAAGGGCACAGCATGGAGGCGTCGCTGTGTTCTTTGCAAAATGAAGTCCCCCATCACCTGCACCACATGCTTGGTGACCCTCTGCTTTACAGCAGACAGAGACTGCTTTGGCACCTGGCATCAGCAGCACAATATTGTGTAGAGGACTGAGGGTCTTCCATATATTGAAAGTGTTATTTTGTAAATGTATATATATATTTTTTCATGTTTTTTCTCATTTGTTTTTTGGGGGGGGGGGGGGGGGGGGGTGTTAGAATACCATTTTGGTATTTTGTATATAGTTATTCCATTCAAAATGTATAACTTCCCCAATTTGGCCACTTGGGTACATTTGGGCTACTTGTGTGGGACACCTGGGTGACTTCATGATAAATGTCATGTAGCACACTCATTTTGGAAGTTATCATTCTGAAACTTTGCACAAGTACTGTTGCCCTCTTATGTTTTTCACTGAAATTGTCCCCATCATCCTATCTGAATGTTTGTTTTATCTTGTTCATTTTAAAGATGATGATACAACAATAAAAACAAAAAAACGTATGTTTTTTTCATTGTATTATCTTAACCAGATCTATTGTGTTATATTCTCCTACATTCAATTCACATTTACACAAACTTCAGAGTGTTTTCTTTCAAATGGTACCAAGAATATGCATATCCTTGGTTCTGTGCCTGAGCTACAGGCAGTTAGATTTGGGTATGTCTTCAGGTAGCTCTAAGATGTTAAGGGCCTAGTTTTACCCTAATACAGGGTCCTGAAACTGATACACATCACTTTGAACCAAAAATGTTCCCATCATTACCATATTTTCCAGCATGCAACCCTTACTGAAATGTTTGTTACAGTTTAAATGACTTAGATAGTCTAAGTCTTCCCACAATGTTCCTAACCCTGTCACGCATTCTGAATGCAGGTTGCAGGTGAACTGTTGGATAGCCTAACTTCGGCTAGATTCTAATAGGAATTTCACATCACCAGAGAGGATCAGGCTAGGGATGCGAAGTTCGGCTCATTTTACTGACTCTGATGTTATCGACTCGTTCAGTCAAAATAATGAATCTTCACTCATTTTGTTAATTTGAGTCAGTAATGCACAAAGCAGGCAGGACCCCCTAACGGTGAAAAAGAAACTGAAAACTCAATATATATATATATATATATGATTCTACAAGCCTTTCGTTCACGTCGTTCACCATAGGAGGCTTATTGGAGCTGTCATTTGAGATTGAGACTTGTAAATGTGTGCTTTAAACAGCGTAAGCCTATATGTATTGATTGCTATGCATACAAATAAGATTATTTCTTGATACATTTGTAACTAGGCCTAGTTGTGGCCGCAACCTGACTAGATTGTTTTGGTAGAATACATTGCGTGACTTCCGTGAGGGTGATAAACACAATGTCGTTTGTGAACTGCAGCCCCCCCAAACGCTGCGTTTTCGAGTTTGAGTTTGTTGAGTAGAAGCAGTATATGTTTTGGTTCTACCAAGCTGTGTCCACCATAACATTCAATAATCAATTAATTCCATTTACTATTGCACCATGCAATCAATTATCAGTTCTAAACATATTTTCTTCTCTATGCTCATGATCTATTTCCCTGCCCGCATATAACCGCATATAACAGATGGTGGTCAGAGGCTGGGCGCATGTCTCTGGAGCCGCTGAGCCAGTAGTGGCATGTATTCGTGGATGCCAAGGGAAACCAGGCTCCCCTCAAAAAATGACCAAGAAAAAAATATACTAAATAATTGTGTTTCTGAATGTAGCTCACCAGAGCAAGCATCCAAGCGAACAAAACAGCGCCCCTCTGTCTCTGTATGTCTATGCAGTCTGGTCTGAAACAGTATAACATTGTTGCCGCCAAACTGAACTGAGCTCAGCTGTGAATGGTTCTGGCACACCAAAAAAAGGTTAAAGGGAAGCCAGTTTGGATTTGGCTTCACACCAATCCCGTCACATTAGAAACCAAACGTCACTGACAGAAAACATTAATTTTGTGTCTCATTGTGTGTCCTCCGGTGGCTAGCTAGCTAGCTAGAAGTGTCCCTTCCCTAAATTAGCCATGGATGGAGATAGGGATTTGGATTTGTGGTTTTACTTAAATCTCTGTACTGCCAATGATTATAATGGCAATTCTGATCCAGCCATAAATTCATACATTTTGCCCCTGGCCTGAGAGGATGGAAGTTCAACATGTAGCTAGATGTAGTTGGCTGGCTAATGTTAACTAGCTGGCCTGGCACATCGTGGTCCATGAAAGCAAGTTAGGCTAGTGAACTAGCATTTAAGCCATGTAGCCTAGGACAACAAAAATGTCAAGCGTATGACAGAGTCAGTATGACAGAGTCAGTAATTAAGCTAGTAAGTCCTATTGAAATCCTGCCAGTGTGGGGATATCCAACTTTGGAATTTGAATCAACTGCAACCTGTATTCAGAATGACTGCTAGGGTTGGGAAGACTGTTACTGCGTTTACACAGGCAACCCAATTCTGATATTTTTCCCAATAATTGTTTTTTTGCCTAATCACTTCAGATATTTTTCAGATGTGATCTGAATTGGGCTGCCAGTGTAAATGCAGCCTTAGCTATGTGACTTTAAACAGCGTAAGCCTATATGGTGAAAAGCATCTAAACTGGAAAAAAACATTTCAGTAACTGGTGCAATAAGTCCAAGTAACATATTGGATCAGTTTAGAAAATGTTTGTAATTTATATTTGAGTAGCATAAGATTAATTAATGAATCAATCAATGTACATGCACAAACATACAGTTGAAGTCATAAGTTTACATACACCTTAGCCAAATACATTTAAACTACATTTTTCACAATTCATGACATTTAATCCTAGTTAACATTCCCTGTCTTAGGTCAGTTAGGATCACCACTTTATTTTAAGAATGTGAAATGTCAGAATAAGAGTAGAGAGAAAGATTTATTTCAGGTTTTATTTCATTCATCACATTCCCAGTGGGTCAGAAGTTTACATATACTCAATTAGTATTTGGTAGCATCGCCTTTAAATTGTTTAACTTGGGTCAAGCATTTTGTGTAGCCTTCCACACACTTTCCACAATAAGTCGGGTGAATTTTGCACTTTCCTCCTGACAGAGCTGCTGTAACTCAGTCAGGTTTGTAGGCCTCCTTGCTCACACACGCTCTTTCAAGTTCTGCCCACAACCTTTCTATGGGATTGAGGTCAGGGCTTTGTGATGGCCACTCCAATACCTTGACTTTGTTGTCCTTAAGCTTTTTTGCCACAACTTTGGAAGTATGCATTTGGAAGACCCATTTGCGACCAAGCTTTAACTTCCTGACTGATGTCTTGAGATGTTGCTTCAATATTTCCACATAATTTTCCATCCTCATGATGCCATCTATTTTGGGAATAGGCCCTAAACATATATATTTTGACAACATATTTGTTTAGGATCTCACTTGGTGAAGTCCATAGGACCAACAATTGATAAATGCAACAACCATGTCCCTGTCACTTACAATTACAGTCTTAGGTGGTAACTACAATTTAGTCAAAAGGCATTCTGGGAAATATTTGAATAAGGCTTTACACTAAGCAGTGTGTTAATTTTCCTTCCAGTGTCTATATTGGTCCATAAACTGAACACTCTCAGTGTTCTGTTTATTTTTAATACTGGAGGATTTGCTGTGTGGGCAAAAAATGACTTCCTCTAGGTTGCCAACTCACCCTCGTCTGATCTACAGCTATGACCAAATCTTGTCATAGCAAGACTCATTTTAATCCACTGAAACAAATCAGGAAGATAAAAACAGACAATAGTTGGAATATTAGTTGCAGTAACTCTTCACAATGTGGCTGTCATGTAGTAAAAAAGCAGGCAGGTGACTTTTTGTGAAGTGCTTAAAACAAAATTCAGGGCTGCCAACTTTTCAAGAAAGCTTGGAGTGAGATTTGCTATGTGATATTCATTGCTACCTGGCAAAACCCCTAGAGGGGGTTCTGGGGGTCCTCCCCCAGGAAAATGTGACTGTTTTATAGCTATTTTCCTGCAATTCGACATATTGTGACATGGCTTAGACCTATGACCAAAGTGGAATGTAAATGTAAACCACAGGTCAGGGCCCGGTTTCCCCAAAGCATCTTAATGCTACGTTTATCATTAAAACCATATAATTAAAATCTCAGAGCTGTTCCCAAAACCATCTTTACTATAGTTGCTCTTTAAATGTTTGTTTTTTAACAACTGTCTCTGACCACTCATAGAACAGCTAAGTACGTCATTAGATGCTTTTTTGCCCTTCCTCATCACTTTATACACAGAAGCTCTCCGCTAAAAACGAAATAAAGATGTTTATCTGTCTGTGACTGGTGATAAACTTCAGAACAAATGTGACAGTGACTACAAATACAAAGTTTTCCATTTCTTTGCATAACAAGCAAAGGGTATAAAGACTCTTCAAATGGAAACCAAGATTACTGTATTAACAAATAAATAGTTTAGGCTACATAGACCTATATATGAATGATATTGAAATATATTTAATGTTAATTCAATTGAGTTTTATTTAGCTATTTGTACGCCACTGTCTGTACATTTTTCTAAAGGTGTAAGGTGCGAAATTATGTGCCAAATCTTTATTTAGTGCATTATTATAATGTTAAGGTAAGATGGAAAGGGATAACGCTGATCCGAGAGAATTGTTTCCTTTCTTTCCATCCTATCAGTTTCGACACATGCCTGAATGACGCACTTAACAAATATTTTCTCTGCATGGTGTTTTGGGAAACACATGTTGTATCTTCGGCCGTTGTAAGAAAGATGCATCGTTAACACTCGAAAGCCCTAAGTTCCATCGCTGTCGGGAAGCTAGGCCCAACTGTATTCAGGATGCTTTGAACATTAAATGAACACTCAAAATTCAATGACTTTGTTACTTTTAGATTTTTTTTGGGGGGGGGGATTACATTTTAAGTATGCTAATATTTTGTAGGTGGTTTGACACTTTATTCAGACAGCAATGAAATGGGGAGACAGGCAAATGGGAGAAACAGTGGGAAGGTTGGAAGCAGAGATTGATCCCTGTTCTCAGGTGGAAAGTTGTATGTGACACATGTTACCACTACACCAAGGCTCCGCACAGGAAATACTAATATTATTGGTGTATGGCAGTGGGTAGCCAAATCATAGATTGCAGTCCATAGACTGCTTACAAGGTAAGGACACAAACATTTTGTATTTTGTCATTTGGGTAAACTATCTCTTTAAAATATGTCTGGAAGAAAATCCTGTTTCC
Organism: Oncorhynchus clarkii lewisi; assembly: GCF_045791955.1. Classification (NCBI taxonomy): domain Eukaryota; kingdom Metazoa; phylum Chordata; class Actinopteri; order Salmoniformes; family Salmonidae; genus Oncorhynchus; species Oncorhynchus clarkii. Next base: position 25,771,760 of record NC_092168.1, on the reverse strand, counting down.
TCTCCAGGAGTGTTGTGCCCCTGATCTATGTTTCCCAAGTGCTGGGTGTTTGAAAATGTTTTTGTTTTAACAATTCATTTCTCAACCATCAAGAAACATCTAATGAATATCAACATTCAGGTGGTTTATGCCTACAAGTCCTTACCATCAACGTACTCTACATAGACAAAATAGGATGCATTTATGTGATGTGAGTCCACTTACCATCTCTGCCTAGCTTGTGCACAATACTAAAATGTCAAAACTTGTATTTGAGGGCTGGAGCATTTCCTATCCAATGCATTACTGTCAATGAATGGCTGCAAAAATACATAACCTCATATATTTCATTTTCAAAGACCCAAGTAGGCATATCAGACTTCAAATATGTGATTACACTGGAAAAAGAATCAAGAAGTGGAATACTAAAATATGTGTGGGTAATAACAGTGGTGTTCTTGCTGACAAGCATAGTAATTACCCTGTATTTTAACACTCATTGTTAATCATGAGAATTGTTCCACTGATCAAACTAATTCAATTAAATAGATAATAAAAAATATCCTGAAGACAAGATTACATAAATCTGCCACTACACACGACCCAAATTAATTTTCGATTTATTGTCCCCCCTCTAGAATCAAGTTTGCACTTTTTGGTTTACAATCTGTTTGGCAAAAATTATTTTCATTGTTAAAAATCCGTTTACCCTACCAAACATCCCTGCTTAAACATACAGTATGTCTGCCTTTGAGTTGTCACAGACTAAATGCCAATCACCAAACGAGGAAACTAATGCATTTGTGGATTACATCGAACTTTATTCTGTCAAAGGCTGCATTCTGCAATACGGACGGGAGTTACAGCAACCTACATTTGTTGACATCCTTGTACATACAGCCCAGCCTCACATTCAATTCGCGCATATATGTACAAAATGTATTTCAGCAGATTTCGTGAGTTTTTGTGCATTTTTGTGTAAAACAGCGCTACGGTGCTGCTGTTTTTACGGTTTAATAAACTCAGCAGAGAATGTTCTCTCTCCATTTAGCTCCACTCTTCTCGAGGAGCGTTTATTTAAAACGCGCATTCAATCCCCTTGATATCTTACACAACTAGCCCAATCATATGCTTCAATGTGCCGCGATTCACAGTGCTTTGGCAGGACATGACAATGTGATGTTAAATTGCAGGCGCAGATGCTCCGATTTCAAAACGATTTGGAGCACAGTTGAAAAGTTAACACATTAACTATACAATGGACTAATTAGACAAATAAAAACAGTCATTTTCAATGCTTGAGGTATACACGGTGTGGCGTGTGAGCGTGAGAAGATGGTTAAATGCGTGTCTCACCGCCAAAGCTCTGCTGCTTTGACATCTGTGCCATCTGATCGATATGCACTATATTACTGTAATGTACTGAATCTTAAATCCTGTACGTGTATTTATTTATAAAACATTTGTACATTAAGTATCCGTTTTGAACACAGTGCCACAAGGCATATTATTGATATCCAACTTTAATTCTACCTATACCCATCCTTAGTTAGAACACAAGGCATTGTTGAACATTAGTTCACATACAATATAGTATTCGAATTGAGTGGCCATAGTATTCAGCTTTTGATCAACTTTAGATTCATTCATTATCATCAGCTCTTTTTTCTGGTCCTTTTTTGCTAGCTTGCACATAATTAAGTTTCCAAAGAACATACAGATATGGGGCACAAACAAAACCAATGCCCCCTCTTCCCCACATCCTACTCATCTCTCCCCTCTGTGGTTCAGAAAAAAGTAACTGATGTCAACAGGATTGCAAGGGGTAAAAGGTCATGGGTTGTTGTTCTGCTAGACTACATCACATCTTTTTGGGGGTATTTGTTCAACCACACCCTGAATGTGCTAAATGTTTGTTCATGTCAGTTGATCTCCCATTTGAAAAGCTCAATGTGATGAAGGAGTCATCAACATCTTCCCCCCTCTTATGTTGAGTGTGATGGCAGCTCTGCAGAGCGAGATCATTACAGTCATACGGAGAGTGTTTGTTCAACACAAACACGTATAGCACATAATACAGACCATCTAAACATCTATTAGCTGGTAATGAGTGCTCACTCTGAGACGATTAGTAATTATAAATCCGTACCAATAATTATGTTTCAACATGAAACTAGGAACATTTTGACTTAAAGTAATGTAAGGACCTCAAAGACCTGTTGGCTGTTCTGCCACCCGCACAGCACATTATCCAGTGTTAAATCAACACTGAACGCTTGTCCAGTGTCCATACTGATCCACACTTTTCAATGTTACATTAACACACTGCTTATTTCCCACAGTGCCTTACCTTTTGAGTAAATTGTAGAGTTACCACCCATGACTATATTTCTTAGTGGCAGAGACATGGTTGTTACATTCGCCCATTTTTAGTCCTGTGGCCTTCATCAAGTGAGTCCCTCAGCAAATAGGCTATCATTCAAATTCAATTCTTAAACACAATACAGGTTTTACAAAGGTATTACTTTGAGGGCCTAGTTTTCTCCTAATACAGTAGCATGAAACGGATGGTTTTCAGGCCGGCAAGTCACATTATGATGGCTTGCAAAGTGATGTGTAATTACTATTGGAATCCAACCAGCGTGGGAATGTGCAACATTTGGAATTTTTACTCACCTGCATTCAGAATGACTGCCAGGTTTGGAAGAATAACAAATGAGACTAAACTGGAACAACCATTTCAGTAATTAGTCCAAGTAACAGATTGGATTAGTTTAGACAAATCTATGTTATTTATATTTGAGTAGCATACGATGAATTAGTCAATTAATATACTGTACATGCAAAAACATAGATATTGAAACAAACACAAATCAACCTGTAATAGAGCGTACGGGGAAAATGATGATGGTCATGGTTTTGGTTTAACACTGGTTTTTAATGCCAGCACTGGGGTTCTTTTAAATCAATGAGTGTTAATTTAACACGTACAGAGTTCATTTAACACATGAATGTTACACTGAAAAATCAACAATAGGTAACACTAGACAATTTGCTGTATGTGGTTTTTGAGTTTACAATCTGATATTTTCTATTACATAATATTAATATTTAATTACGAATATAATTATTGTGGGGGTGTAAGCAATTTAAATAAATAATAACTTAAAAGAAAGAAGAGCTACCTGTTAGGGTCCATTGGACAAATTAAAATCAGTGACTTGAAACAGAATGACAGTAAGAAGTATGATAACCAGTGTTTTTTAGAGTTTTGGCAGGGCACCTGCAGTTATTGCTGTTTCAGAGACTTTAAAGGCTGTGTGGAACTCTGTGGTCATGTGACAGGCGGGAGAGGAAACAGGCGTCTGAGTCAACAACCGTCACCGTGTGTGGGAGAATGAGAGCGAGAGAGCTGTACAGAGGAAGTAGGGGAAGAGAGAGGGAGGGATTATTTAGTTTATTTAGGGGCTTGTTACAGTAACATCAGGAGTCAAATGTGTAGATCAGGACGGAGACAGAGAGCAGATATCAACTCAGATTTAGAGTTTGTAGGAAAGAGAAGAGAGCATTGAGACAGTTTAAAAAGTACAGTTATAACACATTGAGACAGGAGGAGACAGAATGGAACAATAATAGAGCCAGTTTTAGGGTTCAGGGATAACGGTATTGTGTCCAAGGGGGAGTTTAGGATTTTTTTTTTTATTTTTTATTTTTTTAAAAAATTTTTTGGGGGGGGGTGCAGGTGGAACGAGCAGCAGTGTCTTGAGGAGTACAGGAGTATTGTCAGGAGCCATATAGAACAACCAGAGAGATGGGGAAGACATGGATTATAGGAGTCATCTCTCTCCTGGCTGTTTCTGCAACCTGGAGCTTAGAAACAGGTTTGAGAATCTCATCACTTCATTTTGTTTATCCGGCTGGTTTTGGTTCATTTTGAGTACCGTGTAAAGCAGTGGTCACCAACCTTTTCTGAGTCAAGATCACTTTCTGAATCAAAATGCAAACCGCTCTGTTTAAAAAAAAATAATGACTTAATAAACGTAAGCCTATTCAACATTAACCAAATAAATACACTTCTGTAGCAACAAGGTTTGTGCAGTAGGCTATAAGCCCAATATATTACCACTGCATATTGGCTATGCTTGAATTGCCCTGCCAATGTTATTCTTCTCAGACCGTTTTGAAATTATATAAAAAAATGTTAGGCATATGATCACTCTGGTAATATATCATTTGCTGTATTATTATAATTATATATTTTTTTACTGAACTAATGGCCTTGCTCTAATGGTCAGTCTGAGGGGAGGGAGGGAGGGAGCAGCAGTGAGGCTGCCTGTCACCTGACCCACCGTCCCTCTGCTCTTCCTCCACTGAGAAAAAGGGACACAGTCTTCAAACTGATGGCAAAACTGAAGTTACACTGCATTATGTCTGCGTCACGCACCAATGCATGTTGTTACTCCTATGATCAGAGAAAGTGAAATATTCCTCGATATTAAACAGACGCAAGCTGCTAATAATAATAATGCAAGCTTATTAGAACACTTTGTTATACTCCTTCATTGCAGCTGCAGTTCTGGTTGTAGCGTGAGTTGTGGCTTAAATTGTTGACATGGTCATGGTTTTAGTATTAGTTTTAAAAAAATCTCATAGTATCAACTTTGCTGTGCATCCAATGCTTCTTTTTACAGTCTATGACTCAAGGAAACTGTGCAGACACAGTGATCTGAGCTATCTAATTGGCCAGTGGTAGGCCTGTAGGTGCACTTAATATACTCTCCACCTACCGCCAACAGTGCAATTTTTTATTCATTTTTTAAATCGGAAGTCAATTATTTGCTCTGGGTTTTTTACAAAAATGTTTGGTGATCGACTAGGAATGCTTTGGAGATCAGTTAGTGACCACTGGTGTAAAGGGTTCAATTATTCATAAAACATTCAAAGCATGTATCTATAGATACCCTAAATAGATATGATTATATCATACAGTCAAAGTGTTTATTTTACGACCAAAAAATACTGATCAAAAATAGATGTTTTATATTTTCCTACTGCTCTGACTAAGGAGTCCCCCATTCTAAATTGTATACTCTGTTGGCTGCTGATAGAATCCCCAAGGGCTCTAGATTTCTATGACATGTGTATCGAGAGTTCTGTTCTGACTACTCTGTTGTAGTCAAACTGAAGACAAAGTCAGTGGAACAGATTTGGGTGATTATATAAAGATGTTTTAAACGAAAGGTTCCATTGTTTTCTACCACGGGAAGGAACATGCCGCGTATCACACGCTAGAGACTAGTGTGTGTTGGTGTGGCATGGTTGACTGATTAACTAACATATTTTCCCCTGTATTTGAGAGGAAATTGATTTGAGGCATATACGGGGGAAAGTGACATTACTAATCAGGCAGTGTATGGGGGTCCTGTGGGCTTCTGGAAACACCACAGAAGTTATATACTTGTCTAAAGTAAACATCAACAAGCATGAAAGAGCAGTGCCCAGAAAATATCCCACTTCAGAAACGTCAGTAACCTAGCAGTCATCCTCCCATGATATCACATCTTATGTATAACATTGGGAGCTGTTTAAAGAGCGGAACACTTTATGTGCTGCAATTGTTTTTAAAGTAAAAGACTTAACTAACAAACTGAACTTTATAATAACTACTATTCATCTCCAATTTTTCAACTATCACTCGTTTGTAAGACAGACACATTTTATAAGACATCGGCTTTCATATTACTGACAACCCACTTTTCTTCCTCAAGACTGTTTTGCTGATCAACTAAGACATGCTTTTCTATTGATTGAACTTACACTTGATGAAATCATGTTTAACTGATGATGTTGAATGCTTAACATTTTGCTAACATGATCTGCCACTAACATGCACTTTGATCATTCTCTCAGGATATAACCACAACATTTCTGTGATCTCTCACACTTCCCCTTTCCTCACCTCCACTGTGCCTCTAGGCCTACAACACGGAGTCATTGGTAAAACATACTTTTTTTTAAAAAGCAAACCTGTTTAATCGCCACTATGAGCCTGCATTAGCATGTTGCCACATTTTTGGTCAGAGTGAGAGATAGGGCTTTATGTTTTAGGAGAGGAGAAAGAGGAAACGAGTCATAAATGTTTCCTGTTCCTTGGAATGAGGCCTGATAGTCTGCATGACTCTGAGAGATAGGTCTGAATATCCGCCATAGCCACATCAAGCTCTTCTAAATATTGTATGTGTTGTAAAAAGATAATGACACATATACGTAGGCCTATAATAATACTCATACAACTGTATCACACAGGCATTTGATATGAAACCATTTATTCATTTACCGTCCATTTATCCAAAAGTAATTTTTTATTTAAAGAAGTACAATTCTTTGAAGTAGTTATTTTAATACTATTTCTTTAGCTGCCAGGAGTGAACATTTCCACCTGGGGAATAATGCCATCTTAAAGTGCAGCAATAAGACTTGGAGTGAGATGATCTACACCATCTGGAAAATACAACTGGGTGGAATAAAGTGTCAAATATCATCTAGTAATGATAACCAAAATCTGAACACATGCAATGATGGAAAAGCAATGCTCAACACATCCAGGGGTGAATCCTACCTACAGATTCCAGGGTTCTCAAAGAGAGATGAAGGAATCTACCACTGTGAGTCGGCGTACAAAGCAGGAATCTACGCCGCAAACATTGATGTATCACTAATAGGTAAGAAACCTTCATAGATCTGTACAGTTTAGCATGACTTCTGTGTGCTTTCATTTCTCTATATTGCCAAATACAAAATACATGTGTTGTTCTCAATATGCCTATTTCCCCCCTCTTCCTGTGTGCAGCCCCTCCCAATGTGTTTGCTTGGCTAGAGTGGGAGGGCAGTAGGCAGGTGGCTGTGTGTTTGGCTGAAGGGGGGAAACCAGCTGCCTCCATCTCCTGGAGTGAAAACTGGAACTCTACTTCAACCACCACATTGAACCTAGATGGCTTCAACAAAGTAGAGAGTCGATTGGTCCTGCCTGAGGGGATTGCTACGGGCAACCTGACTTGTGCTGTCATACATCCCTCCTGGGAAGAGGTGCATATGGTGACACCAGGTATAGAATGACTATTTAGAATTTAGAAGGACACTGTATTTAGAAGGACACTATGACTAATATCTCACTCTTTTAAAATAGGAGTGAACATAGCTTTTTTAGTGAATAAAATCCTTCAGGGTCTATTGACAAAGTTTACTAGATTGAATGTAAATTAAATAGGATGGGATGATGGTAACCCACTGGGCACAAGCTGGTTGAATCAACGTTGTTTCAGAGTAATTTGTCAACGTATTGTGACGTGGAATCTACATGGAAAATACATTGGATTTGAAAAAAGTAATCAACTTGTTTTGAGGGTGAAATTTCAACCAAAGAATCCCCAAGGGCTCTCGTCATCATTGTAACCAATTTTCAACATAAACAAACATTGTATAAAATATGTTGAATATGTACCTTTGAAACAATGTCAGATCTTCAATGTTATGTCCACTATCAGAAAAAAAAACTAAAGGCTGGGCAGCACCTGCTGCAGAGTTGATCTATCTAACATCTATTCATTTTGTCTCCCATCCAGGGTTTTAACCAAACCCAGGCCTGCGTAAGCTTTGATATTTGCCATTGACTACTACCAATGTGCTTCTGTGAGAATGATTATAAGGAGATCTCTTAATAACTAAATATTTTCATTGTTGATATCAGTCATTCCAAAGGATAGGTGTGACAAAGCAAATGAAATGTAACCATACTTTATAAGTCATACACTGTATCATAAAAAAATAGATTTAGGCCTTATATATATTGTATAGCATTTGCAAAGTCATCAACAGCTATTGTTTCAATGCAACCCAGCGTTCAACGAAAAAGAGACAATACATATAGGACTAGGGTTTCAATCTTGGTTTGACTTCAAGTTGAATCATTCATGTGTTGGATTCACGTCTCCATCTCAACCAAAAATCAAAGATTTTAAAGAATATGACTATATCAAATGAAACTTTAAGTGCACTTTCAATAAAGTTTGATTAGATTTAGTCCTATTCTTTAACTTCGATTCCTGTTTGAGTTGAGATGGAGACATGAACCCAACGTATCAATTCTACATTTGTAGACCTACTGGAATTAAAGCCAGACTAAGGGCACTATTCAATTTGTAAAGCTGGAGTGTTATCCACTCTGCGCTAGATTTTTTTAATGTAATTTCCGATTGAGCCAACATATGCAGTGTTTACTGTGAGTGCAATCTCAGCTAAAGTGGGAACATTGCCTCTAAATTTCAATCGCGCTGTAAAGCTGAACTTCCACAATGCGGATTGAATAGAGCCCTAAGTCAGTGGCACAAAATATACACTGCCTTTGGTAAATATTCTGACCAGTTGACTTTTTCCAAATTTTGTTACGTTATAGCCTTTTTAGAAAATAGATTAAATAAAAGAAAATCCTCTGCAATACCCCATAATGATGTAGCTAAAACAGAAATGTATTCAAATAAAAAGTATTCAGACCTTTTGCTATGAGACTCAAAATTGAGCTCAGGCGAATCCTGTGTCCATTGATCATCTTTGAGATGTTTCTACAACTTGATTGGAGTCCACCTCTGGTAAATTCAATTGTTTGTACATAATTTGGAAAGGCACATCTGTCTATATGAGGTCCCACAGTTGACAGTGAATGTCAGACAGAAACCAAGCCATGAGGTCAAAGGAATTGCCCGTAGAGCTCAAAGAAAGAATTGTGTCGAGGCACAGATCTGGGGAAGGGTAGCAAAACATTTCTAAAGCATTGAAAGTCCCCAAGAAGACAGTGGCCTCCATCATTCTTAAATGGAAGAAGTTTGGAACCCCTAAGACAAACTGAGCAATCGGGGGAGGGAGGGCCTTGGTCAGGGAGGGGAGGGGACCAAGATCCCAATGGTCACTCTGACAGAGCTCTAGAGTTCCTTTGTGGAGAAGAGATAACTTTCCAGAAGGACAACCATCTTTGCAGCACTCAACCAATCAGGCCTTTATAGTAGAGTGGCCAGACAGAAGCCACTTCTCAGTAAAAGGCATATGACAGCCCGCTTGGAGTTTGCCAAAAGGCACCTAAGGACTCTCAGACCATGAGAAACAAGATTTTCTGGTCTGATGAAAGCAAGATTGAACTCTTTGGCCTGAATGCCAAGCATCACATCTGGAGGAACCCTGGCACCATCCCTACTGTGAAGCATGGTGGTGGCAGCATCATGCTGTGGGGATGTTTGTCAGTGGCAGAGACTGGGAGACTAGTCAAGATCAAGGCAAAGATGAACGCAGCAAAGTACAGAGAGATCCTTAATGAAAATCTGCCCCAGTTCGCTCAGGACCTCAGACTGGGGCGAAGTTTCACCTTCCAACAGGACAAAGACCCTAAGCACACAGCCAAGAAAAAGCAGGAGTGGCTATGGGACAAGTCTCTGAATGTCCTTGAGTGGCCCAGCCAGAGCCCGGACTTGAACCCGATCAAATATCTATGGAAAGATCTGAAAATAGTTGTGCAGCAACACTTCCCATCCAACTTGACAGAGCTTGAGAGGATCTGCAGAGAAGAATGGGAAAAACTCTCCAAATACAGGTGTGCCAATTTTGTAGCGTCATACCCAAGAAGACTTGAGGGCTGTAATTGCTGCCAAAGTAGCTTCAACAAAGTACTGAATATTTCATTTTTTAAATTTTAGAAATGAGCAAAGATCGTACATTTTTGCTTTGTCTTTATGGTGTAATTGATCAATTGTAGAATAAGGCTGTAACCTAACAAAATGTGTAAAAAAGTCAAGGGGTCTGAATACCCCTCAAATGTTGCATTGACAACCAAACACAATTAACTTTTGCAATACAGTAAATAGCCTATTAAATTGTTGACAAGTTAACAAATTATATGTCTGATTTACGTCCCCAACTAAACCAAAAATAATAGTTAAAGAATAGGATTAAGCCAGTTGCTCAGATGAAACTATTTATTCTTTAGATTTTCTTTAAATCAAATCAAATGTTATTTGTTACATGCGCCGAATACAACAGTAGACCTTATAGTGAAATGCTTATTTACAAGCCCTTAACTAACAATGCAGTTTTAAGAAAAATCCACCCCCCCCCCCCCCCCCCCCCCCCCAAAAAAAAATTAAAAGTTACAAATAATTAAAGAGCAGTAAAATAACAATAGCGAGGCTATATACTGTATAGAAGGTACCGGTACAGAGTCGGAGGGGCACCGGTAAGTCAAGGTAATTCGAGGTAATTGAGGTAGTATGTACATGTAGGTAGAGTTATTAAAATGACTATGCATAGATAATACCAGAGAGTTGCATTGTAAAAGAGGGGAGGCAATGCAAATAGCAGAGAGAACAGTCTATGACTAGGGTGGCTGGAGTCTTTGACAATTTTTAGGGCCTTCCTCTGACACCGCCTGGTATAGAGGTCTTGGATGGCAGGAAGCTTGGTCCCAAATCAAATCAAATGTTATTTGTCACATACACATGGTTAGCAGACTAGCAACTACCTTATACACACAAGTGTGAAGGACTGAATAAGAATATGCACATTAAAATATATGAATGAGCAATGGCTGAAAGGCAAGATGCAGTAGATGGCATAGAGTACAGTATATACAGTGCCTTGCGAAAGTATTTGGCCCCCTTGAACTTTGCGACCTTTTGCCACATTTCAGGCTTCAAACATAAAGATATAAAACTGTATTTTTTGTGAAGAATCAACAACAAGTGGGACACAATCATGAAGTGGAACGACATTTATTGGATATTTCAAACTTTTTTAACAAATCAAAAACTGAAAAATTGGGCGTGGAAAATTATTCAGCCCCTTTACTTTCAGTGCAGCAAACTTTCTCCAGAAGTTCAGTGAGGATCTCTGAATGATCCAATGTTGACCTAAATGACTAATGATGATAAATACAATCCACATGTGTGTAATCAAGTCTCCGTATAAATGCACCTGCACTGTGATAGTCTCAGAGGTCCGTTAAAAGCGCAGAGAGCATCATGAAGAACAAGGAACACACCAGGCAGGTCCGAGATACTGTTGTGAAGAAGTTTATAGCCGGATTTGAATACAAAAAGATTTCCCAAGCTTTAAACATCCCAAGGAGCACTGTGCAAGCGATAATATTGAAATGGAAGGAGTATCAGACCACTGCAAATCTACCAAGACCTGGCCGTCCTTCTAAACTTTCAGTTCATACAAGGAGAAGACTGATCAGAGATGCAGCCAAGAGGCCCATGATCACTCTGGATGAACTGCAGAGATCTACAGCTGAGGTGGGAGACTCTGTCCATAGGACAACAATCAGTCGTATATTGCACAAATCTGGCCTTTATGGAAGAGTGGCAAGAAGAAAGCCATTTCTTAAAGATATCCATAAAAAGTGTTGTTTAAAGTTTGCCACAAGCCACCTGGGAGACACACCAAACATGTGGAAGAAGGTGCTCTGGTCAGATGAAACCAAAATTGAACTTTTTGGCAACAATGCAAAACGTTATGTTTGGCGTAAAAGCAACACAGCTGAACACACCATCCCCACTGTCAAACATGGTGGTGGCAGCATCATGGTTTGGGCCTGCTTTTCTTCAGCAGGGACAGGGAAGATGGTTAAAATTGATGGGAAGATGGATGGAGCCAAATACAGGACCATTCTGGAAGAAAACCTGATGGAGTCTGCAAAAGACCTGAGACTGGGACGGAGATTTGTCTTCCAACAAGACAATGATCCAAAACATAAAGCAAAATCTACAATGGAATGTTTCAAAAATAAACATACCCAGGTGTTAGAATGGCCAAGTCAAAGTCCAGACCTGAATCCAATCGAGAATCCGTGGAAAGAACTGAAAACTGCTGTTCACAAATGCTCTCCATCCAACCTCACTGAGCTCGAGCTGTTTTGCAAGGAGGAATGGGAAAAAATTATAAGTCTCTCGATGTGCAAAACTGATAGAGACATACCCCAAGCGACTTACAGCTGTAATCGCAGCAAAAGGTGGCGCTACAAAGTATTAACTTAAGGGGGCTGAATAATTTTGCACGCCCAATTTTTCAGTTTTTGATTTGTTAAAAAAGTTTGAAATGTCCAATAAATGTCGTTCCACTTCATGATTGTGTCCCACTTGTTGTTGATTCTTCACAAAAAAATACAGTTTTATATCTTTATGTTTGAAGCCTGAAATGTGGCAAAAGGTCGCGAAGTTCAAGGGGGCCGAATACTTTCGCAAGGCACTGTACATATGAGATGAGTAATGTAGGGTATGTAAACATTATATAAAGTGGCATTGTTTAAAGTGGCTAGTGATATATTTATTACATACATTTTTTCATTATTAAAGTGGCTAGAGATGAGTCAGTATGTTGGCAGCAGCCACTCAATGTTAGTGATGGATGTTTAACAGTCTGAAGGCCTTGAGATAGAAGCTGTTTTTCAGTCTCTCTGTCCCCGCTTTGATGCACCTGTACTGACCTCGCCTTCTGGATGATAGCGGGGTGAACAGGCAGTGGCTCGGGGGGTTGTTGTCCTTGATGATCTTTTTGGCCTTCCTGATACATCGGGTGGTGTAGATGTCTTGAAGGGCCAGTAGTTTGTCCCCGGTGATGCGTTGTGCAGACCTCACTATCCTCTGGAGAGCCTTACGGTTGTGGGCGGTGCAGTTACCGTACCAGGCAATGATACAGCTGACAGGATGCTCTCAATTGTGCATCTGTAAAAGTTTGTAAGTGTTTTTGGTGACAAGCCTAATTTCGTCAGCCTCCTGAGGTTGAAGAGGCGCTGCTGCGCCTGCTTCACCACGCTGTCTGTGTGGGTGGACCATTTCAGTTTGTCCAGGAATTAAAACTATCCACCCTCTCCACTACTGTCCCGTCAATGAATATAGGTGGCTGCTCCCTCTGCTGTTTCCTGAAGTCCACGATCATCTCCTTTGTTTTGTTGATATTGAAAGGCTGAGGATTAATAAAAAACATAGTTTGACATGTTTCGACAAACTTTACCGGTACAATTTGGATCTATTCGTCTGCCTGTTGTGACCGCCATTGAGCCAGTGGATTGATGAACAAAACGCACCAACAAAACTGAGTTTTTTGTATATAAAGAGGGACTTTACCAAACAAAACAAACATTTATTGTGTAACATGGAGTATTGTGAGTGCAACCATAAGAAGATCATCAAAGGTAAGGGATTCATTTTATTGATATTTCAAATTTTTGTGACTAATCTACTTGGCTGGAAAATGTTTGTATGCTTTTGTAAGCAGGGAGCTGTCCTCAGATAATTGCATGGTATGCTTTCGCCGTAAAGCCTTTTTGAAATCTGACACAGCGGCTGGATTAACAAGAAGTTCATCTTTAAGCCGATGTATAACACTTGTATATTTTATGAATGTTTATTATGATTATTTCTGTACTTTTGGCACTCTGCCAGGTGGGACGCTAGCGTGGTTGCGTTGTCAATCAAGCACTATTCAATATAACTATACAGTAAATACATAGCATACAGTTAAGGCTGTCTTACAAACTAATGTAGTTCTAACAGTATTTATTCAACCTTAAAATGAGTAGTACATCCATTGCCTACTGTAGCCTAACTATAAATATATTCTTACGTAATCATAGAACTCGTGCATGATCGAGATAGCATGCAAAGATCACAGTTCTGTGGAGGTCTTCCCAATTGCTATAATAATCTGGGCAGAATCTCAAACAGCAACAATCACTTGCACTGTGTACTTTTGTATAAATACAAAATATCTGACATTGTATTCCCATTTAAATGGTTGAAAGCGCAGTGATAACACATTTAGATGACAACTAAACCAAAAATTAGACATTGTTTTGGAATTGGATTTTAGTTGTGTCTTTTTGAGTAGGTGAATAATCGTTGAAATCTCATTGATCAACGTCTCAACCAAATATTACCCAAATGTCCATGTTGAAATTACGTGGTGTGCCCAGTGGGAAATTTATTCTGATTCTGATTACTTATAATTTTCTCTCCCTGTCAGGAATCGTCATACCCTGGCGATTAGTCATAATCTCCGTGGGAACTATAAGCTTCATCATGGCTATTCTGGGGGGTTTATACTTCACACGAAAACACCCCTGCAGAATTAGGTATGAATATTCATTATTCTAATGATTTTGATCTTTTATGGTAAAAATGATTTGGTTCAATGTTATTGCTTGTATAATAAAGAGCTTTATCTCTGCATTCACAGCCCCAAGGCTCCTCAGGTATGTATGAGCTATATCCTACGTTGTGTTACGTTACATTACCTTAATACCTGTATGTTTTGCGTAGATAGCAGTTTACTGTAAATAGTGATGAGTCTCTGTTTCTCTCCCAGTCACAGGACTATGTGGAGGAAGTAGAACCCTACGCCAGCTATGTACAAAGTGCCAATTTAATCTACAACTCCTCTGCAGGCCCGTTCACATAACACACACACCTCTGCACGCCACGCTGCGAACTTTGAGGTTGAAGAAACTGATCCAGTAAACAGGGGAATGATGGAGGACATGACACAGGGCTTCTGTTACAAAAGGAAAACCTCACAGATCTGATCACTCCTGACTGACGTGAGAAAATGGCAAAAAACAGACATTTCTACAACCGAAGAGATGTGGGCAGATGAGAGATGATCTTTCCAGTTTAGCGTTTTCACAATTTGCACAATGAGAACTATGACTTGCTGTGTAGTCAGCACAACTGTATACCACTGCTCTCATAACACACGTTTGACTGTTCCCACACTCCTGCCATCTGCAAATCATGGGGAAGAGTGCAATTTTGATTAATCAAAATCTCAATTTATATAATACTGATGTGTAATTACAGTGTTTTTGTTGAGTTTATATTTATGATTGAATTTAAATATCAAGTTTGTTATATAATAAAAACAGATTCTTTACATTTGAAACCTACATCCAGAGTTAATGGGGAAAGGATTTGAAGCACACACAACATTCTATGTGGTTACATTCATGAGACAAGAGTTTGACTCTGAGAACTAAGATAACAACTAAACTTTTGAGTCGGAAAACGTGTGTTTGCAGTGGTGGAAGAACTCAAATGTAGTAAAACTAAAGAGTAAAACTGAAGATACCTTAATAGAAAACGACTCAAGTAAAAGTGAAAGCCACCCAGTGTCACGTTCTGACCTTTATTTCCTTTGTTTTGTCATTATTTAGTATGGTCAGGGCATGAGTTGGGGTGGGCAGTCTATGTTTGTTTTTCTATGATTTGGGTATTTCTATGTTTCGGCCTAGTATGGTTCTCAATCAGAGGCAGGTGTCATTAGTTGTCTCTGATTGAGAATCATACTTAGGTAGCCTGGGTTTCACTGTGTGTTTGAAGGTGATTGTTCCTGTCTCTGTGTTTGCACCAGATAGGGCTGTTTTAGGTTCTTGTTTTTGTTAGTCTGTTCATGTATAGTTTTCTTCATTAAAGAACCATGAATAGAAACCATGCTGCTTTTTGCTCCGCCTCTCCTTCACCTCAAGAAAACCGTTACAGAATCACCCACCACAACAGGACCAAGCGGCGTGGTAATAGGCAGCGGCAGCAAGAGCAGCGCGAGGAGTACTGGACATGGGAGGATGAGTTGGATGGTAAAGGACCCTGGGCACAGCCTGGAGAATATCGCCGCCCCAAAGAAGAGCTGGAGGCGGCGAAGGCAGAGAGGCGCTGGTATGAGGAGGCAGCACGGCGGCGTGGATGGAAGCCAGAGAGTCAGCCCCAGAAATGTATTGGGGGGTGGCACACAGGAAGTGTGGCGAAGCCTGGTAGGAGACCTGCGCCAACTTCCTGTGCTTACCGGGGGGCTGGAGAGACCGGGCAGGCACCGTGTTATGCTGTGAAGCGCACGGTGTCCCCAGTGCGGGTGCATAGCCCGGTGCGGTACATTCCAGCTCCGTGTATCGGCCGGGCTAGAGTGGGCATCGAACCAAGTGCCATGAAGCCGGGCCGGCGTGTCCCCGGTTCGCCTGCATAGCCCAGTGCGGGCTATTCCACCTCGCCGCACTGGCAGGGCGACCGGGAGCATGCAACCAGGTAGGCTTGGGCAGGCTCGGTGCTCAAGAGCTCCAGTGCGCCTGCACGGTCCGGTCTATCCGTCACCACCTCCACGCACCAGCCCTCCGGTGGCAGCCCCCCGCACCAGGCTGTCTCTCCGGCTCATCCTTACAGGGGCTCCCGCCTGTCCAGCGCTGCCGGAGCCTTCCTCCTCTCCAGCACTGTCGGAGTCTCCCGCCTCTCCAGCGCTGCCAGAGCCTTCCTCCTCTCCAGCGCAACCTGTTCGGCGCTACCAGAGCTCCTGCCCCTCATTCCAGAGGCGCTAGAGCCCCTCATTCCAGAGGCGCCAGAGCTACTCAGTCCAGCGCCGCCTGAGCCGCCCGTCTGCCCAGCGCCGCCTGAGCCGCCCGTCTGCCCAGCGCCGCCTGAGCCGCCCGTCTGCCCAGAGCCGCCCGTCTGCCCAGCGCCGCCTGAGCCGCCCGTCTGCCCAGCGCCGCCAGTGCCGCCCGTCAGCCAGGGGCCGCCAGAGCCCCTCAGCCCAGAGGCGCCAGAGCCCCTCAGCCCAGAGGCGCCAGAGCCCCTCAGCCCAGAGGCGCCAGAGCCCCTCTGTCCAGAGCCCCCGCCCCTCTGTCCAGAGCCCCCGCCCCTCTGTCCAGTGGGGTCATTTAGAAGGGTCGCCGCGGTTAGGAGGCCACGGAAGCAGATAATAAGGCGGACTAAGACAATGGTGAAGTGGGGTCCGCGTCCCGCGCCAGAGCCGCCACCACGGACAGACGCCCACCTAGACCCTCCCCTATAGGTTAAGGTTTTGCGGCCGGAGTCCGCACCTTTGGGGGGGGGGGGGGGGGGTACTGTCACGTTCTGACCTTTATTTCCTTTGTTTTGTCATTATTTAGTATGGTTGGGGTGGGCAGTCTATGTTTGTTTTTCTATGATTTGGGTATTTCTATGTTTCAGCCTAGTATGGTTCTCAATCAGAGGCAGGTGTCATTAGTTGTCTCTGATTGAGAATCATACTTAGGTAGCCTGGTTTGCACCAGATAGGGCTGTTTTAGGTTTTCTTGTTTTTGTTAGTCTGTTCATGTATAGTTTTCTTCATTAAAGAACCATGAATAGAAACCACGCTGCTTTTTGCTCCGCCTCTCCTTCACCTCAAGAAAACCATTACACCCAGTAAAATACTACTTGAGTAAAAGTCTAAAAGAATTTGGTTTTAAATAGACTTAAGTATCAAAAGTAAAAGTATTAATAATTTAAAATTGCTTATATTATGCAAACCAGGGGCACACTCCAACAATCAGACATTCATTTACAAACAAAGCATTTTTGTTTAGCGAGTCCGCTAGATCAGAGGCAGTAGGGTGTCAGGGAAAATGTACGGAGTAAAAAGTGCATCATTTTCTTTAGGGATGTATTGAAGTAAAGGTTGTCAAAAATATAAATAGTAAAGTACAGATACCCCCCCAAAACTACTTAAGCAGTACTTTAAAGTATTTTTACTTAAGTACTTTACACTACTGCATGTTTGTTTGTATTGGTCAATTTCATAGGATGTGACATGATACAGTATACTCACAGACAGAATGGGGTACCCCAGACACAACATAGGGGCTATACATCTGAAACATCTGTCTAGAAAGTTTTCTCATCACCAAATATGTGAGTGAGAGAAAGTCCAGTCACGGATTGTGAGGGAGGTTGGAACTAGCTGAAACTGGGCCGACATTATGCAAATGTTCTCATTGATGAAACATCTTTCTGTTCCTAAAACTAGAATATGTTATGAACACAGTGCACTAAGTTTAATAGACTTGACTTTTTGTCAAAGTTTTTTTTTTAATTGCGTTGTTTTAAAGGAGTGCTGGGTCGAATTGGGTTTGCACCCACGCACACTTCACAATGGAGGCATTCCCTAATGGAAATATGCAAATACATGCTACAATGCACCAGTAGGATCTCGCTAGCTCGTGCATGACTTTGTCCACCTCATTGCTTGTTCTGCC
Source organism: Oncorhynchus clarkii lewisi (assembly GCF_045791955.1). Lineage (NCBI taxonomy): Eukaryota > Metazoa > Chordata > Actinopteri > Salmoniformes > Salmonidae > Oncorhynchus > Oncorhynchus clarkii. Next base: position 25,753,705 of record NC_092168.1, on the reverse strand, counting down.
CACTATGTATCATTTGCTCCCACTGTAAACAACACAGATGAACTATCTTGGGTTAGTTATCAATATCGTTGGCATACTGTTGACTGCTTTCCATAAAGCAGGGGATATGCACCCTCTGCTGGAGAATATAGGTGAACTAATTTTATGAGAAAGAGGGTATGTTAAGGGCTGCATTCCAAATTCAAAGTAGACAGCCCTCAGCCCTTGAATTAAGTTTTACATCTTCACATCCGAGTGTACCTTAAATGTCCCTTGCCCAAGTGACGACGAGTGATGATCGGAGAAACAACGTCCATGGTGGAAATCTTGAAATTGAGCATAAAAACAACTAACCTAAAGCTATTAATGTACCTAGCAAGCTAATTTAGCTAGCTAGCACTCCTGTCAGCTAGTTGGCTAGCTAGTTTTACAGTAATTTATTCTAATAGTTTTCAGAATTCCCCAAAATCCGTTTATGAAGGTAGTTTTACAGGGTCCTCACTAGGAGACAAAGCCAATTTGCGAACACAAAAATCAATGTTATCTATACATTTCTTTTGCAAGCTATCTAAATTTGACACTTCGCAGCTACCGCAGTATGACATGTTTTTATATGTTTTTATAAATGTTATTTTATTTATTTTATTATATTATTTATTTAACCTTTATTTAACTAGGCAAGTCAGTTAAGAACAAATTCTTATTTACAATGACGGCCTACCAAAAGGCCTCCTGCGGGGACGGGGGCCAGGGATTAAAAATAAAAAATAAATACAATATAAATATAGGAAAAAACACACATCACAACAAGAGAGACAACACAACACTACATAAAGAGAGATCTAAGACAACAACATAGCAAGGCAGCAACACATGACAACACAGCATGGTATCAACACAACATAACAACATGTGACTACAGTTATCATTAAAATGTAGGTCATGGCAACCCCACAAGCGATCAAAGTTCTTCACTCGCTACCTCAAGCTAAATCGAGGGTTCGAGGGGGCAACGTTAGTGAATTGTACCTCCACTTAAGATGGCAATCAAACTGCATCCAGTTTCCCCAAATCGAAAGTAGCTAGCGCAAGGGCTGAGGGGTTAAAAATTACGTGCTTGGACTGCAGCTTAGATTTCCTTTCCACAAAGACGTTTTCTATGAGTTCACCTCTTTCCTAACCACACATCTCAAAGAAGAAGGACAGGGGAATACAATAATGTGAAAACTCATGGTGGACTTTCCTCCATCTTGCTTTCACAAATGTTGTGATGTTAGAAACACAGTTATGACAGATCAAGGGAGTAGTGTAGGAGACTAGTAAAGGAAGTCCAGTATAAGTAGGCTTAGTGATACAGAGTGACAAAGCAACATATAGGTTGAATCTATAGCGCGGCTCACCTAGGATTTGAAACAATCACCTGCTGATTATCAGTCCATATGGTCCATTTTGATGAGCATGGACCTTGAATTGAAACATGTTTTGGTTAACATACTTAATCTGTAGGCTATTATGTGATTTGTGATTAATGCTGACTAAAGAGGGAGCTAAATTGATCTATTTTGACAGAGGTTCTATTTTTTACCTGCTAAGGATCCACATTATTGGCTATTTACGTCTTTGACAGTTGCTCTTTGTCTTCCGCTCTTTGGTATTAAAGAAGCCCCAAAATATTAATTGATTCAATCTTGAAGTTGCAGAAAATTGTCTGCCGTTGATTGTTGCCATTGATGTTATAAACGTAAGGATACAAAAGTTCTAACGATGTTGATTTAATCCATCTTTGCATCCATCATTGATAGGATACGACAGTTCCTGGTGATTTTGAGAAACAGCTAAGACCGGTTCACAAAACAACAGTATCTCCAATCCCGCTCTCACCTTACTGTATCTCATTCAAATAGATTTGTGCAAAGAAAATATTTTGCAGAAAATTCAAACACGTAATTCTATCGCAAACCATAAACATCTCATGTGTGTGTGGTGTGGTTGGTAGTTGTATCTCAGGGGTCAGTATGATAGCTATAGCCTTTGAATCTCTGGCCTGTATGTTCCCTCTGTCAAGAGGCCAAATAAACCACATAGAAAGTTTGAACTAAAGCATCCGTTTCTCTTAGGGAAAAAAATGTAAACATTAACATAAGCATAATGTGACTGTAAAACATAATTAAACACAACTATAGAAGCACATAATTCTTGCAACCACACTACATCAAGAAAAGTTCCATTTGTGGGCGCTATCATAGTCACATCTAGGGTCTTTTGGTCCAGGAAGGTGCTGTCCAGCTTGCCCCAGGCCTATGTCCACCTTGCATCTCCATTGTCCCTCTTCAAAATGTCCCTCCCCCACACACACACACACACACATTGTACATGAGGTCAGCCCATGAAGACATAGTCATCTGCACAGTCTTCTTTAATTAACGACTGGTGGGCGAGGCAAGTTGGAGGTTTAACAATGGCGTAGTCACAGTCGTTAGCGTGAGAATCTATTATGACACCTGTTGTCTTGGTGTTGCTATGGTCAATGGTGGCGTATGTCACATCTTCTTCCTGTCACAAAATGGAAACAATGAGGTGAAACTAAAGTTATGTTGTAATTGTCTTAAATAAGCTTCCTTTTCTTGTATCTTTTTCTTTATGATAAGGGCCAGGAATGATCCCTGACCACGTGACCTGATCAGAAAAAACTTGTTGGCTAAAATAGAATATACATTTTTAAAATAACTCCTCTCCCCCATGACCACTGATCTAGTGAGAATGTATCACAGGTGAATTGGATAATTTTAGACTGATAAGGAAGCTTCTGTACTTGTTGAATATGTAGCACACAGACACACATTATCTGTGTATATCAGACAGCGGTTTTGACTATGATCTACTTCTTTGCACACTCTTTGAACCATGAATACAGCCTTTGATACCACAGAATCCACCTCTCACCTGACAAGCAAAACAAACATGCTGTGAACTTTATCTAACATACTTATTATAAATCATCCATATCTCTTACAACTGTCGCTACTTGTTTGAAGAGCCCAAAAAAGTCATTTTCTAACTGTGATCCAGCGAGAGACAGAATTATACACACACGCACACATGCATGTATTATTGAAAAGCATTGAAAATAATTGGAATTTCAGTGTACTTCTTGAATTTAAATGAAATTGACCCTAACCCAGTACTCAACTCAGTGTCATATCATCCATGTGTTTGGACATGCCAAATATTGTTTGTACTTCATACCTTCTTTTCTGTGTCTGGGCTGCTATGATCATCACTGTCATCTCCTGAAGAGAATCATACACGTTGCCATGTTTTTATTTAATTTTAACAAATACTTTAAAGCATAACAAGAAAATGTACATACTTTTATAAAAGAAGTAGAAGTATTACCATCTTTATTTTTCTTCTTCCTGAAAAAAGGAAACAGAGGACAAAGTTTATACATGTCATTCACTACTCACTCTAACAACAGAGAAAAGTGTAAATTGACTTGGTCACCCAACAGAAATGGGAGAGAGAGCTGTCACAATGTGTGCACTTCAAATGAAAACATATTGCTATTAAAGAGTTTTAATGAGTATTCACTGCAAAGTTATTGGCCCTACTCAACACTGTTGCTGCAACAGGAAGCTCTGTACAAATGCTTGTATACGTACTCAGACAGAGGCCATATGCCCTGTCAGCTACAGGCCATCATCTCTCCAACAAGAAAGGCATGTACACTTACAGTCACTTTTTCAAAATAGATCAACTACAGCAAGACAGTTTTGAAAGAAGCAGAACACACTAACAAGAACAAACCAAATGTGTGCGTGTTTGGTGTGTGAGTGCATGTTCCTCAGGGAGCGCTCACCTCAGTGTACCACATATATAGTTTCCCATGGTGAGTCAGCTGATCCGGGGTGCCCGGGTTGGATGGTGCTCAGAACGTGCCAGGTGTCGAGGTCGTGGTGCCACGACAACTCTGCTCTGTCGCCGTTAACTATTAACTGACACAAGATAGAGTGTGGAAGAACACACATCAGTCAGAGAGAGAAGGAGAGCGACAACGGTATGTTTGATATACTGATTTCCTGTGCTCTGTGGTTTACAGCAGCACTCCACACACACACACACACACACACACACACACACACACACACACACACACACACACACACACACACACACACACACACACACACACACACACACACACACACGGTAAGATAGCATGTTTTTTATTTAACTAGGCAAGTCAGTTAAGAAAAAAGTCTTATTTACAATGACGGCCTAGGAACAGGGGTTTTAACTGCCTTGTTCAGGGGCAGTATGACAGATTTTTACCTTGGGAAAATCAAGTCTACAATTTCAAAGTGGAATTTACAAACTTCAGAAGCCTTTTTAAACCTTAAATACACTACACGTTTTGCAGGAAAGTTATCCTGCAACAGGCGGATCAACTTAAGATCCTACATCTGTGAGTAGAGACCATGACTTACCTGCAAATGGAGGTCAATTAGAAATAATAGGTTGAATATTATCATAGTCCTTTGGTATCAGTAACAATATGTATAGCTATTATACAGTAGGTGTCATATAATTCACATTTTACTGCATGTGTAGTGCCATGAAAAAAACTCACCATGAATGTTAATGTCTAATGTCTAAATTAAACTGAAGTAAAAAATGAAATATGTATTTCAAAGCATATCAACAGTTCTGTGGGCGTATGTTCAATACCCACGTGCAAACTTCAACTGAAACAACAATGTCGTAGTTTGTGATGGTGTCATCATGTTCACACACACACACGCACACGCACACACACACACACACACACACACACACACACACACACACACACGCACACGCACACACACACACACACACACACCTAACCACTTATTTGGAAGCAATTACAGCTGTGAGACATTTCAGGGTAAGTCTCTATGAGCTTTGCACACCTGGATTGTCATTTGGATTGCCATTTGCACATGATTATTAAAAAAATTCTTCAAGAGCTATCAAGGTGGTTGTTCACCATGGCTAGACCTCCATTTTCAAGTCTTGCCATAGATTGTCAAGCCAATTTAAGTCCAAACTGTAACTAGGCCACTCAGGAACATTCAATGTCGTCTTGGTAAGCAACTCCAGTGTGTATTTGGCCTTGTGTTTTAGGCTATTGTCGTGCTAAGAAGTACATTTGTCTCCCAGTGTCTGTTGGAAAGCAGACTGAACCAGGTTTTCCTGTGGATCTTGCCTGCACTTAGGTCTATTCCATTTATTTTTATCCTAAAAAAACTTTTCTGATGACAAGCATATCCATAACATGATACAGCCACCACTTTAGATTCTACAAAACAATAAAAGAATGTTGAGCGAAAGCCAGGATAATCATTTGTCAAATATATGTAACTGGCGCGTTCTCGTTTTTCTTACTTCCTGTCATACGGTATTCTGGTACTTGCAATCAATAGCTTAATCCAATACTAACCAAATCAACAGAAATATGTACATAGTTCTCTCAATCTCCATGAATACTAATTATTTAACTGTAAACATTAACTCGGTAACCCATTAACGTAACAATGGGTTACTGAGTATATCAACTGAATAGGCTTTCTCAACAAAGTCCTTGAGGCAGTACGAACTGAACATTACCTAATCAGGCCACCTCGGCCTGGAAACAGTTCCTAAATCTTCCTAGTTTCCAAGTTTGTCTGGGTGTGGGCTGTGGTGTGTCACAGCAGTGTGCTGACTTTAGATCCAGCAAGTAGTCTCTTCGCCAGCTGTTCCAGAAGCTGGTCACAAGTCTCTGCCTATACTTCCATCTACGTTTCATTTCCTCGTTGTTGAGCGTTGGGTCCTGAGCGTCAGCCGGAAATGGCTTGGGCAAAGAGGTTAGTCTTTTACCCACTAGGAAGCGTGCTGGTGTCAGGGGTTGTCATTTATCCACTTCATTGTGCACGAAGGTCAGAGGCCTAGAATTTAGGATAGCTTCACCCTCTGTCAGGACTGTGCACATCTTTTCAAAGTTTAACGAAGCTCTCCCGAGAACCTTTCTCAGGCATGTTTTCACTGACCTGATGAGTCTTTCCCAGAATCCGCCCCACCAGGCTGCTCGCTCGGCAATGAACCTCCAGGTGATGCCCCTTTCTGAGAAGAACGGCAAAAGTTGGGGCTCTTTGATTGCTTTCCACAGCTCTTTCAAGTCCTGATCAGCTCTCTTGAACGTTTTTGCATTGTCCGAATAGATTACATTGTATAATGCTCTCGTTGAGATTAATCTTTTCAGAGCTAACAGGAATATCTATGTTAACTGATCTGAGACTAGTTCCAACTGCACTGCTCTGGTTACAGCACAAGTGAACAGCACAACTTATGACTTCTTCACAGAACCATTTTCTTTCACGTAGAGTGGTCCTGCAAAATCCACACCTGTGACATCAAATGGTGGTGATTCAGTTCTGTCTTTTGGTAAAGGCGCATTGACCTGCTGTCCGCCCCTTACCTTGAATCTCTTGCAGACTATACATCTTGCCACTGTGCTCTTGACTAGCTGCCTACCACGCAAGATCCAGTATCGCTCTCTGATTTGTACTAGAGTGTCTCTTACTCCAGAATGCATCACATTTTTAACGATGGTACTGTATCAGCATTTCTGAGTATTTGTGCTTGTTGTGCAGAATCCATGAGTGCTGCTCTCTGAATGTGAAGTTGGACTGTTGCAGTCTTCCTCCTAAACGGAGTAGTTTGTGTTCATCTAGGAACAGTTTCAGTTCTCCGATTTTACAGTCATTGTTTAGGCTTTTCCTGACTTCAGTAGTTTGATTTCCTGACTAAAACTCTGTCTTGTGTTACCATGAATCAGTATTTTTCTGCCTCCAACAGTTCATCAGCAGTCAGTTCACCTTGCATCTTTATGTTTGTACAAGCATTGGCTATGAATATCTTTATCCAGGCGATCACTCTGAGAGATGGGTTCAGTGGTGTCTGTGCTGTTTGCTGTAAGCAGTACAGTGACCTGGCGACTGGACTCGAGGGCAGGCAGAGGTTGGTAATCCAAGACAGCATCAAACAGGGACAGAACGACAGGCAGGCTCAGGGTCAGGGTAGGCAGAATGGTCAGATGGGGTGGAGACAAGCACAAGACAGGTGAAACAGATCAGGGAGTGACCGTACCCCTACCCCCTCTAGGGGCGCCACCTGGAGTCCTACCCGGGCACATATCTGGTTGACCGTGGTGCCGGCAGCAGAACTCAGTGATGAGGGCTGGGTCCAGGATGTTCTTAGCGGGGACCCAGCACCTCTCCTCTGGGCCATAACCTTACCAGTCAACCAGGTACTGGAATTCCTGAGGTTGAACACTCAGGAGGCACCTCACCGTGTACGCCAGATTGCCGTCGATGAGATGGGGAAGTTGCGTGGGCCTGGAAAAAGGAGACAAAGGGCTGTGAGACAGAGGTTTGATCCTAGACACATGAAAAGTGGGATGTATAGAGTGTCACGAACCGGCTCGTAGCCCATAACAAAAAGGGAGACAATGCAGAGATCAAGGAATAACAAAAATATATTTATTAACTAAAGTAAACTATATACAATTAACAGTGGTGTGTTTAGTGTAATCAGTAGTGTAAGTGAATGGTTGCGTGCATACAGTCAGGTCCAGAAATATTATCATTTTGGCTCTGTACGCCACCACATTGGATTTGAAAGGAAACAGACTTTCAGCTTTGATTTAAGGGTATTTGCATCCAAATCAGTTGAACGGTGTAGGAATTACATTTACTAATTACTTTTTCTTTTTTTTACATGTGCCCCAGCCAATTTTAGGGGCTCCAAAGTAATTGGACAAACTAACATAATCCTAAATTAAATTGTGAGTTTTGCATGCTCAATTGGATTCAGGTCAGGTGATTGACTTGGCCATTACAGAACATTCCACTTCTTTGCCTTAAAAAAGTATTGGGTTGCTTCCGCAACATGCTTTGGGTCACTGTCCATCTGCACTGTGAAGCACCATCCAATGAGTTTTTAAGTATTTGGCTGAATCTAACCAGATAATATAGTCCTAAACACTTCAGAATTCATGATGCTGCTTGTAGTCACATCATCAATAAATACAAGGCAACCAGTTCCATTGGCAGCCATACATGCCCACGCCATAACACTACCTCCACCATGCTTCACAGATGAGGTGGTATGCTTCGGATCATGAGCAGTTTATTTCCTTTTCCATACATCATTCTGGTACAAGTTGGTCTTTGTCTCATCAGTCCATAGGATGTTGTTCCAGAACTGTCTTTGACTTTACATAATTTTTCTATGTGTTTCTGTCCTTAACATACAAAGCATCTTCCCATTTTCTTTCGTTTGTCTTTGCTTGTAGTAATATTGTGGTCAGGGCAGTTTTCTGATCAAATCAAAAAAATCAAATCAAATTTTATTTGTCACATACACATGGTTAGCAGATGTTAATGCGAGTGTAGCGAAATGCTTGTGCTTCAAGTTCCGACAATGCAGTAATAACCAACAAGTAATCTAACTAACAATTCCAAAACTACTGTCTTGTACACAGTGTAAGGGGATAAAGAATATGTACATAAGGATATATGAATGAGTGATGGTACAGAGCAGCTTAGGCAAGATACAGTAGATGGTATCGAGTACAGTATATACATATGAGATGAGTATGTAAACAAAGTGGCATAGTTAAAGTGGCTAGTGATACATGTATTGCATAAGGATACAGTCGATGATATAGAGTACAGTATATACGTATGCATATGAGATGAATAATGTAGGGTAAGTAACATTATATAAGGTAGCATTGTTTAAAGTGGCTAGTGATATATTTACATCATGTCCCATCAATTCCCATTATTAAAGTGGCTGGAGTTGAGTCAGTGTCAGTGTGTTGGCAGCAGCCACTCAATGTTAGTGGTGGCTGTTTAACAGTCTGATGGCCTTGAGATAGAAGCTGTTTTTCAGTCTCTCGGTCCCAGCTTTGATGCACCTGTACTGACCTCGCCTTCTGGATGATAGCGGGGTGAACAGGCAGTGGCTCGGGTGGTTGATGTCCTTGATGATCTTTATGGCCTTCCTGTGACATAGGGTGGTGTAGGTGTCCTGGAGGGCAGGTAGTTTGCCCCCGGTGATGCGTTGTGCAGACCTCACTACCCTCTGGAGAGCCTTACGGTTGAGGGCGGAGCAGTTGCCGTACCAGGCGGTGATACAGCCCGCCAGGATGCTCTCGATTGTGCATCTGTAGAAGTTTGTGAGTGCTTTTGGTGACAAGCCAAATTTCTTCAGCCTCCTGAGGTTGAAGAGGCGCTGCTGCGCCTTCTTCACAATGCTGTCTGTGTGAGTGGACCAATTCAGTTTGTCTGTGATGTGTATGCCGAGGAACTTAAAACTTGCTACCCTCTCCACTACTGTTCCATCGATGTGGATAGGCGGGTGTTCCCTCTGCTGTTTCCTGAAGTCCACAATCATCTCCTTAGTTTTGTTGACGTTGAGTGTGAGGTTATTTTCCTGACACCACACTCCGAGGGCCCTCACCTCCTCCCTGTAGGCCGTCTCGTCGTTGTTGGTAATCAAGCCTACCACTGTTGTGTCGTCCGCAAACTTGATGATTGAGTTGGAGGCGTGCGTGGCCACGCAGTCGTGGGTGAACAGGGAGTACAGGAGAGGGCTCAGAACGCACCCTTGTGGGGCCCCAGTGTTGAGGATCTGCGGGGAGGAGATGTTGTTGCCTACCCTCACCACATGGGGGCGGCCCGTCAGGAAGTCCAGTACCCAGTTGCACAGGGCGGGGTCGAGACCCAGGGTCTCGAGCTTGATGACGAGCTTGGAGGGTACTATGGTGTTGAATGCCGAGCTGTAGTCAATGAACAGCATTCTCACATAGGTATTCCTCTTGTCCAGATGGGTTAGGGCAGTGTGCAGTGTGGTTGAGATTGCATCGTCTGTGGACCTATTTGGGCGGTAAGCAAATTGGAGTGGGTCTAGGGTTTCAGGTAGGGTGGAGGTGATATGGTCCTTGACTAGTCTCTCAAAGCACTTCATGATGACGGAAGTGAGTGCTACGGGGCGGTAGTCGTTTAGCTCAGTTACCTTAGCTTTCTTGGGAACAGGAACAATGGTGGCCCTCTTGAAGCATGTGGGAACAGCAGACTGGTATAGGGATTGATTGAATATGTCCGTAAACACACCGACCAGCTGGTCTGCGCATGCTCTGAGGGCGCGGCTGGGGATGCCGTCTGGGCCTGCAGCCTTGCGAGGGTTAACACGTTTAAATGTCTTACTCACCTCGGCTGCAGTGAAGGAGAGACCGCATGTTTTCGTTGCAGGCCGTGTCAGTGGCACTGTATTGTCCTCAAAGCGGGCAAAAAATTAGATGAAAAAAATGATTTGGGGTCTGCACTGTCACAGAATAGACCGTTATGTTCCTTCTGGGTCTTCTTGTTTTAATTTCATTGGAGGAGCATGACTTATTCCATGGTTTGCTCTCTTTCTGTTGGTTGCATGATCTTGTCATCTGTAGTGCTATCTCCCTGTTCTGAACCTCCTTCTGTTGGAAACAAACTTTTCTACTCCCCTCTGACGACTATAGTCAAGAGCTATGTCCTCTGAAATCATCTGCAGTAAGATTAGGAATAGTAGGCTTCCGTAGGTTTCTGACACTACACCCAGTGAGTCCAAGCTTCAAATCTGAATTTCATATAGCTGCCTTAATACATTTATTAACCTCTAGTGACTCCCCATCCCGGGTCCGGAAGCGTAATCATCGATTGACACTAATTAGCATAACGCAATGGACATAAATATTCCTAGACAATATTCCTATTCATGAAAATCACAAGTGAAATATATTGAGACACAGCTTATCCTTTTGTTAATCACCCTGTCATCTCAGATTTTCAAATATGCTTTACAGCCAAAGTTAGACAAGCATTTGTGTAAGTTTATCGATAACCTAGCATAGCATTTTGTCCAGCTAGCAGCAGGTAACTTGGTCACGGAAATCAGAAAAGCAATCAAATTAAATTGTTTACCTTTGATGAGCTTCGGATGTTTTCACTCACGAGACTCCCAGTTAGATAGCCAATGTTCCTTTTTTCCTAAAATATTATTTTTGTAGGTGAAATAGCTCCGTTTGTTCTTCACGTATGGCTGAGAAATCGCCCAGAAATTGCAGTCACGAAAACACCGAAAAATATTCTAAATTAGCTCCATAATATCGACAGAAACATGGCAAACATGGTTTATAATCAATCCTAAAGGTGTTTTTCAAATATCTATTTGATAATATATCCACCGGGACAATTGGTTTTTCAGTAGGACCGAATAATGGCTACCTCTGTATTTTACACGAGAATCACTCTGGGATCCATCAGGTGACCACTTGCGCAATGTAGCCGCTTACGGGTATTCTTCAACATAAATGCGTAAAACTACGTCACAATGCTGTAGACACCTTGGGGAATACGGAGAAAAAGTAATCTGGTTGATAGCCCATTCACTGCTCAATAGGGACACATTGGAACGCAGAGCTTTCAAAAGATGAGGCACTTCCGGAATGGATTTTTCTCAGGCTTTCGCCTGCAATATCAGTTCTGTTATGCTCACAGACAATATTTTTACAGTTTTGGAAACTTTAGAGCATTTTCTATCCTAAGCTGTCAATTATATGCATATTCTAGCATCTTGTCCTGACAAAATATCCCGTTTACTACGGGAACGTTATTTTTCCAAAAATGAAAATACTGCCCCCTAGTCACAAAAGGGCAGAGGATTTCTTCACAGAAGTGAGATTCAGCAGCTTTGTCATGTGAACACTAATCACAAGATGTTTCCTTCCAAATCTGCTATTGAGCAGACTGATTGCATCATCATCATAGTAACTGTCAACATCAGTCCTGCCTTTGCAGCTGTTCCAGTGAGATACGTTTTCAGGTAGGTAAACTTGTCTTTTTTGCACAGTAAATCATTCTTGTGAATAGTAGTCTCATACTGTCTCCAAAACTCCTGCCACATATTGACATCTCCAACGAATTTCTCATGAATTAACTTTGATAGCCTTACTGATTGTCTCTGTGATCTTTTTGAGCTAGCATTACTCACCCATGCTGGTAGTGGATTGAGGTCCTGTTTTTTCACCTGTTTTATCACCCGTTGTGCACGGCTCTTCAGCATGATAACGCGTTCTTTGTAATCCTCTGTGCATGCAATCTCCACCTCCAATCTGTTCTAGGGTGTTCAATTCCACGATCAAGTTCAAACAAGCTGTCCTCCTTAGCTGACAGCAATTCCAACAATGTACTCAAGGGATTGGTATCCGGATATGACTAGGTTATTTCCAGCTCAATCTGATTCAAAATCTGTATTGTGGCAACTCGGATGGTACTCCGCTTTCATATCATTCTTTCAGCTTAATGACTACGTTTCAGTCAGTCATCCCACTGATCTTCGTTGCAGCTCATACTCCGAGTTTCAGCACCAAAAATATAGAATGACTATCTTATTTTTAGTAATAATACTTGTTCACTTTACATTTCACCGCTTTAGATTTTACAAAACAATAAAAGAAAGTTGCTAGCGAAAGCCAGGATAATCACTTGTCACTTGTACTTAACTGGCAAGATCTCGTTTTTACTTCCTGTCGCAAGGCAATCTGGCACTTGCAGTCAATAGCTGTCACTGCCTGATCTGTTTCACCTCTCCTTGTGCTTGTCTCCACCCCACTCCAGGTGTCACCCATCTTCCCCATTATCCCCTGGGTACTCATACCTGTGTTTTCTGTCTGTCTGTGCCAGTTTGTTTTGTTTATCAAACCAACCAGCAGTTTCCCCCTTGTTCCTGTCTATAGCTATTTTTTTTTCCTGGTTTTGACCTTTTTGTCTGCCTGCCATCCTGTACCTTTGCCCCACTACTCTAGATTGCCGACCTCTGCCTGTCTGCCGTCCTGTACCTTTGCCCCACTACTCTGGATTACTGACCTCTGCCTGACCTGAACCTGAAACTGAGCCTTCCTACCGTCCTGTACCTTTGCCTACTTCGACACTGTCTGCACCTGGTGTCACATGAATTGATGCTGGAGAGACGAAGCAGGTACAGGGAGTAACATTTAATAAATAACGGACATAAAACGAGACAGGAACACCGTCAGCAAACAGAAAACAAAGACAAAAAACAATCAATGCAGCAGCGGGGAACAGAGCTGGGGAACTGACACATATAGGGGAAGAAATAAGTTAAGTGAGTCCAGGTGAGTCCAATAACGTTGCTGCGCATGACGAGGGAAGGCAGGTGTGCGTGATGGATGGCAGGAGTGCGTGATGCAAGGCAATCTTGCGCCCTCAAGTGCCAGGGGGAGGGAAAAGCGGGAGCAGACGTGACAGTACCACCCCCTCTAGGAGCGCCACCTGTCGTCCCACCTGTGGGAACTGGCCGAGACATGGGCTCTGGGCAAGCCGGTTGGTGTGTGTGAGCCCAACCAACCGGCAGGAGCATGAGAGCCTGGCGAGCTGGCTGGGGCATGGAAGCCTGACGATCCGGCTGAGGCAAGATGCCTGTCGATCCTGCTGAAGAAGGCCGATGATCCGGAGGAGTATGACGTGGGATGGGAATCCGACGAGCCAACCGAGGCAAGGAAACCTCTCGAGCCAGCCAGGGCGTGGAAGCCCGACGGGCTGTTTAGGCACCCCCGGTTCCATCGGTGGTGGAATCCACCCCGACGTCACCAACAAAACCAAAAAAAACTCTTGGATCGGCTGGGTGAATAAGAACTGACAATCCGGCTGATGCCCGACGTGGGATGGGCGGCATCCGAGCCAACCGGGGCAAGGAAACCTCTTGAGCCAGCTAGGACATGGAAGCCCGACGAGCTGGCTCGGCACCCCCGGTTCCATCGGTGGCGACCCAGAGCCGCTACCACCATACCAACCAGAACGCCAGTAATCCCCGATGCTTCGAATGATGGCTGCTGCATTCTGTCACATGGGTTGATGCTGGGGAGCCGAAGCAGGTACAGGGAGTAACATTTAATAAGTACAGACATAGAACGAGACAGGAACAGCGATAGAAAACAAAGACAAAAAACAATCAATGAAGCTGCAGGGAACAGAGCTGGGGAACTGACAAATATAGGTGAGGAAATAAACAGGTGATAAGAGAGTCCAGGTGAGTCCAATAACGCTGATGCGCGTGACGAGGGAAGGCAGGTGTGCGTGATGGATGGCAGGAGTGCGTGATGCAAGGCAATCTGGCGCCCTCAAGCGCCAGGGGGAGGGAAGAGCGGGAGCAGACGTGACACCTGGATCTTACTTTCAAACATGATAATAGCGTAGTCCAATACAACAGAAATATGTACATAGTTCTGTCAATCTCCATCACATGAATTCTAACACAATTACTCTTACATATGTAAATGACTGTAAAAAAACATCTTTAGATACATCTCAATGAATGAACTGTTATCATTAACTCTGTAACCCATTAAAGTTACAACAGGGACAAACAAGCTGTAGCTAGCTACAAACAGAAAGACACACTGTCGCAAAGAGTTCATCCATGTATACGGGTAAGAGAAATATTATACGTTTCTAATTTGGTCAAATCGTTTTCAAGTTAAATGATACTGTTAGCTAGCTAGCGAACGGTAGCTTGCTGGCTCTCTAGCTAACGTTACATATTTGATCTGTGTAGTAATATTAGTATCTTAAGCCATTTGCATTGCTAGTTATAGACTAATGTTAGCTAGCTAGCAACATACCTAAAACAAAAGACTCAACTTAGCAAGAAAATGATTACATGACCCATCAACTAAGCCAGGTGTGTCTGGGGGTGATTATGGCTATCTATTGTATTTCATGGCCATGTGTGCATATCTAAACAATGGTGATCCATCCACTTAGCTAGATGTGGCTGGGGGCTGGTTATAGCATTTATTTCACATGACCCTTCATGTGAAAGGGTAAGCATCATCTAATCATTAGAAAATATTTAAATACTATTTTTATCTGGAAACTTTCAATGTCAGATTAGGACATAGGCCAAGGACTAAATAAAGTGTATTTTTACCTATAGTTTTTCTTAATGTAGGCTACTACTTTCACTACTTTTAGTCTTTAAATCTTTGGTTGTTTACTACACTACCTTGCTCACTCTGTTTTTAAATCTTTTAAGTCTTTAAATCTTTGATTGTTTACTACACTACCTTGCTCACTCTGTTTAGCACATGGCCTCACATGTGAGTCCTTAAAGAGATGTGTGGGGCTAAGGCTTAAGAGGGGGTGAAAGACGCTGAGTAGGTGTAGACAAAAAACTGCTCTCCAGTATGAGTACCAAAACATCCAAGGACCATTTTCTCAAAAATGGGATTACAACTTTATCAACTTTCCAAGCAGAATTACTTTCCCATTGCTTCTCAACTGCAGTGTATGATATACCATTTTGTTGCTGAGTCTCTATTTTTATCCAATCAAAAAAAAAAACATAAGACCAAATCAAGGCGGTGGTTTACAAAGTTCATGTATTTGCCACAGTTTTACATTAGTGCATTATTACAAACAGGATGCATCTTTTGGAATATGTTTATGTACAGGTACCCTTCTTTTCACTCATGTAGGTTAGTATTGTGGAGTAACTACAATGTCGTTGATCCATCCTCAGTTTTCTCCAATCACAGCCATGACCCTCTGGGTCCTGCTTCATAAGCACTACAGAAATGTGTTACAAAGCATGTGTTACTTAGCCCTTTATAATCACATGTCATAAAGGGATCATAAATGTGGCATAACTGTGTGACATAATCACCAATGTCAAAAGTGACATAACCCACAATGCTGAATATGATATAAACATGTGCTTTATAAATCAAATACAATCCAATTGTATTTGTCACAAACAAATGTTTCGCAGATGTTATTGTGGGTGTAGCGAAATGCGTCTTGTTCCAACCTACAAAGGATGACGTGCTGATGTCATCTTAGTCACATAACACATCATCTTGTTCCCAGACAGTTCCGCCCAAATGCGCATAACACTTGGCCTTCATTAGTTAGGGTTAGGTTTAAAATCACATTTTAAGAAGATACATTGTGGAAATGGGCAGGGTTAGCAATAATTATGACTTTTTGACTGTGCTAAGTAGTGAAGATGACAAATACTTTACTCAGTAAGTTCACTCCTATAGAATTCTACGGTCACTCCCACTAAGGCCAAGTTTGAATGATTGATATCCAAGGCTTATATGTGCTATGAGTGCAATAGCCTGGGGACGATGTTACACCAAGAAACACTTACCTTGCTAAAAGCCCCGAGCCTAAAGAAATTAAAAGTGTCTTTCTTCTGGAACCAAGTTACATGCTCCTCAGTACACAACTACGTACACAACAAAAACAAGCCATACCTCGCGGTGCTGGGCCCAGTCAGGTCTTTGACACATTCACCCACTCAACCACTGAAAGATCAGCCACAAAATATTGGCACCATTGTAACAGGTTGCATGTAATTAAGCCCTGGTCTCCAGCATGGGAACAGACTACTCCAAATCATCTTGGTTCTGACACACACACACACACACTAATGCAAGCTTTGCAGGTCCATCAAGCAATTTAAATACCTCTCACACACTACAGTAACCTGTGGATCATGAGACAACCGTCATAAATAGGCAGGACGTTAATAACCTATTTATTGACACTTTATGTAGTGTCCTGTAATACTTCAATTGAAGTGAGACACCTTCGGTCATTCATAACACATCCATTTTTTTTATTTTTTTATTTTACCTTTATTTTACTAGGCAAGTCAGTTAAGAACAAATTCTTATTTTCAATGACGGCCTAGGAACAGTGGGTTAACTGCCTGTTCAGGGGCAGAACGACAGATTTTGTACCTTGTCAGCTCTGGGATTTGAACTTGCAACCTTTCGGTTACAAGTCCAATGCTCTAACCACTAGGCTACCCTGCCGCCCCCATAGACTCTATACCGCATGACGCTGTACTTAATTTAAAGTCAGAACCCTTTGGTCATTTAAAACATATACATAAATGCCTTGTATCATATGATTCTGTACTTACTATCAGGTCAGTCATCTTTGGTCTCCACCCGGCACAGCCAGAAGAGGACTGGCCACCCCTCATAGCCTGGTTCCTCTCTAGGTTTCTTCCTAGGTCTGGCCTTTCTAGGGAGTTTTTCCTAGCAACCGTGCTTCTACACCTGCATTGCTTGCTGTTTGGGGTTTTAGGCTGGGTTTCTGTACAGCTCTTTGGGACATCAGCTGATGTAAGAAGGGCTTTATAAATACATTTGATTGATTGATTGATGAATAATGTAGAAATTGAGCACGTTGAGATGACTAAACTGCTTGGTGTAACCCTGGATTGTATACTGTCATGGTCAAAACATGTTAATGCAACAGTAACTAAGATGGGAAGAAGTCTGCCCATAATAAAGTGCTGCTATGCCTTCTTAACAACACTTTCAACAAAGCAGGTCCTAGAGGCCCTAGTTTTGTCACACCTGGACTACAGTCCAATTGTGTGGTCAGGTGCCACAAAGAGGGACTTAGGAAAATTAAAATTTGCTCAGAACAGTCAGCACACCTGGCCCCTAAATGTACACAGAGAGCTAACATTAATAATATGCATGTCAATCTCTCATGGCTCAAAATAGCGGAGAGGTTGACTTCATCACTACTTGTTTTTGTTAGAAGTATTGACATGCTGAATACACCGAGTTGTCTGTTTAAACTAGCTCAGACAGCCATGCATACCCACAAAGACATGCCACCAGAGGTCTCTTCACAATCCCCACGTCCAGAACAGACAATGGGAGGTGCATAGCACTACATAGAGTCATGGCTACATGGAACTCTATTCAAAATCAGGTAACTGATACAAGCAGTAGAATCAGATTTAAGAAACAGATAAAAATCAACTTTATGGAACAGTTGGGACTGTAAAGAGACACACACACACACACATATATTTTGAATAGTTGATATGGTAGTAGAGTAGTGTCCTGAGGGCACACACTTAATGTGTTGTGAAAAGTGCTTTTATTGTTTATAACTGCCTTAATGTTGCTGGACCCCACAAAGAAAGGTAGCAGCTAACGGCGATCCTTAGCAAATACAAATACAAGGTGAGTGACAGTAATACGCACGCATGCACACACACACACACACACACACACACACACACACACACACACACACACACACACACACACACACACACACACACACACACACACACACACACACACACATAGCGCAGACCTTTGTTTAATAAACAATTATAATAACTGTAATTCTACCCCCTTTTTCTCCTGAATTTCGTGACGTCCAATTAAGATCTTGTCTCAACTCCCCAACGGGCTCAGGAGAGGCGAGGGTCGAGTCATGCGTCCTCCGAAACATGATCCGAGAACACCGCTCGCTTAACCCGGAAGCCTGCTGCACCAATGTGTCAGAGGAAACACTGTCCAACTGATGACCGAATTCAGCCAGTAGGTGCCCGGCCCACCACAAGGAATCACTAGAGTGCAATGAGCCAAGTAAAGACCCACTGGGCAAGGGCAATCCCCCACTAACCCAATTGTGCGCCGCTCTATGGGACACCCGGTCACGGCCGGTTGTGACACAGCCGATCGAACCCCAGGCTGTAGTGATGCCGCAACTCTGCGATTCCAGTGCTTTAGACTGCTGAGCCACTCGGGAGGCCCAGCGCATACCTTTTTTAATTTTTTCTACAGATGGGTATATCGGGCTGCTAATAAAGGACTAGTAAAGGCCCAGTGCACTACTTTTGTTAAAAAAAAATACAAATTAAAAATGTGTTATTATTTTTCATTTTTTGATATTATGATTTTTCAGGGGGTGCTGCAACACCCTCCGCACACCTACTTCCCACGGCTGTGATGTGTTGCGTCATCTGCAGGATGTTTATAGTTATGGCTGCTTCTGTTTGCAGAAACATCCCAGGATACATTAGTGGAACTGAGTGAGCTGAGAATACAGGAAGCTGATGTAGATCAACAAAGCAGTATTTGTGACTCTATGGCCTGATGATGTGATCAAATTGACAAAATCATATCAGCTGTGTAACATCTCTTTGTCTGCCCTTGAATAATATCTATTGAGGCAGAACGTTTAATGTGAAATGCATTTCAACTGTAGCTGTTGAATACAACTAGGTTACTTGTGTTAATAAATACAGTCAAGGACGGAGAACTGCCTCAGTAATTTATTCACCAGAAGATGGCGATACTGTAACGCTCTGTAAGTAGCTGAAGACATAAGTTGCAACTGTTAATGAACTCTGATAGTGACTGAATGGAAAGCATTAGTCATCAGGTGAATGTTTCTTACCACAGGTGGTGTAGGTGCTATAGCAAGTTTGCTGTACTAAGTTTTTTTAAAGACATCCTACAAAGTTAAAAAATATATATATTTTGCTGTTGAAAAGCAACATTCCAAGTATAAATATAGTAAAGTACACATACCAAAGGGTAAAAAAGTGTTTTTTTAGACACATCTGCAAACTTCAAGAAGTAGGGATTCAAGGAGCTGTTCTGATGGTCAGGTTCCCTCTTGCTTGACGCACAATAGAGGAGCAATAGAGAACCAAAGAGGACCCCCCCCCCCCACACACACACACACCTCTAAATGGATTACAATACAATTGTTAAGTGTAGCTCAGTTGGTAGAGCATGTCGCTTGCAACGCCAGGGTTGTGGGTCTAATTCCCACGGGGAGACAAGTTTGAAAATATATGGACTGAGAGTGTCTGAGAGTGTCTACTAAAAGTGTGAAAAGCTATATTTTTAACTGAGCACAAGTTTAAAGATCATTCCCCATTAAATTACCTACAATAATATACTGTAACCCACTAAAAAGACATATACGTGTTGGCCTACGATGTGTGAGGGAGAGGAAACAGACCTCTAAAGTAGAAGCAATAGACAAGAGAGCTATGGTAGGTAGGCTCATATGTAGGAGGACAGGAAGTGGAAAAACCCTGTAGATGCAGAAGGAGAGAGAGAGAGAGAGAGAGAGAGAGAGAGAGAGAGAGAGAGAGAGAGAGAAATATTCAGAACATATCGTCAGTGTCACCACTCAACTCACGTGTGTAATCACAGGCGGTTTGCTCTAACTGAGTAACACGGGCATGACCTGTCTTGAGATCTCATAAGACATTGCATCTTTGCCCTGATGGACCCACCGTGGTCTGACCACATCCTGCTGGTCCTCTGTCTCCTCTTCCTGGTCTGCATCCATGGCAATGCTCAAGGTAAGATGTTTCACATCTTGTCACTTCTACTTTTTGTGTTACATTTGAAAGGGATTGATATTTGCTAATTTTGGCAATTTACTTAAAATTTCCTTCAACAGTATGCTACGTACAGTGCATTCGGAAGAATTCAGCCCATTTGACTTTTTCCACATTTTATTACATTGCAGCATTATTATAAAATGTATTTAAAAAAAATGTTTCTCATCAATTTACACATAAAAAATAAAAATAAAATTATTATTATTATTTACATAATAATGTGTCGAGGCACACAGGCACAGATCTGGAGGAAGGGTACCAAAACATGTTTGCAACATTGAATAAAAAATGTTCCTCATCAATCTGCACACAATACCCCATAATAAAAAAACTAAAATAGGTTTTTAGAAATGTTTGCAAATGTCAAAAAAACTAAACAGAAATAGCTTATTTACATAAGTATTCAGACCTTTTGCCATCAGACTCAAAAATTCAGCTCAGGTACATCCCATTGATCATCCTTGAGATTTTTCTACAACTTGATTGAAGTCCATCTGTGGTACATTAATTTGATTGGACATGATTTGGAAAGGCACACACCTGTCTATATAACGTCACACAGTTGACAGTGCATGTCAGAACAAAAACCAAGCCATGAGGTCGAAGGAATTGTCCGTAGAGCTCCGAGACAGGATTGTGTCGAGGCATAGATTTGGGGAAGGGTACCAAAACATGTCTGCAACAATGAAGGTCCCCAAGAACACAGTCACCTCCATCATTCTTAAATGGAAGAAGTTTGGAACGAACAAGACTCTTCCTAGAGCTGGCTGCCCGACCAAACTGAGCAATTGGGGGAGAAGGGTCTTGGTCAGGGAGGTGACCAAGAACCCAATATGGGTTAGCCAAAAGGCACCTAAAGGACTCTCAGACCATAAGAAACAAGATTCTCTGGTCTGATGAAACCAAGATTGAACTCTTTGGCCTTAATGCCAAGCGTCACATCTGGAGGAACCTGGCACCATCCCTACGGTTAAGTTTGGTGGCAGCATCATGCTGTGGGAATGTTTTTCAGTGGCAGGGACTGGGAGACTAGTCAGGATTGAGGGAAAGATGAACGTAGCAAAGTACAGAGAGATATTTGATTAAAACCTGCTCCAAAGCACTCAGGAACTCAGGCTGCCAAAGGTGATTCAACAAAGTACTGAGTAATGGGTCTTAAAACTTATGTAAATGTGATATTTCAGTTTTTTATATTTGATACATTTGCAAACATTTCTAAAAAAAAATGTTTGATTTGTAATTATGGGGTATTGTGTGTAGATTGATGAGGGAAAATAACAATTTAATCAATTTTAGAATAAGGCTGTAACGTAACAGAATGTGGAAAAAGTAAAGGGGTCTGAATACTTTCTGAATGTACTTATTGATCAACCAAAGTCAGTCAGAGATGGGTGATGGACATGTCAAAGCGTAACTTCTCAACCGCAGTTTGAATATGACAGGTCTTCATGTTCATTTGTGTTTTACCAGTGACCAGTATGATCCCTATCAGTAGTAATTATGTCAATTGTTTCCATCATCTTTTCTCACACCAAGGCCCATGTGAAATTGAGGTGCCAATCAAAAGAAACACTGTTTGGAATGCTGTCCCTCAGAAACGGCTGACAATCAACTGCCCTGTAAAACATTGTGGGGAAACCTTACGTGTCACCTGGTGTAAATTTGAGGACGCCAACTGCAAACAAATCAATGAGACAGAGCAAGTCAAAATTGGATGGAAACCATTTGATAGAGGGTCAATAAATCGTATTGCATTTTTGGATTTTAAGAAGATATCTAGGAATGACGATGGTTCGTACAGATGTGGAATGGCTGGGAATAAATCATCAATTGTTAGCCATGCTATCAATGTCTCTGTCTCAGGTAACCAACAAAAGCTTAGTTTTTTCCTCAATCAATTGTTTTAAAATGAATAAAATACATACTCAGTTGAGTCCTTGTTGTTTAATACACTTATTTCTACAGATATCAACCTGACAATGACTAGCACAGCAGACCACAACACAAGTAGGACAATGTTTTATGAAATGGCAGACATTCAATCACGTCACATCAGCTAGTAGGCCTATGTGACAACTGTGTCTGGTGTTAAGACCTCTGTTTCTACTCTAACAGACAACTCACCAAATGCAAAGCATGATGAGAAATATCTGAGCTGGCTGCCGTATGCTTACATCTGTGTGGGAATAGTACTGCTGGTGGTCGTGGTGACAGCAATCTCCTTCTTCTATCTTTATGGATGTAAAGGTGAGTAATGCTGTTACCCATTTATTACTATAAAAAAAAAGAGAGCCGCAGACTCCATATGTATAACCTCCCAGTAATCAGGGTGAAGAAGGCACAGTGATGCCGAAACATTGGTGTTTTCTTACCCAATACATTACTGGAAGGTTATACATGTGGAGTGTGTGACTCTCTTTGTTTTATAACTTTATTCACCGTTAGTCAGCAACTCTACACTAAATCATATTCTCTTGGTGTGCGCCAGCTCAGGTTTTCTATTAGACCCATTTAATACTGAAAACTTTTATTGTGTACAAGGTTGAAATAGAGCAAACATGTCACTTTAACTTTCTAAAATATACACATTATTCAGGACCAACAAGGTCAACAAATAACGGCATAAAGGAGCAGGTAAGGAAATCTTATAGCATCTTACTATTAACCACTGGGTCATTTACTATCATGACAAAACTGGTCCTCAATATACTACATTTGTACAAAATGGAAGCCTTGCTGTCCTGACTTTGTCTAATTGTTTTTCTCTGTGTTTAATGGAAATGTCCACACAGGCAGCACCATGTCCAGACCTCTCCTCCTCCTCTAAGGGAACCTTTGCATTATCACCATTCACACCAAACCCTGCCCACTCTGACAATCTATACAACAATGGTCCCTATGCCAAACACATCAACAGGGCATCGGCACACAGCCTCCTGATGACAAACGGAGCTCTGCCTTCCTCTGACATCACAGCTGAAGGTCAAGGGTCAAACCACCTTGTGTACGCTAGCCTGAACCACCAGACCCCTAGAGGGTCCCCGAAACCCCCCCATATTCCAACCCCCCATGATGAATGCTCAGAGTATGCAGCCATCCGAGTCCACTGAGCCCATAGGCTCTGAAAGAGACCTCATCCAGACCATAACGGCAGAGTGCTGCTGACTGTTTTACTGTTTAAGTTGTCTTCTTTGTTGGATCTTCTTACTGAAAAAGAGGAAAGCTGAACATATTTTGTGGGTGAAAATGTCACTCCTTGGGGTATTCATGTTTTTTTATACATATATAAAACTAACACACACTCTTCCTGGTGTCATGGAAATGTTGAGCAGTGTGTTAACCGCAGTGCAGCAGTATTTCAGAGAATAAAATGTGATTTAAAGATGGGGGGGATCGTGGTGAGACAGGTGGGCAAGGGTTAGAGCTAGAGAATATGTGCTTCTGAGTGTGAACCTTCCTTCACGTCACACCTCAGAGTTAGAGGAGCAAAATAACACCTGTTAGCAGTGTGTATCACAAAGGTTATCTCACACATGATGATGATAAACCATCATTTGTTATTGACTATCAAAATATATATTTTAATGAAGAAACCACTGAGACACTTTGGTGATTATTAGTGATGATTTGGGGATATAACAGGGAAAAATAACTCATACCGAACATTTTATGTCCCTGTGTGTGACTAAGTGTGTGTGCCTGTGTCTATATGTCTGCATATGACTCATTCAGTATGAGTGAGTGAGTGAGTGAGTGAGTGAGTGAGTGAGTGAGCGAGCGAGCAAGTGAGTGTTGGTGTATATTTTTGCACAGATCCGCGTGTTTGTACGCATGTGCTGGCTACAGGTTGGGGGCTTTCCATGGTTTATGTAAAATGTTGAGCCCACCACATAGCCGAAACAGTGAGTTGCTGTAAATAGATGTTCTCCCTCTTGAGAGTGTATGGAAATTCCATTCAAATGTTATATGAATGTAATATGAAAGTGCATATGACTTTCTCTATGGTCATAGGAAGACAGAGGTAATAGTTTGCATAACTGTAAAATGATGTGGGCGTGGCAAGATTGTAATAGTGACACATATAGTAACAAATTCCAATCTCAGTTATTGTCAATTCATTTGAAACATGTTCGTTTGAAGGCTACATGTTTACTATGCAACTACTCAATTACAATACAGTATCCTTCACCAGAGAATAGTGCCAGAGAAATGTCCCTCATTTTATAAAGAAATTGCGACAAAGACCATTGTTACCACTTGAAGCAAGAGTGGCTAGTTTTTGAGAATACAAAATAAAGCTTGGGTCTAATATCTTTGGTCCAACACTGCTTCTGCCTGTTGTGTTCTGGTAAAACCCTGAGCGAGAGGTTACTGTAAAGTACTGGGGTGTTTTTTTCTGTCCCAGATACAGACCCTAACCTGCACAGGACTGGTTGTTTGTAGTTTAAAAACACAGCGCACAGGAAGTGCTGGGAACAGACCACCACCACACCAAGATGTTAATTTGTACTCAAAGTAACTCACTACTCAGAGAAAGGGTGTAGCTTACTTTCATGGAGCTGCCACATCTATTAGCCTAATCTCAGAATAGGTCCAATACAATACTTATCAGTGTAACAGCTAAACAGTTTATTCATCCATGATGTAATCATTTTTTTGAGAGTAGAGCACTGACTGGTTTTACTGTAAGCCATTGCCTGCACCCATTTGGTTTTACTGTAAGCCATTGCCTGCACCCATGTGGTTTTACTGTAAGCCATTGCCTGCACCCATGTGGTTTTACTGTATGCCATTGCCTGCACCCATGTGGTTTTACTGTAAGCCATTGCCTGCACCCATGTGGTTTTACTGTAAGCCATTGCCTGCACCCATGTGGTTTTACTGTATGCCATTGCCTGCACCCATTTGGTTTTACTGTAAGCCATTTCCTGCACCCATGTGGTTTTATTTTATGCCATTGCCTGCACCCATGTGGTTTTACTGTAAGCCATTGCCTGCACCCATGTGGTTTTATTGTAAGCCATTGCCTGCACCCATGTGGTTTTACTGTAAGCCATTGCCTGCACCCATTTGGTTTTATTGTAAGCCATTGCCTGCACCCATGTGGTTTTACTGTAAGCCATTGCCTGCACCCATGTGGTTTTATTGTAAGCCATTGCCTGCACCCATGTGGTTTTACTGTAAGCCATTGCCTGCTCCCATGTGGTTTTACTGTAAGCCATTGCCTGCACCCATGTGGTTTTATTGTATGCCATTGCCTGCTCCCATGTGGTTTTACTGTAAGCCATTGCCTGCACCCATGTGGTTTTACTGTAAGCCATTGCCTGCACCCATGTGGATGTATTGGTTATTAAAACAGAAGGCTCCACAACCATCATTTAGTTAGATAAAAACAAGGGCATTAGAACATGCTGAGACATGAGGACATACATTATACATTAAGGGGGTTTATTTTATAGTGTAAAAAAAGGCCATGATCAAAGGGCTAATGAATCTCCCTTTAGATTGGGCTGTTTGGAATTTATCCTCCTACTATGGGCAAACGTCAAATCAAATCAAACTTTATATGTCACATGCGCCGAATACAAAAAAATGAAATGCTTCCTTACAAGCCCTTAACCAACAGTGCAATTCAAGAAGAAGGAAATATTCACCAAGTAGACTAAAGTAAAACGTAAGAATAAAAAGCAACACAATAAGAATAACATTAACGAGGCTACAGTTTAAGTCGGAAGTTTACATACACTTAGGTTTGGGTCATTAAAACTTGTTATTCAACAACTCCACAATTTTCTTGTTAACAAACTATAGCTTTGGCAAGTCGGTTAGGACATCTACTTTGTGCATGGCACAAGTAATTTTTCCAACAATTGTTTACATACAGAATATTTAATTTCTAATTCACTGTATCCCAATTCCAGTGGGTCAGAAGTTTACACACACTAAGTTGACTGTGCCTTTAAACAGCTTGGAAAATTCCAGAAATGATGTCATGGCTTCTGATAGGCTAATTTACATAATTTGAGTCAATTGGAGGTGTACCTGTGAATGTATTTCAAGGCCTACCTTCAAACTCAGTGTCTCTTTGCTTGACATCATGGGAAAATCAAAAGAAATCAACCAAGACCTCAGAAAAAAACTGTAGAACTCCACAAGTCTGGTTCATCCTTGGGAGCAAATTCCAAATGCCTGAAGGTACCACGTTCATCTGTACAAACAATAGTACACAAGTATAAACACCATGGGACCACGCAGCCGTCATACCGCTCAGGAATGAGACACGTTCTGTCTCCTAGAGATGAACGTACTTTGGTGCGAAAAGTGCAAATCAGTCCCAGAACAACATCAAAGGACCTTGTGAAGATGCTGGAGGAAACAGGTACAAAAGTATCTATATCCACAGTAAAACGAGTTCTATTATCGACATAACCTGAAAGGCCACTAAGCAAGAAAGAAGCTCCCTCTTCACGACTGTCTTGGTATGTTTGGACCTTGATAGTTCGTTGGTGATGTGGACACCAAGGAACTTGAAACTCTCGACCCGCTCCACTACAGCCCCATCGATGTTAATGGGGGCCTGTTCGGCCCGCCTTTTCCTGTAGTCCACGATCAGCTCCTTAGTCTTGCTCAGATTGAGGGAGAGGTTGTTGTCCTGGCACCACACTGCCAGTTCTCTGATCTCCTCCCTATAGGCCGTCTCATCGTTGTCGGTGATCAGGCCTACCATTCTTGTGTCATCAGCAAACTTAATGATGGTGTTGGAGTCGTGTTTGGCCACGCAGTCGTGGGTGAACAGGGAATACAGGAGGGGACTAAGTACACACCCCCGAGGGGCCCCAGTGTTAAGGATCAGCGTGGCAGACATGTTGTTGCCCACTCTTACCACCTGGGGGCGGCCCGTCAGGAAGTCCAGGATCCAGTTGCAGAGGGAGGTGTTTAGTCCCAGAGTCATTAGCTTAGTGATGATCTTCGTGGGCACTATGGTGTTGAATGCTGAGTTGTAGTCAAGGAACAGCATTCTCACATAGGTTTTCCTTTTGTCCAAGTGAAAAAGGGCAGTGTGGAGTGCGATTAAGATTGCGTCATCTGTGGGATCTGTGGGAGGTATGCTAATTGGAGTGGGTCTAGGGTGTCCGGGAAGATGCTGTTGATGTGAGCCATGACCAGCCTTTCAAAGCACTTCATGGCTACCGACGTAAGTGCCACAGAGTGGTAATCATTTAGGCAGGTTACTTTCACTTCCTTGGGCACAGGGACTATGGTGTTCTGCTTGAAACATGTTGGTATTACAGACTCGGTCAGGGAGAGGTTGAAAATGTCAGTGAAGACACTTGACAGTTGGTCCGCGCATGCTTTGAGTACACGTCCTGGTAATCCGTCTGACCCAGCGGCTTTATGAATGTTGACCTGTTTAAAGGGTTTATTCACATCAGCTACCGAGAGTGTTATCACACAGTCATCCAGAACAGCTGGTGCTCTTGTGTATGCTTCAGTGTTGCTTGCCTCGAAGCGAAGATAAAAGGCATTTATCTCGTCTGGTAGGCTCGTGTCACTGGGCAGCTCGCTTCTGGGTTTCCCTTTGTAGTCCGTAATAGTTTTCAAGCCATGCCACGTCCAACGAGCATCAGAGCTGGTGTAGTAGGATTCAATCTTAATCCTGTATTGACGCTTTACTTGTTTGATGGTTCGTCTGAGGGCATAGCGGGATTTCTTATAAACATCCGGATTAGTCTCCTGCTCATTGAAAGCGACAGCTCTAGCCTTTAGCTCGATGTGGATGTTGCCTGTTATCCTTGGCTTCTGGTTGGGATATGTACGTACAGTCACTGTGGGGACAACATCATCGCTGCACTTATTGATGAAGCCGATGACTGGTGGTGTTCCTCAATGCCATTGGATGAATCCCGGAACATATTCCAGTCTGTGCTAGCAAAACAGTCTTGTAGTGTAGCATCCGCGTCATCTGACAACTTACGTATTGAGGGAAACTGGTACTTCCTGCTTTAGTTTTTTCTTGTAAGCAGGAATCAGGAGGATAGAATTATGGTCAGATTTGCCTGCATTAAAGTCCCCGGCCAATAGGAGTGCCGCTTCTGGGTGAGCATTTTCTTCTTTGCTAATGGCCTTATAGAGTTGTTTGAGAGCGGTCTTAGTGCCAGCTTTGCTTTGTGGTCGTAAATAGACAGCTACAAATAATACAGATGAGAACTCTCTTGGTAGATAGTGTGGTCTGCAGCTTATCATAAGATGCTCTACCTAAGGCAGGCAACACCTCGAAACTTCTTTAATATTAGACATCGCTCACCACCTGTTATAGACAAAAAGACACACACCCCCACCCCTCGTCTTACCAGAGGTAGTGTCTCTGTTCTGCCGGTGCATGGAAAATCTTGCTAGCTCTATATTGTCCGCATCTTTGTTCAGCCACGTCTCGTTGAAACACAAGATGTTACAGTTTTTAATGTCCCGTTGGTAGGATAATCATAATTGTAGGTCATCAATTTTATTTTCCAATGATTGCATGTTAGCAAGAAGAATGGAAGGCAATAGGAGTTTACTTGCTCGCCTCCAAGTTCTCAGAAGGGTGCCCGATATGCAGCCTCTTTTCCGGCATCTTTTCTTCACGCAAAAGGCGTGGATCTGGGCCTGTTTCAGTGAAAGCAGGATATCCTTCTCGTCGGACTCGTTAACTTCTTATGGCCCGGGGGCAGTATTGAGTAGCTTGGATGAATAAGTTGCCCAAACTAAACGGCCTGCTCCTCAGTCTCAGTTGCTAATAAATACATATTATTATTAGTATTGGATAGAAAACACTCTAAAGTTTCAAAAACTGTCAAAATATTGTCTGTGAGTATAACAGAACTGATATTGCAGGCAAAAGCCTGAGGAAAATCAAACCAGGAAATGGCTTCTATTTTGAAAACTCCATGTTCCATAGCTTGCCTTTGCTCCATTTAAAGAGATATCAACCAGATTACTTTTCCTATCGTTTCCTCAAGGTGTCAACAGTCTTTAGACATAGTTTCATGCTTTTATTTTGAAAAATGAGCGAGAAAGATAACATCGCGTCATTGTATGGACAGGTGACAGCAGCGTTTTGTATGCTTAACAAAGTTTGGGCAGCCATTGCCTTTCCCTCTCCGACTGAAAAAGACAGTTGCGGTCGATATATTATCGATTATATATTTTAAAAACAACCGGAGGATTGATTATAAAAAACATTTGACATGTTTCTATGGACATTACGGATACTATTTGGAATTTTTCTGCGTTGTCGTGACCGCTCTTTCCTGTGGATTTCTGAACATAACGCAACAAACAAACGGAGGTATTTTGGATATAAAAATAATCTTTATGGAACAAAATGAATATTTATTGTGTAACTGGTTGTCTCTAGAGTGAAAACAACCGAAGATCATCAAAAGTAAATGATTAATTTGATTGCTTTTCTGATATTCGTGACCAAGCTACTTGATGCTAGGTGTACATAATGTTTTGTCGAGCGATCGATAAACTTACACAAACACTTGGATTGCTTTCACTGTAAAGCATATTTTAAAAATCTGACACGACAGGTGGATTAACAAAAGGCTAAGCTGTGTTTTCCTATATTGCACTTGTGATTTCATGAATATTAATATTTTTAGTAATATTATTTGAATGTGGCGTTATGCAATTCAGCGGTTGTTGATGACAATTATCCCGTTAACGGATAATGGATAAGAAGTTAAAGGAAAAAGTTTTTTCCAGTCCTCGGTGAGTAATCGCTTTTCTGATGTCTAGAAGTTATTTTTGATTATAAGAGACGGTAGTAGCAAAATTATGTACACAATAAGTAAAAAAACAAGTTACACAAAACTCCATTTAAAACAAAGAAAATAGCACAATTGGTTGGGAGAATGTATAATGTTAGCCATGTTCTTTGATGCCATCACAAAGGTCACTGCCCTCTGACCTTTGTCCTTGTAACACACACATACATAAAATTGGCTCATGCTCTCATTTCTGCTTACACACACAGTAGTGGCTGTGTGTGTTTTATTTGGTGGACAAAGCCCTCGTTCAGCCACCAGAAGGATGGAGAGAACGCACTGTTGGAGGGAGGGAAGGAGGGAGGAGTGGTAGATGGGGGCGGATGGAGAGACAAGGCAGACTGGAACCGGACTGAAGGCATTCTTTATGACAGAGCAGAAAAGGTGTGTGGGAAGCGTATTACTGTGGGTTTGGTACAAAATCAACCCAAGCAGCACATTAGAATACATCTCTTAGTTTAAGGGAAGCTGTTAGCGTCACTGGAGGCCAGTGCAGCATAATGGGAGGAAAACATGAGAATCTTGGCAGATTCCAAACCTTATACTGGTGGAGCAAGTATCCAATCTTCTTGTGTCTACAATGAGCCTGTGAAAAATGTAACAGTTTATTATTACTTTTTAGTTTGATTTAGGTCTGAAGACACACAATCACACCCCCAGCAACGCTAGAAGGCTCTATTAGAAACTATAAAAAAAATTGGGATCTGATCTCTAATAATACATTTTCTGACAAATCTGTTCTACCTCATCCCAAGCCCAGAGAACACACAGAGGGCTCAGAACTAATAAACACTCCAACCCACCTTCTCTGTAGAACTGGCCTTACAGATTGATGCTGGACTATTTGCAGCTGTGAGTGTGTTCTCCAAAACTCTGTGCCCCTCTCAAACCCCATGGCTCAGGATAAAACAGACTTGGAACAAAGTGCATATGGAAGCCAGATCTGTCCAAACAACAGCCAAGTGGAGAATACCTACACCTTTTTCTCTTTCTCTAAGGTTAATACAGGTGTACAGAGACTGCACCCAGAATTCCATTCCTAAGCCACAAACTCGAAACCCTCAAGAAAATGTGTCAACTTGACATTTTCCGTGTAAATTGCAAATGTATTCAATAAGCAATAACACACTACGCCTATTTCTAATTTATTTATTTTACATTTCATGACATCATACATTTCCAAGCAACAGCATCTTCCTTCATACGGGGGGAGCTGTGTTAACCTTTAATGTGGTTAGTTGCATTTCTGCATGTGAAGTGACTGACATTATGAAAAGCATGTTATCTGGTAGAGACAGCACTCCACACACATATTCAATACTTAAACCCCAGATCACAGCAATCAATGTAGAAATAAACATCCGAACAAGTAGTGATGTGTATGACGATTCAGAGAAATACCAGACGATGCAATATGATCGCAAACCATGACAGTTTTCTCCTAAAAAGCAAATCAACCTTGACTGCTTTATGTCCTACGCTTATACAAGTTAATAAAATAAGGTCTGCATTTCATTAAGCTTGAATCTGCAGAGATCTAATAATACTGATGACCTGGCCACTTTAAAATGTGTTGGTGGCTGGGATCCAGAAGGAAAGCCTCCCCCTCCCCTCCACACACACGCACGCACGCACGCACGCACGCACACACAAACACGCAGACGCACACACACAAACATAAAATACACACACACATACCCAAGCAGCCGAACTCTCTTCATAATGAATTCCTCTGAAGGCACCCACAGAATCTCACCATGGCGTATTCTACTGGGAATCACATCAAACCATCTGACCATGGAATCTGAAAAAACACACACACGCTGACTTTCTTACTCCTAACCACATTTATTATTCCTCAAATGGAATCAATGAGACCATTGATCATCATAATGCTTTATAAAATAATTGTATCTGACCATAGAGTCTAACAATCTCTCAAACCCTGCTACAGTTCTGAGTAAGAGGTCTACAGTATGTCTGAGACCTGGGCCCGGATTCACAAAACCATCTTAAAAAGAAATGTATTCTTAAGTGCAATTATTTTTATTATTTACTGAAGAAACATACAAAAAGTTGCTATTCCTCAATAAAGTTCTTGAAAATGTTCTTAAGTTGAGTTTTTCCTCAGAAAATTGTTAAGAAGAAATGTGATTCTTGAAAATAAAGTTACTGGATTTCGTCTTGGAAAAGTTCTTAATTTCAAAAACCCTTGTCTTAAACACATGGAAGTGAGAAAATAAGCTAATGAAAGCAATTGAACATTTTAAACTTTTTATGGCTGCAGGGGCAGTATTGAGTAGCTTGGATGAAAAGGTGCCCATTGTAAATGGCCAGCTCCTCAGTCTCAGTTGCTAATATATGCATATTATTATTAGTATTGGATAGAAAACACTCTAAAGTTTCCAAAACGGTCAAAATATTGTCTGTGGGTATAACAGAACTGATATTGCAGGCGAAACCCTGAGGAAATTCAAATCAGGAAATGGCTTCTGTTTTGAAAACTCCATGTTCGATAGCCTCCCTTTGATGGATTTAAAGAGATATGAACCAGATTCCCTTTCTTATCGCTTCCTCAAGGTGTCAACAGTCTTCAGACATAGTTTCAGGCTTTTATTTTGAAAAATGAGCCAGAACGATAACATCGCGTCAAGTGGTCACATGAGTTTTGCTCGCGCAACAGAGTTTGGATAGGTATTGCTTTTCCCTCTCCTACTGTGAAAGACATTTGCGGTAGATATATTATCGATTATATATTTTAAAAACAACCTGAGGATTGATTATAAAAAACGTTTGACATGTTTCTATGGACATTTTGGAAGTTTCGTCTGCGTTGTCGTGACCGCTCTTTCCTGTGGATTTCTGAACATAACGCGACAAACAAACTGAGGTATTTTGGATATAAAAATAATCTTTATGGAACAAAATGAACATTTGTTGTGTAACTGGGAGTCTCTTGAGTGAAAACATCCGAAGATCATCAAAGGTAAACTATTAATTTGATTGCTTTTTTGATTTTCGTGACCAAGCTTCCTGATGCTAGGTGTACTTAATGTTTTGTCGTGCGATCAATAAACTTGCACAAACGCTTGGATTGCCTTCGCTGTAAAGCATAATTTCAAAATCTGACAGAACAGGTGGATTAACAAAAGGCTAAGCTGTGTTTTCCTATATTGCACTGATTTCATGAATATAAATATTTGTAGTAATATTTATTGAATGTAGCGTTATGCTATTCAACAGTTGTTGATGACACTTGTCCCGAAACTTTAATCTGAAAGTTTCAGT
Source organism: Oncorhynchus clarkii lewisi (assembly GCF_045791955.1). NCBI lineage: Eukaryota > Metazoa > Chordata > Actinopteri > Salmoniformes > Salmonidae > Oncorhynchus > Oncorhynchus clarkii. Next base: position 25,720,292 of record NC_092168.1, on the reverse strand, counting down.
ACTGATTTATTTTAAATCCCCCCGCAAAACAATTGACCAGTAATCTCAGTAAGAAATCCCAAACAATAACTACTCATCTGCATTCACAATACACTAGGATCACTGAATACTAAAATGTATTTTCACTTCATTCAGAGTTTTCCTACAACCTAGGTCCATTAGGTTGTGAGAACCACATTCATCTTGGTAACATACTTTAGAATGGCACAAAGAAACCAAAGCAGTTACAAGAACAAAATACTCAGTCAGCATCACACTTCATGATAGATATGGATGCCAATTGGGGTTACCAGAGGACACGGTTAGGTTCAGATCTGTTCTGTTAGGATGTGTTGTGATCATACTGGCCAGTATTCACAAAAAGTCTGAGTGGGTTTGCAGATCTAGGATCAGGTCTCCTCAGTCAATACTATCTTATTCATTATGATGTAAAAGGGACATCTGAATGCATATCAGAACCTCTACTCTGAAAGCCATTGTGATTAAACAAGAGGTGTTGTGTTGATGGATTCAGTTTCTCAGTGACCCTGTGATGTTGATCATGACAGAAATGTATTCTGTGCCCTCTTGATGTGGGCCTTGCTTCACTTCTGAAAGTGCAGTAGAATCTTCAGGAACAGTCGTTGAGTGGCCGAGTTTCACTTCCTCCTTTTAGACTCCATCTGTGCAGAGTAAAGAGGGTGAAAGAGAGAGGATACACTAAAGCAAGTAGAGCAAAATTACATTATATATTAACTCTATCTTCTCTTTGATAAGCTTTACATATCGGCCTCGCGGCCTTCGTCAGAGCTTTTGTGAGTTTGTAGACATTGCCCCACCCATATCCGTTACACACACATCGAATGGGGTTGGAGTCGAGGCGATGCGTGGAAAGGATGTGGGTGGGGCTGTCTACATAAGGGTGCTAATTTAAGAAACTCACAAAAGCTCTGACGAAGGCCGTGAGGCCGATACGTAAAGTTTAGTATCACTGCTCTTTAATATCAAGAGCGGGTTTTTCTTTTTTCTCATTTTATTCAACTGTTACCATGCAACTGCAAAAACTTTTGCTCAGATGTGCAAGTGCCTTTTTAATTTCATAATAACTGTTACTGAAAGGAACAAGGTCAGATAGAAGTCAATGCTGGGTCATTGGGTTCAGATGGTTAGCGTGTGATCGAGGCTCCAGAATGCAGTGAGACCAACCAGGCATGTAATCAAATTTTCACTTCAGGCCTAGAACTGCCTCTGAAAGTGTGTTAACCAGCTTCTAGGAAACACACAGACGATCAAGACATAACTCGAATTCTCCCCTCCAATTTCGTGTCACTGTGTGAGGACTCCAGGAAGATTTCGGAGTTTTAAATCTGTCTCATTTTAGGATCAGAATATTGTGCTCAATTAAACGTGTTATACAGTGTTAAACCCATCTAAACCTGGCTGGCAGTCTGACCATGGTTCTCCACCACAAATGTCTGTCTTATACTTGTACCCACTGTTATTTGTTATTGTCCCATACGATCCTTTGTGTATAATACCTCCATTCTCCATAGAGCCATAAAGTGGCAATGCTAAAACCAGCGATGAAACAGGTTAATTTAGTTTACCCCACAGAAAGAGGCCAAAGGTAGGGCAGCAAGTACACTACAGGTATTTTATTAGGATCCCCATTAGCTGTTGTGAAAGCAGCAGCTGCTCCTCCTGGGGTCCACAAAAAACATGACATAATACAGAACATTGATTAACAAGAACAGCTCAAGGACAGACCTACATGAGATGGGATGGAAAGGAGTTCAATGCAATAATGCCTATATATAAAACTGTACACTTTCTTGAATTTGTTCTGGATTTGGGGACTGTGAAAAGACCTATAGTGGGGTTATTGTGTGTGTCAGAGCTGTGTGTAAGTTTGGAATTTTCAACACATAAATGTTTCTTATAAAAATATGTGATGCCTTCAGTCTCTCCTCAACTCTTTGCCAAGAGAGACTGGCATGCATAGTATTTATATTAGCCCTCTGATTACAATGAAGAGCAAGACATGCTGCTCTGTTCTGGGCCAGCTGCAGCTTAACTAGCTATTTCTTTGCAGCACTTGACCACATGGCTGGAGAATAATCAAGGTAAGGCAAGCCTGCAGGACTTGCTTTTTGGAGTGTTGTATCAAAAAAGTAGAGCGTATTTTTTTTGATGGACATACAGTGCATTCGGAAAGTATTCAGACCCTTGACTTTTTCCACATTTTGTTACGTTACAGCCTTATTCTAAAATGTATTGAATAATTTTTTGCCCATCATCACTCTACACATAATACACCATAATGACAAAGCAAAAACAGGTTTTTTGGAATGGTTGCTAATGTATTAAAAATCAAAAACAGAAATACCTTATTTCCATAACATTTCAGACCCTTACCCTTAATTCAGCTCAGGTGCATCCTGTTTCCATTAATCACCCGTTAGATGTTTCTACAACTTGATTAGAGTGCACCTGTGGTAAATTCAATTGATTGGACATGATTTGGAAAGTCACATACCTGTCTATATAAAGGTCCCAAAGTTGACAGTACATGTCAGAGCCAAAACCAAGCCACGAGGTCGAAGGAATTGTGCATAGAGCTCTGAGACAGGATTGTGTCGAGGCACAGATCTGGAGACAGGTACCAAAACATTTCTGCAGAACTGAAGGTCCCCAAGAACAAAGTGGCCTCCATCATTCTTAAATGGAAGAAGTTTGGAACCACCAAGACTCTTCCTAGAGCTGGCCGCCCAGCCAAACTGAGCACCATCACCAAGTATGGAAGGCAGCATCATGCTGTGGGGATGTTTGTCAGCGGCAGGGACTGGGAGACTAGTCAGGATTGAGGGGAAGATGAATGGAGCAAAGTACAGAGAGATCCTTGATGAAAACCTGCTCCAGAGCGCTCAGGAATTCAGACTGGGGCGAAGGTTCACCTTCCAACAGGACAACGACCCTACGTACACAGCCAAGACGCAGAAGTGGCTTTGGGACAAGTCTCTAAATGTCCTTTAGTGACCCAGCCAGAGGCCGGATTTGAACCCGATCGAACAACTCTGGAGAGACCTGAAATTAGCTGTGCAGCGACGCTCCCCATCCAACCTGACAGAGCTTGAGAAGATCTGCAGAGAAGAATGGGAAAAACTCTGCAAATACAGGTGTCGTGACTAAACATTAATCTGAGGATTTATGTACCGAATCAAATAACTAGGTTTAATTGTTACTCAATTAAATTAATCATGTAACAATTAACTCATTAGGATTTGGGGCACCATGGAAATGTTTTTTTAATGAGTTACCATCTCCCAAATTAAACTCTAGATGATATATCAGATATGTCAATAAGTAATTTACTAATCATTACCTCATATCAGTCTCATAATTCTAAACGTCGCATACTCCTTGTTCCTCCACAAACCCCAGCTTTACTGATCATTCCGTACCACACAAATGTATTTAATAATTTATTTTGCGGGAGTTCACAACTGAGCAAAAGGACAGTGTCTAGTTTGAGAAACAGACGCCTCACAAGTCCTCAACTGTCAGCTTCATTAAATAGTACCCGCAAAACACCAGTCTCAACGTCAACAGTGAAGAGGCGACTCCGGGATGCTTCTAGGCACAGTTGCAAAAAAAAGCAATATCTCAGACTGGTCAATAAAAATAAAAGATGGGCAAAAGAACAGACACTGGACACAGGAAGATTGGAAAATCTAAGTTTGAGGTGTTCGGATCACAAAGAAAAACATTTGTGAGATGCATAAAAAGTTCAAAGATGCTGTAGGAGTGCTTGACGCCATCTGTAAAGCATGGTGGAGGCAATGTGATGGTCTAGGGGTGCTTTGGTGGTGGTAAAGTGAGAGATTTGTACAGGGTAAAAGGGATCTTGAAGGAAGGCTATCACTCCATTTTGTAACACCATGCCATACCCTGTGGACGGAGCTTAATTGGAGCCAATCAAGCCAATTGGTGCCCATCAAGCCAATCCAATTTGTGGGAGGTGCTTCAGGAAGCATGGGGTGAAATCTCTTCAGATTACCTCAACAAATTGACAACTAGAATGCACAAATGTCTGCAAGGCTGTAATTGTCGCAATTGGATTATTTGACGAAAGCAAAGTTTGAAGGACACTTGTTTAAATTAAAAATCATTATTTATAATCTTGTCAACGTCTTGACTATATTTCCTATTCATTTTGCAACTAATTTCATGTATGTTTTCATGTTTTCATTTCTAAGTGACCCCCAACTTTTGAACGGTAGTGATATGGTTGAGTCATCAGCATACATGAACACACAGGCTTTGTTTAATGCCAGTGGCAGGTCATTGGTAAAAAGAGTGGAGGGCTTTGAGTGCTGCCCTGCGGTACACCACACCCTACATGTTTGACAGAGAGGCTTGCATGAACGGAAACTCTCTGAGTTCTATTATATAGATAGCTCTGAATCCATGACATGGTAGCGGTTGAAAAGCCATAAAATGTTCTCAACAGGCTATGGTTAATAATATCAAAGCCTGCTCTGAAATCTAACAGTACAGCTTCCACAATCTTCTTATTATACATTTCTTTCAACCAATCATCAGTTTGTTTGTGTTAGGGCAGTACATATTGAGTGCCGTTCTCTATAAGCATGCCGAATGTCTGTTGTCAATTTGTTTACAGAGAAATGTCATTGTATTTGGTCAAACACCATTTTTTCCAATCAACAGTTTGCTAAGAGCAGGCAGCAAGCTGATAGGTCTGCTGTTAGAATCAGTAAAGGCTGCTTTACCCCTCTGGGTAGTGGAATGACTTTGGCTTCCCTCCAGGCCTGAGGAGAAATACCTTCCTCTAGACTCAGATTAAAGATACAGTATGACAGATACTGTAGGAGTGGCCATAGATTCAGCTCCCATCCTCAGTAGCTTTCCAGGTCGAGTGCAGGTAATGGGCAAGCAGACTCAATTCCCCCTTGTGGAGTTGGGATGGTAGCTTCTTGAATTGGTTCTCTGTACCATTTAGAAGAACTATAGCATCTAAAACAGATGAGTTAAAACAGTTCTCTCTGGCCAGCTGCAATGTTTCATGTTAGTAATTCCTCTGTAGTGACTGGAGACAGCTGTCAGCAGAGGGACATGGACAGAGAGTTCAATTCCTTCAATGAACATAAATCCTGGCTGTGAATTTTAAGGGCCAGGAATAGGTCTCGGAGGGTTTCTGGTTATATTTAGAAAACAATGGTTCTTTTGTCTTTCGAGCATCATACATCATACAAATGCCAACCACAGGTTCAATATTTCCAAGGATGCATAATTCCATAACCCATTTGTCTCCTGGTATCACACTTCCTTCTGCCTTCTGGCATCACTGAGACCAAGGCGCCCACACAAAATTGTCACTAGTAAATCCCAGTGTGTTTCCATGCCTACTGTACATGCTCAAACACACACAATTAATGAGGGTGATAATGACCTCAGATCCACCCACTATTGTACTATGAGGGTGTATCCACACACACAAACACTGTGGCACCATAAACCGCTCATCCAAACAGTAGTATTGTACTATGAGGGTGGTTCCACACACACACACACACACACACACACACACACACACACACACACACACACACACACACACACACACACACACACACACACACACACACACACACACACACACACACACACGATTAACTTCCATTGAAATTAATTTCAAAGTGGTGAGGCAGTCAGGAAAACTTCAACACATGCCAGAACATTCCAGGAAAAAGAAGGAACCGGAACAATATACTGTAGCACTCACACAAGAGACATACACAGGACAAACACACTGTAGTTACACAATTCCCATGGCACACACAGAAACACATCCTGAATGATTCCTGGAGAAAAAACCCATCCCAGCTGCATGGAATCATGGTGGTGACAACTATTAGCCTGAGAGCTCAAAAATAGCCAGCAAGGTCAATGAGTTCAGAACATTTCTCATACAGAAACCAAAGAGGAAATTTGTCCTGCTTTCCTCTGGGCCAAAGTTAAAAATTATTGTTATTGGATAAGGACTCGTATGGGGAAAGTGGACACCTCCATTGAGATCGGTCGATGGAGAGGGACATTTTTTTTTGTTAGAAATAAATATACAACTTATTAGGGCAATAATTAAGAAGTTTAAAACCACTTGAACAGTGGAACAGAGCTGCTTCCTGTGCTTGGCCCTCCTATGTTGAACATAATAAACGGCTCTCTATCCACCGGATGTGTACCAAACTCACTAAAAGTGGCAGTAATAAAGCCTCTCTTGAAAAAGCCAAACCTTGACCCAGAAAATATAAAAAACTATCGGCCTATATCGAATCTTCCATTCCTCTCAAAAATTTTAGAAAAGGCTGTTGCGCAACAACTCACTGCCTTCCTGAAGACAAACAATGTATACGAAATGCTTCAGTCTGGTTTTAGACCCCATCATAGCACTGAGACGGCACTTGTGAAGGTGGTAAATGACATTTTAATGGCATCGGACCGAGGCTCTGCATCTGTCCTCGTGCTCCTAGACCTTAGTGCTGCTTTTGATACCATCGATCACCACATTCTTTTGGAGAGATTGGAAACCCAAATTGGTCTACACGGACAAGTTCTGGCCTGGTTTAGATCTTATCTGTCGGAAAGATATCAGTTTGTCTCTGTGAATGGTTTGTCCTCTGACAAATCAACTGTAAATTTCGGTGTTCCTCAAGGTTCCGTTTTAGGACCACTATTGTTTTCACTATATATTTTACCTCTTGGGGATGTTATTCGAAAACATAATGTTAACTTTCACTGCTATGCGGATGACACACAGCTGTACATTTCAATTAAACATGGTGAAGCCCCAAAATTTCCCTTGCTAGAAGAATGTGTTTCAGACATAAGGAAGTGGATGGCTGCAAACTTTCTACTTTTAAACTCGGACAAAACAGAGATGCTTGTTCTAGGTCCCAAGAAACAAAGAGATCTTCTGTTGAATCTGACAATTAATCTTAATGGTTGTACAGTCGTCTCAAATAAAACTGTGAAGGACCTCGGCGTTACTCTGGACCCTGATCTCTCTTTTGAAGAACATATCAAGACCATTTCAAGGACAGCTTTTTTCCATCTACGTAACATTGCAAAAATCCGAAACTTTCTGTCCAAAAATGATGCAGAAAAATTAATCCATGCTTTTGTCACTTCCAGGTTAGACTACTGCAATGCTCTACTTTCCGGCTACCCGGATAAAGCACTAAATAAACTTCAGTTAGTGCTAAATACGGCTGCTAGAATCCTGACTAGAACCAAAAAGTTTGATCATATTACTCCAGTGCTAGCCTCTCTACACTGGCTTCCTGTCAAAGCAAGGGCTGATTTCAAGGTTTTACTGCTAACCTACAAAGCATTACATGGGCTTGCTCCTACCTATCTCTCTGATTTGGTCCTGCCGTACATACCTACACGTACGCTACGGTCACAAGACGCAGGCCTCCTAATTGTCCCTAGAATTTTTAAGCAAACAGCTGGAGGCAGGGCTTTCTCCTATAGAGCTCCATTTTTATGGAACGGTCTGCCTACCCATGTCAGAGACGCAAACTCGGTCTCAACCTTTAAGTCTCTACTGAAGACTCATCTCTTCAGTGGGTCATATGATTGAGTGTAGTCTGGCCCAGGAGTGGGAGGGTGAAAGGAAAGGCTCTGGAGCAACGAACCGCCCTTGCTGTCTCTGCCTGGCCGGTTCCCCTCTTTCCACTGGGATTCTCTGCCTCTAACCCTATTACAGGGGCTGAGTCACTGGCTTTACTGGGGCTCTCTCATGCCGTCCCTGGAGGGGGTGCGTCACCTGAGTGGGTTGAGTCACTGATGTGGTCATCCTGTCTGGGTTGGCCCCCCCCCCCCTTGGGTTGTGCCGTGGCGGAGGTCTTTGTGGGCTATACTCAGCCTTGTCTCAGGATGGTAAGTTGGTGGTTGAAGATATCCCTCTAGTGGTGTGGGTGCTGTGCTTTGGCAAAGTGGGTGGGGTTATATCCTTCCTGTTTGGCCCTGTCCGGGGGTGTCCTCGGAGTGGGCCACAGTGTCTCCTGACCCCTCCTGTCTCAGCCTCCAGTATTTATGCTGCAGTAGTTTATGTGTCGGGGGGCTAGGGTCAGTTTGTTATATCTGGAGTACTTCTCCTGTCCTATTCGGTGTCCTGTGTGAATCTAAGTGTGCGTTCTCTAATTCTCTCCTTCTCTCTTTCTCTCTCTCGGAGGACCTGAGCCCTAGGACCATGCCCCAGGACTACCTGACATGATGACTCCTTGCTGTCCCCAGTCCACCTGGCTGTGCTGCTGCTCCAGTTTCAACTGTTCTGCCTTATTATTATTCGACCATGCTGGTCATTTATGAACATTTGAACATCTTGGCCATGTTCTGTTATAATCTCCACCCGGCACAGCCAGAAGAGGACTGGCCACCCCACATAGCCTGGTTCCTCTCTAGGTTTCTTCCTAGGTTTTGGCCTTTCTAGGGAGTTTTTCCTAGCCACCGTGCTTCTACACCTGCATTGCTTGCTGTTTGGGGTTTTAGGCTGGGTTTCTGTACAGCACTTTGAGATATCAGCTGATGTACGAAGGGCTATATAAATACATTTGATTTGATTTGATTTGGTAAATGTGTTGGAAAAGGACACACACCACTGTTCAAAAGTTTGGGGTCACTTAGAAATGTCCTTGTTTTTGAAAGAAAAGCCTATTTTTTGTCCAGTAAAGTAACATCAAATAGATCAAAAATACAGTGTAGACATTGTTAATGTTGTAAATTACTATTGTAGCTGGAAATAGCTGATTTTTAATGCAATATCTACATAGGCGTACAGCGCTCCATTATTAGCAACCATCACTCCTTTGTTTGAATGGCACGTTGTGTTAGCTAATCCAAGTTTATAATTTTAAAAGGTTCATTGATCATTAGAAAACCCTTTTGCAATTATGTTAGCACAGCTGGAAACTGCTGTTCTGCTGAAAGAAGCAGTAAAACTTGCCTTCTTTAAACTAGTTGAGTATCTGGAGCATCAGCATCTGTGGGTTTGATTGCAGGCTCAAAATGGCCCGAAACAAAGGACTTGCTTCTGAAACTCGTCAGTCTATTCTTGTTCTGAGAAATTAAGGCTATTCCCATCGAGAAAATGCCAAGAAACAATGGACAATGCTGTGTGCTACTCCCTTCACAGAACAGCACAAACTGGCTTTAACCAGAATTGAAAGAAGGGTGGGAGGCCCCGGTGCACAAGTAAGCAAGAGGACAAGTACATTGGAGTGTCTAGTTTGAGAAAGATGCCTCACAAGTCCTCAACTGTTAGCTTCATTAAATAGTACCCTCAAAACAACAGTCTCAACGTCAACAGTGAAGAGGCGACTCCGGGATCCTGGCCTTCTAGGCAGAGGTCCAGTGTCTGTGTTCTTTTGCCCATCTTAATCTTTACTTTTTGTTGGCCAGTCAGAGATATGGCTTTATCTTCACAACTCTGCCTAGAAGGCCAGCATCCCGGAGTCGCCTCTTCACTGTTGACGTTGAGACTGGTGTTTTGTGGGTACAAAAACAAGAACATTTTTATGTGAGCCCAAACGTTTGAGCGGTAGTGTATATACAGTATCTTGTCCCCACACACTAAGGAAGATGGTTCAGGAGGCAAAGGAAATCCAAAGGCCACAGATTGAGGGGGTCTCCAAATCTACAATTAGACACGACCTCCATACCAATAGGCTTTTTGGAAGTGTTGCCAGAAAAAAGGCTTAATTGAGAGCAACCAAGAATGTAAACGCCTTGAGTTTGCTAAACGGCACTGGCACTAGGATGGGAACCAGGCGCTATGGTCAGATTAGTAAAAAATATAGTTTTTGGGCCATGTACCCCAGCAGTGGGTTTGGCATCGAAAAGGATGCCTACGCAGAAAAAACCTCATATCTCCTGTGAAATACGGTGATGATTTTTTCTCTTATTGGGCTGCATTGGACTGCAAGTGGATCTTCCAGCAAGACGATAACTCCAAGCACACGTCAAAAAAACAACAAAAAAAAAAGTTATTTGGCTACAAAATCAAGATTTTGACAATAGCCATCTCAGTTTCCAGACTTCAAACCCATTGAAAATCTGGGTTTTGAATTGAGGAGGGCAGTTCATAAGAGCAGACCAAAGGATTTCAAGGGTTTGGAAAGATTTTGTATGGAGGAATGGTCTAAGATCCCTCCCAATGTGTTCTCCAATCTCATAAAACATATAAAAAGGCTCAGCGCAGTTATAATCACAAAGGAAGATGCACAAACTATTGAAACAGGGGTGCCAATCATTTTGACCCTTATCTTTTTCGAAGAAAAAAAAACATTTGTTAAAACCTGTTGAGTGTAGGGGGCAGTATTTTGATGTTTGGATGAAAAACGTACCCAAATGAAACTGCCTATTTCTCAGGCCCAGAATCTAGAATATGCAGATAATTCTCAGATTAGGATAGAAAATACTCTAAAGTTTCCAAAACTGTCAAAATATTGTCTGTGAGTATAACAGAACTGATATTGCAGGCGAAAACCTGGGGAAAATCCAACCCGGAAGTACTGTTTTTCCTGAAAGTTCTCTGTTCCATTGCCTGCCTTCGCTCCATTTAAAGGGATATCAACCAGAATCCTTTTCCTATGGCTTCCACATGTTGTGAACAAACAGTCTTTATACATAGTTTCAAGCTTTTATTTTGAAAAATGAGCAAAAAGATCACATTGCGTCGATGTATGGCTGGGTGCCAGCAGCGTTTTTCATGCGCAACAGTTTGGAGCAGACATTTTCTCTCTCTCTCCTATTGAAGAAGGAACAGTCCGGTTGAAATATTATTGATTATATATTGTAAAAACAACCTGAGGATGGATTGTAAAAAAACGTTTGACATGTTTCTATGAACTTTGCGGATACTATTTGGAATTTTTGTCTGCCCGGCAGTGACCGCTCGAGCCTGTGGATTTCTGAACACATCCAAAATACCTCCATTTGGTTGGCGCGTTATTAAAATAATCTTTATGGAACAAAAGGAACATTTATTGTGTAACTGGGATTCTCGTGAGTGCAAACATCCGAAGATCATCAAAGGTAAGCGATATTATTGCTTTTCTGACTTTCGTGACCAATCTACTTGGCTTCTAGCTGTTTGTAATGTTTTGTCTGCTGAGAGAGATGTCCTGACATAAATGCTTGGTATGCTTTCGCCGAAAAGCTTTTTTCAAATCTGACACGCCAGGTGGATTAACAACAAGCTAAACTGTGTTTTGCTATATTGCACTTGTGATTTCATGAAAATGTTATATTTTTAGTAATTTTATTTTAATTTGGCGCTCTGCAATTCAGCGGATGTTGATGAAAATTATCCCGCTTACGGGATGGGTGCATCAAGAAGTTAAACGAAATAGCAATATAGCTCAGTATTTGTATGATTTATTTCATAGTCTTTTTTGCTCATCTTTATCAAGGGAGACAATCAAAGGTGACCGTTTGGGCGTGTAAACTAAAAATGCTTGGCAATGGCTTCAACAAAAACAGATCTAAACTCTACACACTATTTACGATAAGTCATTATTGTTTGGCCGACAACGTTCATCCATCCCTCAGGGATCAATATTCTTAGCTTTGGATTGGTTTGGTCAGGCCGCTTTTCCAAAAGCAGCTAATTTAAAAACAAGTGTAAGCTCTGAGCCAAGAAAAATTTGATATTTGCATCCTCTCAATGTGTGTGTGTGTCTCACTCACTCTTGGTGTTCATAGAAACAGCGATGGGTGACTCCAGACCCTTATGGTGGACCAGGTATTTGACGGACACGTCCTTCAGCAGCCCCGATTGGACAGTGAGGGTGCTGATGACCAGGGTGGTCCCATCCCCCTGCTGTAACTATGATGTCACAGGGGTTCCATAGTTCGGTTGTCCCTCTCCCTGTTCCACACTATCTCCGCCGGGGGCCGGGACACGGCTGTGCAGTTGGCGTCGATGACCACTGGAGACGTGTTCTTGTAGCTCACCTGGGGTTTAGGCAGTACTGGGGAAGACACAGATGCAACCAAAAATCAATATTGGGTTTACTGAATCAATGTTTTTCAGGTGGGTGATCTACTGTTATTATGACTAGATCCTGGCTAGAGACTCTTTTTGATTAGTTAACCACTGAGATGTGTCTAGTTTTGTGATTCTGACGTCGATAACTCAGTGTAGTTAACTTCTTGAGAATACTTGACACGCAGACGTCCCAAGTATGCCCCTGGAAATGCAAATGCGCTACGCTAAATGCTAAATGTACTCGTTACAACTCAATCTTTGATCAAAATTCACAAGCAGGGTATTGAATTAAAGCTACACTCGTTGTGAACCTAGCCAGCAAGATTTTTAAAATGCTTTTCGGCGAAAGCATGAGAAGCTATTATCTGATAGCATGCACCCCCCAAAATGCCAGCTCGACACGTAAACAACAGATTTTGCGGTAGCCGGCGCTACCCAAAACGCAGAAATAAAATATAAAACATTCATTACCTTTGACGAGCTTCTTTCTTGGCACTCCTATATGCCCCATAAACATCACTATTGGGTCTTTTTTTCGTTTAAATCGGTCCATATATACCCAAAATAGCTTTGTATGGGATCTGTGTCATTCAGAAAAAATCATCGTTTTTAAACGCTGCGTAATTTTTTTAAATTAAAAAAGTCGACGATAAACTTTCACAAAACACTTCGAAATCCTTTTGTAATCCAACTTTAGGTATTAGTAAACGTTTATAATCTATCAAAATGATTACAGGGCGATGTATATTCAATAGGTCTTCACTTGCAAAAACAATGCCATCTGATATCTCCCTCAACTGCATCCGGGTGAAGACTGGGAAAATGGAGGTCAGATAGAAGGATTTTCCAACAATTAATTCAATTGAAAATTAGGACAATGGCGCCATCGTGCGGAATTTCTATGAATTGCAGGCAGATCGCCATTAAATTCTGTTCTCTTTTAATAACTGGTGGAAGTGACTTATGGAAATTATTTTTAGCTTTCAGAGAGCAGTTTTTCTTGCGTTTTTCAATGAAACACACGATCTGTTATAGTCACAGCCGTGATTTAACCAGTTTTATAAACTTCAGAGTGTTTTCTATCCACACATACTAATCATATGCATATACTATATTCCTGGCATGAGTAGCAGGACGCTGAAAAGTTGCGCGATTTTTAACAGAATTTTCGAAAAAGGAAGGGGTAGAAGTAAGAGGTTTTAAGAAAGATGAACAGAGGGAGTACAAGATATCCAAACTTATTTGGGCAGAGAATCAATGTCACAGGTAACATCAATGTGTGAATACACTAAACATGTGAATACAGTGCATTTGGAAAGTATTCAGACCCCTTGATTTTTTCCACATTCTGTTACGGTACAGCCTCATTCTAAAATGGATTACATTCTTTTCCCCCTTATCAATCTACACACAATACCCCATAATGACAAAGCAAAAACAGATTTCAAAATAAAAAACTGAAATATCACATTTATTTAAGTATTCAGACCCTTTACTCAGAACTTTGTTGAAGCATCTTTGGCAGCGATTACAGCCTTGAGTCTTCTTGGGTATGATGTTACAAGCTTGGCACACATGTTTTTGGGGAGTTTCTCCCATTGGCCTCTGCAGACCCTCTCAAGCTCTGTCAGGGTGGATGGGGAGCATCACTGCACATCTCTTTTCAGGTCTCTCTAGAAATGTTTGATCGGGTTCAAGTCCGGGCTTCTTCTGGGCCACTCAATGACATTCAGAGGCTTGTCCCGAAGCCACTCCTGCTTTGTCTTGGCTTTGTGCTTAGGGTTGTTGTCCTGTTGGAAGGTTAACCTTCGCCCCAGTCTGAGGTCCTGAGCAGGTTTTCATCAAGGATCTCTCTGAACTTTACTCTGTTCATCTTTCCCTCGATCCTGACTAGTCTACCAGTCCCTGCCGCTGAAAAAACATCCCCACAGCATGATGCTGCCAAAAGCATGCAGGTTTCCTCCAGATGTGACGCTTGGCATTCACGTCAAAGAGTTCAATCTTGGTTTCATCAGACCAGAGAATCTTGTTTCTCATGGTATGAGAGTCTTTTAGGTGCCTTTTGGCAAACTGCAAGCAGGCTGTCATGTGCCTTTTACTGAGGAGTGGTTTCCATCTGGCCACTCTGTCATAAAGGCCTGATTAGTGGAGTGCTGCAGAGGGGGTTTTCCTACTGGAAGGTTCTCCCATCTCTACAGAGGAACTCTCAAGCTCTGTCAGAGTGACCATCGGGTTCTTCGTCACCTCCCTGACCAAGGCCCTTCTCCCTCGATTGCTCAGTTTGGCAGGGCAGCCAGCTCTAGGAAGAGTCTTGGTGGTTCCCAACTTCTTCCATTTAAGAATGATGGAGGCCACTGTGTTCTTGGGGACCTTCAATGCTGCAGAAATGTTTTGGTACCCTTCCCCAGATCTGTGCCTCAACACAATAGTGTCTCGGACGTCTACGGACAATTCCTTCTGCTTGGTTTTTGCTCTAACAAGCTCTGTTAACTGTGGGACATTATGCAACAGGTGTGTGTCTTTCCAAGTCATGTCCAATCAATTGAATTTACCACAGGTGGACTCCAATCAAGTTGTAGAAACCTCTCAAGGATGATCAATGCAAACTGGATGCACCTGAGCTCAATTTTAAGTCTCATAGCAAAGGCTCTGAATACTTATGGAAACAAAGTTATTTCTAATGGAATTTTTGAGGGATTAAAAAAAAATGTAATACATCTTCGAATAAGGCTGTGAGGTAACAACATTTGGAAAAAGTGTTAAAATACTTTCCAAATGCACTATACTTGTGTTCTTGAGTTCCATAACCTACTTATCGCCTCTGTTTAAAATGTTCTGTTCTCAGAGCTGTGGAAAGAATGTTATTCATTGGAATTGAGACAGATTGCAATCCAGTGGAATTGGCCACAGATATTTGGCCCTGACAGCAGCAGAGTGTCTTCACAGGCATTTATGAACTACCAATCTGTAGAAGATTTGTGGTAGAAGTGGGGCAGACCCGGAGGAATTTAGACAACAGAACATTGCACTTTGATATCATACAGTACATTAACCTGTTGGATCTCTGGGGGCGCTATTTCATTTTTGGATAAAAAACGTTCCCGTTTTAAGCGCGATATTTTGTCACGAAAAGATGCTCGACTATGCATATTCTTGACCGTTTTGGAAAGAAAACACTCTGAAGTTTCAGAATCTGCAAAGATTTTGTCTGTAAGTACCCCAGAACTCATTCTACAGGCGAAACCAAGATGATGCATCACCCAGGAATTAGCAGAATTTCTGAAGCTCTGTTTTCCATTGTCTCCTTATATGGCTGTGATTGCGCAAGGAATGAGCCTACACTTTCTGTCGTTCGCCCAAGGTCTTAGCAGCATTGTGACGTATTTGTAGGCATATCATTGGAAGATTGACCATAAGAGACTACATTTTCCAAGTGTCCGCCTGGTGTCCTGCGTCGAATTCGGTGCGTAATTGCCAGCTGCTTCCACTTTACCATTTGATTCAGGGGAGAAAGCATGTGTCCAAGAACGATGTATCAATGAAGAGATATGTGAAAAACACCTTGATGATTGATTCTAAACAGCGTTTGCCATGTTTTCAGTCGATATTATGGAGTTAATTTGGAAAAAAGTTCGCGTTTTGAGGACTGAATTTTCGGTTTTTTTTTGGTAGCCAAATGTGATGTATAAAACGGAGCTATTTCTAATACACAAAGAATCTTTTTGGAAAAACTGAGCATCTGCTATCCAACTGAGAGTATCCTCATTGAAAACATCAGAAGTTCTTCAAAGGTAAATGATTTTATTTGAAGGCTTTTATGTTTTTGTTGAAATGTTGCGTGCTGGATGCTAACGCTAATGCTAACGCTAAATCCTTTGTTTGCTAGCTACTGTTACACAAATTATTGTTTTCCTATGGTTGAGAAGCATATTTTGAAAATCTGAGATGACAGTTTTGTTTACAAAAGGCTAAGCTTGCGAGATGGCATATTTATTTCATTTCATTTGCGATTTTCATGAATAGTTAACGTTGCGTTATGGTAATGAGCTTGAGTCTGTATTCCTGATACCGAATCCGGTATGGGGAGTTCCAAGAGGTTAATGAGAGAGTGAGAGAGAGAGAGACAGACAGAGAGCAATAGAACTAGAGACAGCGATAGCGACAGAAGTAGAGAGAGTGTGAGATTGAAAGTGAGAGAGTAAGATGGCAGTGGTGAAGAAAGTGCAATAACATTTGTATCTCTGGGATCTCACGCTTTTCTGCTGGAATCGTTGGCAGTTCCATTTGAGACAAAAGCCTTGCTGTTTGACTGGGCTGATAGGGAAAAGACGGAGAGAGCGAGGGAGAGTGAGAATGAGAGAAAAAGGGAAAGAGAGAGAGAGGGAGAGTTGGTGAGACAGTAGGGAGCACTGTCTGCAATACAGTAATACAGTCATGACTTTGGGTGTCACACTTTACCCTCCGCTCTGTATGATGACGCCGGAGAGGATTGCTGCCTTTTCATTGGCTGGGACGGTAGCGTCCCACTGAATAAACAGCCAGTGAAAGTGCAGGGCGCCAAATTCAAAACAACAAAAATCTCATAATTAAAATTCCTCAAGCATACAAGTATTTTACACCATTCTAAAGATAACATTATTGTTAAACCAGCCACAGTGTCTGATTAAAAAAATTATTTACAGCAAGAGCGCTACAAACAATTATGTTAGGTCACCACCAAGTCACAGAAAAACCCAGCCATTTTTCCAGACAAAGAGAGGAGTCACAAAAAGCACAAATAGAGATAAAAATTAATCACTAATCTTTGATGATCTTCATCAGATGACACTCATAGGACTTCATGTTACACAATACATGTATGTTTTGTTCGCTAAAATGCATATTTATATCAAAAAATCTCATTTTACAGTGGCGCGTTACGTTCAGTAGTTCTAAAACATCCAGTGATTTTGCAGAGCCACATCAATTTACAGAAACACTCATCATAAATGTTGATGAAAATACAAGTGTTACACATGGAATTAGAGATATGCTTCTCCTTAATGCAACCGCTGTGTCAGATTGTTAAAAAACTTTACGGAAAAAGCAAACCATGCAATAATCTGAGTACAGCGTTCAGACAACAAAGCAGCCAAAAAGATATCCGCCATATTGGGTAACATTAGTCAGAAATAGCATTATAAATATTCACTTACCTTTGATGATCTTCATCAGAATGCACTCCCAGGAATCCCAGTTCCACAATAAATGTTTGATTTGTTCGATAAAGTTCATAATTTATGTCCAAATAGCTTATTTTGTTAGGGCGCTTGGTATACAAATTCAAACGCACGTTCAGGTCCAGCCGAACGATGGACGAAAAGTTAAAAAAGTTCCGTTACAGCCTGTAGAAACTTGTCAAACTAAGTATAGAATCAATCTTTAGGATGTTTTTAAAATAAATCTTCAATAATGTTCCAACCGGAGAATTCCTATGTCTATAGAAAAGCAATGGAACGAGAGCTAACTCTCTCGTGACCGCGCGTCAGAGCCTATGGCACTCTGCCAGACACCTGGCTCAATCCTCTCATTCGCCGCCATTTCACAGTAGAAGCCTCAAACAACGTTCTAAAGACTGTTGACATCTAGTGGAAGCCGTAGGAAGTGCAACATGACCCCATTTACACTGTATATTTTAATGGCAAAGAGTTGAAAAACTACAAACCTCAGATTTCCCACTTCCTGGTTGGATTTTTCTCAGGTTTTCGCCTGCCATATGAGTTCTGTTATACTCACAGACATTATTCAAACAGTTTTAGAAACGTCAGAGTGTTTTCTATCCAATACTAATAATAATATGTATACATTCGCATCTGGGACAGAGTAGCAGGCAGTTTACTCTGGGCACTTTATTCATCCAAGCTACTCAATACTGCCCCCCTGTCACCAAGAAGTTAACCAACCCTGCTATTTTGTTTGTTGTTGTTGCGTTTTTTGTAACGTAGTTTGTACATAATGTTGCTGCTACAGTCTCTTATGACCGAAAACAGCTTCTGGACATCAGAACAAAGATTACTCACCTTTAATTGGACATATGATTTTTCTTTAATTAGTCGAACGAGAGGGATTTTCTCCAGACACCCGAACAGGCCCTCGTTCCCGTCATTCGCAGGAGAAAGAGACAGAGATTTCACGGAAGGAGATCGGGTGCCTTATGAGGATCAGGCAACGAGTGGATAATCTGCATTTGTCATCCGTACTACTAGCCAACGCACAATCGCTAGAAATTAAATGGGACGAACAAAAAGCATGTATATCCTACAAACAGGACATTAAAAAATGTAATATCTTATGTTTCACCGGGTCGTACCTGAATGACAACATGAATAACATACAGCTGGTGGGTTATACACTCTATTGGCAGGATAGAACAGCAGCCTCTGGTAAGACAAGGGGTGGCGGTCTATATATATTTGTAAAAAAAACAGCTGGTGGACAATATCTATGGAAGTCTTGAGATTTTTGCTCCTCTGAGGTAGAGTATCTCATGATAAACTGTAGACAACAAAATCTACCTAGAGAGTTTTCATCTGTATCTTTCGTAGCTGTCTACATACCACCACAGACCGATGCTGGCACTAAGACCGCACTCAAATAGCTGTATACCGCCATAAGCAAACAGGAAAATGTTCATCCAGAGACGGCGCTCCTAGTGGCCGGGGACTTCAATGCAGGGAAACTTAAATCAGTTTTACCTCATTTCTATCAATGTTAAATGTGCAACCAGAGGGAAACAACTCTAGACCACATTTACTCCACACACAGAGACGTGTATAAAGCTCTCCCTCTCCCTCCATTTGGCAAATCTGACAACAATTCTATCTTACTGATTCCTGCTTACAAGCAAAAATTAAATCAGGAAGCACCAGTGAATCATTCAATAAAAAGTGGTCAGATAAAGCAGATGCTAAACTACGGGACTGTTTTGCTAGCACAGACTGGAATATGTTCCAGGATTCTTCCAATGGCATTGAGGAGTACACCACATCAGTCACTGGCTTCATCAATAAGTGCATCAATGACGTCCCCCCACAGTGACTGAATGTACATACCCCAATCAAAAGCCATGGATAGAGCTGCAGCTTTCAAGGAAGCTTATAAGAAATCTCGCTATGCCCTCCGATAAACCATCTAACAGGCAAAGCCACAATATAGGACTACAACCAAATCATACTACACCGGCTCCGACACTCGTTGGATGTGGCAGGGCTTGCAAACTATTACAGACTACTAAGGGAAGCACAGCCGAGAGCTGCCCATCGACACAAACCTACCAGACAAGCTAAATATCTTCTATGCTCACTTCGAGGCAAGTAACACTGAAACATTCAGGAGGACTGTGTGATCACGCTCTCCGCAGCCGATGTGAGTAAGACCTTTCAACAGGTCAACATTCACAAGGCCGCAGGGCCAGTCGGATTACCAGAACGTGTACTCCGAGCATGTGCTGAACAACTGGCAAGTGTCTTCACTGACATTTTCAACCTTTCCCTGTCTGAGTCTGAAATACCAGCATGTTTCAAGCAGACAACCATAGTCCCTGTGCCCATTAACACTAAGGTAACCTGCCTAAATGACTACCGCCCCGTAGCACTCACATCTGTAGCCATGAAGTGCTTTGAAAGGCTAGTCATGGCTTACATCAACAGCATCCTCCCAGAAACCCTAGACCCACTCCAATTAGCATACCGCCCCAACAGATCCACAGATGATGCAATCTCTATTGCACTTTACACTGCCCTTTCACACCTGGACAAAAGGAACACCTATGTGAGAATGCTGTTCATTAGCTCAGCGTTCAACACCATAGTGCCGTCAAAGCTCATCACTAAGCAAAGGACCCTGGGACTAAACACCTCCCTTTGCAACTGGATCCTGGATTTCCCGAAGGGCCGCCCCCAGGTGGTGCCCCAAGGGCAGGTAAGAACACATCCGCCACGCTTATCCTCAACACATGGGCCCCTCAGGGGTGCATGCTCAGTCTCCTCCTGTACTCCCTGTTCACTTATGGCTGCCCGACCAGGCACGATTCCAAGACCATCATTAAGTTGGCCGATGACACAACAGTGATAGGCTGATCACCGACAACGATGAGACAGCCTATAGGGAGGAGGTCAGAGAGGTGACCATGTGGTGCAAGGACAACAACCTCTCCCTCAACTTGATCAAGACAAAGGAGATGATTGTTGACTACAGGAAAAGGAAGACTGAGCATGCCCCCATTCTCATCGACGGGGCTGTAGTGGAGCAGGTTGAGAGCTTCAAGTTCCTTGGCGTCCACATCACCAACAAACTAATATGGTCCAAGCACACCAAGACAGTTGTGAAGAGGGCATGACAAAACCTATTCCTCCTCAGGGTTGAAAAGATTTGTCATGGGTTCCCAGATCCTCAAAAGGTTCTACAGCTCACCATCGAGACCATACTGACTTGTTGCATCACTGCCTGGTATGGCAACTGCTCAGCCTCCGACTGCAAGGCACTACAGAGGGTAGTGCGTACGGCCCAGTACATCACCGGGGCCAAGCTTCCTGCCATCCAGGACCTCTATACCAGGGGTGTCAGAGGAAGGCCCTAAAAATGGTCAAAAACTTCAGCCACCCTAGTCATAGACTGTACTCTCTGCTATTTGCTTTGCCCCCCTCAAAGACTCCAGTCATAGACTGTTCTCTCTGCTACCTGCGTGGCAAGCAATACTGGAGCGCCAAGTCTAGGTCCAAGAGGATTCTAAACAGCTTCTACCCCCAAGCCATAAGACTCCTGAACATCTAATCAAATGGCTTCCCAGACTATTTTCATTGCCCTCTCCCCTTCTAAGCTGCTGCTACTCTCTGTTATTATCTACGCATAGTCACTTTAATAACTCTACCTTCATGTACAGTGCCTTGCGAAAGTATTCGGCCCCCTTAAACTTTGCGACCTTTTGCCACATTTCCGGCTTCAAACATAAAGATATAAAACTGTATTTTTTTGTGAAGAATCAACAACAAGTGGGACACAATCATGAAGTGGAACGACATTTATTGGATATTTCAAACTTTTTTAACAAATCAAAAACTGAAAAATTGGGCGTGCAAAATTATTGGGCTCTCCAGTAGGTACCAAAACATTCAATGGCCATTTTCTCAAAAGTGAGGTTACAAGTTTATCAACCTTTTAAATCAGAATGACTTTCCCATTGTTCCTCAAATGCAGTGTATAATATATCATTTTGTAGCTCTGTGTCTCTGCTTTCGTCCAATTGATTTATTAATAGTTCACATCCATATGTCCTCTATTATGTGAGACTCATGATGAGGTCCAGTGGGTTACAGTATATTATAGCTATAGGTGCTTTAACTGACAATGAGCTTCAGTGCTCGTGTCACTCAGTTAACCGGTGCCCCCGCACATTGGCTACCCAGACTATCTGCATTGTTTCACGCCACCCACCACCCGCCAACCCCTCTTTTACGCTACTGCTACTCTCTGTTTATCATATATGCATAGTCACTTTAACCATACCTACATGTACATACTACCTCAATTAGCCCGACTAAACGATGCCTGTATATAGCCTCGCTACTGTTGTAGCCTCGCTAGTGTATATAGCCTCGCTACTGTTATTTTTCACTGTCTTTTTACTGTTGTTTTTATTTCTTTACTTATCTATTGTAAACCTAATACCAATTTTTTACTTAAAAATTGCACTTTTGGTTAGGGCCTGTAAGTAAGCATTTCACTGTAAGGTCTACCTACACCTGTTGTATTCGGCACGCGTGACAAATAAACTTTGATTTGATTTATTCATGTTGTTGATCAGCCACAACTCGGTGAAACATAAGATATTACAGTTTTTATTGTCCTGTTGGTAGGACATACGTGATCATAGTTCGTCTATTTTATTATCCATTGATTGTACTTTGGTTAATAGGACCGATGGTAAAGGTAGATTACCGGATCCTAACAAGACACCCAGATCTTCGTCCAAAATACCACCTTCTCTTTCTCCTGCGAATGACGGGGATGAGGGCCTTGTCGGGCGTCTCAAGTAAATCCTTACCGTCCGACTCATTGATGGAAAAGTATTCCTCCAGTGTGGGGTGAGTAATCGCTGTCCTGGAATCTAGAAGGTATTTTCGGTCATAAGACACGGTGGCAGAAACATTATGTACAAAATAACTTACAAATAACACGAAAAAACATACATAATAGGTTACGGGATCGTAAAACGACAGCCTTCTCATTCGGTGTCACTGACTAAGCCATTGCCTGCGCCATGTGGACGTATTGGTTATTACAGCATAAGGCTCCACAATCATAACTTATTTAGATAAAAACAAGGACATTAGGACCTGCTGAGACAGATTATAAATTAAGGGGGTTTATATTATAGTGTAATTAAAAAGGCTATCATCAAAGCGTTAATGAATCTCCCTTTATATTGGGCTGAATGGAATTCATCCTCCTAATATGAGCGTATGTCAGTCACTGCCTTTGACCTTCTCCCTTGTAACGAACACATACATAAAATTGGCCCATGCTCTAATATCTGCCTGTTGGTCTTATCTGCAGGCCTGGACACACTAGTGGCTGTGTGTGTTTTATTTAGTGGACAAAGCCCTCTTTCAGCCACCAGAAGGATGGAGAGAATGCACAATCGAGGGAGTGGTGGTAGATGGGGACAGCTGGAGAGACATGGCAGACTGGAACCGGACTGAAGTCATTCTTTATGACAGAGCAGAAAAGGTGTGTGGGAGGCGTATTACTGTGGGTTTGGTACATAATCAATCCAAGCAGCACATTAGAATAAATCTCTTAGTATAAGGGAAGCTGTTTGCGTCTCTGGAGGCCAGTGCAGCATAATGGGAGGAAAACATGAGAATCTTGGCAGATTCCAAACCTTATACTGGTGGAGCAAGTATCCAATCTTCTTGTGTCTACAATGAGCCTGTGAAAACTGTTACAACTGATTATTACTAGTTTGATTATTATTATTGTTTGATTTAGTTCTGAAGACACACAATCATATCCCCAGCCATGCTAGAGGCTCTATTACAAACATTGGAAAAAAAGGGCACGAACTAAAACACTCCCACCCACCTTCACTGTAGAACTGGCCTAACAGATTGATGCTGGACTATTTGCAGCTGTGACTGTGTTCTCCAAAGCTCCGTACCCCTCTCGAAACCCTGGCTCAGGATAAAACAGACTTGGAACAAAGTGCATATGGAAGCCAGATCTGTCCAAACTGCAGCCAAGAGAATACCTCCACCTTTTTCTATTTCTCTAAGGTTAATACAGGTGTACAGAGACTGCACCCAGAATTCCATTCGAGGCACATAATCAAAAACCTCCAGAAAATATTTCAACTTGACATTTTCCGTGTAAATTGCAAATATATTGCTTATTGAATAACACACTACGCCTATTTCTAATTTCTTTATTTTACATTTCATGACATCATACATTTCCAAGCAACAGCATCTTCCTTCATACGGGGGGAGCTGTGTTAACCTTTAATGTGGTTAGTTGCATTTCTGCATGTGAAATGACTGACATTATGAAAAGCATGTTACCTGGTAGGACAGCACTCCACACACATATTCAATGCTTACATCCCAGATCACAGCAGTCAATGTATGGAGTAGAAATAAACATCCGAACTAGTAGTGATGTGTATGACGATTCAGAGAAATACCAGACGATGCAATATGATAGCAAACCATGACAGTTTTCTCCTAAAAAGCAAATCAACCTTGACTGCTTCATGTCCTACGCTTATACAAGTTAATAAAATAAGGTCAGTATTTCATGAAGCTTGAATCTGCAGAGACCTAATAATACTGATGACCTGGCCACTTTAAAATGTGTTGGTGGCTGGGATTCAGAAGGAAAGCCCCCCCCTCCACACACACATTTTATTTTTAAACACCCCCTAGCAGTACTGGCAGCCATAACCAGCCATAATGAATTCCTCTGAAGGCACCCACAGAATCTCACCATCACGTATTCTACTAAAAATCACATCAAAACATCTGACCATTGAATCTGAAAACAGATTGCTGTCCCCAGGCCACCTGGCCGTGGCTGTCCCCAGGTCAACTGTTTTGCCTGCGGCTATGGAACCCTGACCTGTTCACCAGACGTGCTACCTTGTCCCGGACCTTCTGTTTCCGACTTTCTCTCTAACTCTGAATGATCGGCTATGAAATGCCAACTGACATTTACTCCTGGAGGTGCTGACCTGTTGCACATTCTACAACCGCTGTGATTATTATTATTTGACCCTGCTGGTCATCTATGAACGTTTGAACATCTTGGCCATGTACTGTTATAATCTCCACCCGACGCAGCCAGAAAAGGACTGGCCACCCCTCAGAGCCTGGTTCCTCTCTTGGATTCTTCCTACAGTTGAAGTCGAAAGTTTACATACACTTAGGTTGGAGTCATTAAAACTCATTTTTCAACCAGTCCACAAATTTCTTGTTAACAAACTATAATTCTGGCAAGTCGGTTAGGATATCTACTTTGTGAATGACAAGTAATTTTTCCAACAATTGTTTACAGATTATTTCACTTACAATTCACTGTATCACAATTCCAGTGGTTCAGAAGTGTACATACACTAAGTTGACTGTGCCTTAAAACAGCTTGGAAAATTCCAGAAAACTATGTCATGGCTTTAGAAGCTTCTGATAGGCTAATTGACATCATTTGAGTCAAGGGGGGGGGGGGGGGGGCAGCATCATGTTGTTGGGGTGCTTTGCTGCAGGAGGGTCTGGTGTACTTCACAAAATAGATGCCATCACGAGGAAAGAAAATGATGTGGATATATTGAAGCAACATCTCAAGAAATCAGTCAGGAAGTTAAAGCTTGGTCGCAAATGGGTCTTCAAAATGGACAGTGATCCCAAGCATACTGCCAAGTTGTGGCAAAATTACTTAAGGACAACAAAGTAAAGGTATTGGAGTGGCCATCACAAAGCCCTGACCTCAATCCTATAAAAAATGTGTGGGTGCAACAGTATAGACTTTACGCCCGTCCCCTCGCCCTGACCTGGGCACGAACCAGGGACACTCTGCACACGTCAACAGTCACCGTCGAAGCATCGTTGCCCATCGCTCCACAAAAGCCGCGGCCCTTGCAGAGCAAGGGGAACCACTACTTCAAGGTCTCAGAGCAAGTGACGTCACCGATTGAAACGCCACTAGCGCGCACCACCGCTAACTAGCTAGCAATTTCATATCGGCTACATGGGCAGAACTGAAAAAGCATGTGCGAGCAAGGAGGCCTTACAAACCTGACTCAGTTACACCAGCTTGGTCATGAGGAATGGGTCAAAATGCTCCCTACTTATTGTGGGAAGCTTGTGGAAGGCTACCCTAAATGTTTGACCCAAGTTAAACAATTTAAAGGCAATGCTACCAAATACTAATTGAATGTAAACTTCTGATCCACTGGGAATGTGATGAAAGAAATAAAAAGCTGAAATAAATCTCTTTACAATTATTCTGACATTTCACATTCTTAAAATAAAGTGGTGATCCTAACTGACCTAAAACAGGGCATTTTACTAGGATTAAATGTCAGGAATTGTGAAAAACTGAGTTTAAATGTATTTGGCTAAGGTGTATGTAAACTTCTGACTTCAACTGTAGATTCCTGCCTTTCTAGGGAGTTTTTCCAAGCTACAGTACTTCTACATCAACATTGCTTGCGGTTTCGGGTTTTAGGCTGGGTTTCTGTATAGCACTTTGTGACACATCGGCTGATGTGAAAAGGGCTTTATAAATACATTTGATTGATTGATCTGAAAACACACACACGCTGACATTCTTACTTATAACCACATTTATTCATCCTCAAATGGCTATAAAATAATTTTATCTGACCATAGTCTACCACACACACTCCAACCCTGCTACAGTTCTGTGTAAGAAGTCTACAGATTTGGGCCCAGATTCACAAAACAATCTTTAAAAGGAAATGTATTCTTAAGTGCAATTTTTTCTTCACTTTATACTGAAAAAAATTACAAAAAGTTGCTATTCTTCAATAAAGTTATTGAAAATGTTCTTAAGTTTCTTCCTAAGAAAATTGTTAAGAAATGTGATTCTTGAAAATAAAGTCAGTGTATTTCTTCTTGGAAATGTTCTTAATTCCGAGATAGCTAAAGCCTGCTCTTAAATGGGTGGAAGTGAGAAAATAAGATAATGAAAGCAATTGAACATGTTTACTTGACTCCAACTTCATCTGAAAGTTCCAGTATTGATTGTTTTTAAATCCCCCACCCCCAATTTTCTCTCCAGTTATCGCAGTAAAAAGTATGCTAATAAAATTGCCCTTGCCGGCAAGATAGCGAGCTAGTTCAGTTGCTTAGTGACAATCATCTTAAAAAGAACGTTTGTAAAAGATATGAGACGTTCGTAAGAAAAGCATGAATCTTAAGGATTTGTACTAACAAACCTGTTTTTTTTCTTAAGAAGCTTCTTAAGCTTTGCGTTTGAAGTGTTTTGTGAATCTGGGCCCTGGGGTTGAAAGCTTACAGATAGCCTATGAGGCTATGATAAATTAAGAGTACATTAAGAGTAGAATCAAAATAATGTATTCTGGGGGATTCAAACAGGGTAGGTCATCCACAGGAGCTGCGTTGCAGTGGTCTAAAGTGGGACATTCAAGTGTAAAATCCAACACAATAACTTTACTCATCTGCATTCAGTGTATCGTAAGACAATAGGATCACTGAATACTAAAATGTATTTTCACTTCATTCAGAGTTTTCCCACAACCTCGGTCCATTAGGTCGTGAAAATCACATTCATCTTGAGAACATACTTTAAAATGGCACAATGAAACCAAGGCAGTTACAAGAACAAAATACTTCATGATAGATATGGATAACAATTAGGGTTGCCGGAGGACAAGGTTAGGTTCAGATCTGATCTGTTAGGATCTGTGGTGATCATACTGTCCAGTATTCACAAAATAGTCTGAGTGGGTGTGCAGATCTAGAATCAGGTCTCCTCAGTCAAAATTATCTAATTCATTACGATCTAAAAGGGAAATCTGAATGCATATCAGCACTTCTATTCTGAAACACTTCAAACTCGTGTATACGAACCATTGTGACTAAACAAAAGATGTTGTGTTGATGGATTCAGTTTCTCAGTGACCCTGTGATGTTGGTCACGACAGATTGTATTCTGTGCCGTCTTGAGGTGGGACTTGCTTCACTTCTGAAAGTGCAGTAGAATGTTGAGGAACAGTCGCTGAGTGGCTGAGTTTCACTTCCTCCTTTTAGACTCCATCTGTGCAGAGGAGAGAGCGAGGGTGAGAGAGGAAAGAGAGAGATACGATACACTAAAGCAAGTAGACCAAAATTACATTATATAATAACTGTAAATGAAATGAACAAGGTCAGATAGAAGTCAGTGCTGGGTCATTGGGTTCAGATGGTCAATGTGTGATAGAGGCTCCATAACGCAGTGAGACCAACCAGGCATTTAAATCAAGTTTCCACTTCAGGCCTATAACTGCCTCTGAAAGTGTGTTAACCAGTATCAAGGAAACACACAGACAAGAAACACACAGACAATCAACACATACTGTAACTCAAATTCTCCCCTCTAATTTACTGGCACTGTGTGAGGACTCTGGGAAGATTTCGGAGACTTATTCTGTCTCATTTTAAGATCAGAATATTGTGCTCAATTAAACGTGTTATACAGTGTTAAACCCATCTAAACCTGGCTGGCAGTCTGACCATGGTTCTCCACCACAAATGTCTGTCATACTTGTACCCACTGTTATTTGTTATTGTCCCCATATGATCCTTTGTGTATAATATCTCCATTCTCCATAGAGCCATAAAGTGGCAATGCTAAAACCAGCGATGAAACAGAGGTTCATTTAGTTTACCCCACAGAAAGAGGCCAAAGGTAGGGCAGCAAGTACACTACAGGTACTTTATTACTTTATTTTGCGAAAGCAGCAGCTGCTCCTCCTGGGGTCCACAAAAAACATGACATAACACAGAACATTGTTTAAGAAGAACAGCTCAAGGACAGACCTACATGAATACAATTTTTTAAAAAACAGCACAGCCTACATAACAGAGACAAACTATCAAGGTCAAATAGGGGAGAGACGTTGTGCCGTGAGATGTTGGTTCATCTTTTTTTTAACCAGGTCTGCTGTTCATTTGAGCAATATGAGATGGGAGTTCCATGAGATAACGCCTGTACATAACACTGAACACTTTCTTGAATTTATTCTGGATTTGGGGACTGTGAAAAGACCCATGGTGGGGTAAGTGTGTGTGTCAGAAATGTGTGTAAGTTTTGAATTTTCAACACATGAATGTTTCTTATAAAAATAGGTGGTGCAGTCAGTCTCTCCTCAACTCTTAGTCAAGAGAGACTGGCATGCATAGAATATATATTAGCCCTCTGATTACAATGACGAGCAAGACATCTCACTCTGTTCTGGGCCAACTACAGCTTAATTAGGTCTTTCTTTGCAGCACTTGACCACACGGCGGGACAATAATCAAGGTAAGTCAAAACTAGAGCATGTAGGACTTTCTTTTTGAAGTGTTGTGTCAAAAAGGTAGAGTATTTCTATTATGGACATGTGCATTTGTTAAGTATTCAGACCCCTTGACATTTTCCAAAATGTCTTACATTACAGCATTACTCTAAAATGTATTGAATTTTTCCCCCTCATCAAATCTACACACACAATAACCCATAATGACAAAGCAAAAACAGATGTTTAGAAATGTATTAAAAATCTAAAACAGAAATACCTTATAAGTATTCAGAACCTTACTATGAGACTCAAAATTGAGCTCAGGTGCATCAGGTTTCCATGAATCATCTTTGAGATGTTTCTACAACTTGATTAGAGTGCACCTATGGTGAATTCAATTGATTTGGATAGTAACACACCTGTCTATATAAAGGTCCCACAGTTGACAGTGCATGTAAGAGCCAAAACCAAGCCATGAGATCGAAGGAATTGTGCGTAGAGCTCCGAGACAGGATTGTGCCGGGGAAATGATCTTGGGAAGAGTACCGAAACATTTCTGCAGCACTGAAGGTCCCCAATAACAGTCGTCTCCATCACTCTTAAATGGAAGAAGCTTGGAACCACCAAGACTCTTCCTAGAGCTGGCCGCCCAGCCAAACTAAGCACCATCCCTACGGTGAAGCATGGTGGAGGCAGCATCATGCTGTGGGGATGTTTTTCAATGGCAGGGACTGGGAGACTAGTCAGGATTGAGGGAAAGATAAACAAAGCAAAGTACAGAGAGAGATCCTTGATGAAAACCTGCTCCAGAGCGCTCAGGAACACAGACTGGGGCGAAGGATCACCTTCCAACAGTAGAACGACCCTAATCACACAGCCAAGACAACACAGGAGTGGCTATGGGATAAGTCTCTAAATGTCCTTGAGTGGCCCAGCCAGAGGCCGGATTTGAAACCGATCGAACATCTCTGGAGTGACCTGAAAATAGCTGTGCAGCAATGCTCCCAATCCAACCTGACAGAGCTTGAAAGGCTCTGCTGAGAAGAATGGGAAATACTCCAAATACAGGTGTTGTGACGTGACTAGACATTAATCTGATGACTTTTATGTATCGAATCAACAATCTAAACTCAGCAAACAAAAAAACATCCTCTCACTGTCAACTGTGTAAATATTTGTATGAAAATAAGCTTAAACAACAGACAAACTGAACAAGTTCCATAGTCATGTGACGAACAGAAATGGAATAATGTGTCCATGAACAAAGTTGGGTCAAAATCAAAAAGCAACAGCTAATGCAGCTGGTGGCCACACCAGATACTAAGTACTGGAGTGCATCTCCTCCTCATGTACTGCACCAGATTTGCCAGTTCTTGCTGTGAGATGTTACCCCCCTCTTCCAACAAGGCACCTGCAAGTTCCCGGACATTTCTGGGGGGGAATGGCCTTAGCCCTCCCCCTCCAATCCAACAGGTCCCAGACGTGCTCAATGGGATTGAGATCCGGGCTCTTCGCTGGCCATGGCAGAACACTGACATTCCGGTCTTGCAGGAAATCCCACACAAACGAGCAGTATGGCTGGTGGCATTGTCATGCTTGGAGGGTCGTGTCAGGATGAGCCTGCAGGAAGGGTACCACATAAGGGAGGAGGATGTCTTCCCTGTAACGCACAGCGTTGAGATTGCCTGCAATGACAACAAGCTCAGTCCGATGATGCTGTGACACACTGCTCCTGACCATGACGGACCCTCCACCTCCAAATCGATCCCGCTCCAGAGTACAGGCCTCGGTGTAACGCTCATTCCTTCGACGATAAACGCAAATCTGACCATCACCCCATGTGAGACAGTGAAGAGCACTTTTTGCCAGTTCTGTCTGGTCCAGCGACAGTGGGTTTGTGCCCATAGGCGACGTTGTTACCGGTGATGTCTGGTGAGGACCTGCCTTACACAGGCCTACAAGCCCTCAGTCCAGCCTCTCTCAGCCTATTGTGGACAGTCTGAGCACTGACGGAGGGATTGTGCGTTCCTGGTGTAACTCTGGCAATTACTGTTGCCATCCTGTACCTGTCCCGCAGGTGTGATGTTCGAATGTACCGATCCTGTGCAGGTGTTTTTACACGTGGTCTGCCACCGTGAAGACGATCAGCTGTCCGTCCTGTCTTCCTGTAGCACTGTCTTAGAAGTCTCATAGTACGGACATTGCAATTTATTGCCCTGGCCACATCTGCAGTCCTCATGCCTCCTTGCAGCATGCCTAAGGCACATTCAGGCAGATCAGCAGGGACCCATGGCATCTTTCTTTTGGTGTTTTTCAGAGTCAGGACACTAAAGAGGCCTTTCTACTAAGTTTTCATAACTGTGACCTTAATTGCCTACCGTCTCTAAGCTGTTAGTGTCTTAATGACCGTTCCACAGGTGCATGTTCATTAATTGTTTATAGTTCATTGAAAAATAATGGGAAACGGTGTCTAAACCCTTTACAATGAAGATCTGTGAAGTTATTTGTATGTTTTTTAGTTTCTTATACACTCGGAACTACACTCACAGTAATCATTATACTTTGCCCGAACCGCCGCCCATTTAGGGTAAGAAGTAATTAATGTATTTATGTTTGGATGTCCTCCTTCGCCGTTTATCTCTATTGCACCCAGGCCTTCGTGGAAATGGTTCCGTTGTCCTTCTCCCGAGCCCTTAAGTGTAAGTGTCTGATTGTCCACAAGAGGTCACAATGTCCTTATCCTGAAGTCTGAAGCAGACTAACAGGGTGGTGTTCACTTTCACTCCCAGGAAGAGGCGCCCTCTGAAGACAACTAAATCAGCCATGTCGATGATCCCCAGTGGACTGATGAGAGCAGTGTAGTTGACGATGATTTGAAGAGAGGAACAGGATGGTTCTACTTATTCACTTTCTTAGAAAGTAGCTGTTCTAAGTACTCAGCCGTAACATTGATTGTTAGAGAGGCTACTTTGTCATCTTCACCTCGTGTTGGTTTTCAGGGTCACAACCAATGGAGACCTAACCTGCAGCTTGAGTCCTTCTGGTCCCATATGTTAATTCTCAACTAATCCTTTCTACACTCTGGTTAAAAAAAAGGGACGTTTCCGTCACCGTGATACACTCTGACCTCCCTCGAGCGTGGCTACTTACTGGGACAAAGTATCATGAAAAACTGATTTCATTAGAAAACTAAAATCACATTCCTACCTTAACAAAACATTATCATAATCTTTGAAATTTCCGACACAGCGTAAAGGATGAAACCCTGACATTTACAGTGTGCATACTGTTCAAGTTACAATATTTTCGTTATAATTTTTTTTATGACATTACGAAATCGACATTTGTATTCCATAGACCACCTCACATCATTCCCCACATTCGGATGTTAGGAATATTGTTCCAGTGTCCACTTTTGGACGTTAGAGTTTTTGGGCAGCAAAAAGTCTTTGTAACAAAAGGACGTTCCAATCACCAACTAACCAACTAACGTTCCAATACTAAAAGCTAAAAAGGGTCCTCTGCTGCATAAGTTTACGACCAGGTGTGAGGTGTCACAAAACCCCCACATCACTTACTCCTCACCTCTGCGGGTGTGAGGGATCTGGTAGAAGTTGATCCATGGCAACCTGATATTTGGATCCTCACAGGAGAGTCATGACACAGGTGTGCCAAGCTTGTAGCATCATACCCAATGAAACTCAAAGCCGTAATCGCTGCCAAAGGTGCTTCAACAAAGTACTGAGTAAAAGGTCAGAATTCTTATGTAAATGTGATTTCAGATTGTTATTTTTTATAAATTAGCAAAAATGTATAAAAACCTATTTTGCTTTGTCATTATGCGGTATTTTAGAACAAGGCAGTAACCTAACAAAATGTGGAAAAAGTGAAGGGGCCTGAATACTTTCTGAATGCACTGTACCTGTCCCCATTTGTACAACCATTGAATCTATGTTTTGACCATGACAGATTATAATCTAAAGTAATACCAAGTAATTGAGTTTCCAAAACGTGTTTAACAGCCACACCATTAATTACCAGATTCAGCTGAGGAGCTTATGGAATGATTTGTACCAAATATAATTATTAGTTTTAGAGATGTCCAGGATAAGTTTATTACTGGCCACCTATTCCAGAATTGAATGGAACCTCGTTAACCTCTCTAGGGTATGTGGGACGCTAGCGTCCCATCTGGCCAACATCCAGTGAGATTGGAGAGCGCCAAATTCAAATACAGAAATGCAGAAAACAAAACATATTTTACATAGGTTTAAAGATTAATTTCTTGTTAATCCAACCACGGTGTCAGATTTATAAAATGCTTTTCGGCAAAAGCATACCTAGCCCAGAACATACCTAGCCCAGAACATAGTCCAGTTGACAAATTATTACAAACAGTAACCAGCCAAATAAAAAGCGTTACAAAACTCAGAAATAGAGATAAAATTAATCCCTTACCTTTGATGATCTTCATATGGTGGCAATCAGAAGACATTAATTTACTCAATAAATGTTCCTTTTGTTCGATAAAAAGTCTCTTTATATCCAAAAACCTCCGTTTTGTTCACGCGTTTTCTTCAGTAATCCACAGGCTCAAACGCAGTCAAAACAGGCAGACAAAAACATCTAAATTGTATCTGTAAAGTTCATAGAAACATGTCAAACAATGTTTATATTCAATCCTCAGGTTGTTTATAGCCTAAATGATCTGTAATATTTAAACCGGACAATAACTTTGTCAATATAAAAGGTAAACAAGAAATACACTCTCTTGCACATGAAAAAGCTCTGCGACACGGTAGGGTCCACTCATTCAGACTGGTCTTTCTCCCTCATTTATAAGAATACAAGCCTGAAACAATTTCTAAAGACTGTTGACATCTAGTGGAAGGCATAGGAACTGCAAATTGAGTCCTAAGTCAATGGATACTGTAATGGATTTTTCTCAGGTTTTCGCCTGCCAAATCAGTTCTGTTATACTCAGACACCATTTTAACAGTTTTGGAAACTTTAGAGTGTTTTCTATCCAAATCTACCAGGTATATGCATATCATATCTTCTGGGCCCGAGTAGAAGGCCGTTTAATTTGGGCATGCTTCTCATCCAAAATTCTGAATGCTGCCCCCTACCCTAGAGAAGTTAAGGGTTTCAGTGACTTCATTAGCTGTGGTTGCTGACAGGTATATGGTTGAGTCATCAGCATACATGAACACACAGGCTTTGTTTAATGCCATGTCATTGAAAAAAATATTAAAAAGAGTGAAGGGCCTTGAGTGCTGCCCTGCGATACATCACACCTTACATGTTTGACAGAGAGTCTTGCATGAAAGAAAACCTGAGTTCTTAGATAGATTGCCATATCGTGGATTCAGAGCAGAGGTTGAAAAGCCTCTTGTTCTCTCAAAAACAGGTAATGGTCATTAATATCAAAGGCTGCACTGAAATCTATCAGTACAGCTCCCACAATCTTCTTATTATCAATTTCTTTCAACCAATCATCAGTAATTTGTGTTAGGGCAGTACATATTGAGTGCCCTCAAACACCATTTTTTCCAAAAGTTTGCTAAGAGCAGGCAACGAGCTGATAGGTCTGCTGTTAGAATCAGTAAGGGCCGCTTTACACCTCTTGTGTAGCGGAATGACTTTGGCTTCCCTCAAGGCCTGAGGACAAACACCTTCCTCTAGACTCAGATTAAAGATACTGTATGGCACATAGCTGACTCTATGGACACTCCTACCATCCTCGGTAGCTTTTCAGGTTGAGTGTAGGTAACTGGCAAGCAGACTCAATTCCCCCCATGTGGAGTTAGGATGGTAGCTTCATGTATTGGTTCTCTGTACCAACTATAGCATCTAAAACAAGCTATATCTGGCCAGCTGCAATGTTTCATATTTGTATTTACTCTAGTGACTGGAAACAGCTGTCAGCATAGGGACATGGACAGAGTTCAATTTCTCCAACTCACAAGTCATGCCTGGCAATTTTAAGAGCCAAGAATGGATACACCTTTGTCCCCGTTTCTGGTTATATTTAGCAAACAATGGTCCTCTTTACTTTATAGCATCATAAATCATACAAATGCCAACCACAGGTTCAATATTTTCAAGGATGCATAATTCCATAACCCTTTTGTCCCCCGGTATCACACTTCCTTTTGCCTTCTGGCACACAATTGGTTCACTTAAATCCCAGGGTGTTTCCATGCCTACTGTACATGCTCAAACACACACAATTAATGAAGGTGATAATGACCTCGGATCCATCTTCTATTGTACTATGAGGGCGTTTCCACACACACACACACACACACACACACACACACACACACACACACACACACACACACACACACACACACACACACACACACACACACACACACACACACACACACACACACACACACACACACACACACACTAAACCTCTCATCCAAACAGTAGTATTGTACTATGAGGGTGGCACCAGCCACACACACACCGTGGTATCATAAACCTCTCATCCAAACAGCAGCGACCAGGTCATTCAAGATCAACTTCCTCTGAAATGAATGTCAAGGTGGTGAGGCAGTCAGGAAAACTTCCAACACATGCAAGAACATACCAGGAAACTGAAGGACCCGGAACAATATACTGTAGCACTCACACAAGAGAAACACACAGGATAAACACACTGTAGTTACACAATTCCCACAATACGCACAGAAACACACCCTGATTGATTCCTGGAGAAAAACCTTATCGCAGCTGCATGGAATCATGGTGGTGACAACTATTAGCCTGAGCGCTCAAAAATAGCCAGCAAGGTCAATGAGGTCAGAACATTTCTCATACAGAAACCGAGGAGGACCTTTCTCCCGCTTTCCTCTGGGCCAGAGTTAAAAAGTATTGTTCTTGGATAAGGACTCTTATGGCTGTCCATTGAGATCGGTCGATGGAGGGGGATACACACACTCACCGTCTTCTTTCCGCAAGAAACACTTCCAGAGGCAGAAGCAGAGACTTATGACCAGCAGAGCAGCTACAGTGGTCACCGAGATCAGGATGGTCAAAGCTGTCCCAACTAGACAGGGAGGGAGGGAGAAAGAGTGAAACAGGTGAGACAGAGGATCGAGAGACAGGATCGAGAGACAGATTCAGTGAGCGAGAGAGATTTGAGAGAGGAAAAAAATCTGGCAACAAATCAAACTTCATAAAAGTATCAAGAATGTTAATTGGTTTAAACAGCTTCAGATTAACATAGTTTTCATTTCATTATGTACAGTCTCCTCCCAAATGATTGGTACAATTGACAAAGATGGAGCAAAAAGTACAAAAATAAACAAAACAAACACTGAGCTACGGTATATTGTATGCAACAACAAAAGAATGGGAAATGATAATATTTTATATTAATACAATTACTTTGAGAGAGATTTTGTTGAACAAGTAATACAACTAATCTCAAACAGATAGGTGTCATTATTATCAGCACACCTAAATATTCATATTAATAAAATAAAATCAGTAATAACATAGTAGTTTAAATTAATTTCAGTTTAAGAAACAGCAGAATTGTGGCCTTCCATGGCTTCCTGTTTCACTGGGGTATAAACCCTTTGTCATCCTTTACCATGAGGAAAGGCAAAGAACAAAAACATTTAGACATTTACATTACATTTAAGTAATTTTGCAGACGCTCTTATCCAAAGCAACTTACAGGAGCAATTAGGGTTAAGTGCTCTGCTCAAAGGCATATCGACAGATTCTTCACGTAGTCGGCTTGGGGATTCTAACCAGCAATCTTTCGATTACTGGCTCAACGCTCTTAAACAGCTAGGATTACATGGCCTTCATAAATCCAACAATGGGTAAAAAAAACGTTTTATATAAATAAATATACCACTTACCATTACTAGGGTAATAATAAGAAATTGAAAACCACTGGAACCGTGGTAAACTTGCTGTAAAAGGAAGCATATGTACAGTATCTTGTCCTCACACACAGTTTTGAAGTTGGTTCAGGAGGCAAAGGAAATTCAAGGGCCACAGATACAAATAAAATCTAATTGTATTTGTCACATGCGCAGAATACAACAGGTGTAGTGAAATGCTTACTTACAAGCCCTTAAGTAACAATGCAGTTTTAATAAAATACCAAAAAGAAAAACGAATAATTAAAGAGCAGCAGTAAATAACAATAGCGGGGCTATATACAGGGGGTACTGGTACTGAGTCAATGTGGGGGCACCGGTGGAGAGGTAATTGAAGTAATTATGTACAATGCAGGTAGGATTATTAAAGTGGCTATTCATAGATAATACAAGAGTAGCAGCAGTGTAGGGGGGTGCAAATTGTCGATGTAGCCATTTGATTAGATGTTCAGGAGTCTTATGGCTTGGGGGTAGAAGCTGTTTAGAAGCCTCTTGGACCTAGATTTGGCACTCCGGTAGCAGAGAGAACAGTCTATGACAAATGTGGCTGGAGTCCTTGACAATTGTTAGGTCCTTCCTCTGACACCGCCTGGAATATATAGGCCCTGGATGGCAGGAAGCTTGACCCCGGTTATGTACTGGACCGTACGCACTACCCTCTGTAGTGTCTTGCAGTCAGAGGCCGAGCAGTTGCCATACCAGGCAGGGATGCTCTCGATGGTGCAGCTGTAAAACCTTTGATGATTTGAGGACCCATGCCAAATCTTTTCAGTCTTTAGGAAGAATAGGTTTAGTCATGCCCTCTTCACGACTGTCTTGGTGTGCTTGGACCATGTTAGTTTGTTGGTGATGTGGACGCCAAGGACGCAAAAGCCCCGTCGATGAGAATGGGGGCGTGCTCAGTCCTCCTTTTCCTGTAGTCCACAATCATATCCTTATACTTGATCACATTGAGTGAGAGGTTGTGGTCCTTGCACCACACGGTCAGGTCTCTGACCTCCTCCCTATAGGCTGTCTCGTCGTTGCCGGTGATCAGGCCTACCACTGTTGTGTCATCGGCAAACTTAATGGTGGTGTTGGAGTCATGCTTTGACGGACAGTCATGAGAGAACAGGGAGTACAGGAGGGGACTGAGCATGCACCCCTGAGGGGCCCCCGTCTTGAGGATCAGCGTGGCGGAGGTTGTTACCTACCCTTACCACCTGTGGGCGGCCCGTCAGGAAGTCTAGGATCCAGTTGCAGAGGGAAGTGTTTAGTCCCAGGATCCTTAGCTTAGTGATGAGCTTTGAGGGATTGCAATAGGGATTGCATCATCTGTGGATCTGTTGGTGCGGTATGCAAATTGGAATGGGTCTAGGCTTTCTGGGATAATGGTGTTGATGTGAGCCATATAACTGCCTTTCAAAGCATTTCATGGCTACAGACGTGAGTGCTACGGGTTGGTAGACATTTAGGCAGGTTACCTTACTGTTCTTGGGCACAGGGACTATGGTGGTCTGCTTGAAACATGTTGGTATTACAGACAGACGAGGAGAGGCTGAAAATGTCAGTGAAGACACCTTCCAGTTGGTCAGCGCATGCTCGGGGTACACGTCCTGGTAATCCATAAGGCCCAGCGGCCTTGTGAACGTTGACCTGTTTGAATGTCTTATTCACATCGGCTGCGGAGAGCGTGATCACAAAGTCATGCGGAACAGCTGATGCTCTCAAGCATGTTTCAGTGTTACTTGCCTCGACGCGAGCAAAGAAGTTATTTAGCTCGTCTGGTCGGCTCGTGTCACTGGGGAGCTCTCAGCTGTGCTTCCCTTTGTAGTCTGTAATAGTTTGCAAGCCCTGCCACATCCGACGAGTGTCGGAGCCAGTGTAGTACGATTCGATCTTAGTCCTGTATTGAAGCTTGCCTGTTTGACGGTTCATCGGAGGGCATAGCATTTCTTATAAGCTTCCGGGTTAGAGTCCCACTCCTTGAAAGCGGCAGCTCTGTGAGAATGTTGCCTGTAATCCATGGCTTCTGGTTGGGGTATGTATTTACAGTCACTGTGAGGACGACGTCATCGATGAACTTCTTGATAAAGCCAGTGACTGATGTGGTGTACTCCTCAATGCCATCGGAAGAATCCCGGAACATATTCCAGTCTGTGCTAGCAAAACAGTCCTGTAGTTTAGCATCTTCATCTGACCACTTTTTTATAGACAGAGTAACTGGTGCTTCCAGCTTTAATCGTAAGCAGGAATCAGGAGGATAGAATTGTAGTCAGATTTGCCAAATGGAGGGAGAGCTTTGAGAACTACAGAACTGTGTCGCATATTGGGGTCTCCAAATCTACAATTAGACGCAAACTGCACACCAATAGGCTTTCTGGAAGGGTTGTCAGAAAAAAAGGCTTAATTGGGAGCAACCAAGAATGTAAAACGCTTTGAGTTTGCTAAATGGCACTTGCACTAGGATGGAAACTCGGTGCAATGGTCAGATAAGTCGAAAATATAGTTTTTGGTCACGTACACCAGCAGTGGGTTTGGCATCGAAAAGGATGCCTGTGCAGGAAATAACCTAATATCTACAATAAAATATGGTGATGATTTTTTATCTTATTGGGCTGGATGCCTCTGAAAGGAAGCTGAAACTTGCAAGACAACGACCCCAAGCACAAGTCAGAATCCCCAAATAAATGGTAATTTCACCACAAAATCTAAATTTCGCAGTGGCCAAATCAGTTTCCAGACTTCAATCCCATTGAAAACCTGGGGTTTGAATTGAAGAGGGCAGTCCACAAGCGCAGACCAAAGAATTTAAAGGGTTTGTAAAGATTTTGTATGGAGGAATGGTCTAAGATCCCTCCCAATGTGTTCTCCAATCTCATAAAACTGTAGAAAAAGGCTCAGTGCCGTTATCCTCACAAGGGAAGTTGCATAAAGTACTGAAACAGGGGTGCCAATCATTTTGACCCTTATCTTTTTGAAAGAGAAAAAATGACTTCATAAACGAAATAGCAATACAGCTCAGTATTTGTATGATTTATTTCATAGTCTTTTTTGCTCATCTTTATCAAGGGAGACAATCATTTTGGAGGAGACCCTTTGGGCGTGTAAACTAAACCTGCTTGGCAATGACTTCAACAGAACAGATCTAAACTCTTACACACTGTTTACGATAAGTCATTATTGTTTGCCAGACAATTTTCATCCATCCCTTAGGGATCAGTATTCTTGGCTTTGGTCTGGTTTGGTCAGGCTACATTTTCCAA
The DNA here is from genome assembly GCF_045791955.1 of Oncorhynchus clarkii lewisi. Classification (NCBI taxonomy): domain Eukaryota; kingdom Metazoa; phylum Chordata; class Actinopteri; order Salmoniformes; family Salmonidae; genus Oncorhynchus; species Oncorhynchus clarkii. The sequence continues at coordinate 25,680,530 of NC_092168.1, read as the reverse complement.
AAGTAGCTAACTTAAAAACAAGTGTAAGCTCGGAGCAAATAAAAATGGAGATATTTGCATCCTTCCAGTGTGTGTGCGTGTCTCACTCACTCTTGGTGTTCATAGAAACAGCGATGGGTGACTCCAGACCCTTATGGTGGACGAGACATTTGACGGACACATCCTTCAGCAGCCCTGATTGGACAGTGAGGGTGCTGATGACCAGGGTGGTCCCATCCCCCTGCTGGAGCTGTGATGTCACAGGGGGTCCCATAGTTCGGTTGTCCCTCTCCACGTTCCACACTATCTCCGCCGGGGGCCGGGACACAGCTGTACAGTTGGCCTCAATAACCCCTGGAGATGTGCTCTTGTAGCTCACCTGGGGTTTGGGCAGTACTGGGGAAGACACAGATGCAACCAAAAATCAATATTGGGTTTACTGAATCAATGTTTTTCAGGTGGGTGATCTACTGTTATTATGACTAGGTCCTGGATAGAGACTATTTTTGATTACCTGGAACACAAAAGAAAATCTAAAAGCTTTAGTTGGGTTACAGCAAGTTAACCACTGAGATGCGTCTAGTTTTGTGATTCTGATGTCAATAACGGAGTACACTTAAGAAAGATATAGAGGATATCCAAACTCATTTGGGCAGAGAATCAATGTCACAGATGATATCAATGTGTGAATACATTAAGCTTGTGAATACAGTGCATTCGTAAAGTATTTAGACCCCTTGACTTTTCCACATTCTGTTACGTTACAGCCTCATTCTAAAATTGATACAATTGTTTCCCCCCTCAATCTACACACAATAACCCATAATGACAAAAGCAAAAACAGGTTTAGACATTTTTGAAAATGTATTAAAAATAAATGGAAATATCACATTTACATAAGTATTCAGACCCTTTAGTCAGTACTTTGTTTAAGCAGCTTTGACAGCGATTACAGCCTTGAGTCTTCTTGGGAATGACGCTACAAGCTTGGCACACCTGCATTTGGGGAGTTTCTCACATTCTCCTCTGCAATTTGGAAGGTGAACCTTTGCTCCAGGCTGAGGTTCTGAGCGCTTTCATGAAGGATCTCAAAATGTTGCATTCCCTCGATCCTGTCTCCCAGTCTCTTCCGGTGAAAAACATCCCAACAGCATGATGCTACCACCAGCATGCTTCACCATCCGCCAGGTGTCCTCCAGACGAAGCTAGGCATTCAGGCCAAAGAGTTCAATCTTGTTTCTCATGGTCTGGGAGTCCTTTAGGTGCCTTTTGGCAAACTGCAAGTGGGTTGTCATGTGCCTTTTACAGAGGAGTGGCCTCCGTCTAGCCAGTCTACCATAAAGGCCTGATTGGTGGAGTGCTGCAGAGATGGGAGAACCTTCCAGAAAGACAACCATCTCCGCAGAGGAACTCTGGAGCTCCATCAGAGTGTCCATTGGGTTCTTGGTCACCTCCCTGATCAAGGCCCTTCTCCCCCGATTGCTCAGCTTGGCAGCCAGCTCCAGGAAGAGTCTATGTGGTTCCAAACGTCTTCCATTTAAGGAGGCGACTGTGTTCTTTGGGACCTTCAATGCTGCTTAATATACAACGTCATCTGAGCGCCACCTATGCTGTTGAACGCTGAACGAAAGCTGAACGAGAGACCTTGGTTTATTGATTTCCATTCCCATTTGAGATCGGATCTGTAGGTAACTGCGTCTTCGTCCTCTGTTCTGTCTCTCTTTCCTGTAGCTTTTACCTCGGGTTCAGATCCTCAGAGCTCCCACCCTCATCAGACCGTGAGGCCCATTCAACATCACCAGCAGCTCTAAGGTGAGAAACATCTCAGTTCCCAATGCAAAAACCCTGTGCTACTCAGGAGCACAGTCCGTCTGTTCTACGACAGATGCTGGGAGCGGACGCTGTCGTAGTCCATGTGGGGTCAAACAACATCAGGAGTGCTAGCATGGAACATCTGAAAATTAATTTTAAAGAACTGATTTTTGCATTAAAAGATTAAAAACGGCCAATAATTTCAGGTCCAGCACCGTCATTGGGCCGTTGGTGTGAAAGATTCAGCAGGCTACTGGCATTACACATCTGTCTAAAAGATTACTGTAGCTCAGCTGGAATCACTTTTAAAAAGATAACTGACACCTTCTGGAAACAGAAGATACTCTACAGCAGGTATTCCCAAACTTGGGAACGAGCAATGCCGTCAGGGGTATGCCAAATAAAAATGTGATTCATAAAAAGAATATATAATCTTCTGTGCAACTGGATCCTGGACTTCCTGACGGGCTGCCGCCAGGTGGTGAAGGTAGGAAACAACATCTCCACCCTACTGATCCGCAATACTGGGGGACCTGCAAGGGTGCGTTCTCAGCCATCTCCTGTACTCCCTGTTCACCCATGACTGTGTGGTCACGCAATCTTCCAACTCCATCATCAAGTTTGCAGACGACACTAGTGGTAGGCCTGATTACCAACAACGACGAGATAGCCTACTGGGAAGAGGTGAGGGCCCTTGGAGTGTGGTGTCAGGAAAATAACCTCTCGCTCAATGTCAACAAAACAAAGGAGATGATCGTGGACTTCAGGAAACAGTAGAGGGAGCACCCCCCCATCAACGGGACAGTAGTGGAGAAGGTGGAAACTTTTAAGTTCCTCGGCGTATACAGTGAGGGAAAAAAGTAATTGATCCCCTGCTGATTTTGTACGTTTGCCCACGGACAAAGAAATGATCAGTTTATAATTTTAATGGTAGGTTTACTTGAACAGTGAGAGACAGAATAACAAAAGAAATCCAGAAAAACACGTCAAAAATGTTAAATTGATTTGCATTTTAATCTTACTTCTACCCCTTCCTTTTTCGAAAATTCTGTTAAAAATCGCGCAACTTTTCAGCGTCCTGCTACTCATGCCAGGAATATAGTATATGCATATGATTAGTATGTGTGGATAGAAAACACTCTGAAGTTTATAAAACTGGTTAAATCACGGCTGTGACTATAACAGATCGTGTGTTTCATTGAAAAACGCAAGAAAAACTGCTCTCTGAAAGCTAAAAATAATTTCCATAAGTCACTTCCACCAGTTATTAAAAGAGAACAGAATTTAATGGCGATCTGCCTGAAATTCATACAAATTCCGCACGATGGCGCCATTGTCCTAATTTTCAATTGAATTAATTGTTGGAAAATCCTTCTATCTGACCTCCAGTTTCCCAGTCTTCACCCGGATGCAGTTGAGGGAGATATTAGAAGCCATTGTTTTTGCAAGTGAAGACCTATTGAAAAGACATCGCCCTGTAATCATTTTGATAGATTATAAACGTTTACTAATACCTAAAGTTGGATTACAAAAGGATTTCGAAGTGTTTTGTGAAAGTTTATCGTCGACTTTTTTAATTTTAAAAAATTACGCAGCGTTTAAAAACGATGATTTTTTCTGAATGACACAGCTTCCATACAAAGCTATTTTGGGTATATATGGACCGATTTAAACGAAAAAAAGACCCAATAGTGATGTTTATGGGGCATATAGGAGTGCCAAGAAAGAAGCTCGTCAAAGGTAATGAATGTTTTATATTTTATTTCTGCGTTTTGGGTAGCGCCGGCTACCGCAAAATCTGTTGTTTACGTGTCGTGCTGGCATTTTGGGGGGTGCATGCTATCAGATAATAGCTTCTCATGCTTTCGCCGAAAAGCATTTTAAAAATCTGACTTGCTGGCTAGGTTCACAACGAGTGTAGCTTTAATTCAATACCCTACTTGTGAATTTTGATCAAAGATTGAGTTGTAACGAGTACATTTAGCATTTAGCGTAGCGCATTTGCATTTCTAGGGGCATACTTGAGACGTCTGCGTCTCAAGTATGGTCAAGAAGTTAATGAGGGAAATAAGTATTTGACCCCTCTGCAAAATATGACTTAGTACTTGGTGGCAAAACCCTTGTTGGCAATCACAGAGGTCAGACGTTTCTTGTAGTTGGCCACCAGGTTTGCACACATCTCAGGAGGGATTTTGTCCCACTCCTCTTTACAGATCTTCTCCAAGTCATTGAGGTTTTGAGGCTGACGTTTAGCAACTCGAACCTTCAGCTCCCTCCACAGATTTTCTATGGGATTAAGGTCTGGAGACTGGCTAGGCCACTCCAGGACCTTAATGTGCTTCTTCTTGAGCCACTCCTTTGTTGCCTTGACCGTGTGTTTTGGGGCATTGTCATGCTGGAATACCCATCCACGACCCATTTTCAATGCCCTGGCTGAGGGAAGGAGGTTCTCACCCAAGATTTGATGATACATGGCCCCGTCCATCGTCCCTTTGATGCGGTCTAGTTGTCCTGTCCCCTTAGCAGAAAAACACCCCCAAAGCATAATGTTTCCACCTCCATTTTTGACGGTGGGGATGTTGTTCTTGGGGTCATAGGCAGCGTTCATCCTCTTCCAAACATGGCGAGTTGAGTTGATGCCAAAGAGCTCCATTTTGGTCTCATCTGACCACAACACTTTCACCCAGTTTGCCAATGAACATCTGAATGATTCAGAGGACAACTTCAGACGGGCATGTATATGTGCTTTCTTGAGCAGGGGGACCTTGCAGGCGCTGCAGGATTTCAGTCATTCACAGTGTAGTGTGTTACCAATTGTTTTATTGGTGACTATGGTCCCAGCTGCCTTGAGATCATTGACAAGATCCGCCTGTGTAGGTCTGGGCTGATTCCTGACTGTTCTCATGATCATTGCAACTCCACGAGGTGAGACCTTGCATGGAGCCCCAGGCCGAGGGAGATTGACAGTTCTTTTGTGTTTCTTCCATTTGCGAATAATTGCACCAACTGTTGTCACCTTCTCACCAAGCTGCTTGGCGATGGTCTTGTAGCCCATTCCAGCCTTCTGTAGGTCTACAATCTTGTCCTTGACATCCTTGGAGAGCTCTTTGGTCTTGGAATCTGATTGATTGATTGCTTCTGTGGACAGGTGTCTTTTATTCAGGTAACAAACTGAGATTAGGAGCACTCCCTTTAAGAGTGTGCTCCTAATCTCAGCTCGTTACCTGTATAAAAGACACCTGGGAGCCAGAAATCTTTCTGATTGAGAGGGATCAAATACTTATTTCCCTCATTAAAAGGCAAATCAATTTATAACATTTTTGACATGCGTTTTTCTGGATTTTTTGTTGTAGTTATTCTGTCTCTCACTGTTCAAATAAACCTACCACTAAAATTATAGACTGACCATTTCTTTGTCAGTGGGCAAACATACAACATCAGCAGGGGATCAAATACTCTTTTCCCTCACTGTACATCACAGACAAACTGAAAAGGTCCACCCACACAGACAGTGTGGTGAAGAAGGCGCAATAGCGCCTCTTCAACCTCAGGAGGCTGAAGAAATTTGGCTTGTCACGTAAAACTTTTACAGATGCACAATCGAGAGCAACCTGTCGGGCTGTATCACCGCCTGGTATGGCAATTGCACAGCCCTCAACCGCAAGGCTCTCCAGAGGGTAGTGCGGTCTGCACAACGCATCACTGGGGATAAACTACCTGCCCTCCAGGACACCTACAGCACCCGATGTCACAGGAAGGCCAAAACGATCATCAAGGACAACAACCACCTGAGCCACTGCCTGTTCACCCCACTATCATCAAGAAGGCAAAATCAGTACAGGTGCATCAAAGCTGGGACCGAGAGACTGAAAAAAAGCTTCTATCTCAAGGCCTTCAGACTGTTAAACAGCCATCATCAACAGAGGCTGCTGCCAACATACTGACTCAAATCTCTGGTCACATTAATAAATGGACTTAATAAAGGTATCACTAGTCAATTTAAATAACGTCACTTTAATAATATTTACATAGAGGTATCACTAGCCACTATAAATAACGTAACTTGAATAATGTCTACATATCCTACATTACCCATATGTATATACTGTATTCTACACCATCTACTGCATCTTGCCTGTGCCGCACACCATCGCTCATCCATATATTTATATGTACATATTCATTCCTTTACATTTGTGTGTATAAGGTAATTGTTGTGAATTTGTTAGTTTACTTGTGAGATTTTACGGCATAGTCGGAACTAGAAGCACAAGCATTTCGCTACACTCGCATTAAGATCTGCTAAACATCTGTATGTGACCAATAAAATTAGATTTGGATTTGATACCTCTGTTGATCCTACAGCTATTGTATGCAGTAATCATGAGCCTATGAACAAGAGTTACACTGAAAGCACTGAGGCAGTGTGCCCTAGTAGGAAGACCACTGTGTGCAGCTCACCTTGCACTATCAGCTCCAATATAAATAACATGAGAAAGTCTACTTCTGATAAGCTTCCCAGTAAAGCATTACAAATAATCAAGCAACCCAGAAGTGCTAAAAATAGCCCATATTAACATATGTAGCCTGAGATCAAGGTCCATGAAGTCAATAACTTGCTTTTAACAGATGACATTCATATTCTGACTCTCACTTAGATAATACCTTTGATGATACACTGGTAGCAATAAATGGTTATAACATCTACCGAAATGACAGAAATGCCAACAGGGGCGGTGTTGCGGTCTATATTCAGAACCACATTCCTGTGAAGTTGAGAGACGATCTCATGTTAAATACTGTTGAAGTAATATGGCTACAGGTTCATCTGCCTCACTTAAGCCCATTCTTGTGGGAAGCTGCTATAGACCTCCAAGTTCTAACAGTCAGTATCTGGATAATGTGTGTGAAATGCTTGATCATGTATGTGATATCAACAGAAAAGTATATTCTCTGGGTGATTTAAATATTGACTGGCTCTCATCAAGCTGCCCACTCAAGAAAAAAAATAAAAAAGTAACCAGTGCCTGCAACCTGGTTCAGGTTGTCAACCAATCTACGAGGGAATTTACAAACAGCACAGAAATGAAATCATCAACATGCATTGATCACATCTTTACTAATGCTGTCAAAATTTGCTTTAAAGTAGTATCCACATCGATAGGATGTAGTGATCCCAATAAAGTAGCCATATCTAATAAAACCAAAGTTCCAAAGGCTGGGCCTAAAATAATGTATAAGATGTCATACAATAAGTTTCGTAGTGATTCATATGTTGATAATGTGAAAAATATTTGCTGGTCTGTGGTGTGTAATGAGGAGCAACCAGACACTGCACTTGACACATTTATGAAATTGCTTATTCAGGTTACTATTAAGCACGCACCGATTAAGAAAATTACTGTAAAAACTGTTAAATCCCCTTGGATCGATGAGGAATTGAAAAATGTTATTGTTGAGAGGGATGAGGCAAAAGGTATGGCAAATAAGTCTGACAGAACAACTGATTGGCAAACATACTGCAAATTAAGAAATCACGTGACTAAACTAAATAAAAATAAACTATACTATGAAACATAAATAAATCATTTAAATAATGATAGTAAAAAGCTTTGGAGTACCTTAAAATGACATTTTGGGAAAAAAGGGAAACTTGACTCCATCATTCATTGAATCAGATGGCTCAGTCATCACAAAACCCACTGATATTGCTACTTCAATTATTTTCATTGGCAACGTAAGCAAACTTAGGTATGACATGCCTGCAAACACTGACACTAGACATCCAAGTACATCTGACGAAATTCTGAAAGACAAGAATTCTACTTTTGAATTCCGAAAAGTCAGTGTGGAAGAGGTGAAAGAATGATTGTTTTCTATCAACAATGACAAGCCACCAGGGTCTGACAATCTGGATAGAAAATTGCTGAGTATAATATCGGACGATATTGCCACATCTTCAATTTAAACCTACTAGAAAGTGTGTGCCCTCAGGCCTGGATGGAAGCCAAAGTCATTATACTACCCAAGAAGAGTAAAGCCCCCTTTACTGGCTCAAATAGCCAACCAATTAGCCTGTTACTAACCCTTAGTGAACTTCAGGAAAAAAAATGTGTTTGACCAGATACAATCATATTTCACAGTAAACAAATTGACAACAGACTTTCAGGAAGCTTATAGGAAAGGACACTCAACAGGCACAACACAAATGACTGATGATTGCCTGGGAGAAATTGATGATACAATTATTGTGGGGGGCTGTCTTGTTAGACTTCAGTGCAGCTTTTGACATTATCGATCATAGTCTGCTGCTGGAAAAACTTGTGTTATGGCTTTACACCCCCTGCTATAATGTGGATAAATGGTTACTTGTCTAATAGAACAGAGGGTGTTCTTTAATTGAAGCCTCTCAAACATAATCCAGGTAGAATCAGGAATTCCTCAGGGTAGCTGTTCAGGCCCCTTAGATTTTTCATATCTTTACTAACGACATGCCACTGGCTTTGAATAAAGCCAGCATGTCTATGTATGAGGATGACTCAACACTATACACGTCAGCTACTACAGCAACTGAAATGACTGCAACACTTAAAAGTGCTGCAGTTAGTTTGGGAATGGGTAGCAAGGAATAAGTTAGTCCTAAATATTTCCAAAACTAAAAGCATTGTATTTGGGACAAATCCTTCACTAAACCCTAAACCTCAACTACATATCATAATGAATAATGTAGACATTTTGCAAGTTGAGGTGACTAAACTGCTTGGAGTAACCATGGATTGTAAACTATCATGGTCATAACATATTGATACAACAGTAGCTAAAATGGGGAGAAGTCTGTCCATAATAAAGCACTGCCCTGCCTTCTTAATAATACTATCAACAAGGAAAATCCTACAAGCCCTAGTTTTGTCACACCTAGACTACCGTTCAGTAGTTTGGTCAGGTGCCACAAAGTGGGACTTAGGAAAAATGCAGTTGGCTCAGAACAGGGCAGCACTGCTGGCCCTTAAAAGTACACGGAGAGTGAACATTAATGACATGCATGTCAATCTCTCATGGCTCAAAGTGGAAGAGAGATTGACTTCATCACTACTTGTTTTTGTAAGAGCTGCTGACAAGCTGAATGAACTCTATTCCACATCAGGTAAGTGATGCAAGCAGTAGAATCATAAAAAAACAGGTAAAAATACACCTTGTGGATCAAAGGGGATTGTGAGGAGACACATTGTGAAATTGTTGTATGGTGGTATTAAACATTTTGTATTGTCGATATGTAGTGGTGTAATAATGTTATGATGTACTGTTGTATCTTTTGTTTTATATGTAATGTAAGTGCTTTAATGCGTTTGGACCCCAGGAAGAGCAGTAGCTAATGGGGATCCCTAATAAATGCAAATGCTGCAGAAATGTTTTGGTACGCTTTCCCAGATCTGTGCCTCGACACAATCCTGTCTCGGAGCTCTATGGACAATTCCTTCAACCTCATGGCTTGGTTTTTGCTCTGACAAGCACGGTCAACAGTGGGACCTTTTACAGACAGGTGTGTGCCTTTCCAATCAATAGAATTTACCGCAGGTGGACTCTAATCAAGTTGTAGAAACATCAAAGATGATCAATGGAAACAGGATGCACCTAGGCTCAATTTCGAGTCTCATAGCAAAGGCTCTGAATACTTATGGAAACAAGGTTATTTCTGAGGGAATTTGAGGAATTTTTAAAATCCATTTTAGAATAAGGCTGTAACGTATAAGAGACGTGTAAGAGAGAGAGAGAGAGAGAGAGAGAGAGAGAGAGAAATGGCAGTGGTGAAGAAAGTGCAAGACAATTGTTATCTCCGGCATCTCACACGCTTTTCTGCTGGAATCGTTGGCAGTTACATTTGAGACAAAAGCCTTGCTGTTTGACTGGGCTGAAAGATGGAGAGTGAGTGAGAGATAGAAAGGTGAAAGCCACGAAAGAGGGAGGGTTGATGAGACAGTAGGGAGCACTGTCTGCGTGAAACAGTAATACAGTCATGACTTTGGGTGTCACAATTTACTCCCCCCTCTCCTTTTAATAGATCCATTCTTCAGTGCTAATGTAAACTCTCTGGCAGTGCTCCCTCAGGCAGACACACCACCAGCCTGGGTTTCTGTTTCACTTAATCACACAAACACCACTTCAAACAGACAGAAAACAAATGATAATCAAACACTGATTTGACACGGAAATGAACAATATGTGTGTGTGTGTGTGTGTGTGTGTGTGTGTGTGTGTGTACTGTATGTGCATGCACGCGTACATGTTTATGGGTCTCATGCTTTTTACAGTAAATCAGGGAAATAATCCACCTGGATGTAATCCCATCTGAACCTCATCACTGAAGAGTCATTAACAGCAACATCCATTAATTACACAGCCCTACAGACTGTACCTCTCCATCTCAACCATAACCATGTCAGGAAAAGCCTTGTCTAGAGACACTCCTTTCTACCTCGATCCCTTCAGAGCTGACTGCGGGTGCAGTACTCCTGACCTACCCAGTCCCAGCCCACATATATAATATATGGCTGTTCAGGGAGCACCTCGGTGCTATAGCATACTGTAGCAGCAGTAATCAAACTAGGAGGAGCTGCATATTGTTATACTGCCTCTTTCACTGTCACTACTATAGTTTCCATCATTTAAGACTGAATGCTGTCAGTGAACACAGAGGTCAGAGCCCATACAAGCACATACATTCACACCCACATCAAGTTCTCCCCCTCTTCACTAGGTGAAACTATGCAAAAGCAAACAAAAACATCCCACTGCTGTAATCTAATATTTCAGAATACATTGACCACCATCAGCCAAACACAATAGCAGCATATCATATTATTCCTCACCTTAGGGTCTGTACTCTATGGAGTGAAAGAGCATTCACCAGTCTGGTTCGTTCAGCACAGTCAGGTCTGTATCATATTAACTATCATGCTGGGGATTCAAACATCAAGCAATACTCAGGCTCACACTGAGTTACACCCATACAGCACAGTGTAAAACACAAGCACCTGAAGGTAGGTATGCTGGCATTATAATCTAGTATCATTACTATAGATTACTCTCATTACTATAGACAGTGAGGAGGATGTTTAATTTAACCCTACCAAAGACAGCGAGGCAGACGGTAGCACTCTTGGTGCCCTCTGGGTAGGTGTGGTACTCGCAGGTGTAGCAGCCCTCATCCTGGATGATGACTGGTCTGATGGACAGCTGGCTGTGGGAGAGGGAGGGGGTCAGCCAGGCCCTCTCCTGGTAGGGTGGCTCGATCACGGGGTCGCTGTATTTGGCATAGGAGGCTACTCCGCTTGAGTCCCGCTGCTTTGCTGTATGTCTCCACAGCACTTGCTGTACCTTCTCTGGCAGGCCATAGGAGCAAGACAGGGCTGCCGCCTTACCACTCACCGCTGTCTTGTTACCCTCCGCAGTCACACGGGCTGGAGGAGGGGGGAAAGAACATGCTAACACAGGATTTAAAGGGCAGACAGACAAGTACACACACACACGCACTATGGTATGCTATCTGTACGTCTAACTTTCTGTCTGGAACAGCTGTTTCTGATTGTCAGTATGTGCATCCCCTCCCCTCCTCAGTCAGTGGTCAGTAACCACACAGGACCCATCAATAGCACATGAGTATGCTCCCACAGCTTCTGCTTAAAATGCTGATATGGGAACATAAAACAAAACACATGGGGATGGGAGTCTTGACATCTCTATAGTATAGAACAGGGATCATAAACTACACTGAACAAAAATATAAATTCAACATTTGAAGTGTTGATCCTATGTTTCATGAGCTGAAATAAAAGATTACAGAAATTTCCCATACGCATCTAAAGCTTACTTCGCTCAAAATGTTATTTTTTTTACACCCCTGTTAGTGAGCATTTATTATACATGTATAGTCACTTTACCCCTACCTACATGTACAAATGACCTTGACTAACCTGTACACCCGCACATTGACTCTGTACCGGTACCCCCTCTATATAGCCTCATTATTGTTATTTTATTGGTTACTTTTTATTTAGTAAATATTTTCTTAACTCTATTTCTTGAACTGCATTTTTGGTTAAGGATTTCACGGTAAAGTCTACACCTGTTTTACTCGGCGCATGTGACAAATTGAATTTTATTTCTCCTTTGTCAAAATAATCCATCCACCTAACAGGTGTGGCATATCAAGATGCTGATTAAACAGCACAATCATTACACAGGTGCACCTTGTGCCAGGGACAATAAAAGGCCACTAAAAAGGCCACTAAAATGACTTGTCACACAACAGAATGCCACAGATGTCTCAAGTTTTGAAGGAGTGTGCAATTGGCATGCTGACTGCAGGAATGTCCACCAGAGCCTTTGAATGTTCATTTCTCTACCATAAGCTGCCTCCAACGTTGTTTTAGAGAATTTAACAGTACATACAACCGGCCTCCCAACTGCAGACCACGTGTAAACAGGCCAGGACCTCCACATCCAGCTTCTACACCTGCGGGATTGTCTGAGACTAGCCACCCAGACAGCTGATGAAATGGTGGGTGTGCAACACCAAATAATTTCTGCACAAACTGTCAGAAACTGGCTCAGGGAAGCTGATCTGCGTGCTCGTCGTCCTCGCAAGGGTCTTGACCTGACTGCAGTTCGGCGTTGTAAAAGACTTCAGTGGGAAAATGCTCACCTTCGATGGCCACTGGCACGCTGGAGAAAATGTTGCATGTTGGTGTTTTTTCAGTCTTTTATGTCCAACAATTAAATAAAAATCACCCGCCAGTTTGGGAACCCTGGTACAGAGGTTTATCAAAAGAGGAGTGAATAGGGAAAGGCGTGTGATTTGTTTTTGTCATCTGCAGATAAGTAGCATACACTGAGAGTTCACTGAGAACAACGTAGGGCACAAAAAAAAAAAAAAAGGATGTGCAGAAAATAAAGTCTACATTTTATTCAGAAACAATAACAGGCTCCTCTTAAACTTTATCAGAGTGCCCAAGCTGCTGACCAGAACATTCAGTCCTTCTTTTCTGTTCCTCTCAGTCATATTAACTCCTCTAAGATCACCAATTCAGAAGGAGGGAGGGAAGGAGGGCAGGAAAGAGGCACACAGGAAAGGGAAAATGATGAAACAATGATTGGCACATGCTCATGTACTCAGGTGTAACCCTTAGACTACTATCAAAGAGTGACACCGCAATGGCACAGAGTCAATCTGAATGGTCTCCTCTACTTACATGTGACAGTGAGGCAGGTGTGTCCCTCCTGCGATCCCGCCGGGTACAGGTCAAAAATGCATGTGTAGCAGCCCTCGTCTCTGAAGCCCACCCTGCGGATGGTGATGGCTGAGGTGTCCTTGGGGGAGGGGGCCAGCTCGACATGCTGCTGGCCGCTCACGCTGTCCTTCTGGCTGGGCTCGTAGGTCAACAGAGTCTTGTTCTGGACATCCAGCCAGCGCACCTGTTTAAGGGTGTCCCCACGCCCCTTGGATACCATGCAGGACAGAGTGAAGGGGAGCTCCACTGGGGCCTCCACACGCTCAGGAGCCGTTACCTTGCCTGGGACACGGATAGGGGTGGGGACAACAGGGTTTACAGATCAGTCAAACAACTCATGCACTTGTGGCATGTAAAATGTCTAGCACTGTATACAACATATTGGTTGGTGGAAACGTGCATTGCCACAATATATGTGAACTTCCTAATAAAAATAAAAAATGTGTCAATATTTTGTGTGCTATGTCCACTCACACTGCAGTCTGACCACCATCAGTAGGGACACACACAGCTGCAGGCATCGCATCAGGGAGGACTCACACATCATAGTCTGCTTTGGGCAGAGTAGAGAGGCATTGGACTGAGGGACTGGGGTCAAAGCTCCAAGACCAGGGTAAGTCACTAACTAAAATAGTTCCAAATAACCTCTGTCTGTGCCATCATCCCAAAAAATTAAACTTACGGTCTGAACACGCTTCTTGAGTGGTTTATAGGAGTCTCATCTTACGCTCTGTCTCCTAGGAAAGATGACACACATGAATTTGGGTTAAGCCAGTATTGAAATCTGCCTTTGAAGTGCAGATATAGGATCAGTTAACTAAATTAGACATTTTAAGGCAAAATGCAGGGCATCATTCCATCATCAAGGGATCAGCCACGCCCATTACACACAAGCCTTTCCTTTGATTCAATGGTTGCCATGCTCTAGACCGAGGCTACAATTGAGTCCATTGAGGACAAATGATCATGAACCCAGCATTTGCTTTTGAAATATCCAATTGAATAAAGCCCACCTCAAAAGAAAAACAAAGGCTGTTTTGAGTTTTGCCTAAAATGGAAAGGGGTGTGTTGTAAAATGCAATCGCTTCACTTTCTTGAATAAGATTAGGCCACTTGCCAGCTTTGAAATAGTTATTGTGAAAAATAACCTGTTATCCTATGAACACTTAGACCAGTGCTTTCAAAACTTTGGGCTGCACCCCCACTATCAGATTCGGCAGGAAGGGGTTCAGAGGTACAGGGAGATTTTTAAAAAATGAGAAAAAAAAACTTGATTTGACCATTAATTCATAAAAAAACAAGTCCCCATCTCAAGAGGTCAAATAAAGAACAACACTATGTGCCTATTAAGTGCGAGGCCAATTCCAAGGTAACAGAGTGATGCTGAGACAGATTTTTCACTTTAAAATGTATGCCAAACAAACACCAATGATTAAAGTTAAACAAACCATGCAACTCTATCCACAAGGACGACTTTTAACAATTTACAGACACTTGACAAAAACTTGAAAAACAGTGCAGATGCAAAGTCTGGTTATCATGTCTAGCCTGTCTATGCATAACAGCATTGACATGTTATGCTAGAATCAATTAGTTTCCCCATCACGAAACACCAGCAAATGGCCACATAGAGACACCAGCAAATGACCACAAAGAGTAGAACCAGCTCACCTGCTTTTACACTATGATTTGACTATTATATCTTCAATGTTTCTTTTGAAACAAATATTTAAAAAAGGAATAGTTTCACCATATTAAGATGAGTTCAGTTCACAAAACAGGGTTTACCTTCAAATGAGAAACAAAAGTAAATGAATCACATTAAATAATCTTCAGAAATTAATTTGTCAAAGCAACAAAATAACTAGCTTTACAATGATGGTAAAAACTTGAGACATTTTGGGGTTAAAATCTTCCTAGATGTCACAGAGGGTGCACCAAGGGACATGTCAAAATGCAGAATCCTTATTCACATTAAAAAAACGACTCTCCTTGTGGTCTATATTAAAGTGCACTTCATTTAATAAAAGCTTTAAAAATTCAATATTGGTGGTCAATTTCTACTTAAAATATCACAGCGATGTAAAACGCGCCCATTTCGTGGATTAACTGCACTCTCCTGAAACGTTCTCTTATACAATACATTTAATAGCTTACCTCTGCGTGTGGTGTAGTCTGCGGGCGTTACTTTGATAGCTAGATTGCACACTTTACTCTCATGGTCCGTGTATTCCATTGAGTGTCTATAACGGGTGTATTTAGAGCTGGTCCGGGTAAAATCCCGCCTACCTGTGAGAGTCCAGTCAAATCAGGACCGAGTGAATGGACGGGTTATTTGTTACAAAACTAAACCGACGCGAGCGCAACTATGTTTCTTATGGACAGAAAAGAGCAGAGGCTCTGAGCTGTCCGATCAGGTCCATTGTCTACTAGCGCAACTATGGGGCAAAACAAATTGGTTTAAATTGTTGACAACATGTAAACTATATTTCGTCTCCAATATCTTTTTTTAAACAAACACATTTGAACAATTACATGACATCCGTCAAAACAAGCTATAGTATCAATAACAAGATTAAAGGAGCTACTTACAATTCCCCACATGGGAGTTTTGTCAATCTTGCTTGTACTGTGGTCATCCAGAATCACAGAAACATGCTGTCCCATGGAAGCGCAGACATTGTTTTCGTGACGTTGTCCGCTAAGTCATCTATATGAAAGGGCCTTGGGCAACAGAGGAAAAGACCGGTTTTGTCGTAATGCATGAAATTGTAGGTTTATGTCATGGTGCCAACACTGGTCATGCTTCGGGTCAAATAATTGCATGTCCTTTTACCAGGCTGCCCTTTAGTGCTGCGTATTGAAAGTTCACAGGCATATACAGTAGCTGCGGTTTACTCCTAGTAGTCCAGCTGATAATTGTTCAATTTTATGACAACTATCAAACTTGTTACACTAATACTGGATACCTTACCTTGAGACATTTTAAAATATTAGAGGCAGTCTGGGTAGCCTGTCAGTCAACCATTAAAATGTCTGCCATCCTGATTTCCTGTTAGTAGAAAATAGGGTAAAATCAGTCCAAACAATATAAAGTTGATTTGGCAAATATGGACACTTTTGTACGTAAAATGTTTTTGAAAATAAAACCTATTGAAACGTATTTTCTTCACTCTGTCTGGAAACAAGATCTAAGTAACTGAGACCATACTTTTAAGAATATCATCATTTTTAAAAATCGGTTTCCGAATACCAAAGGGGAAATGTCATTACCACCATGTCATAAAATGTGCTATTTTAGTTGAAAAGGTCATTACAGAAAGGTATTTTGTATAACATTTCACATTATATATATATATATATATATATATTAACTATTTTGAAGTTTTAATTATATGTATTCATCATTGTCATGTCTACATATGCCTTGATGATACTCAGAAACATGTATTTACCAAATCAAAATGTTAAGATTATTCCTAAAATATAAAATATTAAGAACATGCATACAGTATAAAGGTTAACATATGGGAAAAATCATCAATATCAGTTGTAATTGACTTAGTATTGTGGTAATGACAGAGTGTGGTGGAAATTACATATCATATACAACTGATGAAAAATACAATTACATATTTTGTCACAGTAATTTTATTGAAGATATGGGACAGACCATTCAAAACCTCAAAAAACTAAAAGGTCACATGCCTCAAGAACGTAAAGAATATTTTATAACAATTTGGGATTCAATGCATTAGGCATAAATACAAGGTTGGAAACACTGGTTGACATTAAACAAATTATTGTTCACTGGCTGCAGTCTATTGATTCAGACACATGAGACAGGTGTGTGCTCACTTAAGATGAGGTTTTGCCCTTAACCCCATCTGGACATAGACATAACTGATATGGGCAGAATGCTTAAATTCTTCTTAATCTAACTGCACTGTCCAAATTACAGTAACTATTACAGTGAAATACCATGCTATTGTTTGAGGAGAGTGCACAGTTATGAACTTGAAAATGTATTAATAAACCAATTAGGTACATTTGGGCAGTCTTGATACAACATTTTGAACAGAAATGCAATAGTTCATTGGATCACTCTAAAACTTTGCACATACACTGCTGCCATGTAGTGGCCAAAATCTACATTGTGCCCAAACTTTTTCTTTGTATTATCTTTTATCAGATCTAATGTGTTATATTCTCCTACATTCATTTCACATTTCCACAAACTTCAACAAAGTTTTTCCTTTCAAATTCTATCAAGAATATGCATACATGTATCCTTGCTTCAGGTCCTGAGCTACAGGCAGTTAGATCTGGGTATGTCATTTTAGGCAAAAATTTGCAAAAAGGGGTCCGATCACTCTATTGCTTAACGAGAGACCAAATTTCCTCCCAGACGTCGCCATCAAGCATCACATGCCATTTTGTCACTGGATGAGGCTCAGAGACAAGCCCAAGCACATTTTCTAGTTGGTACTGTACCATACAATGTCCTCTCTCATTGGCCAAAATAATCGGTTGGCTCCCTCACGACTCATGGTTTTTCAACATCTTGTATAATACCAGGGTAAAGGGTCAATATCATATTTCACTACACACCACTTTCCTATCAGTCTCTCAACACACCAATTTATTTTCTCTTGAGGTATCTTTTTTTTGTTTCTTAAGATACTCTTGGTATCTTATAGGATCTTATTTGATTTTGTTTAAATACACACTACATTACCAAAAGTATGTGGACACCTGCTCGTCGAACATCTCATTCCAAAATCATGGGCATTAATATGGAGTTGGTCCCTCCTTTGCTGCTATAACAGCCTCCACTTTTCTGAGAAGACTTTCCACTAGATATTGGAACATTGCTATGGAGATTTGCTTCCATTCAGCCACAAGAGCATTTGTCAGGTCCGGCACTGATGTTGGGCAATTAGGCCTGGCTCGCAGTCAGCGTTCCAATTCATCCCAAAGGTGTTCGATGGGGTTGGGGTCAGGGCTCTGTGCAGGCCAGTCATATTCACCAACAACAATCTCAACAAACCATTGCTGTATGGACCTCGCTTTGTGCACAGGGGCATTGCAATGCTGAAAGAAATGGTCTGAAACAGGAAGGGGCCTTCCCCAAACTGTTGCCACAAAGTTGGAACCACAGAATTGCCTAGAATGTCATTGTATGCTGTAGTGTTAAAATTTCCCTTCACTGGAACAAAGGGGCCTAGCCTGAACCATAAAAAACAGCTCCAGACCATTATTCCTCCTACACCAAACTTATCAGTTGGCACAATGCATTGGGTTGGGTAGCGTTCTCCTGGCATCCGCCAAACACAGATTTGTCCATTGGACTGCCAGATGGTGTAGCGTGATTCAACACTCCAGAGAACACGTTTCCACTGCTCCAGAGTCCAATGATAGCTAGCTTTACACCACTCCAGCCGACGCTTGGCATTGAGCATGGTGATCTTATGCTTGTGTGCTTCTGCTCGGCCATGGAAACCCATTTCATGAAGCTCCCGACGAACAGTTATTGTAATGACAATGCTTCCAGAGCCCGTTTGGAACTCGGTAGTGTGTTGCAACCGGAGGACAGACCATTTTTACGTACTTCAGCACTCCGTGGTCCCGTTCTGGGAGTTTGTGTGGACTACCACTTCACAGCTGAGTCGTTGTTGCTCCTAGACGTTTCCACTTCACAATAACAGGGCACCGAATACAACAGTGAAATGTTAACTTACCAATAGTGCAAAAAAGGTGTTAGGTGAACAATACGTAACTAAAGAAATAAAACAACAGTAAAAATACAGGCTATATACACTAGCGAAGCTATAAAAGTAGCGAGGCTACATACAGACACCGATTAGTCAGGCTGATTGAGGTAGCATGTAGATATGGTTAAAGTGACTATGCATATATGATGAACAGAGTGTAGCAGTAGTCTAAAAGAGGGGTTGGCGGGTGGAGGGTGACGGGACACAATGCAGATAGCCCGGTTAGCCAATGTGCGGGACCACTGGTTGGTCGGCCCAATTGAGGTAGAATGTATGTGAATGTATAGTTAAAGTGACTATGCAAATACGATAAACAGAGAATAGCAGCAGCGTAAAAAGAGGGGGGCCACACAATGCAAGTAGTCCGGGTAGCCATTTGATTACCTGTTCAGGAATCTTATGGCTTGGGGGTAAAAACTGTTGAGAAGCCTTTTTGTCCTAGACTTGGCGCTCCGGTACCGCTTGCCATGCGATAGTAGAGAGAACAGTCTATGACTGGGGAGGTTGGAATCTTTGACAATTTTTAGAGCCTTCCTCTGACACCGCCTGGTGTAGAAGTCCTGGATGGCAGGCAGCTTAGCCCCAGTGATGTACTGGGCCGTACGCACTACCCTCTGTAGTGCCTTGCGGTCAGGGGCTGAGCAATTGCCATACCAGGCAGTGATGCAATGTTGGCAGCTGTAGAAACTTTTGAGGATCTCAGGTCCCATGCCAAATCTTTTTAGTTTCCTGAGGGGGAATAGGCTTTGTCGTGCCCTCTTCACGACTGTCTTGGTGTGTTTGGACCATTCTAGTTTGTTGTTGATGTGGACACCAAGGAACTTGAATCTCTCAACCTGCTCCACTAAAGCCCTGTTGATGAGAATGGGGGCTTGCTCGGTCCTCCTTTTCCTGGCCCCACCCGGCCAGGTCTCTGATCTCCTCACTATAGGCTGTCTCATCGTTGTTGGTGATCAGGCCTACCACTGTTGTGTCGTCTGCAAACTTAATGATGGTGTTGGAGTTGTGCCTGGCCATGCAGTTGTGGGTGAACAAGGAGTACAGCAGGGGACTGAGCATGCACCCCTGTAGAGCTCCAGTGTTGACGATCAGCGTGGCAGATGTGTTGCTACCCACCCTCACCACCTGGGGGCGGCCTGTCAGGAAGTCCAGGATCCAGTTGCAGAGGGAGGTGTTTAGTCCCAGGATCCTTAGCTTAGTGGGTACTATGGCGTTGAATGCTGAGCTGTAGTCAATGAAAAGCATTCTCACATAAGTGTTCCTTTTGTCCAGGTGGGAAAGGGCAGTGTGGAGTGCAATAGAGATAGCCTCGTCTGTGGTACTGTTTGGGCGGTAAGCAAATTGGAGTGGGTCTAGGGTTTCTGGGAAAATGGTGTTGATGCGAGCCCTTACCAACCTTTCAAAGCACTAAATGGCTACGGATGTGAGTGCTACGGGTCTGTAGTCATTTAGGCAGGTTGCCTTTGTGTTCTTGGGCACAGGGACTATGGTGGTCTGCTTGAAACATGTTGGTATTACAGACTCAATCAGGGACATGTTGAATATGTCAGTGAAGACGCCTGCCAGTTGGTCAGCACATGCCCGGAGCACACGTCCTGGTAATCCGTCTGGCCCCGCAGCCTTGTGTATGTTGACCTCTTAAACTTTTTGGGGATGAGGGCAGCATTTGGAATTTTGGATGAAAAGCGTGCCCAAAGTAAACTGCCTGCTACTCAGGCCCAGAAGCTAGGATATGCATATAATTGGTAGATTTGGATAGAAAACACTAAAGTTTCCAAAACTGTTAAAATATTGTCTGTGAGTATAACAAAACTGAAATGGCAGGCGAAAACTTGAGGGAAATCCATCCAGGAAGTGTTATTATTTTGAAATGGGTGTTTTTCCATTGAAAGCCTATCCACCATTTAAAGGGATAGGACCCAGATTCAGGTCCCTATGGCTTCCACTAGCTGTGAACAGTCTTTAGACATTGTTTCAGGCCTATTTTCTGAAAAATGAGGGAGATTGGGCAGTTTCAATGAGAGGCCAGTGGAAAGTCCCCAACCTGTTTGGTGCGCAATCTTTGCAATCTTCTTTTATATTGAAGACGCTATTGTCCGGTTATTTAGGCTAAAAACAAGCTCAAGATTGATTATAAACATCGTTTGACATGTTTCTACGACCGTATTTGAGCCATTGGATTACTGAACAAAACGCGCCAATAAAATGGAGGTTTTTGGATATAAAGAGGGACTTTATCGAACAAAACAAACATTTATTGTGTAACTGGGAGTCTTCTGAGTGCAACCATATGAAGATCATCAAAGGTAAGTTATTAATTTTATTGCTATCTCTGACTTTTGTGACTAATCTACTTGGCTGCTAACTGTTTGTAATGTTTTGTGTGCTGAGCGCTGTCCTCAGATAATTGCATGGTTTGCTATCGCCGCAAAGCCTTTTTGAAATCTGACACGGCGGTTGGATTAACAACAAGTGAAGCTTTATTTTGATATATTGCATTGATATATTGCATATATTGATTTCATGAAAGTTAAATATTTATAGTAATTTAATTTGAATTTGACGCTCTGCAATTTCACCGGAAGTTGTCGAGGTGGGACACGACCATAAGAAGTTAAAGGTCTTACTCACGTCGGCTACGGAGAGCGTGATTACACTGTCGTCCGGAACAGCTGATGCTCTCATGTATGGTAGGCTTGTGTCACTGGGCAGCTCGCGGCTGTGCTTCCCTTTGTAGTCTGTAATAGTTTGCAAGCCCTGCCACATAAGACAAGCATCAGAGCCGGTGTAGTATGATTCAATCTTAGTCCTGTATTGACGCTTTGCCTGTTTGATGGCACAGCAGGATTTCTTGTAAGCTTCTGGATTAGAGTCCTGCACCTTGAAAGCGGCAGTCACTGTGGGGACGACGTCCTCAATGCACTTATTGATAAAGCCAGTGACTGATGTGGTGTACTCCTCAATGCCATCAGAAGAATCCCGGAACATGTTCCAGTCTGTGATAGCAAACAGTCCTGTAATTTAGCATCTGCCTCATCTGACCACTTTTTTATTGACCGAGTCACTGGTGCTTCCTGCTTTAATTTTTGCTTGTAAGCAGGAATCAGGAGAATAGAGTTGTGGTCAGATTTACCAAACATCACACCTGTGGGACAGGTACAGGATGGCAACAACACACTGCCCGAGTTACACCAGGAACGCACAATCCCTCCATCAGTGTTCAGACTGTCCACAATTTTATTTTTTATTTTACCTTTATTTAACTAGGCAAGTCAGTTAGAACACATTCTTATTTTCAACAACGGCCTAGGAACAGTGGGTTAACTGCCTTGTTCAGGGGCAGAACGACAGATTTGTACCTTGTCAGCTTGAGGGTTTGAACTTGCAACCTTCCGGTTACTAGTCCAACGCTCTAACCACTAGGCTACCCTGCCTAGGCTACCCAGCCAATAGGCTGAGAGAGGCTGGACTGAGGTCTGTTGTAAGTGATGGGGTCAAATTGGGGTCATGATAGGGGCTGCACCAAATGTTTGGTTTATTATAGTAATTGATTATGCTTTTGTTGTATTAATAGAAAGGGAGGGGCTATAGGACCCTCCTCCTCCACATTTATAGAGTCCTAGACTACAGATTAACAATATATACAGTGGGGAGAACAAGTATTTGATACACTGCCAATGTTGCAGGTTTTCCTACTTACAAAGCATGTAGAGGTCTGTAATTTTATATCATAGGTACACTTCAACTGTGAGAGACGGAATCTAAAACAAAAATCCAGAAAATCACATTGTATGATTTTTAAGTAATTAATTTGCATTAACTGCAATCAGAGGCAGGTGTTTATCGTTGTCTCTGATTGGGAAACATATTTAGGCAGCCATATTCTTTGAGTTTGTCGTGGGTGATTGTCCTTAGTGTCAGTTTGCACCAGTTTAGGCTGTTTCGGTTTTCACATTACGTTTATTGTTTTTGTAAAGTTCGTGTTTCTTTATTATTAAATTGGTCCGATCCTTGCTACACCTCCTCGTCCGAGGAGGAAATAGAAGAAAGCCGTTACAGAATCACCCAACACAAACGGACCAAGCAGCGTGTCAACAGGCAGGAGCAGCCCAAAGAGGAGATGCGGAATAAGGATTTCTGGACATGGGAGGAAATCCTCGACGGGAGAGGACCCTGGGCTAAACCAGGGGAGTGTAGCCGCCCAAAGGTGCAGCCTGGAGAATATCGCCGCCCCATAGAAGAACTGGAGGCGGCGAGAGCTGAGAGGCGCTGGTATGAGGAGGCAGCACGGCGACGCGGATGGAAGCCCGAGAGTCAGCCCCAAAAATGTATTGGGGGGGGGGCTAACAGGGAGTATGGCTACGCCAGGTAGGAGACCTGGGCAGACTCCCTGTGCTTACCGGGGGGCTAGAGAGACCGGGCAGGCACCGTGTTATGCTGTGGTGCGCACGGTGTCTCCAGTGCGGGTGCATAGCCCGGTGCGGTACATTCCAGCTCTGTGTATCGGCCGGGCTAGAGTGAGCATCGAGCCAAGTGCCATGAAGCCGGCTCTACGCATCTGGTCTCCAGTGCGTCTCCTTGGGCCGGCTTACATGGCACCAGCCTTGCGCTCGGTGTCTCCGGTTCGCCTGCATAGCCCAGTGCGGGCTATTCCACCAGGGCGACCGTGAGCATTCAACCAGGTAAGGTTGGGCAGGCTCGGTGCTCAAGAGCTCCAGTGCGCCTGCACGGTCCGGTTTTCCCAGTACCACCTCCACACCCTAGCCCTCCGGTAGCAGCTCCCCGCACCAGGCTTCCTGTGCATGTTCTCGGTTCAGTACCACCAGTACCAGCACCACGCATCAGGCCTACAGTGCGCCTCGCCTCTCTAGCGCTGCCGGAGCCTCTCTCCTCTCCTGCGCTGTCGGAGTCTCCCGCCTGTTCAGCGCAGCCAGAGCCTTTCTCCTCTACAGCGCTGCTGGAGTCTCCCGCCTGTTCAGCGCAGCCAGAGCCTTACTCCGCTACAGCGCTGCTGGAGTCTCCCGCCTGTTCAGCGCAGCCAGAGCCTTTCTCCTCTCCTCTCCTCTCCTCCTCTCCTCTCCTCCTTTCTCGCAGCCTGCATGGAGCAGCCAGAGCTGTCAGTCTGCATGGAGCAGCCAGAGCTGTCAGTCTGCATGGAGCAGCCAGAGCTGTCAGTCTGCATGGAGCAGCCAGAGCTGTCAGTCTGCATGGAGCAGCCAGAGCTGTCAGTCTGCATGGAACAGCCAGAGCTGTCAGTCTGCATGGAGCAGCCAGAGCTGTCAGTCTGCATGGAGCAGCCAGAGCTGTCAGTCTGCATGGAGCAGCCAGAGCTGTCAGTCTGCAAGGAGCTGCCAGTCTGCAAGGAGCTGCCAGTCTGCAAGGAGCTGCCAGTCTGCAAGGAGCTGCCAGTCTGTAAGGAGCTGCCAGTCTGTAAGGAGCTGCCAGTCTGCACGGAGCCGCCAGAGCTGCCAGTCTGTAAGAAGCCACCAGAGCTGTCAGCCTACATGGAGCAGCCAGAGCCGCCAGTCAGCGTGGAGCAGCCACAGCCACCAGTCAGCATGGAGCAGCCAGATCTTTCAGTCTGCCAGGATCCGCCAGTCAGCCAGACTCTTCCAGATCTGCCAGTCAGCCAGACTCTTCCAGATCTGCCAGTCAACCAGACTCTTCCAGATCTGCCAGTCAACCAGACTCTTCCAGATCTGCCAGTCAACCAGACTCTTCCAGATCTGCCAGTCAACCAGACTCTTCCAGATCTGCCAGTCAACCGGGATCTTCCAGATCCGCCAGTCAGCCGGGATCTTCCAGATCCGCCAGTCAGCCGGGATCTTCCAGATCCGCCAGTCAGCCGGGATCTGCCAGAACCGCCAGTCAGCCGGGATCTGCCAGAACTGCCAGTCGGCCAGGATCTGCCAGTCAGCCAGGATCTGCCAGTCAGCCAGGATCTGCTGAAACCACCAGCCAGCCAGGATCTGGTAGATCTATCTACCTGCCTGAGCTTCCTCTCACTCCTGAGCTTCCTCTCACTCCTGAGCTTCCTCTCACTCCTGAGCTTCCTCTCACTCCTGAGCTTTCCCTCAGTCCCGAGCTTCCCCTCAGTCCCGAGCTGCCTCAGTCCCGAGCTGTCCTTCAGTCCCGATCTGCTCCTCAGTCCAGTGGGGTTCTGGGTGACGACTACTAGGCCATGGTCGGCGGCGAGGGTGGACTATCCAGGGACGCGAGGAGAGGGGACTAAGACATTGACTGAGTGGGGTCCACGTCCCGCGCCGGAGCCGCCACCATGGACAGACGCCCACCCAGACCCTCCCTATTGTTTTGAGGTGCGGTTCTGTCACGCCCTGGTCAAAGTATTTTGTGTTTATCTTCATGTATTGGGTCAGGCCAGGGTGTGGCATGGGTTTTTGTATTGTGGTGTGTTTTGTCTTGGGGTTTTGGTGTGTATGTATTGGGATTGTAGCTAGTGGGGTGATCTAGCAAAGTCTATGGCTGTCTGGAGTGGTTCTCAATCAGAGGCAGGTGTTTATCGTTGTCTCTGATTGGGAACCATATTTAGGCAGCCATATTCTTTGAGTTTGTCGTGGGTGATTGTCCTTAGTGTCAGTTTGCACCAGTTTAGGCTGTTTCGGTTTTCACATTACGTTTATTGTTTTTGTAAAGTTTGTGTTTCTTTATTATTAAATAAACATGGATTGCAATAGCCACACTGCATTTTGGTCCGATCCTTGCTACACCTCCTCGTCCGAGGAGGAGATAGAAGAAAGCCGTTACAATACTACTATAAATCAACTTGAGGAGTGGACATTTACTGCTAAGCCTTTAGATAACACTGAAATTATGTTTGTATAGCTGTGGATGCATGGGCTTGGTCTCATGAGTAAAAGGTAATGACGTAGGCAGTTACATCCCAGGGGGTTGACTGCAAGCATGATAAAAGCAACTTGGGACTTTTCCTATTTTGCAGAACTCAGGAGAGACATCAGTTGTATGTGTGATGTTTGATCTCTGACTTCTGTCTACAGCTGTATTTTGATAAAAATTGTTATGATTTATAGGTGCACATTTTAAGTGTTCCTTATTTGTTAAGTAATTAAAACAGAGCACAGAAAAACGGAATAAACATTTGGCGAGCTTGCCAGGAGGGAGTGAGTGCAACGCTACTGGACGGAACCTGAACCCCCTTCTCTGATCACCAAATTATAATGTAAGCAGTCAACTGTTATATTGAAGTCCATAATTTATAAGAAGTGTGTGTTCAGTGTTTCGCTGGTATGTAAAAGCGCTGCCTCCCTCTTGTAATTGTAAAAGCAAAGGAACCTAAAATGTGCATGTATAAGTCAATGAATGTGTGGTAATTGTTGTATGTCAATGTGTGTTATATGTTATATATATTAAGAAGAGTAGCTCACCTTCTAGCTTGTTGGAGGTGCTGGGGTAACTTCCGGAAGGGTACTCAAGAGTAGTTAGGGATCAGAAGCTTTATCTAGCGTGAAAGTTCTGAAACAGGCGATATGGGGCACCTGGAAGATAGGAATAATATGTTGTTTGTCCTTATGTGTTTGGCGTGAGTGAAATGCGCAGTGGGTGAGGAGATAACCAATTCTCGATTTGTTTATTTGGTCTGAGGACTGAGAGCCGTTAAGTGGATTTTTGATAAGGAGGAGGACGAGGAACAGTATATAGATAAAGGCATTAAATTGGAATAGTATAAGAAAATGATTTTTGGAAGTGAGGACGGCAGGAAGGAGTTCTGTCATTGTATAAGAAAAGACGAGTTTGATAAAGATAAGACGTATATTACCCTACACCCTGAGGAACTAGTAATAACCTCAACATATTTTGTATTAGTTGAAATACGACCTATGTTGAATGCCACTTGTTGAATGATAGTTAAGGAGCCTTTTAAGTGGAATTGGTGGAGAGGAGGTTGTGTTTTATGGGCACATGAGAAGACAGTGGAGGAAATATAGATAAAACTGATACAACAGCCACTATTGATATTATTACAGGTTAGATAATAGGTAATAACATAGGTCACCTACACCAGTATCATTACATGGCTGACTGTCAAATAAAACCAAGCTAACGCTCACCATGTCTGCAAAGGCCTGTAAAGTTTTTTATTATTAGGTATTGGCCCAAGGGTGGAATAAAAATGTAGGAGTAGGACAGAAGTTATTTGAATAAAATGTTGAACATATTTGTTAGTGACACTTTCCTACAATAGGATAGTATATGAAATGTACAACCCTTAGTATACCAGTAAACTTATTACAAGGAAGATGAGTTCTGTAGAGATTTCAATAGAAAATGACTTTGTGACGCTATCACCAGGGGACACTGGTGAATAATATACACTGCTCAAAAAAATAAAGGGAACACTAAAATAACACATCCTAGATCTGAATGAATGAAATATTCTTATTAAATACTTTTTTCTTTACATAGTTGAATGTGCTGACAACAAAATCACACAAAAATTATCAATGGAAATCAAATTTATCAACCCATGGAGGTCTGGATTTGGAGTCACACTCAAAATTAAAGTGGAAAACCACACTACAGGCTGATCCAACTTTGGTGTAATGTCCTTAAAACAAGTCAAAATGAGGCTCAGTAGTGTGTGTGGCCTCCACGTGCCTGTATGATGTCCCTACAATGCCTGGGCATGCTCCTGATGAGGTGACGGATGGACAGTCTCCTGGACAGTCTGTGGTACAACGTGGCGTTGGTGGATGGAGCGAGACATGATGTCCCAGATGTGCTCAATTGGATTCAGGTCTGGGGAACGGGCGGGCCAGTCCATAGCATCAATGCCTTCCTCTTGCAGGAACTGCTGACACACTCCAGCCACATGAGGTCTAGCATTGTCTTGCATTAGGAGGAACCCAGGGCCAACTGCACCAGCATATGGTCTCACAAGGGGTCTGAGGATCTCATCTCAGTACCTAATGGCTGTGCGGCCCCCCAAAGAAATGCCACCACACACCATGACTGACCCACCACCAAACCGGTCATGCTGAAGGATGTTGCAGGCAGCAGAACGTTCTCCACGGCGTCTCCAGACTGTTACGTCTGTCACATGTGCTCAGTGTGAACCTGCTTTCATCTGTGAAGAGCACAGGGCACCAGTGGCGAATTTGCCAATCTTGGTATTCTCCGGCAAATGAAAAACGTCCTGCACGGTGTTGGGCTGTAAGCACAACCCCCACCTGTGGATGCCGGGCCCTCATACCACCCTCATGGAGTCTGTTTCTGACCGTTTGAGCAGACACATGCACATTTGTGGCCTGCTGGAGGTCATTTTGCAGGGCTCTGGCAGTGCTCCTCCTGCTCCTCCTTGCACAAAGGCGGAGGTAGCGGTCCTGCTGCTGGGTTGTTGCCCTCCTACGGCCTCCTCCACGTCTCCTGATGTACTGGCCTGTCTCCTGGTAGCGCCTCCATGCTCTGGACACTACGCTGACAGACAGAGCAAACCTTCTTGCCACAGCTCGCATTGATGTGCCATCCTGGATGAGCTGCACTACCTGAGCCACTTGTGTGGGTTGTAGACTCCGTCTCATGCTACCACTAGAGTGAAAGCACCGCCAGCATTCAAAAGTGACCAAAACATCAGCCAGGAAGCATAGGAACTGAGAAGTGGTCCCCACCTGCAGAACCATTCCTTTATTGGGGGTGTCTTGCTAATTGCCTATAATTTCCACCTGTTGTCTATTCCATTTGCACAACAGCATGTGACATTTATTGTCAATCAGTGTTGCTTCCTAAGTGGACAGTTTGATTTCACAGAAGTGTGATTGACTTGGAGTTACATTGTGTTGTTTAAGTGTTCCCTTTATTTTTTTGAGCAGTGTATTACTGTTAATCTACACCCTTAAGATAATATTAGGAATTGAAGTCTAGCATGTAGTTGTCTATGTGAGGCTCGTGTGTGAAATATATTTGAGTTTCGTAGAACCATTTACTATAGCCTGGAGTAAGTGAGAGTAGAATTAGGATTTCAGTGTCACCCACTGTTGTTTAAATCACACTGAAAGGAGATAGAGAATAATTTATATAGGCATATTCATACATATTACACCCACTTTAGGATTACCCTATAGAAATTGCTAAATACATTACACGCAGACTAAATAAAAAGCCGGAGCACCATGGCACAGTCAAACCATAATGAGGAGATAGGCGCAATGAAGCCTGTCACGCCTATTGAATATATGCAAAATAAGTTTCCTGCTGTGGAATTTACATTCACTTTTAAGAAATGGCATGTCTGGACAGAGATGGCAGGAGAACATAGATATCCAATGGCTGGTTCATTCAACAAGACTAGGTTGGATTTAGTCAAGGAGATAATTCAGACAGGAAGAATGGATAAGGAGATGAAGAGAAGTGCCCTTGTATGAGAAACTGTGATGGGAATGATGATGCTGGAAGAAAAAGGAGGCACAGCTCAATCCACAAAAAGGAGTGGAAGACCCTAGACATATAGAAGCCTGTAGAAAACAAACTAACTACTAAAGAAGTTAAAGAAAAGTACAAT
The DNA here is from genome assembly GCF_045791955.1 of Oncorhynchus clarkii lewisi. Taxonomy (NCBI): domain Eukaryota; kingdom Metazoa; phylum Chordata; class Actinopteri; order Salmoniformes; family Salmonidae; genus Oncorhynchus; species Oncorhynchus clarkii. Next base: position 25,651,143 of record NC_092168.1, on the reverse strand, counting down.
GTGTCACCATCCATGGGTGACCTATTCAGAGACCTGAGAGAAAGGGAAGAAAGAAAGAGAAGAAAGAAGACTGGAAAATGATAAGTTGTATACATTATGAAAATAGGAAGTTGATAGAAGATCTGCAAGTGCTAATTGCTGATAAGATTTAAGAGACAATGGACACAGATGATGTGGATGAAAGTAAAAAGCTAAAAGAGGAGGTCAGACAAGCCACGGATATGGTAAAGACAATACCAGAGGGAGATTGAAGAGTGCGACATGAGGACGACTAGACACTGCACTGGAGAAGGCCCAGCTTGCACAGATCGAGAAAGGAAGTGGTGATATTACTCGCAATATGATGGCTGCTAAAGTTGTTTCTACAGGCTCACCACAATCCCAGCCTGCAAGGTATGTGCTTTTCACCACTCAACATTATGGTGACCCACAAACATGGACTGGGAGAGGAGGTGGGCCCGCCAGAGCCCTTCGTGAATGGAACAACACTCAATGCTGGACCTGTAGGCAGTTGGGGCATGTGAGTTTGCAGAGTGGGGGAAATGGAAGAGGTTACAACAGGGGCAGAGGAGACTTTGGGTCTGGCAGAGGAAGAGGAAACTCAGCCGTAGTTCCACTTACCCGGAGCTGGAAATGCCCCCAGGGGCTACCTATGGACAAGGAGGACAAGTTAATGATAGAGGACAACCATGGCCAATGGGAAATCAGAACACCAACAGCTCATATTTCCCTCTGAATCAACAATGAAGGCGCCCGACTCCCCTGCTCCAGTGTCCCTAGTATGGATTCAATGATGGAAGAGAAGAGCCAATGGTTACTCTTAATGTTAATGGATATGACCTACCATTTCTAACAGACATTAGAGCTCACTGTTCCTGTTTAGGCAAACCTGGACAAGTTGTTTGGACTTCTCTGAGCAAATCATCAGTAACAATAACAGGGACATCGGGACAGCCTAGGAATGTGTACTGGACAAAGACTTGTATGATGAACCTCTGCTTGACTCTGACATGGTGCTGTTCGTTGATGGTTCTGCTTATATAGATCAAAGCACAGGGAAGAAACATGTAGGATTAGCTGTAGTAGATGTGGAGGGTGATTGAGGTTATACGGCCCCTACCAGACCATTTATCAGCGCAACAGGCAGATTTATTAGCTCTGACCACAGCTTGTGAATTGGGGGAAGGGAAGGCCCTTACTTTCTACTCAGATTTAGCATATGCTAGTGGGATTTGGAAAGCAAGAGGGTTTACTAATACCACAGGCACACCTATTAAAAAGAGACCTTATGTTGAAGAGTTGATTGAAGCTATTTGAAAACCTAACACATTGGATATTGTTAAGGTTGAGGCACACACGTGTTGGTGTGATTATGCTAGAATTGGTAACATCATAGCTGATGAGACAGCCAGATTGGCTGCTTCCTGTTGTCACACACATGCATTCTATTTATAGTCGTTTGTGTCATCTGAAACTACTGATCTTGAGAAACAGCAGCAGGCTGATATTCTCAATCACTCAAAGTGTGGAGGGAGAGAGGGTGTGCTCTCTGTCCTAGGTCTGGCTTATGGCTACATCTTTTGTCTGGCATGCCCTGTTTACCATCAACCATGATCTTTAATATTTGCAGATTGGCTCATGGATTGCTACGGATTTCATAGACATGGTAGAGCGAAAAGAAAGAAAGAGATACTGCCTGGTGATAATTGACAGGTTTACCAGGTGGGTGGAACCATCCCACTACCAACTGTTATTGCCGAACAGTTGCAAAATTGCTAGTTAGGGAAATTATACTCAGGTTCGGAGTGCCTTAGGTTTGTCTGCAGACAATGGGACCCATGTCATAGGAGATGTGGTTATCCAAGTGGCCAAAATGATGGGTGTGTCAATCTATCAACCGTGGCGTAACGGGAGTTACTGAGAGGGCTAATCAGACCCCGAAAGGCTCCCTTGCCAAACTAAGCCATTCCACAGGAATGACATGGGTAGAGGGATTACCTCTTGTCCTTATGAAAATCTGCAGCAGCCTTAACAAAGATATTGGCTGTACACCTTATGAAATGTTAATAAGACGACCAATGAACACCCCAGGGGTGAGACCTATGACTGACCGACAGATAGACATAACTAAAACATAGTGTGACCATTTTGAGTAAATGAAGGAACTAGCTTCTGTTGTAAGTGTTCTCCACTCTCACACTAGGAAAGCAGCAGAACCAATCCAAGAGGTCCGGATGGCACCACCTCTCCCATTCCAGGCTTCTCCCAGGTTGGCAACCATCCTGCTTGGAGGACACAGAGGTGGAAAGAGGCTGAGATCCACTGATGAGAAGGGCCGGAGGAGAAAAAGGGGAAGACCACAACCAGAGGGCTGAGACCAAAGGCCATAAGAACCAACAGAGGGTTCAGCCAGAGAACCTGAAGAGTTATGTATCTGCAACTCAGGGAATGTGGATGTAGGAAACACCACTAATTGCCTGTCTTACACAGGCTTAAAAACAGATACCAATCATTTTGATGTACTTGTTTGGAAACAATTTATATTGAGGGTAAATATGTCAAACATAGGCAAATGCATGGGGACACCTCTGGATCTGTGGGTGTAATGGCTACATTTCCCTCCCCATGGGATGGAAAGGATGTTATCTGGAGAAAACTGAACTGACAGCAGCATCGTTACCTGCTTCTGAGCTGCTGAACAGTTCTTTGCAAATTAGTTTCAGATCGAATGGCAGAGCTAAAAGAGCAGTGGCTCAAATGAATGAGGCTTATGGACACGTGCCGTCTCAGGTAGAGATGGCAGCCCTAGTAATCTTTCCAGGTGCAGGAGTTGTAGTAAGGGTAAGGGGATTAACAATTTGACATACTCCATGCAGGCCCTTACTAATATGACTGTACAGGGTTTTACCCAGTTGTCACAAAATGTGCAGAAATAGAAGGCAGTAGTGACCAGAGACAAAATGGCACTCAAGTATATATTGGTTGCAGGGCCCTTGGAATAGACGATGAGGATTACTGTGTCATGTTGCTTACTGACTCCTCTGACAACACTATTATTGATGACCTGGCTAAATTAAGTTGTACTCTGGGAAAAGCTGACAACTGTCACGGCTGGCTGAAGGACTGGATCAAAGTGCAGCATGGTAAGCGTACATTTTCTCTTTATTCAAAAAATGACGCTGACAAAACAAAGAACAAAAAACAAACCGTGAAGCTTTGGGCTATGTGCCCTGAACAAAGACAACGTTAACTTCCCACAAAACAGGTGGGGGGAAAAGGGTACCTAAGTATGTTTCTCAATCAGAGACAACGATAGACAGCTGCCTCTGATTGAGAACCACACCCGGACAAACACATAGAAATAGAACATCATAGAACATAGACTGCCCACCCAAATCACACCCTGACCAATCCAAAATAGAGACATAAAACGTTCTCTATGGTCAGGGCGTGACAACAAAACCATCTTTGACCAAATTGGACACTGGTTTAATGGTGTATTTGGAAACGTGATGGGTAAGGTAATGATGTTCCTGTCTGCCATGGTAGGACTACAGTGTTTTGCTGTTGCTTTCTGTATAATAAAGTACTTGGCTAAAAAAACTATTGAACATTTGGGGATGTCAGAAGAAGGGAGCAAATGTACCTAATGTGGTAAAGGGAAGTAGGTAGATCGTGTACATATGGATCAACTGAGAGAAGAGTATAGTGATAGGATAAACTATACTAAAGGGGATTTTAATGTGACTTACAGCGACAGGTGTAAACCTTTCCAGGATAGAGGAAGGCATGAGAGCACCTTTTGGATGGATGTGGGTATGCAGCGATAAGGGGTATCTCACTTTACCTCCGGGATGAGGGGGATGCTGTTATTTGGGGAGAACATAAATGTACATGTTATGAATTATTTCCAATGAGACAGGTAAAACCAACTCTGGGGAACTGAAGCATGCCAAACGACTCATCCCAGACAATCAGGAAGCCTATGGTCATGTCCTACACCCGAGTGAGATTTCTGGTATGCTCGTCATACCCTCCTGGGGTGTGGCTGTCCTGGGAAAGTGGGTAAACAATTTTACCTACTCTCTACAGGCTCATATGAATTTATTGATCCGAGGGTTTAGCGAACTCTCATTAGATGTTCAAAATCTGAAAAATCTGTTTTTGACATAATTGGTGACTGGTTTAATGCTACATTTGGAAATGTAATGGGGGAAGTTATGTTGACTTTTTTCATTGTTTACTCCTATACTTGTAGGAGGTTTTCATGATTTTGGCTACAGTTTATATTTGTAAGAACATGACTGTAACTGCTCTTGAACATGCTGGAGTAATGGTGTTGGTGGAAGCATACAACTCGTGCTGGTGCTGTTCTGGTTTCTCATAATCCCATTGTTTATTCAACTCATGTGGTTCTTCCCAGAACTCAGGAGGAAATGGGAGTATAGACAGACACGCCCCACCCCCACCAGCCTTCCAGGAACCTCAGGAGTTGTTTCTACCTTTGGCAGGCCATCCCTGGGATCAAATGGATCCGGAGGATTGCCAAATCTGTTTGATTTCAGAGGAGAATAATATGATGGAAGGTGTAGGGGGAAATGGGGGAATGATGGGGTCAAATTGGGATCATGATAGGGGCTGCACCAATTGTTTGATGTATTATAATAATTGATTATGCTTATGTTATATTAATAGTAGGGGAGGGGCTATCGGACCACTCCTCCACATTTATAGGGTCATTTATAGAGTGATTTCCTGCAAGACAGGAATGTCAGTGTTCTGCCATGGCCAGCGAAGAGCCTGGATCTCAATCCCATTGAGAATGTCTGGGACCTGTTGGTTTGGAGGGGGAGGGCTAGGGCTAGGGCCATTCCCCCCAGAAATGTCCGGGAACTTGCAGGTGCCTTGTTGGAAGAGTGGGGTAACATCTCACAGCAAGAACTGGCAAATCTGTCCATGAGGAGGAGATGCACTGCAGTACTTAATGTAGCTGGTGGCCACACCAGATACTGTTACTTTTGATTTTGACCCACCTTTTGTTCAGGGACACATTATTCAATTTATGTTAGTCACATGTCTATGGCACTTGTTCACTTTGTGTCTCAGTTGTTGAATCTTCTGTTCATACAAATATTTACACATGTTAAGTTAAAATAAAAAATAAATGCAGTTGACAGTGAGAGGACGTTTCTTTTTTTGACGAGTTTACATAGGGCAAAGCAGTCTCTAAAGTGCAGGGTAGAGTATCGGGTGGTAGCCAAGTAATAACAGTGACTAAGGTTCAAGGCAGGGTACTGGGCAAAGGCCGGTTAATGGTGAACAGGCCATAGCTCGGGTGGCTGACATCTTGATCTCTTGGGCCTTTCTGTGACACTGGGTGCTGTAGATGTCCTGGAGGGCAGGCAGTGTGCCCCCGAGGATGTGTTGGGCTGACAGCACCACACTCTGGAGAGCCCGGAGGTTGCGGATGATACAATTGCTGTACCAGGCCATAATACAGCCTGACAGCATGCTCTCAATGGTGCATCTGTAGAATTTTTTGAGATTCTCAGGGGCCAAGACACATTTCTTCAACCTCCTTCGCCACACTGTCTGTGTGAAGGGACCATTTCAGGTAGTCTGTGATGTGCACACCGAGGAACTTGAAGCTTTTGACCCTCTCCACTGCGGCCCGTCGATGTAGATGGGGGCGTGCGTGGCCACGCCATCATGAGTGAACAAGGAGTACAGGAGGGGATTTAGCACACACCCCTGTTGGGCACCCATGTTGAGGATCAGCATGGGTGAAGGGTTATTGCCGACCATCACCAGTTGGGGTCAGCCCGTAAGGAAGTCCAGGACCCAGTTGCACAGGGAGGGGTTCAAACCTGGGGCCCTGAGCTTAGTGATGAGCTAGGAGGGCACTATGATTTTGAAGGCTGAGCTGTAGCCGATGAACAGCATTCTTACATAGGTACTGTATTTCTCTTGTCCAGGTGGGATAGAGCAGTGTGCAGTGCAATCAGAATTACGTTGGCCGTGGATCTGTTGGGGCGGTATTGTAGTGCATCTAGGTTGTCAGGTAAGGTGGAGGTGATATGGTACTATTAATTAGCCTCTCAAAGCACTTCATCATGACAGAAGCGAGTGCTTCCGGGTTGATGGTCATGTTATGAAAAAAGTGCCTTTGTTTGTTTTGGTGTTCGCCAGCGTTCAGAGTTAGGTAGCTGAAGTCTACGCCCCTTCATTGGGGATTGGTCAACAGTAGGGATCCTTCAATGAAGTGTTTGTTGTCATTCAATGAGAGACGACCATGTTCATGCTAATTTTTTTCACTTGAAATATACTACACAAAACATCTTAGATGTAAAAGGGTGTGACTAAGACCTCTGCAAACATCAAAATTAATTACAGATTTCTTGAGTTATCTTAGATTATTTCAGACTATTTTGAGGAATTGTACTTGCTGATTTGGCTACAGCGTCTCAAGACGGACAAACAGTAATATTGACTCTTCTTTCTAGTTTTTCAAGCCAAGTTATTTTAAGGGAGTATGCGAGCGCAGATGTTCACTTCACCTAGCTGCATTCTACACACTGAGGCATATTGATGAGACACTAAGAAGACGTTGCAGTTCAGTTCAATTGTTTATTGAAACTTGACATTTAATTAAGTTCCTCTCATGCATCTCCGATCTCACCCTATCACCTGGTCTTGCTCTCCACCATCAAGCTGGAATTGCATCCCAATCTTATTTTCTCTACATCTTTTTCTCTCCTTTCCCTCTCATCCTTCTCCCTCAAGACATTTCTCCTATCATCCCCCTTCCTGCGCTAGAACCTGTCATTGCTCTGGTAACTCCCGGAGTGTTAACATGATTGGCAGGCGTCCCTGGCATGACGGAGCCGGTGTCTGATGTAGGCGGTGTTACTGTAGACTGGTTCATCTGTGGAAGGGATCATCTCACATCAGATCAGTTACTCTCACTCCAAATCAGTTACATTACATTAAATACATTCAATTCTAGGCTCCAGAGTTTTTTTTTTGGTCAGGTTACAAGGTCGTGTGAAGCTCTAGGACGTAATCATTATGCAACATACATAACTTAAAATTACATTGTAAATTGAGATTCAATTTTCTCCCCAAAAAGATTGTCAAAATAGTTTACCTGTGCTGTATCTTTGCCTCTTTCTCCATTGAAATGCAACCACAGCCAGCACACTAGGAAGAAACACAGCTGAGCATCCACCCGCTGTGATGACAATCCACAGTGCTACCCCTGTATCCCCACCAACTGGCACATCTGGGGTGCTAGATGAACTGTTGGTTGCAGTCATGTTCTGTGAATCTGAAAATCTAAGAATAAATATCCAGGCCACTAAAACATGCTGGGTTAAAATCAACTACATTTTGATTATTTGGTAACCCAGCGCTGGGTAAATATTGGACAGAACACACACTGGTAAATTTTGACCCAGACAGTTGGGTTGTTGGGATTACCCAAACATGGGTTAATTTAACAATCAATTGGGTATTTTTTAACTCTCATAGTGGGTTGGCTTAGCAGCTGGAACTTTTTAGAGTAATCCTTAGGCTATTTTCAGGATGTGTGGCTAGTTAGAAGTTTGGCTTTCAGGTAGATCATATTGGCCACCCATGTCATGCCTGTTCATCATGTAAAGTTTACATACAAATTTCCCCTTATTTTGTGTGCATTTTCCACATTCATCTAGAATAGTAAGATTACCTCATTAGAATATGTAATAAACATGCTACCTTATTATATCCCAACAGTGAGATTTACATAGGCTTTTAGGGGAATTCATACACTTCTGTAAGGCTCATTGAAGCTACAAAAATGCTAATGTTTGATAACTACAGAACAGAATAGATGAACATGAATGAATGACATTTACTCTCATGGGTGAATAAAAAGCCACACCCCTACTAAACTATGCCTCCAGTCTTCTGATCTGACACACTGGGTCACATCTTTAATGCAAATTACCTAACTAAGTGACCCAATGCCTGCAACACAGCAGTTGGGTCAACCAAACCACCCAGTATTTTTTGTATAATCTCAAACACAAAGAAATTAAATGTTTTACCCTAAATTGGCAATAAAGCCTTTGAACTTAAATCATTTATAAAGTGCTCAAGGGGTAGACAGCATCCAGATAACACTGAAGATTGGGGTCTGAAGGAAATTAGGACTCAGATTCTGAGCTTCTGTCTGTTCCTACAAATAACTCGAAGCTAAAAATGGCCTCAGAAAATACAAATAAACTGCTCTTACCGGAGATGACACTGACAGTTGGGTGTGATTCCCTGTCCACCCGCACATTCAATGTAACAATGTGTGTCTGGATGGTTCTGCCTGTGGAGACCACACTGCAGGTGTAATCCCCTGAATCTACCCGACTGAGACCCTGGATACTCAGAGATCCATTATTCTGGATCTGCATCCGGTTGTTAAAGATGGTTGTCTTGTGGTCACCATCTTTGAAAAATTGTACTATAGACAGCAGCTTATTTTTTCCAGGTAGACTATATCTCCATGCAACCCGACTTTGAGGTTCAATCTGCTCACTAGGTAAGGTCAAAATGATGGACTGACCCTCAAAGGCTGTCCTTGTCTCAGCCACAGCCAACACCTCTGGGACCTCTGTAGGGAGGAAGGAGGAGATGTTTATGTTAGTGGAAATTTAAAGTAAATAGGTCATCGTAAGACAATCAATAAATGTTTCTTACCTATGGAGAGAAGCTGGAGAGTGAGGAAGACGATGATATGATGGGGCTTCATTTGTCCCAGAAGCTGATCCTATGAAATCTGTGTCAGGTAGGAATGTTTGACGATGCACTAACTGACTAGGTATCCCTCTTTCCCTTGTATCTCTCTCTCGCTCTTCTCTCACACCTCAGTGCTACCATGGGTTTTTCTATTTTACATAAAACGACATCACTGAACCACAAAATGGTTTCTCTAATGCCATGGCTACAGAGAGCAACACAGTCTCCAATTGCAGAGCCTCTAGAGCATAAATTGCATACTCGTGCCTCTACTTCCTGTGTACAAGGATGTGGTTACTGAAGTTAGAACCCTACACAGTATAGGGCTGAAGGCCATTGCCAGCGTGGGTCAGAGGAGATGGTTAGGTTGTGGTTGGAGGTGTGTTGATCTATTGAGTAGGCTCTATGACCTGAACACAACCGTGATCTCTGCAGATAAGCATCATTTATTACATCCAAGTCCATTCTGACTGACATACAGCCCCCAGTGGTTTAATGTTTTGCAAGTTCCTGCCATATGTGTCTGCTAGATTGCATTGCTCTCTCTATGACATATTAAAGTGAAAAACGTATGAAGCCTGTCATACATCACCGAAGCACCGACATACACAAATAATATTAATTTATGTCAGAACATGTTTGTAATAATTACCTGTATATTGTTAGCACTGCTCACATAATCCATACATTTATGGGCTTTATTCCATGATCATAGAGCCCCACAGTGGAGGTGTCATAATACCCATAAAACCTAGCAGTCAAACAGGACAATGGTTCCAATCATTTTTCCCATAGTGGATTTTTCAAAACACTTAAAATAAGGGCAGTGTTTCGTGTAGGCTTATCCTGGCATGATGTTTTGATAACCATGTAAATCTCTCGGACAAGGTGACTTTTATCAATATATTGGGCTCTGTTTACTCTCACATTCGAAAATGTTAATTAGGTATCAAAGTAGAGATCATGCCAAACTATCCCTGCAAGCTCCTGCATATCATATCTAGCTGTCACCTTTGCTAACAGGTATTGTGCCAATTAAAAACTTGCACAAGACAGTTCACAGAATAAACCATTTAAAGAAATTTAGCAAATGTATTCAATACTACATTTAGCTAACAGTTGATAGTAAATCCAGAGATTCTTACCTTTGCCTCGATTCGGCAGTCTCATCCAGATCACCATGGCATTTGTAGTTCTTTATGATAGCCACATTAGCAGCTAATTAGCATTTCATTTTTGTGGGGTAAATACAGGCAAATATATTGATAGTCACCTTGTCCTAGAGAGATTTACACAGTTATCAAAACCATACCGCAGGGTAAGCCTACACAAAACATAGCCCTTATTTTAAGTCTAAAATCCCCTTTGGGAAAAATGAACAGTGGAAAAACGATTGGAACCACTTCCCTATTTGACAGCTAGGTTTTGTGGGTATTATGACTCATACTGTGGTACTCTATTTTGGAAGCATTTGTTTGAAGCCCAGTCAGAAGAGGCCCAACCTAGCAACTACCGCCCTCCTTGTGCATATCATTATGCATATAGGCTATCGATCTTATTGTAGTCATTATCATTAGGCCTAACCATATTTTTTATAAACTATTGCAAATCATGTATGCTAATCTTTACTCTAAATTACAGGTGTAATTATTAGTCCAAAGAGTTACAAGAGTTTCTATTAGACGAATTCGTGAAGAAAAGTTTTGCAACAGAATCGGCATAATGAATACACCCCTGGTGTCAAAGTCATTCCATGGAGGGCCGAGTGCCTGCGGGTTTTTGCCCCTTCCCTGTACTTGATTGATGAATTAAGGTCACAGATTAGTAAGGAACTCCCTTCACCTGGTTTTCTAGGTACTCCATGGAATGTTTGACCCCCCTGCTCTAAATCATTGAAATAATAATTGTTTGTAGCCATTGAACACTTGTCTGTTTCCCATCATAATAGTACAGTGGCAAACCTGGGCTATGTTCAGTACGAAAAAACATAATAGAACATTAAATGAAACGGAAATGGTACTGTACTAAACAACCAGTTGAAAAATGGGCAGGGGTTGGGTTAAATACATCACTCATTGCTTCAAGCGACACCCCATAACACCCATCAAATTGAGAAAACGTACCTCAAAGTCTGTTCAAGAACGTTTTGGGAAACAAAACATTCCACAACATAGCAAACGTTCAATTGAACTGAACTCAATCCTGGTTTGGAAGATTTTAAGGTCTTTTAGTGGAGGGTAGAGCTCTAGGTAGACCCTCCCGCCAAACTTCCCGGGGTTCAAACTAAGTATGGTATAGGGGGGAATTTATAAAAAACGTTTGGAATGTAGGTCTATGCTATTGTATGGCTACCCATGTCATGGTCATGTCCAAATCATCCGAAAGTATCTACAATTGATTGTGAAGCTGAACAGAGTCACTTATAGATGCTATGAACATGATGCGTGAAAAATGCTCATATAGGTCCCATGACTTGAATGGGATTTGTGCCACAAATGCTAAAATGTTAGCATGTGGGAACAGTGCCAGTGAAACTAAACCAAAGCATGAATTGCTGTCAAACCTTGTCCATCAACCTGGACTCAGGGATAGACGTAACATAGTAAGGATAAATCCGGGACACTCATTTGTCTGATATGTTATGTGTGTATTAATTTGTGGATGTCCATCATCCATTTCATATGATATGCTACGAATTACAATTTGTATGGTATGCTGCGAATTGCAATATGTACAATATGGTATGATTTGCAATTCATACGAATTTGCAAAACTTCTATGTAATGAATTACAATTTGTTGTGGCTAATGTTAGCTAGGTGGCTAACATTAGCTAGGCTAGGGTTAAGGTTAGGAGTTAAGTTAAAGGGTTGGGGTTAGCTAACATGCTAAGCAGTGCACAGTAGCTAAAATGTAGTAAGTAGTTGCTAGTGCTAAAGTTGTCTGTGATGAGATGTTCGAGCTACACAACCAACCTCCCTACCTTTGTTTTTGCCTTAAGTAACCTTCTGTCTTCTGTAACCATACCAAATGTAGCATGTCATACTAATTTGAGTGTCCTGTATTTACATTTAGTATGTTATGTCTAGTCTGACTATGAGACCAGACTGTATCCATAGACTTCTTACATGGTAAGGAAATCAATGGGTGTGTTTGAGCAGGTAGCCTAATGAAGCCTACTGTATACGAAAGTTGACGAGTAAAGTCGGGAGAGGTGCATCTAGCTGAAAGTCGGACACTAGTGGTTTTCCAACAGCAAGGCTCAGCTCAACTTGTCAGTATCAACAAAGCTGATATGGTTGATATAAGTTTTTCTGGATAAATGTCCAAATAAACTTTTTATTTAACTAGGAAAGTCAGTTAAGAACCAATTCTTATTTAAAATGACGGTCTAGGAACAGTGGGTTATCTGCCTTGTTCAGGGGCAGAACGACAGATTTTTACCTCGATCTAGCAACCTTTCGGTTACTGTCCCAACGCTCTAACCACTAGGCTACCTACCTACAGTATATATACACCATACAGTATAACACAATGAAAACATAAGGTGTATAATGAATTGATGAGAGAGATGTCTCAAATATGACTTTCATTTGTAACCCCTGTTGCTTTAGAATAAAATAAAAGTTGCTTCCTGATTCAGTCACATCTTTAGCCACGTTTGTGTAGGTCAAACAAAAACACCCTCGTGTGGTTGACCAATAGTGCCACCCACAATGCAGGTGATGGCTGCATGGTGCAGTTGGCGACTTAATCAAAAACCTCATGACCTTTGATCACATCATTTTTGTCAAGCTCATGCAGTCAATATTTAGTTCCAAGTCTGATCTTTTTTATAACCATATTACAACACACTTTGAAAGCCTTGACCAACGATGGTCACCGACTTAATAAAAGTGATTCGTTCGGAAAATAACAAATAATAACAAAATAACCACGTTGTTACCTGTTCGTTGACATTTGTATTGCAGTCAGACATGAATTTAGAACCTTTGAACTGGAAGTATTCTATAGATTTTAGGCTGTGGTTTCCTGATCAAAATGTTGTTTCTTATGGATTCAGTGATCATGTTCACCTCACAGGTAAGAACTAACGTTAGCTAGATAACGCATCACACCATTTTGGGATCTTATTGCTTAGCCAGCTAACGTTAGGATGTTTGCACATACACTGTCTGGTGCAAGTTAACTCACGTGGAAATCTTCCAACTCTCTTCCCAGGTGCTGTTCTTTGGCTTTGGGTGGCTGTTCTTCATGCGGCAGCTGTTCAAAGACTATGAGGCATGTTATATTAGTTACTAGCTACACAAGTAACGTTATTGCTACAGTGCCTTCAGAAAGTATTCATACCCCTTGACTTATTCCCCATTTAGTTTTGTATTACAGCCTGAATTTAAAATGTATTAAATATATTTTTTTCTCACCCTTCTACACATAATACCCCATAATAACAAAGTTGTCAAAATATGTTTTTAGACATTTTTGCAAATGTATCGACAATTAAATTATACTAATTTACATAAGTATTTACACCCCTGAGTCAATATTTGTTGAAGCACCTTTGGCAGCGATTACAGCTGTGACTCTTTCTGTGTAAGTCTCTAAGAGCTTTCCACACCTGGATTGTGCAACATTTTGCCATTTTTCATTTCAAAATTCTACAAACTCAAATTGACAAATTGGTTATTGATCATTGCTAGACAACCATTTTCAGGTCTTTCCATAGATTTTCAAGTAGATTTAAGTCAAAACTGTAACTTGGTCACTCAGGAACATTCACTGTCTTCAGGGTAAGTAACTCCAGTGTAGATGTGGCCTTGTGTTTTTGGTTACTGTCCTGCTGAAAGTTGAATTCATCTCCCAGTTTCAGACAGAGACTAGTTTTGGTCTAGGTGTTAGCCTGTGCTTAGCTGTTTCTTTTTTGTCCTGAACTCCCCAGTCCTTAACTATTACAAGTATACCCACATCATGATGCAGCCACCACTATGCTTGAAAATATGGGGGGTGCTACTCAGTATTTGCCCCAAACATAACACTTTGTTTTCAGGACAAAAGGGATATTCAGTGTCTGCTTTTTTCTTTTTTTTTACCCATCTACCAATAGGTGCCCTTTGCGAGGCATTGGAAAACCTCCCTGTCTTTATGTTTTTGAAATTCACTGCCCGACTGAGGGACCTTACGGATAATTGTATGTGTGGGGTACAGAGATGAGGTAGTCAATCAAAAATCATGTTAAATACTTTTATTGCAAAAATAATGAGTCCATGCAACGTATGTGACTTGTTAAGCTACATTTTACTCCTGAACTTATTTAGGCTTGCACTAAAATATATAAGGTTGAATGCTTATTGATTCAAGACATTTCAGCTTTTCATTTTTTATTAATTTGTGAACATTTCAATAAATAGAATTCCACTTTGACATTATGGGGTGTGTAGGCCAGTGACAAAAAACATTTGGAAAAGGATATTTAGCTAGTCTACTGCCCGTGCCTTTATTTCTGCAGCTAGATGGCTTACTGTCATTATTTTCCTGGAACTGCCTATAAGACCAGTTGTAAGAACCAGCATGAAACAGAAAGTGACTGATACATCAGACTGATACATCAAAATACTAATACCAAAGCAAAAACAAACAATAATGCATAATAAATTCACACAACTCAATGGTAAAATCAACAAAGTTTGATAAGGTGATGCAAGGGTAGTGTTATTGGGGATCTTTTAGAGGACAATGCCTATTCACAATAGTGAAGGTATTCAAAGTATTTGGAGCAAAAGCCAGTGGGGGAGACACTGGTAGTGTTCAGCCAGAAAAATAGCTGTAATTCACAATGACTTGTCTTTCAATCCAATGGCTAAATAGAATTTGAGGATTGTCGATGGCTGCGGATTAAATGAGAGAGGTGCAGGCTACTTAACTTGGGGAAGGGTGAACACGTTTCACCCCAAAAGGCCACCTCTCTGCTTCGATCCGGTTCACACTAGTTTGTTGCATTGAGGTCTGTGTTGTGTGCGGGGCTCATTGTTCTCTGGTCAGGTCCACGCAGCTAGAAATTCAACCCACAGGTGTGCTGTACAATATTTCTTAACATTGTTGATGGAATCTGACGGTTTTGCCGGAAGATATTGATCTCCCTTTGCCATAAGTGCTACGGACTGGATAGTCTTGGAAAAGCAGAAACAAGTTGCACATCTAGTCTTGGGGTTGTTGCCACCAAAACTCCCAAATCATTGAGTCCCAAATCATTGAGTTCCACTTAAGTACTTAAGTAAACAGTATTTATGTTCAAAGCATACTCTGTTTTCTGTGTTACCATATTCTAAAAAGAATTGAGTGCCCCAAAAATGTGTGTAAATATTATTCATTCAGAGGAGTTCAAGATGCAGTACCTGAAGAATTTCCCCCCATATTATGTTCTTTGTCACACATAAATTCATGCAGGTCCCCCCCCCCCCCCCCCCCCCCCCACACACACACACACACACACACACACACACATATATATATATATGCATTCCAGGTGACTACCTCATGAAGCTGGTTGAGAGAATGCCAATTGTGTGCAAAGCTGTCATCAAGGCAAAGGATGGCTATTTTGAAGATTCTAAAATATATTTTGACTTGTCTAATACTTTTTGGGATTTCATAGTTTTGATGTCTTCACTATTATTCTACAATATAGAAAATAGTAACTATGAAATAACAGATATGGAATCATGTATTAACCCAAAAAGTGTTCATGGGGGTAGTCACCTGGAATGCATTTCAATGAACAGGTGTGCCTTGATAAAAGTTAATTTGTGGAATTTCTTTCCTTAAATGCATTTCAGCCAATCAGTTGTGTTGTGACAAGATAGGGGTGGCATACAGAAGATAGCACTATTTTGTAAAAGACCAAGTCCATATTATGGCATGAACAGCTCAAATAAGAAAAGAGAAACGAAAGTCCATCATTACTTTAAGACATGAAGGTCAGTCAATCCGGAGAATTTCAAGAACTTTTAAAGTTTCTTGAAGTGCAGTCGCAAAAACCATCAAGGGCTATGATGAAACTGGCTCTCATGAGGACCGCCGCAGGAAAGGAAGCCCCATAGTTACCTCTGCTGCAGAGGATAAGTTCATTAAAGTTACCAGCTTCATAAATTGCAGCCCAAAACAGACACATCTCAATATCAACGGTTCAGAGGAGACTGTGTGAACCAGGCCTTCATGGTCGAATTGCTGCAAAGAAACCACTACTAAAGGAGACCAATAAGAGACTTGCTTGGGCCAAGAAACACAGGCAATGTACATAAGACCAGTGGAAGTCTGTCCTTTGGTGAGTCTAAATTTGAGATTTTTGGTTCCAACCACTTGTCTTTGTGAGATGCAGAGTGGTGGACGGATGATCTCCGCACGTGTGGTTCCCACCGTGAAGCATGGAGGAGGTGTGATGGTGTCGGGGTGCTTTGCTGGTGAAACTTTTATTTAGAATTCAAGGAACACTTAACCAGGATGACAACTACAGCATTCTGCAGAGATATGCCTTCCCATCTGGTTTGGGCTTAGTGGGACTATCATTTGTTTTTCAACAGGACAATGACCCATAACATCTCCAGGCTGTCGAAGGGCTATTTGACCAAGAAGGAGAGTGATGGAGTGCTGCATCACATGACCTGGCCTCCACAATCACCCAACCACAATCCAATTGAGATGGTTTGGGATGAGTTGAACGCAGAGTGAAGGAAAAACAGCCAAGAAGTGCTCAGCATATGTGGGGACTCCTTCAAGACTTTTGGAAAAGCATTCCAGGTGAAGCTGGTTGAGAGAATGTCAAGAGTATGCAAGCTATCATCAAGGAAAAGGTTGGCTACTTTGAAGAACCTAAAATATAGATTATATTTTGATTTGTTGAACACGTTTTTTGGTTACTACATGATTCCATATATGCTATTTCATAGTTTTGATGTCTTCACTATTATTCTATAATGTAGAACATCGTAAAAATAAAGAAAAACCCTTGAATGAGTAGGTGTCCAAACTTTTGACTGGTAGCGTGTGTAGTGTTGTGTTGTATTTTGTGTTAAGCCTATTGTTATGTACGTTTGGTTGATTGTAATAATGTGTCTTTGTCCCTCTCTTCACTCTTTCTTTCCTGGACTGTAGGAGTGGATTGAATACTCCAAGACATTCCAGGGGAAATACTTCAACTTCCTGGGTTATTTCTTCTCCATCTACTGTGTGTAGAAAATCTTTATGGTAAGAGTTACAGACATAGTCTGACTGAGACCTAGATTCACCTCGGCCCGACTAGCCACTGGTTAGCTTGCTTGACAGCCTTAGAAACAGAGGAATCTGAGAAAATCAAGTTTGAGTTTGGTATCTGTCAGTTTAGAGAATATTCAGTGTCTTTTGATCTCTATTTAGTAACATGTATTGTGTCTAAGTTAAAACATTTGTTATTCTACCCATATTGTTTTTGCTTTCAAATAGAATGACCTTATACTTCACATACAGTCAGTTTATCATATCCACATCAGGCCCCAAAACTATATCTGTAGTAACCCTGTTTTTTGTCCCTCTAAGGCCACCATTAACATTGTGTTTGATTGTGTTGGGAATGCTGATTCAGTGATTAGAGGGATTGAGATCACTGTTAACTACCTAGGCATTCAGTTTGATGTGAGTTCTGCTGCTCATGCACACACACACCTCAAGTAATGTTAATGGTTGTCATTTTATTAAAATGCCCTTCTGTACTCAATCTTCACTTTTATGGGATAATTCCAAATGGAAATAGTAAGTTGTATTGGTGTGTTCTATTGTTGCTCCAGTTTTCCTTACATATCCTCTCCTCGGCAGGTAAAGATCTGGTCTCAGCACATCTCCTTCATCCTGGTGGGCATCATCATCGTCACCTCTATTAGAGGCCTTCTCATCACACTCACCAAGGTAAGCCAACTACAGACAGGAAGTAGTCAGTCTACCGAGGCATGTTATGATGTATCCTAACACTGATCTTGTTTCTCTCTAGTTCTTCTATGCCATCTCCAGCAGCAAGTCCTCCAATGTTATAGTGCTGGTCCTAGCTCAAATCATGGTCGGTATGTGTTTTGTTATATGCAAGATTTGTGACAAAGAGCAGAGGGCATATATTTCAGTTCAAATGCTTTTTTTGTGGTCAGTTGTCTATTCAATCTTTAGATAAGTTAGTGCAAAAGACAACTGACATCCTGCGTGTCTCTCTCTAGTTTCTCTTAGGGGATGTACTTTGTCTCGCCCGTTCTCCTCATGAGGATGAGCATGCCTCTAGAGTATCGCTCTATCGTGACCGAGGTGCTGGGCGAGTTGCAGTTCAACTTCTACCACCGATGGTTCGACGTCATCTTCCTCGTCCATGCACTCTCCAGCATCCTTTTCCTCTACCTCGCCCACAAACAGGCTCCCTGACCCCCTGACCCCACTTTGAACTTGACCCTTTACCTGGAAGCTCAGCTGGCGTCCAGAACTGAACTTTGAGTCTGTGGGATTTAGATTTTCTCTTTTTAAATCTCTGGTCCGTCTGTGTGGTGGCGAGAAGAAGACGTTTTGCCTGTGTTTCCTGAATCAGGAAGGGCCGACGCTTGGCCATGTGGACCATTGGTGTCGTGGGGATTCAATGGAGGGGAATTGGTGCCATGGAACGCTGGACTAATGTTGGGGTGAACGTGGGGGTGGAATGACTAAAACAATGTGGATGTGTCATCGTGCTGTTGAGCCGTTGGACACAGGTTCTGTCTAGCCTTAAATGAATCTGACCACAGGAGAACTGCATAGTATACAGCACAGACCAGCTTCACTGCAAACACTAGCTTTGTTGTATGAATGGATTGTAAAGACCATCACTACCTGAAGTTTACACTCTATTTTTGATAAACAGAATACTCAAAATTAAAGAAGAAATGTATCCCCAATGTCCATGATGCTATTTGCTAGCATCATTCATTCATGTACCTAGGGTTGTTTGTTGGTGTATGTGTGCGAATATCTACTGTACTCTACTGTGCTTTCACACAGGTGGGAAAGCTACAGAATAAACCAATAAATTTGGTTATTAGTTACTCCGTTCCCTTTCTTTTAAGTACTGCAATGCCACTATACATTTACCAGTTAAACAGAGAATAAGTGAATAGTGACTTATAGAAAGATCTGGGACTGGATACTTTGTCTCTGTGAGCGCGGTATTTGGCATCTGCTAAAATAAATGACCATTTAAATGCTATGTAAAAGACAGCTTTATGATTAAGGTGCAGGCCGATGTCTCTATATGGTTTTTGTTATAGTATAACACATTGAACTGGTATTACTAGTGTTATTTTTCTACATTGCAGGTGCTTGTAATAAGATCATATGAATCCATACGTTTGTTGGGTAACAGTGGCATCTAACTGATCAATGCAATTATACATCAATAAATATATAACAATTTATTACTATTTTAAACCAATTGCATTTATACCTTTAAACAGACTGTCATTGGAATGTATTCAGTTTGATCAGAGTTTTTATGCCAAGATATCCACATTATCCTGCATGGTACAAAGGTTGACGGGAGACAGAAAAAGTCAGGAAGTTGTTTCTAATTGGTGACTTCTCAGAGTCTCTCATCAACACTCGAGCAAGATGATGCTGCTGAAGACACAGATGGAGTCTAAGGGAGAGAAAGAGTCAAATAATTGTCTGCAATAGAATTGTGGGCAAATACAATTGATACTAACTTGCTTCTGAATACTTTGGTTCTAGTCTATACATTCAGAGTAATTTGAATCTAGTTCAGAAGGTACCAAGGCACTCGAGCACATTTATGTTATGTCACTCACTCTCTCTCGTGTCTGGGGCAGTGGGATGTATGGCTTAGCTTCCTCCTCCTCCTCCTCCACCTCCTCTCGGACTTCCTCCAGAGTGGCTGGCGTGTCTATCTGGGCTGGTGTGTGTCTTTGGGCTGGGGAGGGAGGTGGGGTTGGGGACCTGGCTGTGGGGGAGGGGGGTGGGGATGGGGACCTGGCTGTGGGTGCGGGGGTGAGGAGCTGGGGTCTGATGGCCACCCCTTTGGCTTTGAAGTGGTTGTAGGCCTGCTTCCCAGCCACTAGGAGCACCAGTGAGCTGCCGCTGTTACGGATCAACCCCACCACTTGCTGGTGACTGCTCTGCTCCACGTTTACACCGTCCACCTCCACCACAATGTCATCGTCCTCCATACCCACCCTGTCTGCAGCTCCGCCCTTCACCACCTGAGCGAGAGAACACCGCAAGTGGTGAGCTGAGTTTGGAATGGTTTGAAATGTAAACAGTTGACAGTTGCTGAATGACCGGAGTGTTTCAGAGGTACACAATATATACAAAGTATGTGGACACCCCTTCAAATGAGTGGAATCGGCTATTTCAGCCACACCCTTTGCTGACAGGTGTATAAAATCGAGCACACAGCCATGCAATCTTCATAGACAAACATTGGCAGTAGAACGGCCTTACTGAAGAGCTCCGTGACTTTCAACGTGGTACCGTCACACGGTGCCAACTTTCCAACACGTCCGTTCGTCAAATTTATGTAAGTGCTGTTATTGTGAAGTGGAACGACTATGAGCAACAACGGCTTAGCCGCGAAGTGGTAGGCCACACAAGCTCACAAAACGGGACAGCCGAGTGCCTCTGGAAGCAACGTCAGCACAAGAACTGTTCGTTGAGAGCTTAATGAAATTGGTTTCCATGGCCGAGCAGCCGCACACAAGCCTAAGATCACCATGTGCAATGCCAAGCGTTGGCTGGAGTGGTGTAAAGCTCGCCGCCATTGGACTCTGGAGCAGTTGAAACGCGTTCTCTGGAGTGATGTCTCATGCTTCACATTCTGGCAGTCTGACGGACAAATCTGAGTTTGGCGGATGCCAGGAGAACGCTACCTGTCCGAATGCATAGTGCCAACTGTAAAGTTTGGTAGAGGAGGAATAATGGTCTGGGCCTGTTTTTCATGGTTCAGGCTAGGCCCCATAGTTACATTGAAGGGAAACTTTAACACTACAGCATACAATGACATTCTAGACAATTCTGTGCTTCCAACTTTGTGGCAATAGTATGTTTCAGCATGACAATTTGTCTGGAATTGTTTCGCTTTGTGCACGGGAGGTCCATACAGAAATGGTTTGTCGACATCGGTGTAGAAGAACTTGACTGGCTTGCACAGCGCCCTGACCTCAACCCCATCGAACACCTTCAGGATGAGTTGGAACGCAGACTGTGAGCCAGGACTATTCACCCAACATCAGTGCCCGACCTCACTAATGGAAGCAAGTCCCCGCAGCAACATTCCAACATCTAGTGGAAAGCCTTCCCAGAAGAGTGGAAGCTGTTAAAGCAGCAGGGGGACCAACTCCATATTAATGGCCACAATTATGTAATGAGATGTTTTGACGAGCAGCTGTCCAACATACTTTTGGTCATGTTGTGTATGAAATTGAGGTTTATTATGTGCTTTGTTCCCTTGATCTTTCCCATATCTGATTAACAGTCTTGTTAAGTTCATGTATTTGGGATGCAGTATCTTATCCGTTCGGCTACCCATTGGGTATAGTAGGTGCTCTACATTGTACTTACCTCATTGATGTACAGGCCACAGACCCCCTGGATACTGTTGAGGTGGAAGCCGTACCCAGCGGAGGTCTTCTCCATCTTACACAGCTTGAGGAGCGCTGTGGTGGCTGGGGCAAGGGCCGGGATGCACTCTGGGTAGCTGGGTGGAGGGCTCGCTGGAAGGAGGAATCCCATCTCTTCCAAGTAGAAAAGAGGAGACACGCCTCCCTGTGGAATATCACAATTAATCTCAGACCTACATCTCAATCCCCACTATAGTCTTCTTTACTGCACTGTCTCTCTGGCCACTTCCTGAGCCTGTAATATATGCTATGATAGTTACCAGGAAATGATTGCCCCTCAGCCATTCATTTAAAAAACAATTATGTAGGCTTTTTGAATGGTCTTCAAAGGGCAAAAATGTAGCACAATGGACTTAAGTGCAAAATGTTTATAATATGCATCTGGCAGAAGTAAAAAAACACATACTTTTACATATATATAAAATGATATAATTGTGAAGCCTGTTCGATATAGCTTTTTGATTGAACATGAAAAGCACTCAACAAATGTAATTGAATGTTATTATCATTATTATTAAAGATTAAGTGACATGATCTGGAAGTAAAGTGGAAAAGGAGGTTACTTTCACTGAGTATTCAAAAAGTTTGAGTGCTCATCAGGATCAGCTCCCCCGTCTCATTTAATATAATCCAAAAGGAAAAACTGATGCTAGATCAGCACTCCTGCTCTGAGACACTTAAACTGCCCCAGATGTGTTGGCCTATGTGCTTTAGCCAACGCCTTTGACTGTCGTTTCATTCATTTATTTCCTAAATCCAACAGGAAAGATTTCTCCCTGACTACTCACCATCTTGTAGAGCGTGTCCGTGTCTTCATCGACCACCAGGAGGCAGCACTTGTTGCCACATTGCCTGATCCTGTCCACCACCTGCTCATGGCTGCAGCTGTCCACTTCCTCTCCCTCCACGGCAACCAGCCTGTCCATCTCCTTTAGTCCCGCCCTATCAGCTGGGCTGCCCCTGTCAATGTCCTTGATGAAATGGCCTGCAGGTGGGACGATATTTACAATGCATGTCCTTATTGTGTAAAATAACGCAGACTGATGACTGCTGTTGGTGAATAGTCAAATATTAATAATCCTATGTGGCTATTAGTAGATGTGTTGTTATAAGGGATTCATACATTCTGAAAAGTCATTATAACCACATCTTAATGCATTATACTGGTTGGCTTTAAGTAAAGTGTAACCAAGTTTTCAAAATTCACACACCACACAAGCACACACACCTGTCTTGTTAGGCTCAGCCTTTAGGAAGTATCCATAGCCGTCTGATCCTTTGAACAAGTCTACAATGCGTGGCTTCAGTGGGAGGAACTTCACTGTGGCTAGCCCCGCACCAAGCTTGATGCGTTTGTTCTTGTAGAACTTGTCTGTGACCTCGTCCACCAATAGAAACATGATTCTGCTGCCTGATGCCTTGACCTGACAGAGAGGCCACAACAGGGGCTCTTTAAGGATGCTGTAATGTCAAATAATTATCAGATAGAAATGAATTGTGAAGAATAGACTGATGTAGAATAAAGACTTATGGCATATCTTTCCTTAACTTGACCAATCACATTTGTTTCTGCTCTCAAGGCAAAGCTGCCCTTAGAACAAAGATGGAATCAGGAAAACTGATTTGCCGAATTATCATTGTCCCAACTCTTGCATTCTGAGTGAGTCCACATCACTAAGGTATTGCCATGGTCCACACACACCAACACAGTCATGAAGAGGGCATGACAATGCCTCTTCCCTGTCAGGAGGCTGAAAAGATTTGGTATGGGCTACAGCTAAACCACTGAGAGCATCTTGACTGGCTGCATCACTTCTTGGCATGGCAACTGCTTGGCATTCGACCGCAAGGTGCTACGGATGGTAGTGCGTATGGCATAGTACATCGCTGTGGCCGAGCTCCCTGCCATCCAAGACCTCTATACCAGGAGGTGACATAAGGCCCTAAAAAGATTCCAGCCACCCAAGTCAGACTGTTCTCTCTGCTACCGCACGGCAAGCTGTACTTATACACCAAGACTGGAACCAACAGGACCCTGAACAGCTTCTATCCCCAAGCCATAAAGCTGCTAAATAGTTAGTCCAGGTGGTTAACCATTTAAATGGTTAGCCATTTAACTATCTGCATTGACCCTTTTTGCACTAGCTCGTTTGACTCATCACGCACCCTGTTGTGACTCTTTCTTACATATCCTGTTGCCTAGTCACTTTATTCCTACCTGTATGTACATATCTACCTCAAGTACCCCTGCACATCGACTCGGTCCTTGTCCCCCATGTATATACCCACGTTAATGTTACTCATTGTGTATTTTTTTCCCATGTGTTATTATTTTTCTATTTCTCTTTTTTTCCCTGTGTATTGGTAAGGGCCCATAAGAATGTAACTGTTCATCTACACCTGTTGTTTACCAAGCATGTGCCAAATAACATTTGATTTGAACATGATGTGTTGACAGGCTGTAGAATAACATGACAGATATTGAACTTAAAGTTCACCACAGAGTAGTGTAAATATGGGGTGAATCCTAACCTTCTCTACTATCTGGTCATGAGTGGCGTTCTCCATATTCTCCCCGTTGACCTCTATCAGACGGTCGTTGGCCTTGACCCCTGCCCTCTCGGCCGCACCCCCTGGGTTCACCTCTGCCATGAACATGCCCACCTCACCTGGATCAGGAAATGGAGGAAAGAAAATGGAGTTTAAAACAGAAATATTAAAATCATTATCATTGGATATGCAAAAGACGAACAGTATAACACCCCTACTCTTACGATAAGTGACCAAGGAGATTCAGGACACCGATCCGAAAGATGGCACCCTACACAGGGCAATGTCCCCAATCACTGCTCTGGGGAATACATTTTTTAGACCAAAGGAAATAGAACCTCCTACTGGCCCTCCAAAACTACTTCCAGCAGCATCTGGTCTCTCATCCAGGGACTGACCAGGACCAACCCTGCTTAGGTTCATATAGAAGCTAGCAGTGGGATGGAGAGTGGTATGCTTCTGGCTATGCGAGACAATGATAATGTGTTTATTTCTTGCTTGATCAACAAGCAAAACAGAGATGACAAGACTTGCTATGTGTCCTATCAGCTGTATCACACACAATCAAAGAAATAACCAAAGAGATTACATCTGTGTGTGTGTGTGTGTGTGTGTGTGTGTGTGTGTGTGTGTGTGTGTGTGTGTGTGTGTGTGTGTGTGTGTGTGTGTGTGTGTGTGTGTGTGTGTGTGTGTGTGTGTGTGTGTGTGTGCGTGCGTGCGTGCGTGCGTGCGTGTGTGCGTGTGTGTGTGTGTGCCCCACCCCTCTCACCTTTGACAGAGCGCAAAGAGAAGCCGTAACCCCCGCTAGACTTGGCCAGGTAGCAGAGTTTAGGTTTGGGTGCCTCTCCTGCCACTCCGTTCATGGTGGGCTGGGTGGGTTTGGGGTGAGGGTCAGAAAGATCCACCCCCTCAGTCTTGGCCTGCTTGTAGGATGCCACATCCAGAACATGGAAGGTGACGGATGCACCACTCTCCTTCACCAGGCCTACCACCTAACCCAGGGCACACAGCACAAAGAGATGGGACAAAGCATGGTATGTTGCTACAGCAGTACCTATGGCTCTAGAGTTATCTAGTAATTCCACATTTACCAAACCCAAAATGGTACCTACTCAAGGCACTTTACAAGATTTGATAGGTGTGAACAATACCAGAGGATAAGGTTATTACCATACTATTATCTTACTATTACCTTACTATTACTATGTTGCTTACACCTGTAGAATTTCAATACAATAACAGTGGAAGAAGCTAGGGGTTCATGTGTAATTGGACAACTACTAGCCCTGTCAGCTCCCCTCCCCTCCTCACCCGTGAGTGGTCCATTTCATCCACGTAGGTTCCGTTGACCCGGAGAATGCGGTCTCCATCCTTCAAACCCGCCAGCTCGGACGGCCCACCCATCTCAAGGTTCCTGATCAGGTGACCATCCTCGCCTTTCTCCACCCTCAGGAAGAAGCCAAAGCTATGACCTGGCTTCTTACTCAGAACTATCACCCTGGGCTTGTACCCAGCCATGTCCTACAACAGACACCACAGGGTAAGAACACAACACGCCACACCACATACTGATGCACACAGTCACCCTCTATTTTTACCCAGCCATATCATGCAATGCAGACAAGAGTGTGAGAATGCTAATACACACAAACTTCCCTTCTATTCCCAACAAAACGTTTTTTTTTCACCCTCAAATCCTCCCGTGTGTAGCAGTGGTAAAGCCGGTTTGATCTAATCTCAATGTCCTAAACTCCCACATTGTCAGACTTGCCAAATTACCTCAATAACGCAATGTGCTGTAAAACGTAGCTATTCTGTAGCAGCTCACAGGTACATACTGTACGGTAACTACACCCTCAGATAAATGGAAGTCAATTGGGTGTGGAGTGGAACAATTGCACAGCATAAATCTGATTGGTCATATAGAAACAGAGATATGAACAGAGAGACAAAAAATACTAGATTTTACACAGAGATGTAACAGTGTGGGGTTGTGCTGAAGACCGTGGTCATTGATTACACAGATTGATACTTTACTGACAGACCTCTGGGGTGTATTCTGACAATCATTACGGGCGAGTCCCTAACTCACGCGCACACACACCAAGATCTACACTCTTGAAGACCTTTGTTTTGGATAGTTTAGCCAACTGCTGACATCTCCAGAAGAAGGTTAACCTGCTATGCCAACTTTTCCGTGGCCGCGAGCGGGGTGTTAATGGTTAACGGCAGCCAGGGCCAGCTGAAGGTGCGAAGGGCTCTTTTAACTAGAATGTGTGAACTTTGACCCCCAGATAAAGAATGTCAACGTAGGAATCCTTATAATGTATAATACACTGTTGTCACAGGGAGAAAGAAAGATGTGATGGGCGTAACTGTGTTCAGGTGTAAGTGTAGTGTAAGTCTGGGTGTGGTTCTGTGCTGATATTTATCTGTCCTACTGTTTGCTCATCTTTTTCCAACTGTTAGATTACGGTGAACACTGTAATATGTCAAGTTGTATCATTTAATCCATCACATAGTCACTGTAGATTGCAGTGTCTGCTGGAAGAAGATGGAGTCCTCAACTCCTTTAAGCTAGCCCAAGATGACAGTTGAAAGGAAACTCTATCTACATTTGGGAAGAAACCTTGAGTGGAACCATGATGCTATTTAGAGGGATGATATCCCATGAGTTTGAATCCTCACTTAAGTGTGGGGGTACATGTCACATATTAACCCTAAAGTCTCACCGTTAGAGTGTTATATGGAACCCCTCTATCCACTGCTCCTATATCTCTGATCTTTCTCTATGTCAATTACACTCTTACAGAAAACACCTGCCAACACCTGCCACAAATAAGATAACCAGTACATGCAATATCAAAATAATGAGCAAATCGTAGAGTTGACCATGTTAATAAATACAGCATTAATTAGAGAAACAGTAGAACATTCACTCACCTCCTCCTGTCTCTACTCCCAGTCCGAAGGAGGAGCTCACCTAATGCTCAGGTGTTATCTCTATCTGAGTCTTCTCTCTCTCCCTCTTTCCCCCTCTCTCTCTCTCTCTGAAGGACTTTGACAGTCCAAAGGTTGACCTAAATGCTGAGCTATTTAACAGTGTCTCATGGCAGGAGTGGAGATGCATGTCCGACAAGGTAAAAATCGATCTGCCCCTGAACAAGGCAGTTGACCCACTGTTCCTAGGCCATCATTGAAAATAAGAATTTGTTCTTAACTGGCTTGCCAGGTAAAATAAAGGTTAAAAAAATAAAAAATAAAATGTCTCAACAGCCCAGTCCAGGTAACCCTTTAAAAAACCACTGTTACAATCACAACCCAGTCATCTGTTCAGATGGTCAAAGGTGACAGAAAATGGTGGAGAAAGCTACTTTCAATGTCAAGGATCAAGGCTTGTCAACATAATGCAGGGTTAATGGGAGCGAAGACTAGCTGACTGTGGGCATATTGCCAGGATGGAAGAATTGCGTGTTTTTTATGGAAATTGACTTTATCTGTGGTATAGTCCTCCTCATAGTACGATATCTCTCCATGGATGATGGAAGTAAATGAAGATAAGGTGCATCAGAACAAACCAAGCCACCAATATGAGGGGAGTCACACCCATCTTATGAATGGCTGAGGCCAAATGTAATGTCTTTGAAAATATTTTGTGCAAATAGGAAACTTGAAAATATAGTTTGTACTGCATATTTATACTGTATATATAAATGCAACATGTAAAGTGTTGGTCCCGTGTTTCATGAGCTGAAACAAAAGATCCCAGAAATGTTCCACAAAAAGCTTATTTCTCTCAAATGTTGTGCCCACATTTGTTTACATCCCTGTTAATTAGCATTTCTCTTTTGCCAAGATAAACTATCTACCTGACAGGTGTGGCATATCAAGAAGATGATTAAACAGCATGATCATTACACAGGTGCACCTTATGTTGGGGACAATAAAAGGCCACTCTAAAATGTGCAGTTTTGTCACACAACACAATGCCACAGATGTCTCAAGTTATGAAGGAGCGTGCAATTGGCATGCTGACTGCAGGAATGTCCCCGAGCTGTTGCCAGACAATGGAATGTTAATTTCTCCACCATAGTTCTCCTCCAACTTATTTTCTGAGAATTTGGCAGTGTCCAACCAGCCTCACAACCACAGACTACGTGTAACCATGCCAGTCCAGGACTTCCACATCCGGCTTCTTCGCCTGCGGAATCATCTGAGACCTGGACAGCTGATGAAACTGAGGAGTATTTCTGTCTGTAATAAAGCACTTTTGTGGGGAAAAATACTTTTGATTGGCTGAGCCTGGCTCCTCAGTGGGTGGGCCTATGCCCTCTCAGGTCGAGCCATGGCTGTGCCCCTGCCCAGTCATGTGAAATCCATAGATCAAGGCCTAATGCATTTATTTCAATTGACTGACTTCCTTATGTGAACTGTAACTCAGTAAAATCGTTGAAATTATTACATGTTGTGTTTACGTTTGTTCAATATATATCCGCAATTGAATAAAGAGAGGCACGTTCCTTTTCAGTTTCAATAGGCATATCATGATGCTTCTGTAGCCAATGGGTGTATCCGAATACCGTACTAGCTTACTACATTCTTAAACTGCATACTCACCTCGTGTTTGACAACAGCTGATAATCAGATTATATTGACACACTACCAAAATTAATGAATGGCGGGGCTACAATAAGCTCGCACAGTCTCATGTCAGAATTAGATATTCATTCAAATGTCAAATTTCAAAGTTGTCCCAAATGTCAAATTCTGAATTGTTTAAGGTTAAGTTTAGGCAATAATGTTTAAGGTTAGGGTTAAGTTTAGGCATTAACTCTGAAATCTTAAGATTAGGCATTAACTCTGAAATCTTAAGATTAGGCATTAACTCCAAATGGTTAAGGTAATGGTTAGGGTTTTGGATAGGCTTTGAAACAAAAATCGCAAAAACAACTTTCAATCGATGGATTCAAACATGCAACCATTGGCACCAGAAGTTGTTCCAAAGGTCAAATTTCAAAGTGATTTCAAAGAATATGGACTTGTATCATGGGTGACTTTACTGGGGAGTCAACGTAATCATGCATTAGATGACTTATTCGGAGTACTTTTTCCGAAATTTCACATACTTAAAATGTACGATAGTATGAGTATTTGGACAGCGCCAGTGTTCGATGTAATGGTTAATTGATCTATGAAGAATGTTTTATTGTCAGGGGAGCCAGTTTGGTACTACTACTAGGGTGTCACATAGCATAGCCATTAAGAGCGTTGGGCCAGTAACCAAAAGGTCTCTTGGTATGAATCCCCGAGCCGACTAGGTGAGAAATCTGCTCTGGATACAAGTGTCTGCTAAAAATCAAAATGGTGTGATCTGGTTGGATGAAACTCTTCCAGGTTCTGTGAACAGCTTAGAACAGTTTAAAAGTAATGAATCCACTCTTATCTGTCTGTCTTTTACTCACTGATGGTCACTATAAAGCCCAGACACACAGCTTGTCCAATGATATCTAGACGCATCTCAACTTAGTTATCAGTATGACAAAGTACAATCTTTGACAACTGAGTTTAGGGTTAAAGATTGAAATGTGAATTTGCTGGGACTGTTACAATCTGACCTGGACCAATACATATCTTGATGCTGGTAATCTGGGTCCATGTAACAGAGGTTTGAGAGGGTTCCCCCAGCTGATCTCTGCCTCCTGCTGTCAGGACAGAAGAGAAAATAAATAAATATTCACTCAAGGGGAAACCCATTTTGTACGACAACTGCAAGCCAGATTTATGAACTGGTTGTAGTTGTATGGGATTGAAGACAACGAGACAGTGAGATGAGAGAGGGAGAGTATCAAGAAGTGTGTGTTTGTGTGTGTCATACACAGATAGGTGTGTTATTGTGTGTGTTTGTTGTCGATTAGGTCAGAGACAGAGAGTCTGATGGGCAAGGGCTGCCCGAGGTCAGCATTCACTCAACCATTAGTCAAATCTGAAGTGATTTGGTGTCTGCACACGCGCACACACACACACACACACACACACACACACACACACACACACACACACACACACACACACACACACACACACACACACACACACACACACACACAATGCTGGGTGAGAGATGAGGCCCCATACGCAGGTGTGTGTCCCTGGGGTAAACAGTAGAGACAAGATGGAGCGTTGTACAGCCAGGGAGAGAGATAAAGAGATGGCCCTCGATCCAGGCAGGTACTCACCAGGGGCCTGGAGCTGTGTTTGAACAGATTGATGTGAGGGGCATCGGATAGGACAGGAGCCATGCAGGGCCATGAGACTTAGTATGTGAGAGAGAGACAGAGATCCTCTTCAGCTTGAGAAAACACTACTGCTTGACTCATTTCTGTTTGTGCGTGTGCGCGTGTGCTCGTGAATAGGTGCATATGTGGATTGGACCTGCATGGTTCAAATACTATTTTAAATATCTCAATTACTTTCACATACATTTTTAAATAACTATTCAGATATGTTTTATTTGAAAAGACAAGTAATTGAATATTGGAATACATTTGGAAATATACTTGAAATGTATTGGCATGTATTTGAAAATACTCAAATACACTCCCAGGCATTTAACAAAGGTATTTGAAAATCATTGTTTTAATACGTATTTGAAAACACATTCAAATAGTAGGCTATTTATAGGAAATAATGTGAAAATACTATCAAATACTTCCATTATCTGAAAATACTCAAATATGGATGTAGGAAGAAGATCCTAGCTTTATCACCCTGTTGCAGGAGAACGTTCTTGCAATGCAGGACATTTTAAACTGTTTAAATGTTTAAAAAGGCTTCCAAAGTTTTTTCATAAGACTGAAATTTGAAAGTGGAGATTACAATGTATCAACCTCTACAAAAATATCCATTAATTACAATCCACATAATAAATCACATTTCCTGTTGCTGCAGGATTATTTCCCTGATGTACCAAACTGGATCAAATTAACATCCTATATCTGTACACAGAAAATAAGTATTTAAATAACAAACCATTTGAACCCAGGTCTGGTGTGGATACCGACATCAGTGTTAAACCATTTGGAGTCATTACTGTTATACCGTCCGGGTGTAATCAACATGTCATCCCAGAGAGAGACCATGATGAATAACACTCCTTCCAGCGGGTAGCAGTCGTCTCTCTATCTCTCTCGCTCTCTCTCTCTCCCTTTCTCTCTCTCCCTCCTTTGATTGGCACTTTGATTGGCTTGTTTAGGTGGGTAATTGGATCTGCAGATTGTAGTACCAGGCTAATTCAAGCTGTGGATAGTTTGGGTTCTGGGGCCTGGAGAAGTAGCGGACAGTCATCTCTCTCTCTGAGTGAGAGCAGTTTGCATTCTCATCACTCAACCACGGGCCTGTGTGATAGTCCCTTCTCTTCACAGCAATACCACGCCTCAGCAGGCAGCTAGCTGCTACAGTACAACAGGTCCTTTGATTATAGTAAAGCTGGTGTTACAGCCAATCCAGTGGCCCATTCATCTCTGCCTGCTTACTTCCATGTGGAAAATATGTAAGTGATGGAATAATATGGTTTAGCATATACAAAAATGGTTTGTTTTTGTAATTCTAATCTATGGAATACAAAACACCTGTGCGTTTTCTTGATGTATGTATTTTCAGTAATTTCTGTAATTCAGGGCTCATCTGTAAAAAAATACATTAAAAAAGACATGATTAGATACGTCAATAATAATAGACTATAGATCTCCTGAAGTCATAAAGTAGAAGTCTATCGTAATAAATGAGTCCCTGCAACAATGAGCGTTCCTAACTGCTTTCTCATTTTGAAGGCCTACTCCAATTGTTATTATACTAATCTTATAAAATCAATGTGGGTTATTTGCGCACCACTTGAGGGCGCCATTGGAGCACTCAGTTGGCCATTCATAACTTTCTACCCCAGAGGACCATTGCCCCACACTCCCAACAGCGTACCCGCAAACAGAACCAACGACCAATCCCTCGCTCCCCCCACCCCACATGCACTCAGCCTTTCCCCATATTACCCGACCGCTGCACTCTGCGCTCAGTCCGAGCCGCAGTCACTCCAACGGGCGAGGCGCAGCGGCACGGCGGGGTCCCCAGCCTTCCTGCAGTGCAGAGATCCACTCAACTCATGAACCCATACTGGCAACTGACAACTTCAAGGATACCGTGAATGTGTTTATTAGGAACAAAATTGGAAAATCTACAGACAAACATTTAATTTGGTTGGAGTATTTTTGGAAAGATTTAGGCTACTACTGTTTTTAGGGTTTCTATGGACAGTCATATGACCACAGCAAATGCTCATGAGCAATAATATAATGAGTACTTTTGACATTTCTCTTTAACCCTCAAGATGGATTTACAAACCCTGAACGAGACCTCTGTGTTCTTGGAGTGTGTGGAAGCGCAAGGCGCAGCCTCAAATGGAACGCCAAACTCCAGCCTGGAACTCACAAACATCACCACCTGTGGAAACGCTTACGTCGTCCTCAAACCGCAACATGTCAAACAGAAAGGTGAGGAGCCGGGCCACCTATATTTATTTTTATTCTTAAACCTAAATGAAATGACCAAATACGCCAAGCCAATGCATTTTCACGAAGCTGACACAAAACCCAATTCACCATAGCCTAAATTTCAACAGCAACAGGCGCTCAAACTACCGATTCGTTCATATTTCGATCATTATCCAAATACCAGAGACAAGAAAACCTATTTTAAGCAAAGTTAATCTCAACTGGTAAATGCGAAGTGCAAATGGTCTAAACATTTTACCATGATTATATTCTATAAGTTCATTTAATAACAAATCAAATGATTGATATAATAATAATTGGTTCCCAATTAATATCATTTTAAAGGGCTGGAATATCATGTTTTGATTGTCGTAATCAGTGTCCCATTTATTTCTAAGAATTGTATGACAATCGAGTCAACTCTAGCGCAGATGCGTAGGTATATCACAAATGAATTACAATAACTTGTCATACAGTGTGTGTACAGGTGGTGTGGGTGTGCCCGCGCGCGTATGTGTGTATATAGTGATGTAGATTATTAATATGGGGACAGCAGAGAAAGCAACAGCGCATTCATGTATCCAGCCTAGCTACAATCCAACCCAATGCCAGAAACCATACCAATTCACACTTATTCAGAAATTCTCACGCTTGGGAATACCCCCCATCCCCCCCATTTAAAACCATGACTACCACCCATCCTTTGACAGACATCAATACTGCATTCTCGACCATAAATTAAGCTAGTTCCCATTGATCCAGTGTAGTCAGAAGACTGAAGCTTTACCCTCATACCAAAAGGTCAGCATTGCACTTAGACTAAATGTTTCAGCTGAAGACCTATTTGTCAACTTCTAACAAAGTGTCTCCTTCCCACGCTGTTGTTCACAGCTAGAGCTGTGTGTGTGTGTGTGTGTGTGTGTGCGTGCGCGCGCATGTGTGCGTGCATGTATGTGTGTGTGTGCGTGCGTGCGTGCGCGGGTGTGTGTGTGCGCGCGTGTGTGTGTATGTGAGAGACCGTCTCTCAGATCAATCATGGACAGATGTGGAGAGACATTTGATATCCAGTGAAATGTGGCAAAGACAGCATTCCCTTGCGTTAATTTGCTTCTCTCAGTGATTGAATTTGACATGCTCACACCATAATACAAATCTACTGCCAATGAGAAATGGGCTGGTGTCAGAAAATGTAATCAAATAAATGATACTAACCTGGAAATAGCGAGGGGTGATACAAAACAATTATTATTACAAACAAATTTTCGTCATGACATGATTGAGGTTTCTTGTCATACAGGAGCGGGAGTGAATCGTGCATCGCGCCAACCCGTATGGAATAGAGTCACATCCTAAGGGGGGATGGGAACATTAGTCAGAAATATGTTTTGGGTAGCAGAATGTTAATAGATTTGTGTTTGTCTCTCAATAGGCTATCTCTACACTCATAAAAATACAAGTGCAAGTTGTACCCAAGTAAGGTTCTTGAAAGCGATGCCATAGGGGAACCGTTATCTGCATGGTTTCTGAAGAACCATACATGGAATGGTTCTTTGAAGAACCATACAAAAATGCCCACGTACAAAAATATTGAGGCAAAACATAGCGCAAGCATGTTTCCCGTTATAAATCGGATTTGTAAAACTGTGCTCGCGTGAACGAGCCTCCATTCACCTGTATAATTTGGAATTAGTGGAATTATTAGGACAGGGAATGCAAAATACGAATTGTTCTTCAATATTTAGTTTACCAATAGATTATTGGGTTTATATGACCTGCCTTGATATAGTCTATGAGATTAAATAGGCAATAGGCAGGCACAACGATACTGTAGGCTACACATGATGTCAAATATTTGACATAAACTACCGGTCTCTTTACTGTATTTACTGTATTAGCAATACTTTATGCTCTATCTGGAAAATGACTGTGTCCGAACGAGTAAACAATGGCAAACTGTTGTGGACCTGTCAGCAGAATGTTTGAATTTAACAATGTTGTATATGAACTTTCCCCCCAAACGAAATATGAGGGACCGCCCGCGAATTCTGAAACATTGTAGGGGAGGCTACAAAAAAAATGCAATTGCAGTATTACTGTTTTTGTTCTACTTTACTTTTTTTTGAAGTAGTATTGATATTGATTACTGCATTGTTGGGAAAGAGCAAGTAATAAAGGCATTTCACTGCACTTGTGCACGTGACAATAACAACTTTAAACTTGATACATAGGCCTACTTCAATGTAAAATATCAACTGTTAAATTCGACTGTATAC
This sequence comes from Oncorhynchus clarkii lewisi, assembly GCF_045791955.1. Classification (NCBI taxonomy): domain Eukaryota; kingdom Metazoa; phylum Chordata; class Actinopteri; order Salmoniformes; family Salmonidae; genus Oncorhynchus; species Oncorhynchus clarkii. The sequence goes on along the minus strand of NC_092168.1, from coordinate 25,616,341 downwards.
CGATTTTATAAACTGCACTGCCTATGATATTGCAAAACTTGAAATATATTAAACCTATCTATTTACTAGACTACAAGGGACAATTGAATGAGAGATGCACATGGTTATTTGTTCTATGGCTCATTCGGGAATATTAACTCATCAAGGCCAAAAAATGTGAGGAACATACTGCATTCTGCAATGGTTATGAAAATAAATAGGAATAATATTTGTGTCTAATTTCTATATCGATTTATTTTAGAATTCACTTTTCTCACTAATGGCAAATGGTGGCATTCTTGTTAGTATGTTTTCCTGATTTTTGTTTTTTATGAATAAGCTTTTCACCATTTGCACAAAATATTTACTTGCCAACTTTCAACACAATATTTCAACCACTAGCAGATGTGCATACACATAGTCTAAAGTTTGCCAGGAGGTGAACACATTCTCACATCAATTACTTAAAAAAAAAAAAATGAATGCCAACTTTTGCGTGAAAACTGGTGGACACACATTTTGGGGTATATTTTGTACATATTCACGGTTTATAAATGAGGTTCATGACTGGTTTTGAATGGCCTTGCTTTCAGGGTTTTAGGCATTATTTGCATATTTACCAGGGTGCCTTTCGAGTGAATTTGAGAGTTACCAGTACCATCCATGACTGTGTTTGCTACTGATAGAGACATGGTTGTTGCATTCATGAATGTGCAGTCCTGAGGACTTCACAGAATAATATCCTAAGTGAATTTGTTATATTTAAAATGTAATACAAAGCTTTACCCTAATATAGTGGTTAGAAACTAATAGTTTACTGGTCATATCTGGCCTGCAAATCACATTATGGTGGCTTGCAAAGAGTGTAATTCCTATTGGAATCCAGCCATAGTGGGCATATCTGACATTTTGAATTTGATTCCGCATGACTGGGTTTGGAAGACTAAGATCTGATACTACCTTAAATATCTAAACTGGAACAACCATTTCAGTAATGGGTGCAATAAATCCAGGATTGGAATTGTTTAAAAACATTTGTTATTAATATTTCAGTAGCATAAGATTAATTAATCAATGTACAAAACAGAGTTATGGGAAAAATATATGTTAATGATTGGCATGGTTTTGGTTCAACTCTATTCTTAAACAGCAACACTGGGGTTCTTTTACACCAATGTGTGTTACTGTAACTTCTGTGTCGGTTTTCGCGCCCTGATCTTGATAAGGCAGGGTTTACACATACAAAACACACACCACCAGTCCATGGGAAGGGTTAACACGGTTTATTTTTTAAAAATCAGGTAGGGGCAAGGTTCCTGATATACAAAACGCAAACAAACAAAGTAAATACGTCGCCATCAGTGGAAGAGCCTCCACTCTTGGTCTTTGGGGTTCACTCCTTGTTGAAATGTTCAGTTCCTTTATTCTGGTAAACCTCCTGCTCCACTGTATGCTCAGTCTCTCCAATAGCCGCCTCCTCCTCCTCCTCCTCCTCTTCCTCTTCCTCTTCCTCGTTCACCTGCCGGATTCAAAGGAAAGACAAAGAAAGCAAACCCAGGGTGCCGTTAAGTAGAGGCCCCTGATTGGTTTCACCTGTCTGCCGTTTAGTCTCTAATTACAGCTGGAGACAGGTGTGGCTGTTCTGCTGCAGTCTGGCAGTTTCCCCTGAGCTGTCCATGGCCCTGCCTCTGGGGAATATTTTCCCATTGCTGTCCATGGTCCTGGCAGCCAGAAAACACAGATTCCTCGCAGGCACATACCGTCCATCCACCAACACAACCCCTGATATCGCTACACTACATTTACATCGCTCTTGTCCAGAGCGAATTACAGGAGCAATTAAGGCTAAGTGCCTTGCTCAAGGGCACATCATCAGATTTTTCACCTATTCGGCTCAGGGATTTAACCAGTGACCTTTCTGTTACGTGCCCAATGCTCTTAACTGCTAGGCTACCTGCCACCCTTGACTCTTTATAGTGTTAATTTAACTCTTGATCAACACTAACATTTTACACTGAAAAATCAACACTAGTTAACTCTGGCCAATTTGCTGTGTGATATGAAAGGGGCACATCTGCAGGCTTCCATACATTTCAAGTACCTTTTAGAATTCTGAAGAACCGTAGATGCCACGTCAAGAACCCCACACTTACCTCAACGGTTCTTTATCGGCCAAGAGTTCTCCAAGTAACTTTAAGAGCTGGGGAATAACCATTTCAGGACCTTCATTTTGTTCAGTGTATTCAGTCTTGACACCAGCCAGTACGATACTGGTCCATACCACACCTTGTGTTCCTTTCTGTAGTGATCTTTGTGTGTGTGTCTGCATGTGTGGTGTGTGTGTGTTTGACCAGCTCTCTGTCAACAACAGCATTTGGTTCAAACTGAGGCTGCGGAGGGAAAGGGGAGAGTTTTGTGCTCTTCACTGTCCTGTATGTAACAAACACAAAATTTCAACAAGCTCTCACAGTCTCACTGCAGCATTAAAACGTTTGTCCATAAACGTCCAATGTTGAAGGTTAATTATAGGCAATCATTCTGAATGGTTAAGGGTTAAGGATTGTGATAGCGTTAAAACAAAAACAACTCAACGGTTAAGTTTAGGCATGAATTCCGAATGGTGAAGTTAAGAGTTAACAAACAAGTGCTCCTTGAACACGCAACCCTCAGAGCCGGAACTTGTGGCTTACGCCCATCCGCCATCCCTATCCACTAATCTGGACCGACGTGAAATTTTGCAGTAGATCTTGAGTGACCTGGCTATATATTTAGCATACCCCTCGGGATCTGCCACAAGTTCCAACTGGACCACACAGACATTATCAGACTAGCATGCACGTATACACACGCACACACACACACACACACACACACACACACACACACACACACACACACACACACACACACACACACACACACACACACACACACACACACACACACACACACACACACACACACACACACACACACACACACACACACACATACGAGGACTGTGATCGCAGCTGCTGCCATCATCTTTAGTCACTCAGTCACCTTAACAATTTCTCAGACTGTCCCTCTGTTTCTATCACTGTCCCTCTGTCCCTATGTGTTTTGCTCCATGCAAAGTATTTATAAAGCAGTAGACTGATGCAGACAGACATACAGTGCAGCTGGTTGAATCACATAGAGGGTTGAGTGATTTCATGGCAAGCCTCCATGACCAGAGGACTATCGGATCAGCTCTAACGGATTCAGACTACCCACACCAGCTTCACTGTCAACGCTCTACTCATTGTAAAATAGACGGCCATTCCTGATTTAAACTATTTTTCACAGGACTGGGATCGTTTCCATGTAAATTCCATCACTTCAACATCAATTGACTTCGGTTGCCAAGCAATTACATTTAAATTCATCATGTGAATCGATGGAGTTGAAATGTAGTTGACCCTGGTTTGTGTTAAGGTAAAGCCTGCCATCATGCATGACTGTAGACTGCATGGGCTATCATATCAAGAGAAGTGACCCCCCTACAAGTCATCTAACACGGCAATGAAACACACAGCAACTCAGGTCTTCTGGCAATCTCTCTAACTAGCCACAGTACATCACTACATACAATATCACAGTGTTATAGCTGCTCATAATGGATATTGTCTTTTATGAAAGTACTTGACAGTTGACACCTGTCGTATCATGCTTATGACATCGTAAAGTAGGTTGGTCAAAAGTAGTGTATTGTGTAAGAATAGGCTGGCATTTGAGACTCAGGCTTTGTATCTGTAAGATATTGGCACACTGCCTCCAGGTTTCTTTCTCATTATTTTTCTCTTGCACATACTCCATCATTCTCTTTCATACTTTCTTGCTCTCATCCATTTTCTGTCCCATTCTCCCCTTTTCCCCCTCTCTCTTGCACAATGATTCTCTCTCTCTCTCTCTCTCTCTCTCTCACTTGCTCAACGCCCTCTCTTTCACACACATTGCTCAAGTTCTGTTGTATTCCTCTAATGGAGGTGGTCCATCACATCACTGTGAATTTGCAGAGTTATGCTGTGAATTTGACAGTAATTTATAGGAAGCTAATTCGCAAGTAAGTTACTGTATTTCATATTACAGTATACCTACTGTAATCGTAATACAGTATCAAAGCAAGTACTGTGTAGTGACACAGAGTACAATTCCGTACATTTGACTGTATTATATAATAGAGTATTTTACTGATATTACAGGGGATAGGTGCAAGCAGGTTGGCTTCTTGTTAATGTGTTTACACAGTACAGCATATCAAGGAATATTTTGTGTTTTATATCACTTGCACTTCAAGAGGCCTTAAAATAGGCCTCCAAACTGGCATAGACTACAGGGGAAAAACAGACCTAAAGGACATGGCAAAATGCTCAACCATTAAAGCTTTAAGGCTTGCTGCAACTCCTGTCTTCCCCTATACATTTTAAATCGATGGGGCACTATAACCACAAAATAGCAATTATTTCCCCGCCCACAATATTCTCCCACAATGCACAATAATTTACACTATCATCGCTTCACAGTATTTTACTGTTGATAAAACAAAACATTTCAGTTTTCCGTTACAGTGTACCCTGCTTATACAGTAGATATACAGTGGAAAGAAAAAGTATGTGAACCTTTGGAATTACCTGGATTTCTGCATAAATTGGTCATCAAATTTGATCTGATCTTCATCTAAGTCACAACAATAGACAAACATAGTATGCTTAAACTAATAACACACGGTTTCATGTCTTTACTGAACACACCAAAGGGTTCACTCCATCTCCCTCACTGGCTGAACGGGTCTATTTAAGTAGCATTTTGGGTTAGAATAGACAGATATGACATTTACTGTGGTAGATTAGCCATTAGCTATAACATTTACGTGTATCTTACTCTCTGAGGAGAACCTTTCTTCAGCTAAGCCCAACTGAGCATCTGGGTCACGGCACCACTGTTACGGATGTCACGTTGCTTGCTTAGCGAGTACCACATCCCCTCCGATTTGACTTATACCTGGCTCGAACTCGGAACCTCTGCTTTGCTAACACATGTGACCGCCCTCCTTGACAACGTTCCAACAGTTTGAGACATCCAAAAGGTACTAATTGGATGGCTCCATCCACTACATTTCAAGATAGCTGTGGAGTGAGCTTACAGTATGCTCTTAACTCCATTACATTTGCACAGTGTGATGAGGGTGAAAAGAGCAAATTGGGAACTAAACAAAGGAACTCACAGCCTTACAGCCTTTATAGCCTTAGTAGCTGCAGTATAGTGACATTATCAGGTGTTCATGAAAGACATCTCACATAAAACACAGAAAAAAGCTGTAATACAGTATAATTTATGTTAGGCGAGAAACAGCCAATTTAAAATACTGTTGTTGTGTTGTTGAAATTCATAATATATTCAACCACATGTTTCATAGTAATGCTAATGTTATTTGAACCATGCAGATGTTCTGGGTATGTGTGTGTGTGTGTTCTGTATGTGTGTGTAAGTTACAGTGATGTAAAGTACTTACGTACTTGGGTAGCTGTGCTTTACTTTACTATTTATATTTTGGACAACTTTTACTTTTGCTTCACTACATTCCTAAAGATAAGGATGTACTTTTTACTCCATACATTTTCCCTGAGACCCAAAAGTAGTCATTACATTTTGAATGCTTAGCAGCACAATAAAATGGTGTAATTCACACACTTTTTAAAAGTACATCCCTGGTCATCCCTACAGCCTCTTATCTGGTGGACTCACTAAACACATGCTTCGTTTGTAAATTATGTCTGAGTGTTTGGAGCATGCCCATGGCTATCCGTAAATAAATAAAAAACAAACAAATGATGCTTAATATAATGACATTTACTTTTGATACTTAAGTATATTTAAAAGCAAATACTTTTAGACTTTTACTCAAGTACACTCTAAAAATAAAATATTCCTTTCGGGTTTATTCAAATTAAAACTGTGGAACCCCTATAAGTTCTTAGAGGAACCCCTTAAAAGGGTTCTTCAAAAAACTCCTTTTAATGGTTCCGCGACAAACCGTTGAAGAACCCTTTGGGGTTAATTTTTGAACTACCCCCTCTCCCCTAGTATTATTGTTATTGTTATTACTACAAATAATACTAATAATATGCAAAACAATAACCCAATATTTTAGTTGTCAGTGTTTATTATGATTTTAGTGGCAAAGCTGTATTCAAAAAATCCAAATATGGATTCACAAACTTCACCCTCCCTCCACCTCTGATGAATATAACAGGACACCTGTTTGATCTCCATGCACTGCAAAATCATTCTGGCTATGGATACAGAGAACATCAACACATTAATATCAACACGCCAGAGGATAAACCCATTGGACTTGAGGCTCTGCTGGGAGTTATAGTAATTATACAGATGATTAACAAAACATGCACATGACAGAATTCATACTCTGGTTTATGTAGGTAAATGTGAATGAAAAAAATATATTTTGATAATGGTTTTCATAATAATACCTTGTCCATAATGTAGAGGCCCATGGGATATTCATTAAAGAGGTAAGGAGGAGGATGGTAAATGTGATCTGCATAACATAACATACCAATGCCAATAGACATACCTTTGTATGCCTAATCATCTATATACTGGAAGGCACAGATACAAAAGTGAGCAGTTCAGTCATCTGCTCCCAATACAGCTGGCCTTCAACAAATTCTTATAGCCTACACATTCTTAGCTATTTGTTGATTGATATCCATTGACTTGTGTCCATTTTCTGTTTTAGAAAAATTTGAACAAATTTGAAAAGATAGATATTGTCATCATAAAACAACCTTACCTTAAATTGAGATCTTTACGTTTTTCAGTTAGGGCCTGCACCTGCTGTCCTTTCAAATTCAAATCCAAATGTTTCAGTTGGGCAGTTCTTAGAAGAACCCTCTGGGGGCAGTTTTCAGTGCCAAGAACCCTAAGGTTCTTCTAAGAACTTTGAGGATCTTAGAAGAACCCTTGTTGAACCCCTCATTTTTAGACAGCAGTATTTTACTGGGTAACTTTCACTTTTACTTGAGTTATTTTCTATTAAGTGATCTTTAATTTTACTCAAGTATGACAATTGGGTACTTTTTCCACCACTGGTAAGAATCGTATGATTCCAACGAAGCAGACTCAGTTGGTGTCATGTGTATCTGCTACCCTGTTCCCTGCTGACTGTTTAAGCTAAGCACACTGTGAAAGATATCTGTGCAGTGCAGTTCTGCATGATCAATCCAAAATCTGCAGTGGCCATACAGCATTTACTGTGATATGGCCTCTGCAGAAGTCAGTGCATTCATACTTCTTGCGCTTCGCGGAGCACGAACACGATGGTGTTCTCCATTTTGCTCTACAACCCCCACAAGTGTCACAGGACTTGTTTGAAGGTAGCCTATACAAACAAATGGAAGCATTTGTGGCAACAAAAATAAGGGGTTAAATATGTATCCAAAAAAATGAAATATTTCTCCTAGATATAGGACAGACACTTCAAAACCTTATTACTTAGGATTTATTCTTTGATTGTCTTTTTTTGCCATTTATGAATGTGTTAATCAATGCGTTTCTATGGGCTATAGTAGTAAAGGCCAAATTCAATTCAATATGTTATCAAATATATATCTATATTTTTTTAATTGGATACCTAAAGGAGTCCTAAAATTCAACAACTTAGACTTTTAGACGTTAAAAGATAGAGTTTGGGAGCAGCAAAACAGTGAGCGGACATCCACTTTTTTATCTATGTATTGTACATTATTTTAGCCAGCTCCTGTTTCATTTTTTTCTGAAGCCAGAAGCAGGCTAGTATCAGCTACATTTATGCCTTTACTAGACTATGGGGATATTTGATATATGAATGCTTCCACTAAGTAATTGAGATCAATTGACACCGTTTACCATGGCGCATTGAGATTTTATTTAAACTGCAAAACCCTTACACATCACTGCACTTTATATACCAGGGTTGGCTGGCCTTCTCTAGTCACTCGTAGGCTCAGTCACTGGTATACTTTTATTTACAAAGCCATTTTGGGTTCACTACCATTTTATTTGGGCATTTTTATTGTTCAGAAATGTGGTGGGTACTCTCTTCGTTTGCAGGACTTCATCCTGCTAACTGTTCCAAATGTCCAAACTGAATTTGGTAAAAGGGCTTTTATGTACTCTGCGCCATCGGCTTGGAACGCCTTATAAAATACTTTTAAACTGGAAGAACTTATCCCAATTTGTGTTTTTAAATCACTGTTGAAGGATTTTGAGGCTGATTCCCTGACCTGTCAACGTTTTTAATTAGCTGTTTTATGATTTTGTTATACTCTTGTGAATTCTATGGTTTTAACTAGATTACTTGTAGTTTTTCATGTTGTCTGTCTGTAATTGTGTAATGACTTGGTGCTGCCTATCTTGGCCAGGATGCTCTTGATAAAAAGAGACTTTAAATCTCAATGAGCCCTTCCTGGTTAAATAAAGGTAAAATGAAAATAAAAAAGGTGTTGGATGTGCGTAAAACCCCCTCCATGTAGGCTACATGTCCATATGACAATCATGGAATGAGAGGTGAGCCAAGTGCATTAGCCAAGTATCCTCATCACCGTTTCCAAAGAGCGCCTCTTGTAGGCAGCAGGTAGTTGGCAGGTAGCATATCGGTTAGAGAGGTGAGCCAGCATAAAGTTCAAATCCCGAATCAGACGTTAAAAGAAATCTGTTGGGAAGTGGAGGGTTGCTGGTATCAGAGGGTTGCTGGTATCAAATCCTAGATGCTATTGCCTGCCGTTGTGCCCTTGAGCAAGGTATTTAACCCCACACAACAACAGTTTGCCCAGTGTGGCAGTCCCCGCACCTCTCCAAAAAAATGTAATGTGTCTTTTGGAGGGGTTAAAAGTGGAAGTCAAATGTTTGTTGGACCTTGTGTGCAATTGACCAATACAGTGATCATAATCGGAATCTTGTCTGGTAACCAAAGACGCGCTCCTCCAAACATATTCAAATGATTCAGTCCTAGGCTAAACTATATGGCTTATTGAGAATGTGCCTCACACATACAATTTATGGGAGCCTAGTATTTTTTATTTGAGGAGGTGCAACACATGCAGTATTAAGCCATGCAATGTGTTGATTGGTCAGTTAGTGGCCAGGCCTTCGCCACACCTACAATTTCTTTATTCATCGATCCCAGCCCTTTCATGCCACCACCACCTATTGAGCTCCTAATTCCTAAAAACATTCTGATACTCCCCTGGACCTATAGCACCACCGCCAACGGTAAGATTTACCATTGTGTCAAAACAAAGCCCTCTGTCTCAGTGACATAAGGATGAGTTTGTAATGGGCTGTATTGATTTTTATTTTCTACCTATGTCTCTGTTTCCCTCCACCCCCCCAAGTTGTATACCAGGGGTGATTAAGGAGAGAGGTTTCTCCTCTCCTCTCCTGGTACAAACAGCAGGATGACAGAAGTAAATGTGGTCAGGGAGTTATGGCTGTTCCCTGCACAGCCACTGAGCAAACAGGAAAGTAATTGGCTTCGATTAGGCTGAAACCTGTGTAACATATTTCATTAGGGAGACAGAAAGAAAGAACGAGGGAGAGTGAGAGAGAGGAGAGGCTGAGTGTATTTTAGTTGTCTTCCCTCTCCATTACCTGATTGTGGTGTACATGAAGGCACAGACATAAATACACGCACGCACTCATAAACACCACAAACCCAAACGCATAAACACACACACCCTACTTAGGCTCAACTTATTAATGAGAATGTGTTTCATTGCAGGTGCCTCCAAACACATTCTGAGCCAACACTGAGGTGCTTCCAAGTTAGAGCTGATACAGCATCAGTGCATTGTGAGAGAGAAAGTGTGTGTGTATGTGTGTGAAGATATATTTGTTATTGCATATTGTCATCTTTTAGGACATGTGTTGTGTAATAGGAGTGTGTGGGTGGATTCAAACTTCCTCAGCACCACATAAGCTCCTGAAGTTACTTTCACCGTCATCAAAGAAAGTAGGTGGAATACTTCCTCTTAAAACCTCAGTGTGTGATATCAGGGGCACACAGCTGTTCTGATGAAACAGAGAGAGACCTCCTCCTGGAGTTCTTCCTAAAATTCCTGTTGGGTTTTCAGTATCAGGTAAAGTTATGTCTTTAGCCAGGAACAGGAGGGTAGGAAAGAACAGGTCTGAAGACAGTGGATAAGAATGCCTCAAGATGAAAACATAATATTCAATATCTGTAAATCTGAGTAAATATTAGCACTTCAATCCACATACTCGTACATTCGTGGGAAATAACCTTCAATCTGGATAACAAGAAAAAACAAATTATACGGCTAGAGAATTTGTTCGACCAATAATACCAACACAGTCAACACCAAAACATGTCAGAGAGTAAGCATGGAGAACCAATTCCCGAAAGAAAACCAGACTCCTCGACTGACACTGACGATTTATGCTTTTCACCACCTGGAATGGTAAGTGTAGAAACCGCCTTGCTAAAGACGATAAATAATAAATTGTGAATACTTGAACTAGTCAGTAACGATATAAAGGAGTTGAAGACGAGCCTCGAGATGAGTGACAAAAAAGCTGCGACAATGGAGAAAGAAACAAACAAGCTAAAAGGTACAGTCAATACTACTGAAATGGACGTTACTTGAAATACAGACTAGATCTATGCGAGAAAATCTGGTACTTACCGGTATTACAGAGAAGCCGGGTGAAGATCCAGAGTGTGGTGAAAGATAGCTCGAAGGTGTACACCATTTCGGACAGAAAGGATATCGATACGAACGCCCAATCGTTGCCATATTTGCATTTTTAAGGATAAAATAATGGTTAAAAGCCTGGGCAAAAGACTCGCTGGCACGAAAATAGGCATGGATGATCAGTTCCCGAAGGAAATAGCGGAACCCACTGTTCAAAGTGAATAGACTGAAAGGGAAACATGTAGCTCTTGTAGTCAACAAACTGTACATTGACAACCAACTGTTCTGAGACACCAAGACTACTCCAAGGCCATTCTAAATAATACAAAGTTCCCATAGAGGAGACGAATAATGGAACACCCAATACTATCCATGGAAGAGAATACAACAATTGATGAAGAAATAAACTAGATACACTATACCATTCAAGATAGGTAATGTTATAAAATAATTAGTGTTCAACTTTATATTTACATAATTTATAGAGTGCATTCGGAAAGTATTCAGACCCCTTGATTTTTTCCAATCTTTTCCCCTCATCAATCTAGACACACCCCATAAGGAGAAAGCAAAAATCTATTGAAACAAAAAAACAGAAATATTACATTTACATAAGTATTCAGACCCTTTCCTCACTACTTTGTTTTTAATTTTAATTTTATTTAACTAGGCAAGTCAGTTAAGAACTAATTCTTATTTACAATGACATCCTAGGAACACTGGGTTAACTGCCTTGTTCAGGGGCAGAACAACAGATTTTTACCTTGTCAGCTCAGAGATTCAATCTAGCAACCTTCTGGTTACTAGTCCAACGCTCTAACCACTAGGCTACCTGTGGTCACCTTGAGTCTTGAGTATGACGCTAGAGGCTTGGTACATCTGTATTTGGGGAGTTTCTCCCATTCTTCTCTGCAGATCCTCTCAAGCTCTGTCAGGTTGGATGGGGAGATTCCCTGCACAGCTATTTTCAGGTCTCTCCAGAGATGTTCGATCGGGTTCAATTCCGGGCTCTGGCTGGGCCACTCAAAGACATTCAGAGACTTGTCCTGAAGCCACTCCTGCGTTGTCTTGGCTGTGTGGTTAGGGTGGCTGTCCTGTTGGAAAGTGAACCTTCGCCCCAGTCTAAGGTGCTGAGCACTCTGGAGCAGGTTTTCATCAAGGATTTCTCTGTACTTTGCTTTGTTAATTTTCATTCGATCCTGACTAGTCTTCCAGTCCCTGTCGCTGAAAAACATCCCCACAGCATGATGCTGCCACCACCGTGCTTCACTGTAGGGATGGTGCCAGGTTTTATCCAGACGCGACGCTTGGCATTCAGGCCAAAGAGTTCCATCTTGGTTTCATCATACCAGAGAATCTTGTTTCTCATGGTCTGAGTCCTTTAGGTGCCTTTTGGAAAACTCCAAGCAGGCTGTCATGTGCCTTTTACTGAGGAGTGGCTTTCTTCTGGCCACTTTACCATAAAGGCCTGATTGGTTAAGTGCTGCAGAAATGGTTGTCCTTCTGGAACATTATCTCATCTCCACAGAGGAACTCTTGGAGCACTGTAAGAGTGACCATCAGGTTCTAGAGCACCTCCCTGACCAAGGTCCTTCTCCCCCGATTCCTCAGTTTGGCCGGGCAGCTAGCTCTAGGAAGAGTTTGGTGTTTCCAAACTCCTCCCATTTAAGAATGATGGAGGCCACCATGTTCTTGGGGACCTTCAATGCTGCAGAAATGTTTTTGCACCCTTCCCCAGATCTGTGCCTCGACACAATCCTGTCTCGGAGCTATGCGGAGTCCTTTGACCTCATAACTTGGTTTTTGCTCTGACATGCACTGTCAACTGTGGGGCCTTATGTGACCGAATGCTTTGATTTGGTCTGTAGCAAAATTAGAAATTGTGTTTTTTACATTGGATAAAAGTAGAGACTCAGAGCTAGAAAATAGTGTATCATACACTGCAGTGAGGAACAATAGGAAATTAATTCTGCTTTGAAAGTTGAATATTTTGGTATACCTACAGGAGAGCTCTTCTTTGTCTACACCTATTTAACATCAGTCACACCCTCTTAAGCCTTAGCCACACCCATCTCTTTAACCTCTACTGACTCCCCATCCCGCATGCGGGAGCGTAATCATCGCCTGACACTAATTAGCATAACGCAACGGACATAAATATCCATAGAAAATATTCCTATTCATGAAAATCACAAATGAAGTGATTTAGTCATACCCAGTTTACCTATTTGCTTATGGCCCTGCCTACACTTAATGACTTGTTTTTAAAAATTCTATTAGCAAAAATACGTTTTATTTGGAATGGCAAAAGTTTTATTTGGAATGGCAAACCAGACAAAAATAAACAGGCTTATTTATATAATGGAAATGAATTTGGGGGAGGGGGGGCAGACATTTTTTATATTAAATCATTAGACCTCTCACTAAAGGCTTCAGTCATACAAAAGCTATACTTAAATCGGAACTGATTGTTCAGCAGATTAGTAAGAATGGCTCACCGCATGTTCAAGAATGGTATTTTTCCATTTATTCAGATTACCTCTCACTTTCGGTTATTTGAATATGAAATAATCTCCAAAATATCGCCATTTTTAAAACAAGCCATAGAATGTTGGTTGCAATTTCAGGTTAACCCACCATAAAAATATTACAACAAATATAATGGTTAAACTCGAAAATACTGATTGATAAAAAAATATATATTGTCGACTGTGGTTCAAATAATTAACTCCACTAATACGTCATCAAAGCGCGCAACAGAACATCGTACTGTCTACACTCGGTTTGTTGTATATAAACATTTTTTTCATTAGGATGTGAAATGTCAGAATAATAGTAGAGAGAATGATTTATTTCAGCTTTCAATTCTTTGATCACATTCCCAGTGGGTCAGAAATGTACATACCCTCAATTAGAAGTTTACATACACTCAATTAGTATTTTGTCTGTCTGGCTAGACTGTAAACTCTCCTTCCAGACTCACATTAAGCATCTCCAACAAAGCATCCTTCACTCATGCTGCCAAACACACCCTCGTAAAACTGACCATCCTACTGATCCTCGACTTCGGCGATATCATTTACAAAATACCCTCCAACACTCTGCCCTCCGTTTTGTCAGCAAAGCCCCGTATACTACCCACCACTGCGACCTGTACACTCTCATTGGCTGGCCCTCGCTTCAAACTCATCGCCAAACCCACTGGCTCCAGGTCATCTACAAGACTTTGCTGGGTAAAGCCCCGCCTTATCTCAGCTCACTAGTCACCATAGCAGCACCCACCCATAGCACGCGCTCCAGCAGGTATTGCTCACTGGTCACCCCCAAAGCTAATTCCTAATTTTGCTGCCTTTCCTTCCAGTTCTCTGCTGCCAATGAACGAACTGCAAAAATCACTGAAGCTGGAGACTCATATCTCCCTCACTAGCTTTAAGCTGTCAGAGCAGCTCCCAGATCACTGCACCTGTACATACTGTAGCCTAACTGTTAATAGCCCATACAACTACCTCATCCCTATACGGTATTTATTTATTTATCTTGCTCCTTTGCACCCCAGTATCTTTACTTGCACATTCATCTTCTGCACATCTATCACTCCAGTATTTAATTGGTATATTGTAATTACTTCGCCACCATGTCTATTTATTGCCTTACCTCCCTTATCTTACCTCATTTGCACACACTGCATATAGACTGTTTCTACTGTATTATTGACTGTATGTTTGTTTATTACATGTGTAACTCTGTGTTGTTCTATGTATCGAACTGCTTTGCTTTATCTTGGCAAGGTCGCAGTTGTAAATGAGAACTTGTTCTCAACTAGCCTAACTAAATAAAACATTTAAAAAATTGGTCGCATTGCCTTTAAATTGTTTAACTTGGGTCAAACATTTCAGGAAGCCTTCCACAAGCTTCCCAAAATAAGTTGGGTGAATTTTTGCCCATTCCTCCTGGCAGGGATGGTGTAACTGAGTCAAGTTTGTAGGCCTCCTTGCTCACACACGCTTTTTCAGTTCTGCCCACAAATATTCAATAGGATTGAGGTCAGGGTTTTGTGATGGCCACTCCAATACCTTTTTGTGGTCCTTAAGCCATTTTTACCACAACTTTGGAAGTATGCTTGGGGTCATTGTTCATTTGGAAGACCCATTTGCAACCAAGCTTTAAATTCCTGACTGATGTCTTGAGATGTTACTTCAATATATCCACATCATTTTCCTACCTCATGATGGCATCTATTTGTGAAGTGCACCAGTCTCTCCTGCAGCAAAGCACCCCCACAACATGATGCTGCCACCCCCGTGCTTCACGGTTGGGATGGTGTTCTTCGGCTTGCAAGCCTCCCCTTTTTCCTCCGAACATTACGATGGTCATTATGGTCAAACAGTTCTATTTTTGTTTCATCAGACCAGAGGACATTTCTCCAAAAAGTACGATCTTTGTCCCCATGTGCAGTTGCAAACCGTAGTCTGGCTTTTTTATATACAGTTGAAGTTGGAAGTTTACATACACTTCGGTTGGAGTCATTTAAACTTGCTTTTCAATGACTCCACAAATGTCTAGTTAACAAACTATAGTTTTGGCATGTCTGTTAGGACATCTACTTTATGCATGACACAAGTAATTATTCCAACAATTGTTTACAGACAGATTATTTCAAGTATAATTCACTGCATCACAATTCAAAAGGGTCAGAAGTTTATATTCACTAAGTTGACTGTGACTTTAAACAGCCTGGAAAATTCCAGAAAATGAAGTCATGGCTGTTGAAGCTTCTGATAGACTAATTGACATCATTTGAGTCAATTGGAGGTGTACCTGTGGATGTATTTCAAGGCCCACCTTCAAACTCAGTGCCTCTTTGCTTGACATCATGGGAAAATCAAAAGAAATCAGCCAAAAAAATGTTTTGTTGTTGACAAGTCTGATTCATCCTTGGGAGCAATTTCCAAACGCCTGAAGGTACTAAGTTCATCTGTACAAACAATAGTATGCAAGCATAAACAGCATGGGACCACGCAGCCTTCATATCGCTCAGGAAGGAGACACGTTCTGTCTCCTAGAGATGTAATGTACTTTGGTGCGAAATGTACAAATCTATCCCAGAACAACAGCAAAGGACCTTGTGAAGATGCTGGAGGAAACAGGTACAAAAGTATTTATCCACAATAAAACGAGTCCTATATCAATATAACCCGAATGGCCGCTCAGCAAGGAAGAAGCCACTGCTCCAGAACCGCCATAAAAAAAAATCTGAAAAAGACGACGTCTTTAATCTTGCGTTGTTTTATATATCAACTCATACATCCTGTACCATGGAGTCGGTACATCAAAAATCTCTCTCAACTATGGCACAGTTGTCAACATCCTGGTCCTCAAATGAAGCTGGTATGCTTTCCTGTTTATGATATTTTTATTCCTCCACCAGTTTTGATCCTATATATTGGGCAGACAGACTAGTTCCCTAACTCCTCCCATTGCCACCTGTCTCATTTTTTGGGTAATGCTATAATCAATTGGTTGTACTCTTGGATTATGCAGACCTTCCCGTACAATTCTGATCACTCCATGAAGGACATAACTCTACCATTCCAATGTACAATATCATTTAAGAACAAAATACCCATTTCAAAGATCTTTCCCAAAAATACAGGTATTTTATCAACCAGCACATTTGAGTTCAGCCATAATATTTGTTCTATCTTTTCAGGGGGATGAAATTGAAATTGTAGCCAGCTCTGCAATGCTTGTTTGAAAAAGCGAGATACTTTGAAAAAGGTATCATTTTCAATTATTCAAAAATGAGACACGGCAATCTGCACAAAGGCAAAAAGGCCATTTTTAAACAATGGATAAGCTTTTCTTAGTAATCTACTTGAGAACCATTTAGCGTTCAAGGAAAACTTTTGAATACGTGAAGCTTTTAGAGAGAGGTTTAGTGCTTTTATATTTAATAATCTCAACCCACCCTATTCATTTTCTAAATAGGCACGCTTTATTTTGTCTGGTTTAGCTACCCAGATTAAGCTAAATATTTTTTGCTCATATGATTTGAAAAACAAATCATCAGGAGTAGGCATAAGTGAGTAAACTGAGATATGACAAAGGAGTTAATCAGGGCAATTTCTCCATAATTAGACAGGTATTTGCCTCTCCATGGTTGCAGGATCTTGCCTATTTTTACAAGTTTTCTATTGAAATTCATTGTGAGGAGCATATTTATATATTTTGTGATGTGAATACCGAGTATGTCTACTTCACCATCAGACCATTTTATAGATAAACTGCAGGGTAATGTAAAAGTTGTATTTTTTTAAAGATGCAATATGTAATATTGTACACTCATCATAATTAGGTTTTAGTCCAGAGAGTACAGAAAAGTTATCTAGAGACATTGCAGGGATCTAGCTTTCATATTTAATATAAAACTTGAGTCATTGGCATACATGGACAACTTTGGATCTGATTTTAATAGCTAGCATTTCGAAGGCCATGCCGAATAGATATGGTGACATTATTTTATAAGAGAATCACCGAAATTGAAAATATCCAGGCATTTCTACATAATATCCAGACTTACTTTATCAAATGCCTTTTCAAAACCGCTATAAATACCAGGCCTGGCTTCTTAAATGTTTCATGATGTTCTATTATTTCTAGTAGTTCTCATATATTATCTCTGATGTATTGCCCATATAAAAAAACCTGTCATATCAGGATGAACAATACCTGATAAAACCCTTTTAATTCTGAGTGCTATGCATTTCGCTACTATTTTTGCATAACAACATTGAAGTGTAAGGGGCTACCAGTTTTTTAGATAGACTGGGTCTTTATATTTGCCATCTGGGTCTTGTTTTAATAATAGAGAAATCAGACCTTCCTGTTGAGTCCCTTACAGATTACCATTTCTATAGGAGTAGTTAAAACAATCTAACAATGGAGCTTTTCGTATATCAAAAAGGCTTGATATACCTCTACATGTATTGTCACAATTTTCTTCCGTCGAAGGAGAGGAGGACCAAAATGCAGCGTATTTCGTGTTCAACATGTTTAATGAAAGACGATAACGTGAACACTACACAAATACAAAATAACAAACGTGGCAAAACCCAAACAGTCCTATCTGGTGCAGAGAACACAAAGACAGGAAACAATCACCCAAAAAGTACCCACAGAATATGGCTGCCTAAATATGGTTCCCAATCAGAGACAACGATAGACAGCTGCCTCTAATTGAGAACCAATCTAGGCAACCATAGACATACAATATACCTAGAAAGGCGACAGCCCCATAAACATACAAAGCCCCTAGACAAGACAAAAAAACACATACATCACCCATGTCACACCCTGACCTAACCAAAATAACGAGGAAAAGAAATAATATTAAGGTCAGGGTGTGACAGGTATGCCATCAAGCCCTGGGGTTTATCCAGGCTGAAAGGATTTTACAGCCTCTAAAAGTTATTCCTCTGTAATTTCACCTTCGCACTGATCTTTCTGTACATTTGTTAATTTTCTATTTTTTATATTATTTGGAAAGAATTCCTTACTGTAATCTTCATTCAGTGGGAGAGGATGAGACAGGAAAGAGAACATCTGTGTCACGCCCTGACCTTAGATATCTCTGTTTTTCTTATATTTTGGTTAGGTCAGGGTGTGACTAGGGTGGATACGCTAGTTTTTGTATTGTCTAGGTTTTTTGTGTCTAGGGTTTTAAAAATAAGTTGTCCTCCAGTAAACTTTGATTACATTTCCAATATCCTCATCCACGTGGAAAACCTGTAAGAGTTGTGTGAATGCCAATTAGATGATGATCCGATCGCATTCTGTCTACTATTAATAAAACTATTTTAACCTTTGATGCAAGAGAGAAAGAGACAAGAAAGTTGTCAAGATGACTAGCTTGATTAAGTCTCCTCCATGTATATCTCACTAGGTCAGGTTTTTTAGTCTCCAATATCCACTATTTCTAATGTGTCCATAATATTTGTGATTTCCTTAAGGGCACGGTGATGATAGTTTGTAGAGTAATTACCTTTACGGTCCATTGAGATACTTAATATAGTCTTATAGTGTCCTACCGTAATGATTTGATCATTTGTTGCCTGTAAATTCAATAATTTAGAAAAATGTTTTCAAAGAAGTATGGATCATCCTGATTTGGATCATATAGATTAATGAGCCAAATCTCTTTTTTGTCCAATTTCATTTTCAAAAAGATCCACCTTCCTTGCAAATCATTCCTGACTATTTGCACATTCATTTTTGTTAATTAATATCATCACACCTTTTGAGTTCCTTTGTCCATGACAGAAAATTATTTCACCAACACATTTCTTTTTCCACACAACTTAATCTAAGGATGTAGAGTGAGTTTCCTGTAAACAGTATATGTTATATTCCTTTTGTTTTAGCCATGTAAAGACTGATCTTCTTTTTTATTTTCTGCTAAACCATTACAATTATAACTGGCTAGACTTATTTCACCCTGTATCATAACTAGATACTATTCTCAGGCTAAATGTACCATAATTAGTGCTTGTAAAGTTACTGCCATCAGAGGTATTATGACGGTCAAAACTAGAGCTTTCAAATGTCTGATATTTAGAATCCAATAAATAAGTTCTAGTAATATTTGTTTTATTCCCTTGCCTGTTTGCCTGTGAGCCAATTCCAGAGATATTATGTGTGTAGTAATTCTGAGTAGGTTGATGTGCATGATATTGGATGTGATTTAGTGAGAGTGTGTACAATGTCTGTATAAGAATAAGACTATAATATGTGATGTCCAAATACATAATAACTCCGCCAATTTGCATGGTTGAGTGTCTGTGTGTGTGAAATGTAGTGCGTATAGCTTTAATATTCATGATGATAATTGTAGTCCATCGTGTCACCGTCATAATTGCATCATAATTACCTTTAAAATCATTGGAAAACACATCCCAGCATTTACAGAGCAATTGCCGTTTCACATGATCATTAAAAAGACCCTGCATTACTCTAGAGACGGCTTCACAACAGTACAAATGTATTATGTATGATATGTTATTATTCCCCAATGCCCCTATTTTGATATCTTCCCCTTGCTTGTTGTAAACATATATAAACTTGTAGACAAATACATAAAAAATAGACAAACAATAAACATATTCAATTATAAAACAGTTCTCGACAATAGAGAGAGAAGGAGAGAAGAGAAGAGAAAAGAGAGAAAGAGAGAGTGAGAGAAGAGAGCGAGATCAGATGTGTGTGCATATGTGTAAGTCTGTATGTGTAAGGCGAGCACGTAATTGAGTATATGTGTGTTCATATCCACTTCATAGTGTTCAGATATTTTTACAGTTCCCATAATTTATTTTTTTCGTAACCTGAAGTCCCTGTAGAATTTAGTAAAGCCATGGTGCCATGGCACTGTCTATGAATAGCTGTCCATCTATAGAGAGTTTGTCCACAATGAGAAAGGCACTCTTACCCTTCTCCTTTTTTGCCTTTGTACCGGATACAGTTTTTTATGACGTTAATTTATGTCCCTTGGAAATTGGTAATTGAGACCGAATTTGGTCCCTTTAAGCTCCCTTCCGCTGCATTTGATCAGCTCCTTTCGTTGGTAGTGTTCAAATTTTGCGGTGATCGGTCGGGGACCTTTGGTCTTGTTGCTCCGAGCTCCAAGTATGTGTACTCGGTGGAAAGCTACCTTGTTTACACTCTCTATAGGAAGTTTTGAGCAGATTGCATGAATTCTCTGATCGCGCCCTCTGGATTATTGGATGCGTCCTCAGGAATCCCAGATTTTTTTTTATTTTTACGCCTACTAAGAGTTTGTATATCTAGTAGCGACTACTTCATCACCCTGTTTTCCCTGAGTAGACAATCCTTGTTGGAATTGTGGATTTTTACCTTGGCTATGTGCCTTGTTTTCTCCTTGGAGAGTGAGAATTTCACTCTAGCTAAATTCCAAACTTGCATGGATTCTAGCCAGAGCACTAGCCTCTACTTCAACGGTAAGTAAATCGTCCGTGTCTGTAGATGAATCTGTTTTTATTTTTTCGGGTTTAAAGTACGTGTATATATGTATGTGTATATATATATATATATATATGTGTATATGTGTATATATGTATATATATGTGTATGTGTATGTATATATATATACATATATGTATGTGTGTGTGTGTGTATGTGTGTGTGTGTGTGTGTGTGTGTATGTATGTATGTATGTGTGTATATGTATGTGTATGTATATATATGTATGTATGTGTATGTGTATGTATGTATGTGTATATGTATATGTATGTATATGTGTATGTATGTATATATATATGTATATATGTATGTATATATATATATGTATGTATATATGTATGTATGTGTGTATGTATGTATATGTGTATATATATATATATATATATAGTATTTTAGATGTACACTCAAACCAGTGAATATCACTTATTATAAATGAGATCATTAACTATCAGCTCTTGGAATTCCAGGGCCTATACTCTTCACATTTTGGTTATAAAACAACTAATCCAGAATTGATTAAAAACATCAAGGGACAGGACATCATAATCCTACTGGAAACATGGTGTCGTGGAGTCAGTGTCCCTCAGGCTATAGAGAAAGTTTACTACCATCAATCAAACATAAAAATGTTAAACGGGGCCGAGACTCAGGTGGAATCATCATTTGGCATAAGCAGGACTTAGCACTGAATGAAATGAAAAAAGGTACCACTCACATTTGGCTAAAACTTAACAAAGGTACAATCTATTGTGACAATGATGTATACATATGTGCAGCTTATGCTCCTCCTTCAGATTCATCATATTATGATGATCAGTTTTTTGACAATCTCCAGACAGAAATCATTACATTTCAGGCGCAGGGTAAAGTGCTTCTTTGTGGAGATTTCAATGCAAGAACAGGTTCTGAGCCTGACTACACTGATGCGGGAGGTAACCACCACATATTTGGACACCCCTCCTTGTACAGTAGCCCTATTATAAATAATAGAAACAGTCCTGACCAAATACTGAACAAAAATGGAAAAGAGTTAGTACATCTCTGTCGAGCCTTAGGCCTGTACATGCTTAATGGTAGAATCAGAGGGGACTCTTTAGGTCAGTTTACTTACTGCTCAGCTCTTGGGACAAGTGTAGTCGATTATGCCATCACTGACATTGACCCCTCCTCCATTAGTGCATTCACTGTCAGACCACAGACACCATTGTCAGATCACAGTCAGATCAACGTGTTTCTGAAGAAATTAACCGGCAATATTCATTCAAAAAAACAGCCCAATAATCTTTACAACATAAACCAATCGTTCAGATGGGCTCCAAACAGTGCAGAGGCATTCATTGAAACATTGAACTCAAATGAAATGATGAACTCTATACAGTTTTTCAATAACTCACAGTACCAAAACAATAAAGATGGTGTCAATTCAGCTACCCAAAACATCAACTGCATATTCCAAAAAGCAGCATCGAAAGCAAATTTGAGAAAACCAAAGCAATGCAACATCAGAAGCAAAAATCAAAACGTTTCTGACAAATGGTTTGATAATGAATGTAAAACAATTAGAAAACACCTAAGACAAATGTCAAACAAAAAACATAAGCAGCAAAACAACCCAGAGCTACGATATGAATACTTTGAAACTCTGAAACAGTATAAACAAACACTGAAATGCAAGAAATTGAATTATACCAACAAGACACTTGATGAAATTGAAAACGCAATTGACCAAAATCAGTTCTGGGACATGTGGAACAATTTAAGCACAACAAAGCCACAAGAATTAGCCATACAAGATGTAGGAATTTGGAAAACTTACTTTGATAATCTATACAAAAACATCCCACAAAAAGACTTAAACCAGAACCAATTAGAAATTAAAGAAAAATTGAACATCCTGGAATCAGTCATTAAAAACAACCAAAATCCATTAGATTACCCAATAACCCAACAAGAACTAAATGAAAAGCTAAAATCTATTAAATCAAAAAAGGCTTGTGGTGTAGACAACATCAGAAATGAAATGCTGAAAAACAGCACACCTGAGTTGCTTAAATTGTTCAACATGGTTTTAACTTCTGGCTGCTTCTCTGATGTCTGGAACCAGGGGCTCATCTCCCCTATCCACAAAAGTGGAGACAAATCAGACCCCAATAATTACAGGGGAATTTGCGTCAACAGTAACTTGGGAAAGATTTTCTGTAGCATTTTGAATTCAAGAATTCAAACCTTTCTTCAAGAAAAAAATGTAATAAGTAAATGTCAAATTGGCTTTCTCCCTAACCATCGCACTACTGACCATATATACACCTTACACACACTAATTAAAAAACACGTCCACCAAAAAAAAGAGGGCAAAATCTTTGCTTGCTTTATTGACTTTAAAAAAGCATTTGATTCGATTTGGCACGAAGGGCTATTCTACAAAATTCTACAAAGTGGGCTTGGTGGTAAGGTGTATGACTTAATAAAATGTATGTACACAGAAAACAAGTGTGCAATAAAAATCAAAAACCAAAGAACAGAATTTTTTTCACAATGTCGAGGTGTGAGACAAGGCTGCAATTTGAGTCCAAATCTTTTCAACATTTATATCAATGAATTAGCAGACATGTTGGACCAATCTCCAGCCCCAGGACTCACACTATTTGACACAGAGGTGAAATACCTGCTATATGCTGATGACTTGGTACTTCTATCACCAACCAAAGAAGGTCTTCAACAAAACATTAATATTCTGGAGGCCATAATTGGGCCCTGGCAGTAAATTTCCAAAAAACTAAAATCATGATTTTCCAAAAAAAACCCAGATGTCAGAAACAAAAATGTAAATTCACCCTGAACAACACCTTAATTGAACACACAAAAAATTACACCTACCTTGGTCTGACCATATCTGCATCGGGAAACTTTAATATGGCAGTGAAGGCACTCAAAGAAAAAGCCCGCAGAGCAATGTATGCAATAAAAATGAAATTATTCAAAATCAACATCCCAATTAGAATTTGGACTAAAATATTTGACAGTGTAATCCTACCAATAGCACTTTATGGAAGTGAGGTTTGGGGGCCACTCAATAAACTGGATTTTAAAATGTGGGACAAACATCCAATTGAAACCCTACATGCAGAATTCTGTGCAATGAAATACACCAACTAATGCATGTAGGGCAGAATTGGGCCGTTTTCCAGTAATAATGATACAGAAAAGATCGCTACATCTAAATTCAAGTCTGTCTGCAATTTAAAGCACTTCAAGCCCAAGAGCTGAGCCCAGAAACGAGCCCTCTCAGTCAGCTGGTGTTGGACCTCACCAACCAAGCTGACTCCAGCACTGCTTCAAAAGAAAGAATTCCAATAAACAAAATCATGAACCAATCAAAGGAATCATATTTACAATACTGGAAAAACGAAACAAAATCCCAAAGCCGACTAAATTGCTATCTGACCCTAAACAGAGAATATGAATTGGCTGATTATCTCTACTCTGTCAGAGATACGAAGCAGAGACAGATCCTTACCAAGTACAGGCTGAGTGACCACCGATTGGCAATAGAAACCGGCAGACATAAAAAGACATGGCTACCCAAAGAGGAGCGTGTATGTGGTACTGCATGACAGGGGAGGTAGAGACAGAGATGCACTTTCTCCTTT
Source organism: Oncorhynchus clarkii lewisi (assembly GCF_045791955.1). Lineage (NCBI taxonomy): Eukaryota > Metazoa > Chordata > Actinopteri > Salmoniformes > Salmonidae > Oncorhynchus > Oncorhynchus clarkii. The sequence continues at coordinate 25,591,947 of NC_092168.1, read as the reverse complement.
ACTGTGATAAATATTCCTCACAAAGAGATTCATTATTCACAGAAATGACTACATATATTCCAAATTTTTACAAATTGAACCCAGAGGAAAAACTAAGAATACTCATAGACAATCCTCCTGCCATAGCCTGAGGGACACTGAATAATAACATCTGCATAGTAAACAGTAACTTACTTATTATTACTATTATTGGTTTACTGTAGACTGTTACCATTTTATTGTTATTCATTTAGTATTTAATTTTGTATTATTATTTACTACCATTTTATATTATTATTTGCTATCATTTATAATTTTGTTACAATGTATATTGCATACATTGTTGCTTTGGCAATATTGACACAATGTTTTTCATGCCAATAAAGCAGCTTGAATTTGACTACATTTTCCAAGTGTCCGCCTGGTGTCCTGCGTCGAATTCGGTGCGCAAAATCATGTGTCCAAGAACGATGTATCAATGAAGAATATGTCCGTGGAAAAAAGTTTGCGTTTTCTGGATTTTTTTTGGTGGCCCGGAGCTATTTCTAATACACAAGGAATCTTTTTGGAAAAACTAGCTATCTAACTGAGAGTATCCTCATTGAAAACATCAGAATGAAGGCTTTTATGTTTTTGTTAATCGTAACGCTAATGCTAACGCTAAATCTAACGCTAAATGCTAACTCTAGCTGCTACTTTTACACAAATTATTGTTTTCCTATGGTTGAGAAGCATATTTTTTTATTTTTTCGGGTTTCAACCTCTGGTATGTGGGACGCTATCCAGTTAGATTGCAGAGTGCCAAATTCAAATAAAGAAATACTCATTACAAAAATTCAGAAAACAAAACATATTTTACATAGGTTTAAAGATTAACTTCTTGTGAATCCAACCACGGTGTCAGATTTAAAAAATGCTTTACAGCGAAAGCATACCTTACGATTATTTGAGAACATAGCCCAGCAGACAAATCATTACAAACAGTAACCAGCCAAGTAGAAGCGTTACACAAGTCAGAAATAGAGATAAAATTAATCCCTTACCTTTGATGATCTTCATATGGTTGCACTCAGAAGACATTCATTTACTCAATAAATGTTCCTTTTGTTCGATAAAGTCTCTTTATATACAAAAACCTATTTTTGTTTGCGCGTTTTCTTCAGTAATCCACAAGCTCAAACACAGTCAAAACAGGCAGACAAAAAAATCCAAATTGTATCCGTAAAGTTCATAGAAACATGTCAAACTATGTTTATATTCAAACCTCAGGTTGTTTTTAGCCTAAATAATCAATAATATTTCGGACAATAACGTCATCAATATAAAAGGTAAAACAAGAAAGGCACTCTCTCGGTCGCACGCATGAAAAAGCTCTGTGACACAGCAGGTTCCACTCATTCAGACTGCTCTTACTCCCTAATTTTTCAGAATTCAAGCCTGAAACAATTTCTAAAAGACTATTGACATATAGTGGAAGGCATAGGAACTGCAATTTGAGTCCTAAGTCAATGGATACTGTAATGGCATTGAATAGAAAACTACAAAACCAAATTAAAACTACTTCCTGAATGGATTTTTCTCAGATTTTTGCCAGCCAAATTAGTTCTGTTATACTCACAGACACTATTTTAACAGTTTTGGAAACTTTAGATTGTTTGCTATCCACATCTACCAGTTATATGCATATAATATCTTCTGGGCCCGAGTAGCAGGCAGTTTAATTTGGGCATGCTTTTCATCCAAAATTCAGAATGCTGCCCCCTTTTTTATTTATTTATTTATTTCACCTTTATTTAACCAGGTAGGCTAGCTGAGAACAAGTTCTCATTTACAACTGCGACCTGGCCAAGATAAAGCATAGCAGTGTGAACAGACAACAACACAGAGTTACACATGGAGTAAACAATTAACAAGTCAATAACCCTAGAGAAGTTAACGTTCTTTTGTGAGGTAGTCGGATCTTTCCATGATGGAGTATGTTGTTCCTCCATAGCGTAAAGCTGTTGGTACTCGAGCGTAAAGCTGTTGGTATTCGTTGATTTCCCTCAGGATCTCCTTAGAATCCAGGTTGGCTCTTTACTGCAACCAGTTGTTTTACGAAAAGATAACAATGAGTCTTTCCCATAACGATGACAGGTGTCTGTAGTACATTACAGCTAGCACTCATGGATTCCACGCAAAAAAATGGAACACAAACTTGCAGTCCCAGCCGTAAAGGCTAACCGCGTCATGGAATCCTTAGCAACAAAACTGATTAAAAATCGATTTAAATCACGGCTGTGACTATAACAGATTGTGTGTTTCATTGAAAAACGCAAGAAAAACTGCTCTCTGAAAGCTAAAAATAATTTCCATAAGTCACTTCCACGAGTTGTTAAAAGAGGACAAAATTTAATATCGACCTGCATGCAATTCATACAAATTCCACACGATGAATTAATTGTTGGAAAATCCATCTATCTGGCATCCGTTTCTTCCAGTCTTCACCCGGATGTTGTTAATGAAGACATTGGCAGCAATTGATTTGCAAACGAGGAGCTATTGAATATACATCGCCCTGTAATCATTTTGATAGATTATAAACGTTTACTAATACCTAAAGTTGGATTACAAAAGGATTTCGAAGTGTTTTGTGAAAGTTTATCGTCAACTTTTTTAATTTAAAAAAATTACGCAGCATTTAAAAACGATGTTTTTTTCTGAATGACACAGCTTCCATACAAAGCTATTTTGGGTATATATGGACCGATTTAAACGAAAAAAAGACCCAATAGTGATGTTTATGGGGCATATAGGAGTGCCAAGAAAGAAGCTCGTCAAAGGTAATGAATGTTTTATATTTTATTTCTGCGTTTTGGGTAGCGCCGGCTACCGCAAAATCTGTTGTTTACGTGTCGTGCTGGTATTTTGGGGGGTGCATGCTATCAGATAATAGCTTCTCATGCTTTCGCCGAAAAGCATTTTAAAAATCTGACTTGCTGGCTAGGTTCACAACGAGTGTAGCTTTAATTTAATACCCTGCTTGTGAATTTTGATCAAGGTTTGAGTTGTAACGAGTACATTTAGCATTTAGCGTAGCGCATTTGCATTTCCAGGTGCCTACTTGAGACGTCTGCGTCTCAAGTAGGATCAAGAAGAAGAAGAAGAACCTCTAGTGACTCCCCATCCCGCATGAGGGAGCATAATCATCGACTGACACTAATTAGGACAATGCAACGGACATAAATATTCCTAGAAAATATTCCTATTGAAAATCACAAGTGAAATATATTGAGACACAGCTTAGCCTTTTGTTAATCACCCTGTCATCTCAAATTTTCAAAATATGCTTTACAGCCAAAGCTAGACAAGCATTTGTGTAAGTTTATCGATAGCCTAGCATAGCATTTTGTCCAGCTAGCAGCAGGTAACTTGGTCACGGAAATCAGAAAAGCAATCAAATGAAATCGTTTACCTTTGATGAGCTTCAGATGTTTTCACTCACGAGACTCCCAGTTAGATAGCCAATGTTCCTTTTTTCCAAAAATATTATTTTTGTAGGCGAAATAGCTCCGTTTGTTCTTCACGTATGGCTGACAAATCGCCCGGAAATTGCAGTCACGAAAATGCCGAAAAATATTCCAAATTAGCACCACAATATCGACAGAACATGGCAAACGTTGTTTATAATCCATCCTCAAGATGTTTTTCAAATATCTATTCGATGATATATCCGCCGGGACAATTTGTTTTTCAGTAGGACCAATTGGAATAATGGCTACCTCTGTATTTTACGGGAGAATCACTCTGGGAGCCATCAGGTGACCAGTTGCGCAATGTAGCCGCTTACGGGTATTCTTCAGCATAAATGCGTAATACTACATCACAATGCTGTAGACACCTTGGGGAATACGGAGAAAAAGTAATCTGGTTGATAGCCCATTCACTGCTCAATTGGGACGCATTGGAACGTAGCGCTTTCAAAACACTTCCAGATTGGATTTTTCTCAGGCTTTCGCCTGCAATATCAGTTCTGTTATACTCACAGACAATATTTTTACAGTTTTGGAAACGTTAGAGTGTTTTCTATCCTAAGCTGTCAATTATATGCATATTCTAGCATCTTGTCCTGACAAAATATCCCGTTTACTATGGGAACGTTATTTTTCCAAAAATGAAAATACTGCCCCCTAGTCACAAAATATAGTGATCCTAACTGATTTAAAGACAGGGCAGTTTTACTAGGATTAAATGTCAGAAATTGTGAAAAACTGAATTTAAATGTATTTGGCTAAGGTGTATGTAAACATCCAAATTCAATTATATATATATATATAAAACATTATTTTTTAGAAAGAGTGTTTATAAACAGTATAATCTTTGAAAATTATATCAGAAATACCACTGGTGGGGTTATGTCACACATGCAGCTAACAAAAACATGTGCAAATGTCTGCTCTATCCAAAATTACAACCAACTATTTGCAGCATTACATCAAAAATGGAAGAGGCAAGCGGAAGGGGGAGAAAGTAAGAAACTTGTCTGTCACCCTGCATTAAATACCAAAATAGGTTGAAGAAAAATTATGAGAAATTAAAAAGAATACAAGTTTCATTGAAGGACCAAAAACAAACAAAAGATAACTCATGTAAATGTATATAGTACTGTATGTATAAGCTGGAAGTAGACCCTTAATCTATAACGAATGTTATCCTCCCCCCAAAAAGTATTTAACCAGGGCACAGATATCAGAACTGCATTGAGATAAAGAGATTGATGCAGCTTACATCTCAGGTGGATGATAAGCAGGGAGGTCTCAAAGAGAGCGAGAGAGAGGCAGTGATAGACATGGAAAGAGATGGGTAGAGGTTGTGAGAGAGAGAGAAAGACAGAGAGAGAGAGAGAGAAAGACAGAGATAGAAAGAGAGACAGAGAGAGAGAAAGAAAGAGAGAAAGACAGAGATAGAAAGAGAGAGACAGAGAGAGAAAGAAAGAGAGAGAGAGAGAAAGACAGAGAGAGAGAAAGAAAGAGAGAAAGACATAGATAGAAAGAGAGACAGAGAGAGAGAAAGAAAGAGAGAAAGACAGAGATAGAAAGAGAGAGACAGAGAGAAAGAAAGAGAGAAAGAAAGAGAGAAAGACAGAGAGAGAGAGATAGAAAGAGAGAAAGACAGAGATAGAAAGAGAGAGATAGAAAGAGAGAGACAGAGAGAGAGAGAAAGAAAGAGAGAAAGACAGAGAGAGAGAGAAAGACAGAGAGAAAGAAAGAGAGAAAGACAGAGAGAAAGACAGAGAGAAAGACAGAGAGAGAGAGAGAGAGAGAGAGAGAGAGAGAGAGAGAGAGAGAGAGAGAAAGACATAGATAGAAAGAGAGAGAGAGAGAGAAAGAAAGAGAGAAAGAAAGAGAGAAAGACAGAGAGAAAGAAAGAGAGAAAGACAGAGAGAGAGAGAGAGAGAGAGAGAGAGAGAGAGAGAGAGAGAGAGAGAGAGAGACATAGATAGAAAGAGAGACAGAGACATAGATAGAAAGAGAGACAGAGAGAGAGAAAGAAAGAGAGAAAGACAGAGAGAAAGAAAGAGAGAAAGACAGAGAGAGAGAGAGAGAGAGAGAGAGAAAGAAAGAGAGAAAGACAGAGAGAAAGAAAGAGAGAAAGACAGAGAGAGAGAGAGAGAGAGAGAGAGAGAGAGAGAAAGACATAGATAGAATGAGAGAGATAGAAAGAGAGAGACAGAGAGAGAGAGAAAGAAAGAGAGAAAGAGAGACAGAGAGAAAGAAAGAGAGAAAGACAGAGAGAGAGAGAAAGAAAGAGAGAAAGACAGAGAGAAAGAAAGAGAGAAAGACAGAGAGAGAGAGAGAGAGAGAGAGAGAGAGAGAGAGAGAGAGAGAAAGAGAGAGAAAGAAAGAGAGAAAGACAGAGAGAGAGAGAGAGAGAGAGAGAGAGAGAGAGAGAGAGAGAGAGAGAGAGAGAGAGAGAGAGGGAAAGACATAGATAGAAAGAGAGAGACAGAGAGAAAGAAAGAGAGAAAGAAAGAGAGAAAGACAGAGAGAAAGAAAGAGAGAAAGACAGAGAGGGAGAGAGAGAGAGAGAGAGAGAGAGAGAGAGAGAGAGATAGATAGAAAGAGAGACAGAGACATAGATAGAAAGAGAGACAGAGAGAGAGAAAGAAAGAGAGAAAGACAGAGATAGAAAGACAGAGATAGAAAGAGAGAGACAGAGAGAAAGAAAGAGAGAAAGAAAGAGAGAAAGACAGAGAGAAAGAAAGAGAGAGAGAGAGAGAGAGAGAGAGAGAGAGAGAGAGAGAGAGAGAGAGAGAGAAAGACATAGATAGAAAGAGAGACAGAGACATAGATAGAAAGAGAGAAAGAAAGAGAGAAAGACAGAGATAGAAAGAGAGAGACAGAGATAGAAAGAGAGAGACAGAGATAGAAAGAGAGAGACAGAGAGAGAAAGACAGAGAGAGAGAAAGAAAGAGAGAAAGACATAGATAGAAAGAGAGACAGAGACATAGATAGAAAGAGAGACAGAGAGAGAGAAAGAAAGAGAGAAAGAAAGAGATAGAAAGAGAGAGATAGAAAGAGAGAGACAGAGAGAAAGAAAGAGAGAAAGAAAGAGAGAAAGACAGAGAGAAAGAAAGAGAGAAAGACAGAGAGAGAGAGAGAGAGAGAGAGAGAGAGAGAGAGAGAGAGAGAGAGAGAGAGAGAGAGAGAGAGAAAGACAGAGAGAGGGAGAGAGAGAGAGAAAGACAGAGAGAGGGAGAGAGAGAGAGAAAGACAGAGAGAGAGCTAAAGAAATACAGCAATAAAGAAGGAGAGGAAAGACCTGTGATATAATAGCATGCAGAGAATGAGAGCTAGAGTGTACTGTATGTGTGAAAGACAATCAGAGTGAGCAGCAGAGACAGTTTGTTAATTGGGGTGCAGTCTTGCATAAGAGTAAATCCAAACCCTATCTGCAATACCAGTGTGTCAGCTCACTAGCACCACAACCAACAAACACACACATGCCACGTTTACGCAAACATGCACACACGAGCACACACCCACCCACACACACATGAACAAACACGCAGGCCTGAGGCTGTCAGGCCCGGAGGGTGAGTGTTTGTAGTTGAACATACAGAGCGGCTCTTATCCCTTGGGCATGGTTGCCTTGGAGCGTGCTTAGATGGTCTATGTGTCAGCGGGGGACGGGTGGGGTGGCAGGCTGAGATTTGAGTGACAGGCATAGAGACGGGACTTCAACAGGATATGACCCGCTGGAGCCCAAAATACACTGGGGCTGCATCTTCTAAAACCTAACTAACCAAACACCTCTTTCTCTTTCTCTTTCTCTTTCTCTTCTAAACCTGAGCTGCATTTCATTTCAAACAGTTGCACCCTCAGCTTTGATCTATTCCCTCCCTCATTGACTCCCCTTCACTGGTCTGATAATTTTGCAGGTGAAAACAACATGGTGGAACGGACTGAAGGTTTTTTATACAGAGGAAGATGGGGCACTAACAGGATACAACCCACTGGGGATCCTAATCCTCAGAGCTCATGCTGGCTCTCCTATAATTTGACCACCCAAATACTAAGAGGAGAGAACATGGACTCTTTGTCAGAGTCAGTGGAGGGGAGGGAGATACTCACTGGGCAAAGACGTCATTTCAACATCTATTCCACATTGGTTCAACTTAATTTCATTAAAATGATGTGGAAACAACGTTGATTCAACCAGAGTGTGCCCAGTGGGTAGTATGTCTGAGTGGAACAGAAAGGCAGAGAAAGCATTGGTACAGTAGGTAGGACATTTGTTTGAAAAAGGAGGTTGCGTGAACTCTACATAGATACTGTATGTAAGTATGTTATAGTCCCATTAATATTTGAGTTGTGCTGACTAGATCTGATCTGGCCCACAGTGAGTTTGTGTCAAAGACATACATGATAACATACTCTGTGACATTCAAATAGTGTTTTACTGTACACTATCAGCACTTCTCTCCAATTAACATTCCTTATCCCTTTTAATTATTCATTATGGGAAACATTCTTCTCTTTACAATTACTTTCTCATCACTAACCGACCCCGTTGGAAATGTAATTGTGTAATTCATTGCGTGCATTAGGCCATGGTCTGTAAGTGAATGGTGTCCCATTCCCTCCCTCCCTCCCACCACTATCACTATGGTGCACCCAGAAGCCAGTTAGATGTAGAAATCAATAGAAACACAGTGAAACAGGCTGATTGTATTGAGCTGTATGTTCAACAGTGCTGATTAATCTGTTAAACTGGACCAGGGTTCCTGTCCTCACTCACTTTCTCGCTCGATGGGCTTCTATAAAGAATTTACCTGACCTCCTCCAGGCTTGGCAGGGGGAAGAGTAGTGTTCTGGTGACATGACATAATAACCATGTATCTAACCACCTGTGGCTGAAGAACACAACACAAATACTGTGTTGGATTGTGAATGGTGGGATTTTATTGCTTTAATCAGGTTTTGAATCTAACATGTTGTTTTATCTCCACCTCTGTTTGTCAACCCCTCTCTCTCATGCTCCCCCCTCTTTCTTTTATACCCCCTCTCTATCTCTCTCTTTTTTATCCTCCTCCATCTCCTCCTCCCTCCAGAGGTGGACTCGCTGCGTATCCTGCTCTACTCAGTAATCTTCCTTCTCAGTGTGTTTGGCAACCTGCTAATCATTGTGGTCCTGACGGTCAACAAGCGCATGAGGACGGTCACCAACTCCTTCCTGCTGTCCCTGGCGGTCAGCGACCTGATGATGGCCATCTTCTGCATGCCCTTCACCCTCATACCCAACCTCCTGGAGGACTTCATCTTCGGGCCCACCATGTGCAAGATAGTGGCTTACCTCATGGGTAAGAATGGGGGACTGGAAATGTTGAGGGCGCGTGTGGGAGATATCGAGGCTGGAGAGAGAGAGAGAGAGAGAGAGAGAGACAGGATGGATATCTGTCTAACTTTCTGATCCACTCTATCTAGCCAAATCTCCCAATCATGTTTTACTAACACATCCATATGACCTTAAAAACACATCTTCATTTAGAAGTCCACTGTGCATACTGATCTGATTCACAAGCTGCAGTTAGGGTCACATTTAATCTGATCCCTAATGGTTTGAAAAGTTTGAACTTTAAGACTTAAACAATTGCTGAAAAAATGACTTGTGTCATCCACAAAGTAGATGTCCTAACCGACTTGCGAGAGCTATAGTTTATTAACAAGAAATTTGTGGAGTGATTGAAATATGAGTTTAAATGGCTCCAACCGAAGTGTATGTAAACTTCCGACTTGAATTGTACATACATACACTTACATACAGTTGAAGTCGGAAGTTTACATGCACTTAGGTTGGAATTATTAAAACTCATTTTTCCACCACTCCACACATTTCTTGTTAATGAACTTTAGTTTTGGCAAGTCAGTTAGGACATCTACTTTGTGCATGACACAAAGTAATTATTCCAACAATTGTTTACAGACAGATTATTTCACTTATAATTCACTGTATCACAATTCCAGTGGTTCAGAAGTTTACATACACTAAGTTGACTGTGCCTTGAAACAGCTTGGACAATTCCAGAAAATGATGACATGGCTTTAGAAGCTTCTGATAGGCTAATTGACATAATTTAAGTCAATTGGAGGTGTACCTGTGGATGTATTTCAAGGCCTACCTTCAAACTCAGTGCTTCTTTGCTTGACATCATGGAAAAGTCCAAAGAAGTCAGGGAAGATCTCAGAAAAATAATTGTAGACCTACTCTGGTTCATCCTTGGGAGCAATTTCAAATCAAATCAAATCAAATCAAATTTTATTTGTCACATACACATGGTTAGCAGATGTTAATGCGAGTGTAGCGAAATGCTTGTGCTTCTAGTTCCGACAATGCAGTAATAACAAGTAATCTAACTAACAATTCCAAAACTACTGTCTTGTACACAGTGTAAGGGGATAAAGAATATGTACATAAGGATATATGAATGAGTGATGGTACAGAGCAGCATAAGCAAGATACAGTAGATGGTATCGAGTACAGTATGTACAAATGAGATGAGTATGTAAACAAAGTGGCATAGTTTAAAGTGGCTAGTGATACATGTATTACATAAGGATACAGTCGATGATATAGAGTACAGTATATACGTATGCATATGAGATGAATAATGTAGGGTAAGTAACATTATATAAGGTAGCATTGTTTAAAGTGGCTAGTGATATATTTACATCATTTCCCATCAATTCCCATTATTAAAGTGGCTGGAGTTGAGTCAGTGTCAGTGTGTTGGCAGCAGCCACTCAGTGTTAGTGGTGGCTGTTTAACAGTCTGATGGCCTTGAGATAGAAGCTGTTTTTCAGTCTCTCGGTCCCAGCTTTGATGCACCTGTACTGACCTCGCCTTCTGGATGATAGCGGGGTGAACAGGCAGTGGCTCGGGTGGCTGATGTCCTTGATGATCTTTATGGCCTTCCTGTGACATCGGGTGGTGTAGGTGTCCTGGAGGGCAGGTAGTTTGCCCCCGGTGATGCGTTGTGCAGACCTCACTACCCTCTGGAGAGCCTTACGGTTGAGGGCGGTGCAGTTGCCATACCAGGCGGTGATACAGCCCGCCAGGATGCTCTCGATTGTGCATCTGTAGAAGTTTGTGAGTGCTTTTGGTGACAAGCCGAATTTCTTCAGCCTCCTGAGGTTGAAGAGGCGCTGCTGCGCCTTCTTCACGATGCTGTCTGTGTGAGTGGACCAATTCAGTTTGTCTGTGATGTGTATGCCGAGGAACTTAAAACTTGCTACCCTCTCCACTACTGTTCCATCGATGTGGATAGGGGGGTGTTCCCTCTGCTGTTTCCTGAAGTCCACAATCATCTCCTTAGTTTTGTTGACGTTGAGTGTGAGGTTATTTTCCTGACACCACACTCCGAGGGCCCTCACCTCCTCCCTGTAGGCCGCCTCGTCGTTGTTGGTAATCAAGCCTACCAATGTTGTGTCGTCCGCAAACTTGATGATTGAGTTGGAGGCGTGCGTGGCCACGCAGTCGTGGGTGAACAGGGAGTACAGGAGAGGGCTCAGAACGCACCCTTGTGGGGCCCCAGTGTTGAGGATCAGCGGGGAGGAGATGTTGTTGCCTACCCTCACCACCTGGGGGCGGCCCGTCAGGAAGTCCAGTACCCAGTTGCACAGGGCGGGGTCGAGACCCAGGGTCTCGAGCTTGATGACGAGCTTGGAGGGTACTATGGTGTTGAATGCCGAGCTGTAGTCGATGAACAGCATTCTCACATAGGTATTCCTCTTGTCCAGATGGGTTAGGGCAGTGTGCAGTGTGGTTGAGATTGCATCATTTGTGGACCTATTTGGGCGGTAAGCAAATTGGAGTGGGTCTAGGGTTTCCAAACTCCTGAAGGTACCACATTCATCTGTACAAACAATAGTATGCAAGTATAAACACCACGGGACCACGCAGCCGTCATACCGCTCAAGAAGGAGACGCATTCTGTCTCCTAGAGATGAACGTACTTTGGTGCGAAAAGTGCAAATGTCACGTTCGTCGCATGAAGGAGACCAATGTGTAGCGTGTTATGTGTACATTCTCTTTATTAAAAGAATGATCACCGAACAAACTAACAAAATAACAAACGAAACGTGAAACTATACAATAGAGTGCTGACAGGCAACTACACATAGTCAAGATCCCACACCAGAAAGTGGAAAACAGGCCTGCCTGAAATATGATCCCCAATCAGAGACAACGATAAACAGCTGTCTCTGATTGGGAACCATATCAGGCCAACATAGACATACAAAACCCCTAGACATACAAACCCTAGACATGCAAAAACCTAGAGTACCCACCCTAGTCACACTCTGACCTAATCAAAATATATGGAAAACAGAGATATCTAAGGTCAGGGCGTGACAGTACCCCCCCCCCCCCCCCCCCAAAAGTGCGGACTCCCGGCCACAAACCTGAACCTGTAGGGGAGGGTCCATCTACCCTCGGTGGCAACTCCGGTTCTGGACGCAGTCCCCGCTCCCTACACTGATCCCTCCGCTTCTGTGGAACCGGACCGTGGATCGTTGTCGGAGGAACCGGACCGTGGATCATCGCCGGAGGCTCAGTACTGGGAACCACCGCTGGAGGATATGGACTGCAGCTCTTCGCCGAAGACTCTGGACTGCTGCTCGTCGATGGAGGTCCCAGACTGGGGACCGTCGATGGAGACCCCGGACTGGGGACCGTCGCTGGAGGTCCCGAACTAGGGACCGTCGCTGGAGGCCCCAGACTGGGGACCGTCGCTAGAGGCCCCAGACTGGGGACCGTCGCTGGAGGCTCCGGACTGGGGACCGTCGCTGGAGGTTCCGGACTGTGGACCATCGCAGGAGGTTCCGGACTGTGGACCGTTGTTGGAGGTTCTGGACTGGGGACCATTGTTGGAAGCTCTGGACTGGAATCTGTCGCCGGAAGCTCTGGACTGGGAACTGTCGCCGGAAGCTCTGGACTGTGGAGGCCCACTGGAGGTCTGATGCTTGGGACCGGTACAGGTGTCACCGGGCTGATGACATGCATCTCAGGGCGAGTCCGAGGAAGAGGCACAGGACGTACTGGACTGTGGAGGCGCACTGGAGATCTGATGTGTGGGACCGGTATAGGTGTCACCGGGCTGATGACACGCAACTCAGTGCGAGTCCGGAGAGGAGGCACAGGACGTACTGGACTGTGGAGGCGCAAGGGAGACCTGATGCGTGGGACCGGTACAGGTGGCACCGGGCTGATAACACACACCTCAGGGCGAGTGCGGAGTGGAGGCACCACCCTTCCTGATTGGATGCTCACTCCAGCCCGGCAAGTGCGGGAAGCTAGCACAGGACGCACTGGGCTATGAATGCGCACTGGTGAGCTGATGCGTGGGACCGGAACAGGCGACACCGGGCTGATGACATGCACCTCAGCACGCCCGCTCTGCAGTGCTCTCAAAACTAGCACCTCTCCCCGGAATCTTGCGTTGAGCTCCTCATCCAACTCCCTGACTTGCTCTGGTTCGCTCCTCGGCCCCGCCTCCCCCCTAAATGTTATTGTGGTTGCCTCTCATGCTTGCTCTGTTGAGCTATCTCCTCGTATCGTCGCCGTTCCGCTTTTGCTGCCTCTTATCTCCTCCTTAGGTCGGCAATACTCCCCGGCCTGCGTCCAGGGTCCTTTTCCCTCCAGAATCTCCTCCCAGGTCCATTCCTCCTGAACACGCTGCTTGGTCCATTTTTGGTGGGATCTTCTGTCACGTTCGTCGTATGAAGGAGACCAAGGCTCAGTGTTGTGTGCATACATTCTATTTATTAAAAGAATGAACACCAAACAAACTGACAAAATAAGAAACTAAACGTGAAGCTATACAATAGAGTGCTGACAGGCAACTACACATAGTCAAGATCCCACACCAGAAAGTGGGAAAAAGGCCTGCCTGAAATATGATCCCCAATCAGAGACGACGATAAACAGCTGTCTCTGATTGAAAACCATATCAGGCCAACATAGACATACATAACCCCTAGACATTCAAAACCCATAGACATACAAAAAAAGCCTAGACATACAAAAACCTAGAGTACCCACCCTAGTCACACCCTGACCTAACCAAAATATATAGAAAACAGAGATATCGAAGGTCGGGGCATGACAGCAAATCAATCCCAGAACAATAGTAAAGGACCTTGTAAAGATGCTGGAGGAAACAAGTACAAACTATCTATATCCAAAGTAAAATGAGTCCTATATCGACAGAACCTGAAAGGCCGTTCAGCAAGGAAGAAGCCACTGCTCCAAAACCGCCATAAGCCAGACTACGGTTTGCAACTGCACATGGGGACAAAGATCATACTTTTGGAGAAATATCCTCTGGTCTGATGAAACAAAAATATAACTGTTTGACCATAATGACCATCGCTATGTTTGGAGGAAAAAGGGGGAGGCTTGCAAGCTGAAGTACACCATCCCAACCGTGAAGAACGGGGGTGGCAGCATCATGTTGTGGGGTTACTTTGCTGTAGGAGACACTGGTGCACTTCACAAAATAGATGGCATCATGAGGGAAGTAAAATTATGTGAATATTGTTAAGCAACGTCTCAAGACATCAGTCAGGAAGTTAAAGCTTGGTTGCAAATGGGTCTTCCAATTGGACAATGACCCCAAGCATACTTCCAAAGTCGTGGTATAATGGCTTAAGGACAACAAAGTCAAGGTATTGGAGCGGTCATCACAAAGCCCTGACCTCAATCCTATAGATAATTTGTGGGCAGAACTGAAAAAGTTTGTGCGCGCAAGGAGGCATACAAACCTGACTCATTTACACCAGCTCTGTCAGAAGGAATGGGCCCGAAATTCACCCAATTTATTGTGGGAAGCTTGTGGAAGGCTTCCCGATACGTTTGACCCAAGTTAATCAATTTAAAGGCAATTCGACCAAATACTAATTGAGTGTATGTGAACTTCTGACCCAGTGGGAATGTGATGAAAGAAATAAAAGCTGAAATAAATCCCTCTCTACTATTATTCTGATGTTTCACATTCTTAAAATAAAGTGGTCATCCTAACTGACCTAAAACAGGGAATTTTTACTAGGATTAAATGTCGGGAATTGTGAAAAACTGAGTTTAAAAGTATTTGGCTAAGGTGTATGTAAACATCCGACTTCAACTGTATATAATCTAAACTCTTAAGTTTTGTTAGTTATCTAGTTTATTTTTCTTTATTTTCCAACAGGTGTTTCCGTGAGTATCTCCACCTTCAGCCTGGTTGCCATAGCAATTGAGCGCTACAGCGCCATCTGCAACCCGCTAAAGTCACGGGCGTGGCAGACCCGTTCCCATGCCTACCGGGTGATTACTGCCACCTGGTTGCTGTCCTTCATGATCATGAGTCCCTACCCGGTGTTCAGCCACCTGGTCCATGTCCCCCTGAAGGACAACATCACCATCGCACGCATGTGTCGCCATATCTGGCCCCACAGGGAGGTGGAGCAGACCTGGTGAGTGTGTGTGTCTGTGTATGTGTGTGTGTGTGTGTGTGTGTGTGTGTGTGTGGGGGGGGGGGGGGGGGGGGGATGGGTACATACTCATACTCATCTTACTTTTTGCTTACTACTGTTTTCCTAATACTTCATTTTATGGGGTTTGGGTGGAACTGTATTTACAAAGAAAGGAAAATCGTCCTACACTTATGAATTGATGATACAGAAATATTGTGTTTGTATACACAGTAGAATATAAAACGATCACTAAAATGCTCTCAACAGCAAAATAATTTAAACTTGTCCTCCAGCTGACCATTTCCCACCAGAGAAGCCATTAATGTGTCATTGTAGTAGAAGTGCATCCCAGGTCACCAGGTGCATTGTGGATGACTGTAGGGCTCCTCTGGGGGAGGAATTAGACACAGCCTGTGTACAGTACAAGACGTACTGCTGCTCTCTCATTATTATTTTATATTGGTAGCCTACTGCCATAACCCCTTATTGGTGGAGTGGAGTCCTGTGAGAAAAAGACACTTGAGGCTTTCCAGTCTACAGAAAAGAACAACTACAGTCCAGTGGAGGCTCCTCAGTGGAGGAAGGGGAGGACCATCCTCCTCAGTGAATTTCATAAAAATAAAAATAGTGAAACATTTAAAAAGTTATGCTTTTTACATAAAACTACACAAAAAAATATTCACATGTCACCAAATAATTGATTAAAACACACTGTTTTGCAATGAAGGTCTACGTTAGCCTCAACAGCACTCTGTAGGGTAGCACCATGGTGTAACCAGAGGACAGCTAGCTTCCGTCCTCCTCTGGGTACATTGACTTCAATACAACATATAAGAGGCTCATGGTTCTCACCCCATTCCATAGACTTACAAAGTAATTCTGCCAATTTCCGGAGGTCATCCTCCAACCTATCAGAGCTCTTGCAGCATGAACTGACATGTTGTCCACCCAATCAAAGGATCATAGAATGAATCTAGTAATGAAACATATGCTACAACTAGCTAGCACTGCAGTGCATCAACTGTGGTAAGTAGTAGACTCAAAGGGAGAGAAAGACAATAGTTGAACAGTTTTGAACAAATTAATTCATTCAAAAATGAATGAGGAGCGAGAGAGAGAGAACTAATGTTAACTAACTCACTTTTGTACATCGCGCTGGTCTGTATAATTGACCTTAATTTAAAGCCCAAAAAACGTAATTCTTCCAGATCACCTGTAATATCAAGACCATTGTAAAGCACAAGATCTCCCCTTTCCAACAAAATCAATGACAAGACCTTCATGATGCCCATCTCTGCATGATTCAAGAAGGCAATGAGCTCCATCGGGTCTTTTTAAAAACGGTGGGTGGGGAAGCGAAACCTATTGTGTGATAGTGAGAAGGAGAGATGTTTTGTGGGGAAACAGCTTTTTTCACCCAATTTGTCCAACTTATCACATTATCACCTCTAAAATGTAAATAAAACACTATAAAGAGTTGATATAATGTGTCATTACATACCTATTTGAAGGTTTGTGTTGAATATGAGTCTGTTTTTTAGGGCGGTGCTAAAGTTATATTCAGAAGTAAATAGCGGCTGTCGCTGCTTTTTGAGAGTCATGATGGCTTGCAGTGATGACGCAAAAAATGACTAGGTATCCTCCTTACCCTGTCCCTTTCTTATTTTTAAACAGTGAGGGAAGCACTGGTGGAGAGAGGCTGTAAGACACAGCATTAGTTGCTTTATGCGTGCTGTACATTACGTCATGACACGTCACAATTTAATGTACAGCATTGGAGGGGTCAGTTTTTTCAACTTTTCTCCAATACTATTGAGCCATTACCATGTCAATCAATGGTGGAATAGAAACGTAGTTCACACCCCAGATTTTGATGTTAACACAGTCGCTACAGTCCCATTAGTTTTCATTGCAGCCTTTGTACGGAATGGGGTTAGTCACCTTTTTTGTCCTTTTTTTCACTTTCACCTACTTAGCTAGCAAATGCAGCAAGCCAGTTTTGCCAACTCAAACACCCAGCTCATCCAGATGGATGCTATGTTAGCAAGCTGGCTATGACTATTCAACACTGGAACTCTTCCAGGTAAGCTTCTGGTTTGACTAAATTATTGCCCGCCGTGTAACTGCTAAACTACTTACTGTCTGTACACTGTACTGCATGATTGTAGCGGGTTTACTAATGCATTAGTTCTATTAGCTATGTTATTTTAGCCAATGTGGTGACAACAATGTAGGCTGTCTGTAGCGGTTATGATATGAAGGTTTGATTTTGGAAAGTTTTTTTTGCCTGGTCACAGACAGCTGATGTGTTGTGCATTGAAGTCCACAGGCAAAGGGAAAGGTGAGAGGAGGAGACCACGTAGATGCGAGAAGGAATACAACAGGCTGTTTCTGTGGCTATGAAAGTGAACTATTTGCGTTTGATCAGGGGTGTGTTCATTCCGTAGATTCTGTTGAAAAACGTTTCTTAAATGGAAGCAAACGTAACGAAACGGGGATAAACATACCTGAATTTTTTCAATAGAAATTCTCATTTGCAACTGTTGGACTAATGATTGCAGCCTAGGTCAGCTAGATGCAGGCAAGAGTGTGCAAGGCAGTATAGAATGTGTCACTGTCTGTCCATCTGTCAATGTCTGTCACCTCAAATCTTTCTCTCGACCTGTGTGCACCTATGCTGTAAACTTTCATTCCTAGGCTAGGTTCTAGTAACCTCATGATGGGTATATGGGAAAGTTGAGTATCAATGATGTTACATTGAACTAGGTGAATGGAATATGAATGACAGTCATCCAATATGCTGTAATAGAAATAAGGCCATGCTCATTAAAAAAATGAACATCCTCCCTCATCTTAAATGGCACCGACTGCCATTGTTATAGTCATTAAGAGAGCCTTAAGAGAGAAACACACCTCAACAGTTTTGTTTTGTTTTGGTCTTTCCCTACAAAGCAGGCTCAGGGGTAGCCTAGTGTCTCACGGTTTATGCATCGCCCTCCAGTATCTCCACCAGTACTAACTCCGCTCTCGGCCTCGCTAACCTCTCAACCCCTTACTCTCTTTCACATCTTACGATCTCTCTAACCCTCTAATTCTTCTTCTCCCTCTTCTTCATAGCCCTCTTTCTATTGCCTCCTCATCCCTTCTCCATCTGTTTGTCTGTCCGTCTGTCTCTCTCAACCCTTCATTCCTCATCTCCTCATCCTTTATCCCTCATCCTCGCTCTCTGAGGAACTCTGACCGAAATCAACCATACATGTAAATGTTAACTTGTTAAGTGTGTTTTGTCTTCCACTGTGTGTTAACATCCAGTGCTGTCATTCACAGGGTTCTCTGGGGTTCCTCTCCAACCTCTCGGTTGTCAGACATCCATTTGAAACCACTATTGAGATGAATCAAATGCACAAAACGTTCTCTTTATCTTTTCTTCCACTCAGGGTTTAATTGTGAGTTACAAAGTCTAGAACACTACGAACCAAAAATAAGAACAATTATTGCAACGGAAAATGCATGCAAATCAAATTATTCTAAACTGCTATCGGCTCTCTTATGATTGAGGAATATAATTATAATGGCCGTGGTAACTCTTCAAAGGAAAACCCAACATTTTATGTATAGCTATTAAGGCTATCATTCATGTGACTTTCCCCAGAGCGGTAGTTAAATTCGAACAATTCCCATTCTCAATTCACCAGATCAATGTTTCTAGGAAGATGTAGCCTTGGTTTTGGCACTATTACTTGTATTCTGAAATTGTATTTAGTCACTAGTATTGATTGTACCCGTTTAAGGCTTTTAGTATGAAGCACTTAATTATTCCCAGAAGCCACCTGCTTGTGTCAGAGTCAAGGAGAAGGAGCTATTATGTCGATGTGATTCCTGGCTGTTCTTGTGAAGGAGAACTAATACAAGACTAAATACTTTATCTGTTGTAACCTGTGAGTTATTTTATTCTAAGTCCCACGTGTCCTCTGGAGAAGAGATTATAATATATAGATTTTCACAATCAAGACATTACGCTTACAAATGTATTTAGAGTTCCTCTTTTCAGATATTTTGTCCTTCATGATGACAACTGGTTGGAATGGATAGTATAAGAAACAACATCGTGGTGTCTTCTATAGTGTTAGAGTAGTAACCAATATTCATTTTTTCAGCACTGAGCAAATTTCAGATCTACTGAGCATAAACTCGAACATTGTGAACATTCTGTGCAACTTCTGGCATGCGTTTTTATTGTGAACACTGAGGCTGTACCTGCTTTAAGTTACCAATAACAGTGGCGAAGTAGGCTACTGTGGCTATTTGATAACAATGTAGGCCTATCAGAGTGGCCTACCATCAAAAACAATGGTGAAAATGCATCCCACAACATTTATGGAAACAGCTGTTCTATAATTCAGCCTACAGTAGCAGCCAATGTGTGGTTGGCCTACATTCTATGAAACCTTAGGAAAAGATATGTAGGGCTTGACAATAACCTGTTTAGTCATGATGAAAATGTGTTGTTTGATGTAAGAAACCCCTTTACAAAATAAAGCTCATTATTATTCCCATACATTTATTACAGAGAATCAGACAAATTATGCTACCCTCTGTCTATTGGCTGCTTAGTTTATTCAAGCCTGCCTCAAAATATAACCCTGCCCCTTTGAGATAGAAAAAATGCTCTTTACCTGACTTTTCAAAGATGGCTAGAAATGCACACGTTTTGTGCTCTTGTAGGAAGCAACTACTCCCCTTTGCTGACTAGAAATTAGCTATAACTCGGCTAATAACTCCCTTACTAGCAAAGAATATGAACAAATGTGAACACATGGCTACATGCAGCTCTCGCTTTGATCTCACAACAAGTGCATCTACTCACGACCACTCATGCTTTAAACACAGTCCAGTTCAAAGTGAATGGCACAGACCATATATAGCAATGGTCTATTTGCATATAGGGGTACTGCAGCTCAGATTGGTTATACTGCACCGGTCTGTAGAGTACGGGCTGAGTTGTGCCTGTCAATGCAATAGAATACTACTCTGGTGCATTCTCCCTACAATAAAATCTATTGCATAGATACATTTGCATACTAAGTCTTGCAAATTTCGTTTTGTTTTGGTATGTTGCATTGAAAGTGGCTAATATTGGCAATTCCCACAGTAGAGGGAAACATTGATAGTCTTAACTAAAGGGGAAAACTAGAAAGATGAGTGGAGTTCAATCTTGTGCTTCTCAGCACGGGCTGATGTATCTTCTGCATGGCAGTCCAAGGGGAGCTGCAAGCCCGCACACTCGCACAGCTTAGAGGAAACATTGGTAGTAACCATTATGTCATGTCTCCACCGGTTGTATCCCAGCACAGATATTCAAGAACTTCCTCTACCTAACCTCTTTCTGGAAGTCTCCCGTGAGCAAGCCCTCTTCTTTTATGCATCTATCATGGGCTCCCGAGTGGCACAGTGGTCTAAAGGCATTGCATCTTACTGCTAGAGGCATCACAACAGACCCTGGTTAGATTCCAAGCTGTATCACAACCTGGCTGTGATTGGGTGTCCCATGGGACAGTGCACAATTGGCCCAGCATTGTCCAGGTTAGGGTTTGGCCGGGTAGGCCGTCATTGTAAATAATAATTTGTTCTTTACTGACTTGCCTAGTTAAATAAAGGTTAAATAAAAAATAAAATATCAGTACTCCTTGTGGAAGCTGTCCTCAGGCACAGATCTAGGATCAGCTTATCCTCCAAAAATCCTAACCTTAATCATTAGAGGGGTAAGGTACAACTGACTTGTTAATCCCAGTTCCTGTGTGTGTCCCAGGAATATGATGTTGCTGCTTACGCTCTTTGTTGTTCCGGGTGTGGTGATGATCGTAGCCTATGGACTTATCTCCAGAGAGCTGTACCGGGGAATCCAGTTTGAGCTGGGTCAGAAGACATCATCCCCCAGTGAGTCCTTCATTACTGCTATTTAATTATTCACACATGTATTCACTTCTTTCAGCAGCTGGGTAAGTGAGAAGACATTAGAATGCGGAATTGGCATGAACAACAAATGTTAGAATTTTAGTACTGAACATATTGTGTATCTTCTAGTTTCTGCCCATTAGTGCTTCCCAGATGTTTTAATTATGATCCAGATTATCTTGGATTTGAGTGCACCCTCTCTCTCTCTCTCTCTCTCACTCTCTCGGATTTATCAGCATGATAATCCTAATTATGGTCACACAGAATAAACATTTTATTAGCAGTACAATCATGGTAATGTGTTGCAGGTGTGAGCAAAATACTCTTTAGTCAGTACGAAAGGGCTCAGTTCAGATTTACAAAATCAAATCCTTTTTTACACGTTTTGATTTAAGCACTTCTTAGAAGTTGGTATTCAGACTTACTATATGCAGGTGCGTAACAGGCTTTGCAAGTGGGGCTCCATGGCACGCACTGAATTAATTGAATTCAACTGCTGAAAACTCTCCCACTTTCTGTCCAACTGATTTTCTCAAGGAGTTTTCATTCAATAGGGTTTTCAGTACATTTACTGTTTCTAAAGCCATTCCTTTAAATATGGTGTTCCATTAACTTGAATTCTCATGTTAGAATTTTATAGAAAGACAAACTAGAATATATATTGAGAAAACGGGTTCAGAATAGGGATCAATGAAAGAAACCATCTAAACATGCACATTTGTCTCCTTTTCAGTACCAATTGGTAGATACTCTGATCTTGTATATTATTTAGGGTTAGGAAAGTATTTATGAATTTTTATAAATAGTTTAGAGAGCCTTTACACACAAAATATGTAAATGAACATAATATATATCCTGAAAGTAGCTATATTCAATTGTTTCTTTCCATTAAATATTGTACAGTGATTAAAGTGTACAATAGGGGTTGACCAGTATTCCTATATATCTACCTTAATAATCCTCACTAACCATAGAACTGTGATGACAACTGTTCAGTCATAGGGAACCATATACCAGGCTCCAGGGTTTAAACTGCTACGTGTGGTCTACGTTCCAAAAGGATTCAAAAAGGTTACATGTTCCAAATGATTGCACAACTTGTAATCCGTTGTTAGAAATCCTCAGGAACAACCACACAAATGTGAGGAAAGAAAGGTAAACGAACAATGTAATGGGATGACGCAAAATGTAAGGAAACTAACACTAAAGTGACAGTTATTAATGTAGGTTGGTATGACTGATGGTGGCTACCGATAGTGGCTAATATTTAACATAATACAAAATGTAAAAAATACAGCGAAAGGTCTGGGAATATAATTATATAATATAATTAAAATATTCTAGAAATCATAAATCAACTCGGTAGGTTGGCATTATACTGGCATTTGCACATGGTTACAGAAGCCTATAGCTTGGGTTTCCACATTTCATATCTGCAAGTTATAAGGCCAGCATTTCATAAACTTCACTGTGGAAAAGGTGATATGTTGATATGCTTCAGTCTGCTGCCATGTAGCTGGTTTCACATTTGTCTCCAGAGATCATAAGATAAAATAGATTCAAACAATTGCAATTTATATTTACAATCCCCTTATCCAAATGGCTTACTCATTTACCTAGCACTTATCAATAGCTACTATCAATTTGTAAATTACAGTGCATGGAGAACGGTGTTATTTTTATCGTAAAAAAAGTAGATGTTGTTCCACTTGGAACCAACAGGTTGCTTGACCTTAACGTATTTTCACTGTGGGCAAAGGTGGTGGAATTATTAGGGAATTAAGTCAAGGTCAAAATATGGCGTATCTATAGACGCACCTCTGCCACACCTTAACTTCTTTGATCTAGTGGGTGAATAGTATGCTATTCTCGTACCTGTTCAAGGTCAGAATACGCGTAGAGGGAAAGGTGCATAAAAAGGAAATGATGTTCCATTTAAGCATGTTTAACTCAGGTCGTAATCGGCCCCTAAGTGAAATAGCTGGGATGATCAAATGTGTAGAGTGTATTTGCTGCTGATGCTTCATTAGAGGATGAAACTGGCTGATGGCAGTATGCCTCGCCTTCACCATCTGTCGGTCCAATATGAGAGAGTGAGGGACAAGGGGAGTTGTGATGTAGAGAAAGAGAGAATGCGAAGGCACATTAGCCCTCAGATGTAAGATGACGCAGGTTTTTTGGTGATTCATCGCCGTATCAATTAAGGTGAGCGACTGTTTTTAAGAGGCATGATTCACAGAAACAATTTCCACTGGGATCTTTAATTGTGCCAATTATCAGACACGGAAGACAAGAAACTTGGTACAGGTGGAAAGTACAGATAAGCAGGGGATGTGTGTGTGTGTGTGTGTGGCTCGTTTTGCCTCAATTCAGATGTATGGGGTGTTAAATGGATCATAGACTTTTGTGAACTTCTGAAATGATTAGTTACGGAACGTAATTGATCTGACCCCTCACCACAGTTTTGGAACTCTACTTACTATTCTTTGCTCGCCCCTTCACAGGTCTAAAGAATGGCCTGACCGGCACCGTGTCTTGCGGCAGCGACGACGGCGATGGTTGCTACGTCCAGGTCTCCAAGCGTCCACACTCCATGGAGATGTCCACTCTGACATCATCTACTGCGAGCACATCCAAAGTGGAGCATGCCCGCAGCAACTCCTCAGAGGCCAAGCTCCTAGCCAAGAAGCGTGTGATCCGGATGCTGGTGGTGATCGTGGCTCTGTTCTTCCTGTGCTGGATGCCACTATACTGCGCCAACACCTGGAAGGCTTTCCACCCAACCTCTGCCCGCCGTGCCCTCTCTGGTGCCCCCATCTCCTTCATCCACCTACTGTCCTACACCTCGGCCTGCGTCAACCCCATCATCTACTGCTTCATGAACACTCGCTTCCGCAAGTCGCTGCTTGCCACCTTTGCTTGCTGCTGTCGCCCTCCCTGCCGACGCCAAGGGCTGCGGGATGGAGAGGAGGACGCAATGGCTTTGGGGGTGTCCATGTCCAAGTTTAGTTACACCACAGTCAGCACTATGGGGCGTGCTGAGGGAGGGACCACTGACTGACTGGGGGACAGGGGAGACCAGAGAGATATGTGGTTATGTGAACGGTTTAGTCATTTCTATAGGGGAAACCATTAACCTGTTGTCATTAAGTATGGGGGAGATTAGGTTTGGGCGGTATCCAGATTTTCAAACCTTCCTACCATTCCTGTACCATACCGGGGTACAAGTTATTACCGGCATTGCACACAAGGGGGGCTATTTATTTTCAAAAGCAAAAAACAACGCCAACAAAACATTTAAACAATTCTGATTTTTTTACTCACAAAACAAATTTGGGCAGGATCCAGGAGGGGATTGACTTATTTAACATATAGTTATGAGCAGTGGCGTAGCATTTATATATTTACGGTATTCGAAATCATACCGTCGGAATTTCAAAATTCCCCCGGTATACCGCCCAAGACTAGGGGAGATGCACCCACAGTCTATAGGGAAGTCAACACAAGACCATGACTGTAATGCTAATGTCAAGACCAATTGGCTCAGAGATGTATTATCTAGTTAAATTAACCTACTGTATGTCAATGGGTAGATCAAACCTGTAGTCCTTTAAAAAAGGGAAAATACTCATGGCCTATGGAGAATGAATACCCAACATACCCAAAGGAAAAGGACAGTTATACACTGTTCAATAGTTGAAAAACAAAAGAAAATAATGGAAATATAATAGCACTGTTTTTCATTAGCATTTGTCCCAAGCGATGGAAAACAATGTTTCATTTAATGGTATGTAGCCTATGTAGTTATTTCGTTATCATCTGGGACTCATTAAAACAGCTTGCATTCATTTTTACTGTTGAACCCCTAAAATAGGATGGGAACTAACATCAGGGTAGAATAAAAGGGTTATGTGTTGGTAGGGAGATATTCCTGAATGATACGCTATGGAGTTGAGGTGCAGTAACTTGTGGAATACCATTTGCAAAGTTTCTACTTATTTTCACGTTGCTTTGGGTTTTTACAATGCTGATGATGTGCTTATTATTAGTGTTGTCAATGTCCTGATGATGAGAAACTCTGTTGTGGACTATAAGTGCGTGCCTGTAAATGCTGATCTTTCTTTGAGTATCATCTGTTTGCTGTGCTGTGGACTATGTATTTCATGACGGACATTGTAAATACGGTGTTGCTACATCATGGTCTTAGCCAGACTGGATTGGATGTGGATTGGAGGCCAGACTCAACTGCGACCAAACCAACCCAACCTTACCGAAGACAGCAGCGATAATGAAAGTAAGTAATGTGGGGTATTAGGGAGGTACTGTTACTGTATATTTAGGCTGTTAGTCTGGATCCAGCTCATTTGTCTCTTTTAGAGGTGCATCCTTGCTTTTTCAAAAACAGCTCGGTCTCTGCAGAAAACTGACGACACAACAACTTGTGTTGCATATCATTGACCTGCTGTGTACAGTGTATGTGCTCTGTTGCCATCTAAAGCGCCATGTTGTCCATGTATCCACTGCACTGTTGGTGTGTGTGTTTGTGTTGCTGCTAACAGGGTGTGTAAAGTTACTCAGCTGAGCAGGGGAAAGATTCTACAGACATTACTGATTGGCTTCAGCATCATCTAAACTGTCAAAAATGTACTGTAATTCATACAGTAAAACACTGGCAGCACAGAAGCCTGAGATTTACAGGACCTTTACTAAAATATCAATTTACAGCATATTACTGGAACACCTGACTACAGCCACATGCTATATTTCTAGAATCTACAGTGTATATGTGACAATAAAACATATACATTGAGTGTACAAAACATTAATATGGAGTTGCACCCCCTTTTGCCCTAGGAACAGACTCCATTCGTCGGGGCATGGACTCTACAAGGTGTCAAAAGCGTTCCACAGTGATGCAGGCCAATGTTGACTCCAATGTTTCCCACAGTTGTGCCAAGTTGGCTGGATGTCCTTTGGGTGGTGGACCATTCTTGATACACAAGGGAAACTGTTGAGAGTGAAAAAACGAGCCACATTGCCGTTCTTGACACACACAAACTGGTGCACCTGACACTTACTACCATACTCCGTTCAAAGGCACTTAAATCTTTTGTCGTACCCATTCACCCTCTGAATGGAACACCTACACAATCCATGTCTCAATTGGCTCGCCTTCATCTACACTGATTGAAGTAGATTTAACAAGTGACATCAATAAGGGATCATAGCTTTCACCTGGATTCACCTGGTCAGTCTATGTCATGGAAAGAGCAAATGTTCTTAATGCTTTGTACACTCAGTGTGTATGTTCGTGTTTATCTCGTTTTTACGCAAGTTTTTAGACAAAAAATATGATAGGGTACTGTATTCTGTGAGATATAGCATTCTCACCAATGGGACACGCCTCAATACAGTATACAGTATGTAAATGAGATTCTTTCTCCACCTACGGCAGTTTGTTACAGTGTCGATTTAGCCCAAATCACCTGCTTATGCAGCTGTGTAAAAATGACATCATGTTGTAGATTATACTATTTGGAGGCTGACGTTATCAAATTCAAATCAGATGTTGTTGACTGAACATGACTGCTCTCTCTGAGTTACGAACATACCCTTATTATGTCTTGTCTTTAATCTGGCTACAGAATGCGACACATTATTCTTCATATTAGATGGTCTCTTTTGGGCGTTTCTCTTGGTCAGGTTGGCGGTTTCCTTCATGCATGTGGTTGCGTTAGAAGTGGCATCTTATTCCCTACAATAATGCACTATGGCCAAAAGTAGTGCACTATTTAGGTGATAGGGTTCCATTTCAGACAAACCCCTTAGTCTCTGCCTCATCCACTCTGCTTGTACTAATTGTGTTGTGATCTATTGTGATCTCAGCCCGTGAGAGTGGAATGCTGTCAATTTCACAAAGAAAGATGTATGGTGTGCTTTTGTGAGGTAATATTTGACGAGCGCATGTCCATAATGTATTTGAGCAGTACAGACAAGGGCCTGTTCTGTGTGGCTGCCCCAAATGCATGTATGGAATCTAAAATCTCTCATGATTTGTATTAATCTCCATTGTTGATATTGTGTTGTGAGTAGACCATGTAGAAACAGAACTTTGCCTTAATCTAGGGGACTGGGTCAAGAGACGGTGATTAGATGGCATGGGGCCTTCATCCTTCATCTCTGAGGCTGAGTGTAGGGTATAGGACAGGTTTTCTTTGAAAAACAATTATTCAGTGTCTCCTCTCCTTGGCTCAACATTATCGCTGCTGAATAACAACCATCTGCTGCTCACGCTCCTCCTCCTCCAGCAACAAAACAGAGTGTGTTGTGTTAAAAATCGTCCCCTCCAGGGAGAGAGGGGGAGAGGAGTCACACTCAAAGCCTTCCCCAAGCTTTACTCACATGGACACTGTTGACTAATTATTACTCATCCTCAGCGCACCGGAGATCTGCCCACTGACCTTCTCTGCCTCATCCGTTTCTCTCTGTTCCCCTTTCATCTGCTAACTGTGGCATAGATGTCAGAGTCGTGGGGAAGGCTTCAGCCTGGAGTGTGTATGCAGGGACAGCATGAGAGAGCAGAGAGCAGAGTAGTGAGCAGAGAGGGTTTTCAGGCAGACATACAGGCTGGAGAGAGAATGTACTTTAAGCAGATGTCCCCCAGATGTCAGAGCAGAGCCCGGGGAGCATGAGAGAGTGTGCGGGGGAGAGAGAGGAACATTCACCAGATTCAAGCAAAGGTGTAAAGTAACTTGGCGGGATGTGGCTCTGATTTATGCACTGTGATCTTGATTTTGATTTCATTTTGTGAGTGCATCTTTGCATTACATCTTGTAGGAAGATAAAGCAATGCACTACTACAATGACCTCTCTAGCTCCTTCCATTATGTTTTTCTGAGAACAATGACAAATAACACAGACTTACTTACTCTCTATCCCAGTGGTAGCGTCATTCTGTGGAACAGATTGAAACAGAGGTAAATGAGTGGGATCTCTCTCTCTCACACACACTCACACACACCCACCCACACACACAAGATACATGAGATATTAATGCCTCTGCTGGTGGCGTATGCCTACAGAATGCTTAATGCATTGGGGCGGTAGTCCAGGATTGGAAAGCCCTCCTTAACGTCCGATAAGAGATGCTGATTTTCCAATGGTGGCAGAGAGAATGTTCAGTGTTATGACTTTGCTACACACACTCACACTGTCTCCTTTCTTTCTTTTTTTCTATATTATCCCCCGTCACAAAGATAGCAAAACAAAATACACTGCAGTACATAAACAAAAGTATGTGGACACCCCTTCAAACTAGTGGTATTTCAGCCACACCGTTACTGACAGGTGTGTACAATTGAGCACACAGCTATGCAATCTCAATAGACAAACATTGGCAGTAAAATGGCCCGTACTGAAGAGCTCAGTGACTTTTAATGTGGCACAATCATTGGATGCCACCTTTCCAACAAGTCAGTTTTTCAAATTTCTTCCCTGCTAGAGTTGCACAGGTCAACTGCAAGTGCTGTTATTGTGAAGTGGAAACGTCTAGGAGCAACAACGGCTCAGCCACGAAGTGGTAGGCCACACAAGCTCACAGATCAGGACCGCCATATGTTGAAGTGTGTAGCACGTAAAAATCGTCTGTCCTCGGTTGCAACACTCACTACCGAATTCCAAACTGCCTCTGGATGCAATTTCAGCACAATAACTTTTTGTCAGGAGCTTAATGAAATGGGTTTCCATGGCCACACACAAGCATAAGATCAAAATGCGCAACGCCAAGCGTCAGCTGGAGTGGTGTAAAGCTGGCCGCCATTGGACTCTGGAGCAGTGGAAATGCGTTCCTGGAGTGATGAATCACGCTTTACCATCTGGCAGTCCGATGGACAAATCTGGGTTTGGCGGATGCCTGGAGAATGCTACCTGCCCCCAATGCATAGTGCCAACTGTAAAGTTTGGTGGAGGAGAAATAATGGTCTGGGGCTGTTTTTCATGGTTCGGGCTACACCCCTTTGTTCCAGTGAAGGGAAATCTTTAAGCTACAGCATAACCTTACATTCTAGACGATTCCGTGCTTCCTACTTTGTGGCAACAGTTTGGGAAAGGCCGTCTCCTGTTTCAGCATGACAATACCACCGTGCACAAAGCGAGGTCCATACAGAAATGGTTTGTCGAGATCAGTGTGAAAAAACTTGACAGGTCTAAACAGAGCCCTGACCTCAACCCCATCAAACACCTTTGGGATGAATTGTAAGGCCAACTGCATGACAGGCCTAATCGCCCAACATCAACGCCCAACCTCACTAATGCTCTCATGGCTGAATCGAAGCAAGTCCCTGCAGCAATGTTCCAACATCTAGTGGACAGCCGTTCCAGAAGAGTGAAGGCTGTTATAGCAGCAAAGAGGGGACCAACTCCATATTAATGCCCATGATTTTGTAATGAGATGTTCGACGAGCAGCTGTCCACATACTCTGATCATTATACACATTATAAACTCTTCCAATGTGCTGTAGACTGAACAGCCTGAGGAAGCGAATAGGAAGAAAACATAGTAGAATTCCTCTAAAGGTTAGTGATAATGCAGGACTTGATTTCATATGGGAAAGCTATTAGAATAATATCCTTAGAAAAGGTCATTGTCTGACACACACACAAAAAAAGACGCAATTCATTTGGTCCTCACAGTGGCATTTAAGTGCACCAAAAACACAGGATATGTCTGGTCAGACCCACTGTCACAGGGATTCGACAGATTCACAAACAATTTGCCCTTTATTATTTTCAGAAGTGAACAAAGGAAATGAAAATGACACCGAAAGTCATTTGCATGTACACACGCACACACACACACACACAGCCTTGTTTTAATCTACAGATATTACATATATTTTGTGTTTAATTTGTATAATGTTCTATGTCAGTATCAATGAGAGATAGAGATGCCACTGCTCCACGGCAGAATGTCATTCATCATCAGGGTTATTTTAAAGGAGGAGTTCCCTCAGAGACATGTTAGAACACTACAGATTCTAATCTCAGTTGTTCCTTTGTATAATGGGGCAGATACACTAATTGCTGCTTTTACGGGATGATTCATTGGCTTTGTGAAGGATGATTCATTGTACCTCCCAATCAAAGTATGCTGGCACATAATGACAATGAAATTGCCTGTTTTCTGAATCCATGTTTGGATAGTTAATGGCCTTCTGAGAAAACAAAACATATTTGGATTGAAACTGGGGTGTGTGTAAATCTATAATGCCAACAGGACAGAAAACTGAACCCAGGGGAGTGTCAGTAATGTCTAGCCCACCTCGGTTGCAGTGGAGAAGCTTTAGTAATTTGGTTGTCATACAGTTTGAGGGAGAAACACAATGCACAATGGCTGTCAATGCACCATACTAAATATATGGAATTGTAGATGTCCATGTGTGTGCATATGAGAATAGAATAGAATTTACAATCGTTCAAACACGTTTGGGGATATTCTATTTGGTAGGTGTCTGTCTAAAGTCTCAGTGATGTAGGGTAGAGTGTAACATTGTGGGTATGTCTAAGAGTCTGAGTGGACTGTTGTACTGCAGGCAAGGCTAAGAGGATGAAGTGTTAGAGGTGGAGAAGAAGGGGAGGAGATGAGGAGAAGAGGGGGAGGAGATGAGGAGAAGAGGGGGAGATGAGGAGAAGAGGGGGAGATGAGGAGAAGAGGGAGAGGAGATGAGGAGAAGAGGGGGAGGAGATGAGGAGAAGGGGGGGAGGAGATGAGGAGAAGAGGGGGAGGAGATGAGGGGGAGGAGATGAGATGAGGAGAAGGGGGAGATGAGGAGAAGAGGGGGAGGAGATGAGGAGAAGGGGGAGGAGATGAGGAGAAGGAAGAAGGGGGCATATTTAGATCTACTCCATTGGTCACAGTCTCAAGGCCACCATTGCCTTAAGTGTGTGTGTGTGTTTGTTTGTTTGTTTGTTTGTTTTGTGTGTGTGTGTGTGTGTGTGTGTGTGTGTGTGTGTGTGTGTGTGTGTGTGTGTGTGTGTGTGTGTGTGTGATGTGTGTGTTTCTGACTCATTCAGTTCGAGGGGAGTTTTTTTCTATGACTTATTTTTTGTTGAGTTGCGAGGGGTAGATGAAGGCATGTGGGAACTCCACCGTAGAATGTGTGGAGGCTGTTTGTGTGTGCATGCTTGTGTGTCTCTATGTGTGTATGACTGCTGTGTAAGTAGCCTGCTCTGTATGAGCGTGTTTCATACCAGTGAGACGCTGTGACTCTCACGGCCAGACATGTGGTCGTGGTTGTGTTTTTCTGCTGCTGTGCTGCAGTGCGTGTGTTTGTGTTGCTCTGCAGCGGTAAAGGGCCCTGGATGTTTACATACGCTTCAGAGTGTCTCGTTTTCCGTTCTGGCTTAGGCTACACAGCTCTCTGTTGGGAGAAGCCCAACCTGCTCTGCCTCTCTCTCTCCTGTGCCAGCACTGATATATAGCTATTATGATTGTTGTTACAGCTACTGCCCGATGTTTCTGACTTGGCAGAGACACAGAAGATGTGCTATCGCTCCACTTGAGGTTTGTCTGGTTTGCATGTAGGCTTTTGCAGATGTTCTAAATGTATGTGTGTTTTTCTGTGTGCATGTGTGCGTGCAGGGCCGGCCCTAGGCGTAAGCAACATAAGCGATCGCTTAGGGCCCCCGGCCTCTAGGGGCCTCGACCTAAAACATTTTTAGGAAATCTGTCTGGATCTCAACTTACTGTCGTAGTAGAATAGTAATGTAGAATAGTAATAGTAGAATAGTAATAGTAGAATAGTAATAGTAGAATAGTAATGTAGAATAGTAATAGTAGAATAGTAATAGTAGAATAGTAATAGTAGAATAGTAATAGTAGAATAGTAATGTAGAACAGTAATAGTAGAATAGAAATGTAGAATAGTAATAGTAGAATAGTAATGTAGAATAGTAATAGTAGAATAGTAATAGTAGAATAGTAATAGTAGAATAGTAATAGTAGAATAGTAATGTAGAATAGTAATAGTAGAATAGTAATGTAGAATAGTAATAGTAGAATAGTAATGTAGAATAGTAATAATAGAATAGTAATGTAGAATAGTAATAGTAGAATAGTAATAGTAGAATAGTAATAGTAGAATAGTAATGTAGAATAGTAATAGTAGAATAGTAATGTAGAATAGTAATAGTAGAATAGTAATAGTAGAATAGTAATGTAGAATAGTAATAGTAGAATAGTAATGTAGAATAGTAATAGTAGAATAGTAATAGTAGAATAGTAATGTAGAATAGTAATAGTAGAATAGTACTGTAGAATAGTAATAGTAGAATAGTAATAGTAGAATAGTAATAGTAGAATACAATTTGGAAACTTGGTTGTGCATCAGCAGTTTTTTTCTTGTTATGTCAGTCACTGACAGTCTAGTGACTATAAAAAAATATAACATTTTTGTAGCCTGACGGCCATCAGCTAACCTTTTTTAGATTGGTAAATCAGTCTAACCAGCTATCTAAACTTGTAGACCTCCAGGGGGCCCCCATTGATTTTCCCTCGCACTCAGATATCATATTAATGGTATAGGTTATGGAAAAATGTGTAGAATTTCAGGACATTAGCTTTAAACTACAAACATTTCTCTCTACCCCATGGCAAAATGTGTAGAATTGCAGGAAATTAGCTGTACAATTTAAGAAAAATGTATTTCTCTATCTCTATTGGTGTAAACAGTGTTAGTGATTGCAGAGACTGCTTCTGCTGCATTTACAGTTTTTAAATATGTATTTGAAACTGGTCACATCCAGCTGGAACTACTTTTGCTTTCACGTGTAATGTTATTGAATTAAAATAAAGCCTCTCTTTGCCAACTGTCTACTATACTTCCTTAGTCTACCATCTAACAACCCCTCATGCTATAGTACCATTGTCATATTGCATGCTGAGTGCAATAAGAAGTCACTGGACTAATTATGTCAAGCCTGTACTGTAACTAACGTTGCTGTTTGTACTCTCTCTGTGAAATGGTGTCTTTCAGAGGAATATAGAGGAGATCAACTGTATCAGTTAGCTGTAATACGGTGCTTTCAGAAAGTATTCATACTCTTGACTTATTCCACTTTATTATGTTACAGGCTGAATTCAAAATGCATTCATTCAATCTACTCACAGTACCCTATAATGACAAAGTGAAAACATGTTTTTAGAAATGTTTCCAATTTTATTGAAAACAAACAATACTAAGGGAAAACATTGAGACATCACCAAAGTAATGCTTAGAAACTAAGAGCCCCTTTATAATGAATGCAGAACACAAAGCAGGGTTCATTTAATAGAGAACCACAAGCTGGGTCAACAACACAATGGATGGAAAATTAATTAGAGAGAGACAGAGAGAAAGAGAGAGAGAGATCGCAAAATGGATGAAGACAGAGAGAGAGAGAGGAAACCCTCGACCCTTTATAGGTCTCATACCAGAGTATATCCTAAAGAACCAATGTAGCATTACCCTGTTACAACCTAGTAGGTGTACTGTTGTATTGCCTCATAGTTACTTTGGAGTAATGCCTATACAGTGTTCCTAATTTGGATCTATAAAGATATAGTAATACAAGCATGTCTAGAGATAGTTAACCTTGTCCCCAGTCTGTTGTGAAGTAAGTGTATGTGAAAGAGATGTTGAGAGCTAAATGTATATTTCTGCCTCTAGACAGGAAAAAATAACCACTCAATCACAGACATTAATTTGGGCTCTCAAGCTCTCTTATGCAGACGATGAACATCACACAGGAACGTTCTGACAGTTATGGATTGGGTCTATCTACTGTATTTCTACAGTGATAGATTGCGCTGTTCAGTAAGCAGGGACATATAAATGCGGTGCTTTCAGAAAGTATTCATACCCTTGACTTATTCCACTTTATTATGTTACAGGCTGAATTCAAAATGCATTTAACATGTATCAATCTTTCCAAAATGTCAGTGCTGTAAACATATTTTTTAATGTTACGCAGTCACAATTAGTTTTGTCTTCTCAGTGCATCCCAACATCAGTCAGAAAAATTGTCTCCAAAGACAGTCAGAAAGAGAAATGTATTTTTCTCTCCCATTTGGATCCCTCCAAATCACCCAATCAAACTCTACAAATCAAAAAGGAGGGACCTCTGTGTGTCCTCTGACTCTAAACTCAGTAGTCTGACCCTGGAAGCCAAAGCCATCTCACACACAACAACAACCACAACAACAGCCATTTACGTCTCTAAGGAACATCTAGTAATGACCAGCTAATAACAACCCCTCTGAACTGAGGGCAGAGAAGAAGAGATGATAGAGGGATGGGGGAGAGAGCAGAGGAGAGAGCAGGGAAAGCATCAAAAACACATTTCCGTCTGAAGTCAGGGAGGGAATGGTATAATGATCACAGGAAGCAAAGTTGACCAAGATTAATGATGGAGAAAACATAACCTCTGACATCCAACTTTGGAACAAATCACATCCTATATCAGCAAGGCAATGTGTGTGTAAAGGCATGCTTGCAGACATCTCTCTCTCTCTCTCTCTCTCTCTCTCTCTCTCTCTCTCTCTCTCTCTCTCTCTCTCTCTCTCACACACACACACACACATACACATACACGTACACGCATGCAATCATGACATTCCTGTCTGTCTGAATGGTACGACCTCAATTATGAGTGTTTTGACCTTGAGAAAATGAGCGAACTAGGAAAAAATGCTAGCTATGTTTTGGGCTCTACAAAGAACTAAATAAAACATTTCAGTGTATGTACAGCACATGCTGATTTGTATACCAATCTATTTGAAGGGGCTTATTTCCAATTTCCCCTAGGGAGAGACAGGGAGAAAGAGCCTGCAAATGTGAATAGAGCAAGAGAATGATCGACGCACATCAGTAAAGGTAGGGAAGGGGAGTAATTTGGGGGGGCAGAATATCTACTGTAAAGTCCTCTTCCCCACATCCCTAACACCCCCCCCCCCCCCCCCCCCCCCCCCCTCACCAGATCATTACGTCCCAGTATCCCTCTCAAACAACACCGCCTCATTCTGTTTGCAGATTGCTTTCCTCTGGGCTGAACCTATGAGTAGCAGGTTGGCTTTATTGTGATGACTTATATACTCGAGGCAGCTCTGCAAGGTAGTAAACAGCCACAAAGTCATGAAGTCAGATTTGAAGTATATCCTTAACCCTTAACCACACTGCTAGCCTTATGCTTAACCCTAACCTTAAATTAAAACAAAAAAACACATTTTGGATTTCATAAATTTTTACAATATATAACTTTGACTTTGCAGTTGGTCCATCTAATATAAATCGCTCAGCTCTGCTCTGACAAGATACATCCCAATAAACGTCAACCTGCCTATCAGTACTCAGCCGGAACACATTATCGCAGGGTAATAATATAAGACTTAATGCCTAGCGAGTTGAACCAACGGCGGCCAAATGAAACGTCAAAATGAAACAATGAGCTCCAGATGTGGTGCACACGGCTGCAGTGGCTGTTTTACAAGCCTGAGTTATGCTATGTTTCATTGAGCCGCACTGTGTGACAATGCATGTAATGGGGAGACATTTTGTAATCCGTTACCACTGGGGTAACCTGACCCTGACCTAACCAAAATAATAACGAAAACAGTCAGGGTTATAACTAAAGTCATAACTAAAGCCCCCCCCCCCCCCCCCCCCCCCCCTCCCCCGGAAAGGTGCGGACTCCCAGCCGCAAACCTAAACCTATATGGGAGGGTCTGGGTGGGCATCTAACCTCGGTGGCAGCTCTGGTTCTGGACGTCACCCACCTTCTTTACACTGAGTCCGCTGTTGTAGCACTGACCCATGGATCATCGTCGGAGGCTCTGGACTGCGTATCCTTGCCGTAGGCCCCTTGGCTGGGGACCCTCGCTGCATGGATCATCGCCGGATTTTCTGGACTGGGGACCGTCGCTGGAGACCCTGGACTGGGGACCGTCGCTGGAGACCCCGGACTGTGGCCCGTCGTTGGAGGTTCTGGACTGTGGCCCGTCGCCGGACGCTCTGGACTGTCGAGGTGCACTGTAGGCCTGGTGCGTGGTGCCGGCACTGGTGTCACCGGGCTGGTGACATGCACCTCAGGTCGAGTGCGGGGAGGAGGAACAGGGCATACTGGACCGTGGAGACGCATTGGAGATCCAGAACATAGAGCTGACTCAATACGTCCTGGCTGGATGCCCATTCTAGCCCGGCAAATGCGAGGAGCTGGAATAGAGCGCACCGGGCTAGAATAGGGCACTGGAGACACCGTGCGAATCTCTGCATAACACAGTGCCTGACCAGTTACACGCTCCCCACGGTAAGCACGAGGAGTTGGCTCAGGTCTCCTACCTGACTCATGCAATCTCCTCGTGTTCCCCCCCAGAACATTTATTGGGGCTGCCTCTCAGGCTTCCGTGCTAGCCGTGTCCCTTAATATCTTCACTGTTCCTCTATTCTCCTGTATTTCTCCTGGTAGTATCACCGTTCCGCTTTCGCTGCCTCTAACTCCTCCGTAGGACGGCGATACTCCCCCGGCTGTGTCGAGGGTCCTGCTCCATCTAATATCTCCTCCCAGGTCCATTTCCCCATTAAACGCTGTTCCTTCTTTTTACGCTGCTTGGTCCTGGTTTGGTGGGTTATTCTGTCACGTTCGTCATAATGAGGGGATTGGAATACATTCTTCTTTTATTTAATGAAGAACACTTAAACAAACTAAGAAAACAACAAACCAACTGTGAATCTATAAACAACTAGTGCTGACATGCAACTACACATAGGCAATAACCCACAAAACCAAAATGGAAATTGGCAACCTAAATAGGATCCCCAATCAGAGACAACGATAAACAGCTGCCTCTGCTTGGGAACCCATTCAGGCCTCCATAGACCTACATTTACCTAGTCATACCAAAATCTCATAGATATACAAAAAACATGTTTCTACAAACTGTAATAGGAACTTTTTTGACTTTTCATCTGGACTTAGTGCCCGCACCTTGTGCATTTGGATTACTGGACTAAACGCACAAACAAAAATGAGGTATTTGGACATAAAGATTAACTTTATCAAACAAAACAAACATTTATTGTCTAACATGGAGACCTGGGAGTGCCATGAGATGAAGATCATCAATATTAAGTGATTCATTTTAACGCTATTTCTGACTTTTGTGACACCTCTCCTTGGTTGGAAAATGGCTGTATGGTTTTCTGTGGCTAGGCGCTGACCTAACATAATCGCAAAGTGTGCTTTCGCCGTAAAGCTTTTTTGAAATCTGACAGGACAGTTGCATTAAGGAGAAGTTGTTCTTTAATTGTATGTTAAACACTTGTATCTTTCATCAATGTTTATGATGAGTATTTCTGTAATTTGACGTGGCTCTCTGCACTTTCACCGGATGTTTGTTTGAGACAATGCATTTCTGAACATAACGCACCAATTTCAAATGAGATTTTTGGACATAAAGATGAACTTTATCAAACAAAACACACATTTATTGTCTAACATGGAGTCCTGGGAGTGCCATCCGGTGAAGATCATCAATGGTTAGTGATTAATGTTTTAATTTTTGGAAAATGACTGTATGGTTTTCTGTGGCTAGGCGCTGCCTAACATAATCGCAGTGTGCTTTCGGTGTAAAGCCTTTTTGAAATCAGAGACTGTGGCTGGATTAACAAGAAGTGTATCTTTAAAATGGTGTATAATACTTGTATGTTTGAGGAATTTTAATTATGAGATTTCTGTTGTTTGAATTTGTCGCCCTGCAATTCCACTGGCTGTTGGCGAGGTGGGACGCTACCATCCCACATATCCGAGAGAGGTTAACACTCTTTTGGTTAATATATGATTCAATATGTGTTATTTCATAGTTGTGATGTCTTAACTATTATTCTACATTGTAGAAAATAGTACAAATAAAGAAAAACACTTGAATGAGTAGGCGTGTCCAAACTTTTGACTAGTACTGTACAATAAGACGCACTCTGTTTTCTAAACATCTCTTCAACAATCGTATTATATACTTATTGAACTCTCTGTAAACGATCAATCTTTTTCCATTGACTTCTGGGAAATGTCATTGATTGGTTGACTTATTGACACAAAGACAAATAGACAATAACAATGACAAATAGAAAAACCAATGTTCTAAAACCAAGCACCACTTAGTACATTAATGTGTCAGACACCATTTCCGCCACAGTGACACCAATCAATCCTCCTCCAGGACAGAAATGAACCAGGAATCAACCTTTGACCCCTTGATGGGGGTATTTGCTGCTATGCAGATATACTCTGAATTGCCCCTGGTGTCTGTTAGGTAGTATGGAACCTTCCTCCTGACATCCTGTGTGTCTCTAAGAAGCAAAGGTCCTGCTATGGTTTTTCTGTACAAAATATATCATCAAAAAAAAATGAACTAGATGGTCTTAAATATGGTCATTACATACTGTTTAATGACAGAGTAAAAGGTGACGGTGAAATGAAAGACAGAGCAGAGAACAATATAATTATGCTAATCTAATGCTATAATACCATAGGCAATTGCTAGGCTATCTACTAGTGGTAGATTTAAATTATTGATTTTAATCTACAAATAAATGATTGAACTAGGTATAGATCTGATGGTCTATGATTCAAAAGTCAAGTCAACCATTGGCCAGTCTTTACCATCAGTGTTCCTGACGCCTACCAGGAATAGGATGTGTATGGGGATTCGATTAATCTTGCCTGGGCGACCATGTACACGTGTTTTGCACCAGCTGAAAGTTGATTGCATTGAATTTGGAACCGGGTTGCCTCCCGGACTTGAGCCAGGTGGCCTAAGACACTGCATGTCAGTGCAGGAGGCGTCACTGCAGTACCCGATTCGAATCCAGGCTGCATCACATCCGGCCTTGATTGGGAGTCCCATAGGGCGGCGCCCTATGTTTGGCCGTGGTAGGCCGTCATTGTAAATAAGAATTTGTTCTTAACTGACTTGCCTACTTAAATAAAGGTTAAATAAAAACAATTTAAAAAAAGATAGCAGCTCTGTCTGACGGCAAAGCCGGCTCAAAACCAGTGACGTAATTAAGCATGTGGAGGAATGAGTAGGATTCTGTGTTTTCTCATGCAAAGATTGCTTTTAATAAATTACTTTAATTGCCTTCCCAATGA
Organism: Oncorhynchus clarkii lewisi; assembly: GCF_045791955.1. NCBI lineage: Eukaryota > Metazoa > Chordata > Actinopteri > Salmoniformes > Salmonidae > Oncorhynchus > Oncorhynchus clarkii. The sequence goes on along the minus strand of NC_092168.1, from coordinate 25,552,837 downwards.
AAAATGGTTATAAAATAACAACATTGGTTTTATGGTAATGACATGTTGCATGTTTCTGGACGATGCACTATGCTGCCTTGTTGACAACATGACAGAGCACCGCAGATTACTGTTTGATTTAAGAAGGGCACTCCTCCATCCCGTCTTTCGCACGATTTCAACCCGGGTCAGCATAAAATAACTCCCTCACTTTTAAAGGTATGAAGGCGTGTCCTCATGAATCACCTTTCTCAACCAATCAAAACGAGTTTCAGAGAGAGTGCTTTTTCAGTCTCTGCCCGGTGTGTAATACTGACAGTTTCTTGGAACTGATGGCTTTTACGGTTGCGTCTAGAGCTATGGTCATATGGACCAATAGTTGCATGTTCGAGTCGAGTTGGGGACAGCTGTAGCATTTTAACTAAGCCTAACCCCTTTCCTAACCTTAACCTAATTCTCCTAACCTGCCATGCTAATTCCCCCCTAAACTTCTGTGTTAGTTCTCCTAACCTAGTATGTAGAAGCCATCAGTTCTGGGTACCCATCAGTATCACCACACCGGTTTGGCTGGCTGGCTGACTGACTAGTAAGTTTAGTTCTGGCTAGCCAACTTTGAAACTAGCAACAAAACCAAAACAGAACCGGACAGACCGACACCATCCCTTTTTGGACAATAACCAGCAACTATAGAAAGTCTACTCCAGGTATGTAGACTATAATACACATTTACTACCAGCAAGCTGTCTTTAGAGCCACTAGCGCCACACATTTAATTAATGTGCTTGCTTCAGCAACAATTATTACAGTCATAGGTCTATCTCTTACAGACAGCTGAAGCAAGCACAGTTTTACTTCAGAAAATGTTCCCTTTCTAGTCTTGAATTATTACTTGGGGTTCATGTTTACATGCGGTGCGGTGTAGATGCAGTCGATGTAAATAACTTTGAGATTTAGAAAAGCACTGTAAAGAACAATGGAGGGTCCCACAATTACACTGGCCATGTGAGGCAAGGTAAAGGGAGAACACGTTGTGTCTACCCAGCCATTTGTCTCCGCATGTGCCTAGTGTGAGAAGGTTATGCTGCACTAGGCTAGGTAGAGGACTGCTTTCCACTTTCCTACTATCCAACAGTCCAAAAATAGATTCATCCTAATAGTCTTTTCAAATGGTACAGTAATTATTGGTACTGTAATTGTCAGACATTCAAAACTATTACCACAATTTTATCCCAAAGTAACAATGTACAGGCTTTTAGGATATGTCAGGACAAAATGAAAGGACATTAATAGCACAACCCTCAGATGATCTTTAATAGCTCCTAGAGTGTGTGTGTGAGAGTAGTGTGTGTGTGTGTGTCTGTGTGTCTGTGTGTGGAGTGGGACAGGACAGGCCATGTCATGATGGGGACTCATAATCATCTTTAGTGATCTAGCCCCATCAGCTCTGTACTCTATCATCTACCTCCTGTAATAAACACACTCCTGGCTATATTTATGTCGTTTTCCAAAACACTCCCTCCATTTTTCATTCACTATTTTTATGCTGCAATTGGTAGATAAAGGAGTCAGCACTAAGCTCTCCCTCTGTCCGTATCCTCTCCCTCTTTATTCTACTCTCCCTCTTCATCTGTCCCTCCCTTCCGGTCTCTTCCCCTCTCCCCTCTCCCTCTCTTTCCTTTACCGACTACTTTCTCTCAGCTTCTCTCTGTCTCTCTCTGTAGGAAAGTCCAGGTCGGTCTGTATTGAGTGAGTGGAGGGAGAACTTTCCACTTAGTGGTCAACCTCTCAACAGCATAGACCTTTCATCATCACCTAGCCGGTAATTGGGCAGTGTCATAACGTATGTGTGCGGCACACGTGCGTGTTACGAAGCTCTGTCAAACTAGCCCTCAAAGAGCAGGAAGCTGTGTGTAATGAGTCGCAGACCAGGGAGCAGTTTGAAAGCTTTTAGAGAGAGTAGTTCTGATGGGATTGGTCCATAATTTTCCATGACACACACACATGCAAACACACTCGATTAAGTGGAAAAATGAAGATGAAACATATTCTGACGTCACAGTGTGACTAACTGGATGAGTACACTATCCAAACAACCTCAGGTTCCAATTGAGCTGACCTGTATGCATCACACCCAACCTGCCATCAAAAGATCTGTCTGTCCTCAGAACCTCAGCACTGTAGATTGGCACTGATCTCAGCATAGAAGGCTCCATAACAGGAATTGTAAACATGGATTTGATTTTACCAAGCTATTCAACCCACCAATGCTAATCAGTGAACTATAATTTTGCAATCTATTCTACTCTGTACGCTGGCAGACCTCTCTGTGACCTGTGCCCATAATTATCAAACGTTTTAATGACTCATTTCAAATGAAATATAAAATGACCTCAAAAATTGACCTGGGGAATATAAGGACATAGATTTGTTGGCCAGTAACCAAAGCACATGTCTGTGGCTATTTTTTCTCCACAATTTTTATCAAATTCTGTGGCGCACCATTAAGTCCTTGGCTTTAGTAGCCTATAATCAGTTGGAATACCAGGTTTGTTGTTAACATCATGCTCAGAGCTTTTTTGCCTTCAAGTTTACTCTTTTGCAAATACGAAATCTATGGCATTATTTAGGATGCTTAAAACATAAATGTATACTATACTAAATAACAACTGTCACGTCCTGACCATAGAAAGCCTATATTTTCTATGGTAGAGTAGGTCAGGATGTGACTAGGTGTTTTAGTCTAGTTTATTATTTCTATGTGCGGTTCTAGGTTTCTTTTCTATGTTGGGGTTTGTGTATGATTCCCAATTAGAGGCAGCTAGTAATTGTTGTCTCTAATTGGGGATCATACTTAATTTGCATTTTTCCACCTGTGGGTTATGGGGTATTGTTTGAATGTATGTGTTTTGAGTTTGTGCACATAGCATATCTGTAGTCACGGTTCGTGGTTAGTTTATTGTTTATTTGTTTTTGTCATTGCTTAGTTTCACTTTCATTCAAATATGTGGAACTCAACATACGCTGAACATACGCCTTGGTCCGACCATCATTATTACAAACAACGTGACAACAACAGCGTAGAAAGTGTGGTTTCACATAAACCATTTTCTATTAGTGGAGCTTCAACAGGATTTGACCTCTAACCTCACATCCCTGAATGTTCCACAGTTCCCTACTCTACCTGCTAAACTACCAGTCAGGTGAAACTTTTAGTATAAAATCCTAGCGATATTTGTCAGTCTTGCAAAGTACTTAATTAAGTAAAAGTACTTTAAAGTACTTTTTTGGGGGGGTATCTGTACTTTACTATTTATATTTTGGACAACTTTTACTTTTACTACACTACATTCCTAAAGAAAATAATGTACTTTTTACTCCATACATTTTCCCTGGCACCCAAAATAACTGCCTTTGATCTGACTAAACACTAAACACAAATGCTTCGTTTGTAGATTATGTCTGAGTGTTGGAGTGTGCCGCTGGCTATCCATACATTTAAAAAACAAGAACATGGTGCCGTCTGGTTTGCTTAATATAAGGAATTTGAAGTGATTTATACTTTTCCTTTTGATACTTAAGTATATTTTAGCAATTACATTTACTTTTGACACTTAAGTATATGTTAAACCAAATTCTTTTAGACTTTTACTCAAGTAGTATTTTACTGGGTGACTTTTACTTTTACTTGAGTCATTTTCTATTAAGTTATCTTTACTTTTACTCATATATGACAATTGGGTACTTTTTTCACCACTGAGTACGGTGTCTAGCAGAGGTTGGTGTTTAAAAACTCTACAGGATCAGTGTCCCGTCCTCGGGAAGGTTGAGCTAACATAGGCTAATGTGATTAGTATGAGGTTGTAAGAAACACAAGAAAATCCCAGGACATAGACATATCTGATGTGGGCAGAAAGCTTAAATTATTGTTAATCGGACTGCACTGAGCAATATACAGTAGCTATTACAGTGAAACAATACCATGCTACTTTTCGAGGAGAGTGCATAATTATGAACTTGAAAATGTATGAATAAACCAATTAGGCACATTTGGGCAGTCCTGATACAACATTTTGAATAGATTTGCAATAGTTCATTGGCCTTTCTCTAACTAGGCCTTTATTTTACTAAGCAAGTCAGTTAATAACAATTCTTATTGACAATGACGGACGAGGAACAGTGGGTTAACTGCCTTGCTCAGGGACACAACGACAGATTTTTACCTTGTCAGCTCGGGGATTTGATCTAACAACCTTTTGGTTACTGGCCCACCCCCTAACCACTTGGCTACCGGCCACCCAACGTACAAAATTACAAGTCTCAGAAACCTCACAGAGGACTTGACTGAGTTATTGTGTTTACGCCACTTGTCTGCTGAGGGATTTAGAATGGATCTGAATAGATACAGCCCATAAGCAAGGTGTCATTATTTAAAGGAAGTGAAATCAATAGATCCTAGCAGGATGAATGGCTGAGTTAGTGAATAAACAGAAGAAGAAGAAAACACTCATCAGAGTTGCAGTGGTAACTCAGGGCTTGAAACATACTTACTGTAATAGAATGGACCCAGCTGAGCCCCATTATGGGTTATGTAATGTATTATTTTTTATTTTTTATTATTATTATTTATTTTTATTGAAAATCCTAAACATACAATATACTTGCAGTGAAGCCGCTCAACAACTACACCACACAAGTCATCCAACAGACTCCCATTCAGAGCGACACACAAAAGCATCCAGGGTCAATGCCCTGCTCAAGGGCACGTTGACAGATCTCCCACCAGGCCAAAAAACGTGAACCCGAACCCTCCGAGATTCCCCCCACAGGTCCCCAATAGCTGTCCCCATTCGAGACCCCTCCCACAGTCCCCCCCCCCACCAAGAATACTTTTTTTATAAAAAAATACAATTCATTCCATTCCTCACCCCCCAAGAACCCCCCAATGCACCAACAACCAAGAGAATGAACTAAAGAGAAAAAAGAAAAAGACAGAAGAAAACAGCAAACATAAATGCAAAAAAACTAAACAAACAAAAATAAAAACAACTAAAGACATCAAGAGCAACTAATATCATGACAGCAATGCCAACTGTATGTGTTTGTGTGCATGTCTGGTACTATTACATGTTTTGCCTCAGGCAAAACAGCATTTGTTGTAAAAACACTGTCCCTCATTGTCATTCAAACATACTTTTTATCATGTTTTATTTAGACTTTTTTTAAAACTTTTATCTTCGACCATCATTCTATCTCCCGCACAGCAACTCCACTCCCACTTGTCTCTAATTCCACATCCCAACCCTCAGCTTCCCTCAGTCCATCACATCTATCTCTGCTGGCCACGCTCTTCAGGTATCTACGCAACACATATCCTTCAACTATGCTGTGATGTTTAACGGACAATTTCAATTTATCTAATCGAATCCACAGATTGTGAGTTGAAGATAAATACTTTTACTAAGAGTATTAGTATATTAGTAATTGACTGACCCGGTGTCTCCAGATCTCCTAACAGTACTATTTATAGGGTCAATTATAGATCAAAGATATGCATTTTCAGCCATTCCTGAACCTGAGACCAGAAACAGGCTACCTGAGGGCAATACCAAAATAAATGGTCTATTGATTCTGTATCCTCACAACAAAATCTGCAAAACTTTGATGATTTTATGCCCCAAATATTCAACATTTTGTTGGTGGCAAGAATGATATATAATACATTTAGCTGAAAAGCACAAAGTCTTGAATCTTGCGTTGTTTTATATATCAACTCATACATCCTGTACCATGGAATCGGTACATCAAAAACTATTTTGCAATCTGTATGGCACAGTTGTCAACATCCTGGGCCCCAAATTAAACTGGCATGCTTTCCTATTTATGCTATCTTTATTCCTCCGCCAGTTTTGATCCTTTATATTGGGCAGACAGACCAGTTCCATACCTCCTCCCACTGCTGCCTGCCTCCTCCATTTTTGGGGTAATGCTGTAATCAACTGGTGGTACTCTTGGATTGAGCAGACCTTCGCATACAATTCTGATAACTCCACGAAGGACATAACTCTACCATTCCAATTTACAATATCATTTAATAACAGAATACCCTTTTCAAAGATCTTTCCCCAAAATACAGGTGTTTGATCAACCAGCATATTTGAGTTCAGCCATAATATTTGTTGTAATATTTGTTCTATCTTTTCAGGGGGATGAAATTGAAATTGTAGACAGCTTTGCAATGCTTGTTTGAAAAAAAGAGATACTTTGAAAAAAGTAGCATTTTCAACTAATCGAAAATGAGACATGGCAATCTGCACAAAGGCAAAAAGGACATTTTTAAACAATGGATTAGCTTTTCTTTGTAATCTACCTGAGAACCATTTAGGGTTCATGTAAAACTTTTGAATGTGTAGCTTTCAGAGAGAGGTTTAGTGCTTTTATATTTAATAATATCAACCCACCCAATTAATATTCATTATATAGATAGGCATGCTTTATTTTGTCTGGTTTAGAGTCCAAGATAAAGCAAAATATTTTTTGCTCATATGATTTGAAAAATGAATCATCAGGAGTAGACAACACATTAAGTAAGTGAGTAAACTGAGATATGACTAAGGAGTTAATCAGGGCAATTTGACCATAAATAGACAGGTATTTACCTCTCTATGGTTGCAGGATATTGTCTATTTCTACAAGTTTTCAATTGAAATTCATTGTGGAGAGCTTATTTCTATATTTTGTGATATGAAGGCCAAGTATGTCTACTTCACCATCAGCCCATTTTATAGATAAACTGCAGGCTAATGTAAAAGTTGTATTTCTTTTAAAGATCCAATACGTAATATTGTACCCTTATCATAACTAGGTTTTAGTCCAGAGAGTACAGAAAAGTTATCTAGATCTCCAATGAGACATTGCAGGGATCTAGCTTGCGGACTTAATATAAAACTTGAGTCATCGGCATACATGGACACCTTTGTTTTTAAGCCTCTAATCTTCTAATGTTGTTATTGGATCTGATTTTAATAGCTAGCATTTCGATGGCCATAACGAACAGATATGGTGACAGCGGACACCCTTGTTTAAGTCCTCTTGACAATTCAAACCTTTCTGAGAAGCAGTCATTATTTACTATTTTACACACACTCCAGCAGGTATATTTCAATGGTCATCCCCAAAGCCAACACCTCCTTTGGCCGCCTTTCTTTCCAGTTCTCTGCTGCCAATGACTGGAACGAATTGCAAAAATCACTGAAGCTGGATACTTATATCTCCCTCACTAACTTTAAGCATCAGCTGTCAGAGCAGCTTACCGATCACTGCACCTGTACACAGCCCATATGTAAATAGCCCAACCAACTACCTCATCCCCATATTGTTTTATTGTTATTTGTTGCTCGTTTGCACCCCAGTATCTCTACTTGCACATCATCATCTGCACATCTATCACTCAAGTGTTGATGCTACATTTAAATTATTTCGCCACCATGGCCTATTTATTGCCATACCTCTCTAATCTTACTACATTTGCACACACTGTACATAGATTTTTGTATTGTGTTATTGACTGTATGTTTGCTTATCCCATGTGTAACTCTGTGTTGTTATTTTTGATGTTTTTTCGCACTGCTTTGCTTTATCTTGGCCAGGACACATTTGTATATGAGAACTTGTGCTCAACTGGCCTACCTGGTTAAATAAAGGTGAAATAAAATGTTATTTAAAAAAAACAATTACAGTCTCTTTAGGAAGTTTCAAGGTGGATTGCATGAATTCTCTGATCGCGCTCTCTGGATTATTGGATGCGTCCTCAGGAATCCCAGAAAAAAAATATTTTCACGCATGCTATGACTTTGTATGTCTAGTAGCGACTTCTTCATCACCCTGTTTTCCCTGAGTCGACAATTCATGTTGGAATCGTGTATTTTTACCTTGGCTCTGAGTGTTTTAATTTCTCCTTAGAGCGTGAGCATTTCACTCTGGCTAAACTCCAAACCCCTCAGCTCTGCTACCTCCTCACACAACTTTTCCAGTGTTGCATGGATTCCAGCCAGAGCACTAGTCTCTACTTCAACCGTAAGTAAATCGTCCGTGTCTGTAAATTAATGTTTTTGTTTTGGGGGGGGTTAAAGTTATTTTGTGAAGTAGTCAGATCTTTCCATGATGGAGTATGTTGTTCCTCCATAGCGTAAAGCTGTTGGTACTCAACGATTTCCCTCAGGATCCCCTTAGTATACAAGTTGGCTCTTTACCTCAACCAGTTGTTTTATGAAAAGATAACAATGAGTCTTTCCCACGATGACGACAGGTGTTTGTAGTACAGCCAGCTAGCACTCGCGGAATCCACACAAAAATGGAACACAAACTTGCAGTCCCAGCCATAATGGCTAACCACATCGTGGAATCCTTAGCAACAAAACATTAGTTCTGATTTAAAAAATATATTTTTATTTTTTATTATATAAATAACAAGACGTGTAGACGGTAAAATGTTATTTTCCACACACGGATTATGTTTTGTTGTCATAGCGCTATGTAATGTAATTGAGAGTGATGGTGTATAGAGGAAATAGCCGAGAGGAAACCTAAGCAGCAACAGGAGTACTAATTTAATCCTCAGGTTCATTCTTCTCATCTGTGTAAATTTGTGATTTATGTTAACTAACTCCACTGTGTGACTGTGAAGACTATCTGCTACTTTGCCATGTAAATTCATAATCACTTTCTGATAACCTCTGTGACTTACTTATTCCGACTGACACTGGGGATGACGCAGGGGTCATTGCTGTCATCTGTAGTGATGTTGTGATGGAGAGGCTGATTAGTCAGTCAAATCAATGTACTCCCTCTTCAACCAATTATGGGTCACTTCTCAATCTGTCTGTCCAATTAGGTTTAATTTGTGTGTGTCTGGTGATTTGCCAAAACAGATAGCAGAAAGTGTCAATTCAATTATGGTCAAGTGAAGCTTTGGGAGAGTCAGAAAATGGCAACAACAGTATTTTGAACACATTACCATGCTATTTTGAAAAATGGTCACTCTAATACAGCAATTTAGCATTTAGTCTAATTTTGACATTTGAACCCTGGCTGGGTACAAGAGGGTAAATGTCCACCATAAAAATAATAAAACATCACTGAGGTTAAGGTCATGAGAGACATAAGGTGACTTCAATCCCATCAGGATGAATGTCGAATTACATAACAGGTTCTGTTTCTGTTCAACCAGCACAGTGACTGTGAAAAAAATATATATTTGCACACTACTCAGTCAGAGTAAATCATATAAAAATTATATTTGTTACATGCGGCGTAAACAACAGATGTAGACTAACAATGAAAAGCAGACTTACGGGCCCTTCCCAATGATGTGGAGAGAAAAACTGAAATATAATAAAAATATAACTTGACTATATACACCGGGTACCAGTACCAAGTCGATGTGCAGGAGTATGAGGAAGTTGAAGTAGTTACAGTGCACTCGGAGAGATCCTTAATGAAAAGAGAAAATAGTATTCTGACCCCTTGACTTTTTCCACATTTGTTATGTTATAACCTTATTCTAAAATTGATTAAATTCAATCTACACACAATACCCCATAATGACAAAGCAAGAAAAGGTTTTAATACATTTTTCTTGCACATTTCAAATTTAAAAAAGGAAATATCACATTCACATAAGTTTTCAGACCCTTTACTCAATACTTTGTTGAAGCACTTTTGGCAGCGATTACTTCCTCGAGTCTTCTTGAGTATGACGCTACAAGCTTGGCACACCTAAGTTTTTCCCATTCTTATCTGCAGATCCTCTCAAGCTACATCAGGTTGGATCGGGAGCTTCGCTGCACAGCTATTTTCAGGTCTTCCCAGATATGTTCGATCGGGTATGGCCACTCCAGGACATTTAGAGACTTGTCCCGAAGCCACTCCTGCATTGAGTTGGCTGTGTGCTCAGCATCGTTTTCCTGTTGGAATGTGAATCTTCGCCCCTGTCTGAGGTCCTGAGCGCTCTGGAGCAGATTTTCATCAAGGATCTCTTTGTACTTCGGTTCATTAATTTTTCCCTTGATCCTGACTAGTCTCCCAGTCCCTGAAAAACATCCCTACAGCTTGATGCTGACACCACCATGTTTCACAGCAGGGATGGTGCCAGGTTTCCTCCAGGCGTAACGTATGGCATTCAGGCCAAAGAATTCGATCTTTGTTTCATCAGACCAGAGAATCTTGTTTCTCATGGTCTGAGAGTCCTTTAGGTGCCTTTTGGCACACTCCAAGCGGGCTAGCATGCCTTTTACTGAGGAGTGGCTTCCATCTGGCCCCTCTGCCATAAAGGCCTGATTGGTGGAGTGCTGCAGAGAAGGTTGTCCTTCTGGAAGGTTCTCCCATCTCCACAGAGGAACTCTGGAGCTCTGTCAGAGTGACTATTGGGTCATCTCCCTGACAACGGCCCTTTTCCCCCAATTGCTCAGTTTGGCCGGACGGCCAGGTCTACGAAGAGTCTTGGTGGTTCCAATATTTTTCCATTTAAGAATGATGGAGGCTACTGTGTTCTTGGGGACCTTCAATGCTACAGAAACACAATCCTGTCTCTGAGCTCTATGGATAATTCCTTCTACCTCATGGCTTGGTTTTTGCTCTGACATACCGTAGACTGTCTGGTGTGGGACCTTATATAGACAGATGTGTGCCTTTCCAAATAAGCTCCAAACAATTGAATTTACCACAGGTGGACAATCAAGTTGTAGAAACATCTCAAGGGCGATCAATAGAAACATCAATAGAAAAGATCCACCTGAAAAAAAATTCTGGTCTTATACCAAAGGGTTTGAATAATTATTTAAAAGAGGTATTTCTGTTTTTAATTTCAATACATTTGCCAAAATGTCTACAAACCTGTGTTTTCTTTGTTATTATGGGCATTATGGGTGTGTAGATTGATGAGGGAAATTTTTTATTTAATCCATTTTAGAATAAGGCTTAGAATAAGAATAAAGTCAATGGGTCTGAATACTTGCACTGTATAATCCATGAGCAACTGCGTTGTTTGTGTATAGTAAAGATAGTAGAGTGTTAACAGCTTCTAAGCTCCACTGAGTTGATGCAGGTAGAAAAGATATTCACCTTCTAGGCGACAGACTGGCTGATATTACTATAATTAGTCAAGTGGCAGATGATTAACTGTCTCTCTCTCTTGCTCTTTCTGTCGTTTTCACTTTATTTCCTTCCCTCTCACTAACACCATTCACTGGGAAAACTGGGTAAATATTACAGGATATTTTTTATCTATATACACTATATATACAAAGGTATTTCGACACCCATTCAAATGAGTGGATTTTGCTATTTTCAGCCACACCTGTTGCTGACAGGTGTATAAAATTGAGCACACAGCCATGCTATCTCCATGATCATACATTGGCAGTAGAATGGCCTTAATGAAGATCTCAATGACTTTCAAGATGGCACGGTCCTAGGATGCCACCTTTCCAACAAGTCAGTTTGTCAAATTACTGCCCTGCTAAAGCTCCCCAGCTCAACTGTAAGTGCTGTTATTGTGAAATGGAAACGTCTAGGAGCAACAACGGCTCAGCCGTGAAGTGGTAGGCCGCACAAGCTCACAGAATGGGACCGCCGAGTGCCAAAGCGCATAGCGCATAAAAATGGTCTGATCTTGGTTGCAACACTCACTAACAAGTTCCAAACTGCCTCTGGAAGCAACTTCAGCACAATGACTGTTCATCGGGAGCTTCATGAAATGGGCTTCCATGGCCGAGCAGCCGCACACCAGCCTAAGATCACAATGCGCAATGCCTGGTGTTGGCTGGAGTGGTGTAAAGCTCGCCGCCATTGGACCCTGGAGCAGTGAAAACACGTTCTCTGGAGTGATGAATCACGTTTCACCATCCGGTAGTCCGACAGACAAATCTTGGTTTGGCGGATGCCAGGAGAACACTACCTACCCAAATGCTTCGTGCCAACTGTACATTTTGGTGGAGGAGGAATAATGGTCTGAACATTTTTTAATGGGTCGGGCTAGCCAATTGTTTCCAGTGTAGAGAAATATCAACGCCACAGCATACAATGACATTCTAGACGATTCTATGCTTCCATCTTTGTGGCAGCAGTTTGGGTAAGGCCCTCTCCTGTTTCAGCATGACAATTCCCCCGTGCACAAAGCGAGGTCCATACATAAATGGTTTGTCGAGATCGGTGTGGAAGAACTTGATTGGCATGCACATAGTCTTGACCTCAACCCCATCGAACACCTTTGGGATGAATTGTAAGGCCGACTGCGAGCCAGGCCTAATCACATTAAAATGTGCAGTTTCAAGAATTGAGGCAGCGTACAATTAGTGGCCTTTTATTGTATCCAGCACATTGTGCACCTGTGTAATGATCATTCTGTTTAATCAGCTTCTTGATATGCCACACCTGTCAGGTGGATGGATTATCTTGGCATTGGAGAAATGCTCACTAACAGGGATGTAAACAAATTTGTGCACAGAATTTGGGATAAAGAAGCTCTTTGTGTGTATGGGCAATTTCTGGGATATTTTATTTCAGCTCATGAAACACTTTATATGTTGTGTTTTTATTTTTGTTCAGTATACATGCATCCATTCCAGACCTCCAAAATCTCCCTTCTACCCTATGAGTCCAGGGAGATATCTGGGTTGGGATAAGTTCAAGACACGCACCTGACGTGCGTGCAAATGCTTACATATTTGTGGAACTCCTTAAAGGGTATGTGTCATCATGGAGACATATCTAAGCTTGTATTGTCTGGCATGAATGAATCCACATATTTTCAGAATTGTATAATATTTGTAGTCTTTACCTGATCATTTATTCACAGTCAATTCTCGAGTGTTAAATCAACAATGAGAATGTAACATTTACTGTAAAACTGGTCAAGTGTCTATATGGTTCCACATTTTTCAGTTTTGGATTTGGACATCATACAGTGTAATCTGAATTATTTAACAATTACTGCCGATTCTTCACCAGAGGTCACTGATAGAGCACTGCTGAATTCCCGCCCGGCGTGGGAATTCACTTTGAACAAAGGGGAAAACAAAAACGGCTGCTCCCCTTTGTTATCTTAGCATCCCTTTGTTAGCTTAGCATCTGGCACAATGCTTAGCTTCCCTTATGCGGGATTTCCAGTTCGCCATACGAGGAAAGTTCCCTCCAACAAGGGAACACGCCCCAACCGTTAAACTCTTCACGTTACTAAAACGCATAATGACATAATGACTTCGCTTTGGTCAAACTAATATATCTACTCAAATTTCCTATGTCCTCTGCTCTAGAAATTGCTTATGACCGAGTCTGCTCGCTCCTGAAAGCGATAGACAGATATAACACTATGTTGGGCAAACTAGTAGTATTCTCAGAATGCCTGCAGCGGCTGGTACATATTCCCTAGCTCGTAGCATTCAGTAACCCCCCCCCCCCCACACTGACTGTCATCAGATATACATCACAGGGGTGGTTCAGGATCTGGGTGTAAAGGAAAATCACACATGCTATTCTCAACAATAATCCTGCCTATAGCTATTATGTGTACACAATTGGTATGGAATTAACCCAATAGTGTGGCCTAGTTTTAGCTTAGATTCCTCACACAGGGCACCAATATGTTGTGACGTTGTATTGATTAATCTGACAACTGCTGCTCGTCGAATGATTAACGGTTAATAATTACTTGATTAAATGAATCAGGCAATTATTAACTCATTAATAACCTCTTAGAGCTCCCCCCCTACTTTGTGCAATTTCCACCTGAAGACATACCCAAATCTAACAGCCTGTAGCTCAGGCACAGAACCAAGGATATGCATATTCTTGGTACTATTTGAAAGAAAACACTCTGAAGTTTGTGTAAATGTGAATTGAATGTAGGAGAATATAACACAATAGATCTGATTGAGATAAAACAATGAAAAAAAACATGCGTTTTTTATTTTTGTATCAGCATTTTTAAAATGAACAAGATAAAACAAACATTCAGATAGGATGATGGGGACAATTTCAGTGAACAATATAAGAGGAAACAGTACTTGTACAAAGTTTCAGAATGATAACTTCCAAAATGAGTGTGCTACATGACATTTATCATGAAGTCACCCAGGTGTCCCACACAAGTAGCCCAAATGTCCCCAAGTGGCCAAATTGGTGAAGGTATACATTTTGAAACAAATAACTATATACAAAATACCAAAATGGTATTCTAACACACACACCTCCAAAAATTGAGAAAAATAAAAAAATAAAAAAATAAATGAAAAATATATATTGATAAAAAAATATATTAAAATATATATATATATATATATATATACACATTTACAAAATAACATGGGTAACTATTTACACACTTTCAATATTTGGAAGACCCTCAGTCCTCTATTAAATCAAATCTATTTATATAGCCCCAGCCTAAAACCCCAAACTGCAAGCAATGCAGGTGTAGAAGCACAGTGGCTAGTAAAAACTCCCTAGAAAGGCGAAAACCTAGGAAGAAACCTAGAGAGGAACCAGGCTATGAGGGGTGGCCAGTCCTCTTCTGGCTGTGCCGGGTGGAGATCACAGTGGTTGTAGAGGGTGCAACAGGACAGCACCTCAAGAGTAAAAATGAACAGTTTAGTCCAGTTAGAATAGTTTCACATATGAGCCCTGTATCAACAGGTATGATAAATCAAATCAAATCAAATCAAATTTTATTTGTCACATACACATGGTTAGCAGATGTTAATGCGAGTGTAGTGAAATGCTTGTGCTTCTAGTTCCGACAATGCAGTAATAACAAGTAATCTAACTAACAATTCCAAAACTACTGTCTTGTACACAGTGTAAGGGGATAAAGAATATGTACATAAGGATATATGAATGAGTGATGGTACAGAGCAGCATAGGCAAGATACAGTAGATGGTATCGAGTACAGTATGTACAAATGAGATGAGTATGTAAACAAAGTGGCATAGTATAAAGTGGCTAGTGATACATGTATTACATAAGGATACCGTCGATGATATAGAGTACAGTATATACGTATGCATATGAGATGAATAATGTAGGGTAAGTAACATTTATATAAGGTAGCATTGTTTAAAGTGGCTAGTGATATATTTACATCATTTCCCATAAACAGATATATATATAGATTACAGGGAAAATAAAGTTGAATGTATTATTATGACCTGCTAGATCTACTGTCTCTTTTATATTATGAAATTTCAGCTAGATCTACTGTCTCTATTATATTATGACAGACCAGCTAGATCCACTGTCTTTATAATATTACAACAGACCAGCTGTATCTACTGTCTCCATTTCACTTTGGCCATTGTTGTGGGCCTGCCCTCCCCTCAACAGCCTCAAATAGGCTATTTCATGTGGGTTGGGGTGGGACGGCAGACACACGCATCTCACATTTCATGACATTACATATTATATATTGCTTCTAAAATTAAAAAAAAATCACAAATAATATTTAATATTATTAATTTCAAACAAGGGCATTAGCATGATAAGTTCTTACCAGTCCAAAAAACCTATTGTCCCAGAGTCCATTTATTGCATGTGAATGTTCTGAGGTCAGTTCTCCATAGTGAGAGGACAAAGGAATTTTGTCTGCTGCCTTAAGATTTACAATGGCCTCTCTTCTCTCTTCTCTTCTCTCTTTACTTCTCTATCGTTCCTCGCTCCTCTCTTCTCTCTTTACCTCTCCTCTCATTACCTCTCTGTTTTTTCTCTTTCCTCTCATTGCTATTCTCTCTCCTCTCTTTACCTACTCTATCCTCTCTTTATCTCCTATCTCTCCTCTCTCCTCTCTTTACCTCCTATCTCTCATCTCTCCTCTCTTTACTTCTCTATCGCTGCTCTCTTTATAAATAAATAAATAAGACCTTTTTTGGTAATGTTACCTGTGTGACGGGCCACCCTAGCCATGCATTGTTGTGTGTGCAGGAACTAGGAACTCTTGTTCCTGCTCCAGAGCCGTAGTTGACTGTGACACTGGCAGACAGGAATCAGATGAACAATTAAAGATTCCTGGAATTTAAATATTAAATAACGTGGTTGTTTTCTAAAAGCATCCTGAACTCCAAATTGAAGCATCAACCACCCATGATCAATGCCGTTTCATTACTGCAAGATCGACTGTGTGTGTGTTCTGTCTGTTTGTATGATGTAAGTGATATACTTTGCAGTGTGTGTGGGTGTGTGCAGGATTGGGGAGTAACTGATTACAGGTAATCAGTTGTTACCAGCAAAGATATTGTAATCAGATTACAAATACTTTTGAAAAACGAGTTGATTACTTATTGGATTCATTTTAAATTCAGAAAGGATGTTAGAGAAAAATACATTTTGAAACATTTCTGTTTTCTCAGTGACATTCAGTTCAGCAATGAAAAAAAGTGCAAGATAAAGTTTGTTCCAGCTGAGCAAGTCTGACCAGAAGTCAGAGACTAATATAATGACACACCAAATGCATTAGATGGATATTTTTTGTCTTCTTGTAATGTCTTCAGATTGCGTTACTAAATTTGGGTAATCCAAAAATTACGTTACTGATGAACATTTTTAGACAGAGAAAACAAAAAGATGATTACTTGACACATTGGAAAGAATTAACAAAAAAACAGAGTAAACTAGAATGCAATTTGGCCCTAAACTGAGCGTACACAATGGCAGAACACCTGAACAGACTCAGTGAGCATAGCCTTGCTATTGAGAAAGGCCACAGTAGGCAGACCTGGCTCTCAAGAGAAGACAGGCTATGTGCACACTGTCCACAAAATGAGGTGGACACTGAGCTGCACTTCCTAACCTCCTTCCAAATGTATGACCATATTAGAGACACATTTCCCTCAGATTACACAGAACCACAAACTATTCAAAAACAACCCTAGTTTTAACTCCCAAATATATTGGGTGAAATACCAGAGTGTGCCATCATAGCAGCAAGATTTGTGACCTGTTGCCACAAAAAAAGGGCAACCAGTGACGGACAAACACCATTGCAGACATTATTTTAACAGTTTTGGAAACTTCTGAGTGTTTTCTATCCAAATCTACTAGTTATTTGCATATCCTAGCTTCTGGTCCTGAGTAACAGGCAGTTTACTTTGGGCACGCTTTTCATCCGGAGGTGAAAATACTGCCCCCTACCCAAGAGAGGTTAATCCAGGCCCTGCAGTGCCTAGCTCCACTCCCACTCCCCAGGTGCTCTCATTTGTTGACTTCTGTAACCGTAAAAGCCTTGGTTTCATGCATGTTAACATTAGAAGCCTCCTCCCTAACTTTGTTTTATTCACTGCTTTAGCATGCTCTGCCAACCCGGATGTCCTAGCCGTGTCTGGATCCTGGCTTAGGAAAACCACCAAAAATCCATCCCTAACTATAACATTTTCCGAAAAGATTGAACTGCCAAAGGGGGCGGTGTTGCAATCTACTGCAGAGATAGCCTGCAGAGTTCTGTCTTACTATTCATATCTGTGCCCAAACAATTTGAGCTTCTACTTTTAAAAATCCATCTTTCCAGAAACAAATCTCTCATCGTTGCCGCTTGCTATAGACCACCTTCTGCCCCCAGCTGTGCTCTGGACACCATATGTGAATTGATTGCCCCCCATCTATCTTCAGAGCTCGTGCTGTTAGGTGACTTAAACTGGGACATGCTTAACACCCCGTCCATCCTACAATCTAAGCTTGATGCCCTCAGTCTCACACAAATGATCAATGAACCTACCAGGTACAACCCCAAATAGATATCATCCTAACTAACCTGCCCTCCAAATACACCTCTGCTGTCTTCAACCAAAATCTCAGCGATCACTGCCTCATTGCCTTTGTCCATAATAGGTCTGCGGTCAAACGACCACCCCTCATCACTGTCAAACGTTCCCAAAAACACTTCAGTGAGCAGGCCTTTCTAATCAACCTGGCCCGGGTAACATGGACAGATATATCCCTTGGTTCACTCCTGACCTTACTGCCCTTGACCAGCACAAAAACATCCTGTGGCGTACTGCATTAGCATCGAATCGCCCCCGCGATATACAACTTTTCAGTGAAATTAGGAACCAATATACACAGGCAGTTAGGAAAGCAAAGGCTAGCTTTTTCAAACAGAAATTTTCATCCTGTAGCACAAACTCCAAAATGTTCTGGGACACTATAATGTCCATGGAGAATAAGAGCACCTCCTCCCAGCTGCCCAAAGCACTGAGGCTAGGAAACACTGTCCCCTCTGATAAATGACTGCCTCACCTGGTTTACCAACTACTTCTCAGACAGAGTTCAGTGTGTCAAATCGGAGGGCCTGTTGTCCGAACCTCTGGAAGTCTCTATGGGGGTGCCACAGGGTTCAATTCTCGGGCCAACTCTTTTCTCTGTATACATCAATGATGTCGCTCTTGCTGCTGGTGATTCTCTGATCCACCTCTATGCAGACTACACCATTTTGTATACTTCTGGCCCTTCATTGGACACTGTGTTAACTAATAATAAATAATGTATTTTATTTATTTTACTCCTTTGCACCCCATTATCTCTACTTGCACACTCACCTTCTGCACATCTATCACTCCAGTGTTTAATTGCTATAGTGTAATTATTTTGCCACTATGGCCTATTTATTGCCTTACCTCCCTTATCCTACCTCATTTGCACACACTGAATATAGATTTTTTCTATTGTTTTATTGACTGCATGTTTGTTTATTCCATGTGTAACTCTGTGTTGTTGTTTGTGTCGCACTGCTTTGCTTTATCTTGGCCAGGTCGCAGTTGTATATGAGAACTTGTTCTCAACTGGTCTACCTGGTTAAATAAAGGTGAAATAAATAAAAATAAAAATCCTGATACATGCACACACATGCACGCAAGCACAAACATGCAGCATACTGGCTGGCTCGCATACTTTGCTTGTTGTGTCTGTGTGCTTAGGTATGGAGAATAGGAGCAGGCAGGAGGATGAGAATGGAGCAAAAGTAGGAAATTACTTGAAGCTAGATGCTTTGAGTTATACAGTGCATTCAGAAAGTATACAGACCCCTTGACTTTTTCCACATGTTGTTACTTTACAGCCTTATTTTAAAATGTATTAAGTCATTTTTCCCCCTCTTCAATCTACACACAATACCCATAATGAAAAACATTTTGCACATTTTCAGCAAACTTAACGTGTGAATATTTGTATGAACATAACAAGATTCAACAACTGAGACATACAGTGGGGCAAAAAAGTATTTAGTCAGCCACCAATTGTGCAAATTCTCCCACTTAAAAAGATGAGAGAGGCCTGTAATTTTCATCATAGGTCATTGCACAATTGGTGGCTGACTAAATACTTTTTTGCCCCACTGTACATGCTGTTATGGTAATATTTACATAGGGTAAGATGCTGATATTTAGTCCTGCAGTTATGACTGCAATGTAGAGAGACATAGTAAGTACTTTCACTTTAGTTGCAGAGATTTAGAGAGGGCTACAATCAATGGAGAGTGCTGCAAAGCTAATTAGAAGAGCATACACAGATATAGAACCCAGACATAGCAGAGTTGCTGAAGGAGGATGAGGATGCCATCATAGACATTCATCTTTCCTTTGATGGTACTTGGCAGAAGAGAGGATTCACTTCCAACTACGGAATAGGTGTGTGAATTGGTGCTGGTACCAGCGAGCCCTAGAAAAAGGTGAAGATCCACCCAGTCACAAAAACCATGGAGGCCATAAATTTTTTAATAGAGAGGTTGCGCAGAAAATGTACCTGTATATCATAGGATGTCACATGATAACCCCCTCAAAAGAATACAGCACGGAGGAACCCAGAATGCAAATGAATGCCTGAACTCTGTAATATGGTCGCGAAGCCCCATTTTAACTGCATTAGCCTGTCTTTATCGGCCATTTTCTCAAAATGACATGTTCCCTTTGCGCCAATTCATTTTTCTCAGTCTTCAAAGGACGTACATTCATATTATTCCATACACTTAGGTCTTATAGTCAGACTTTTACAGATAATTTTTTTAATATTTGTGTCGTTTTGACTTTACATCTCATTTTATCTGTAAATATATCCAAATATGCATCCGTCATACATGTGAATAGTGTATTTTTTAATTAATTCCATGAAATTACAATATTTTGATGAGCTGATCTGTAAAAGTCTGACCATTATCACAATAAAACATTTTTGCACATTTACATTTTTAAATAAATAAAACTTTTAATACAAAAATATCTTGCATTAATGTATACTTTCATTCAACTGGTAAAGCTTCAGTCTGATGAGTTTAAAGGGAACAATATTCCCTATTAGCCTGTGGTGCTTGGCTTTAAATTAACACATTTTTGTTTTGATACATTTTTATATTGCCAATTTTAACTTTGCAGCTGGCCTATCTAAGGGGAAATCACCCAGTTCAGCCTCCAGGACTAGACTCAAACTTCAACCAGCCCACAAAACACCAAATATGCATTGGAAATAGTCTGCATTCTCTAGAATATAGAGAAACATGGTCATATAAAGATATCCCCTGATATTAACCCTTTTTAGCCCAGTGTTTTGTTTGTCAGGCAGGCCTTTGGTGGTGGATCAAACTAGTCATCGGTGTGACACATTGGGTAAGGAATGCGTCTCAGACATCCAAAGGGACCCTGGTTATTACTGTGATCACCTGTGCCTCCCTCTATGACATGGGACATATGATGTCTGAAGGAGAGAGGGAGGGCAGGATGGGGGGAGAGAGAGGGATTGTGAGAGGTGTTGTAGCAGCAGTTTTGCATAAATTTTGATTGTCTGAACAGCCTGCTGTGGGATGCTGATAAGTGGTGAAGAGACGTCTGAATGTTAACATGCTAATCAAGCATTGAGACTGTGCCTTGCTATGCTTAGGGAAATCAGTGGGTGTTGTTGCATCAGACACACACACACACACACACACACACACACACACACATACACACACACACACACACACAAGCACGCACACACACAGTGCTGATTTATGCAGGGAAAGAAACATATTTACTTCCACTCAGGAAATGGAGAGGAGATTTACTGTCAGCTTTACTCATCTCCCCTATCTCATGGCCCTTCCCCTCTCTGTGTACGAATACAGTAAGAATAGAGTGATTCATAGACATAGAAAAACCAGGTTAATGAGGACTGATCTGCTCCTGAATCCAAGGAAAACAAGTACCATGCCATAAAGCAGGCACCAACCCAAAGCGAGCTCTTTGACTAACCGAGACGAGAGCTCCCGTTGGACTACACCGTTCATCATCCCGACCATCGAGACCTCAGGGTCACACATAAATATGCTCCTAATTTGCTGAAGTTATTTCTCACCATGGTTACCCCAGCGATGTCCAACAGCTGTAACTTACTGACAGGCAAGGGGGCGAAAGCCCAGGTGATTGGAGTTATTCAATATTAATATGTGCTTCCTGCCTGGGGCATAATAGTTGTGACGCACCTCATCAACCTTCAATTAACCCAGCAGCCCGCTCTTCATCCGTTATGGCTTCCCCCCTCCTCCGCTCCTCCTCCTCCTACTGTTAGAGGCATGAAAAGCCCTGGGCTCCTGCTGCAGTGACAGAGCAGACTGGTATCTCTGTTAATTAAATTTATCAGCACTAATAACAGGCTTCCCCTAAAGAGGTGGATGGAGCGACAGAACCAAACAGAGGTGTGTTAGAGTGCCTAAAATAATGAGGGATGGAACAAAGGTCCATCTAGGGAGGTCTCTTCTGAACACAAGTATACAGCAAATTCTCCAGTATAAAATCAACATTGACAGTGTATATGGGTCCACACTTTCAAGTCTTAAATTAACACTGTACTTAGTATTGATGCTGTTACGCTTTGTCAGTGTTAGGGAACTAACACTCAGTATTATGCAATATCAACTCGTAATATTTTTAACACTAGGAAGTGTGTATACTTTGCAGCAATGGTGTTATACAATAGCACCTCATATAGTATTTTTAACCTCTAACTAGGCTAACATATGGGATTATTGTTAGATGGTCATGGATCCTTTAGTTATATACCATGGATCCTTTAGTTATTTGATTTAGTATTTTAGAACCCTTTTAGGTAAAATGTTTAAAAATATTTGTATCATGATGCAAACTCACTGAAAGGGAACTCACATAGTTTTAATCCTTCGTATACGTGCAACGGTTGTCTGTCATTTTAGAATACACTCATTGAATAACACATTAATAAATGGACACACATAACCCCTTATTTTTTCGGAAACAAAACTACTTCCTTTACTTACATTCATTTGTATGGGTTACCTTCAGATGAGTCCTGTGACACGGAGAATACTATCATGTTTGTGAGAGTCTCCCCTTCCCCCAGTGGGGTCATTAGTTTGTAGCCCAAACGGTTTGGACGCTACAGACAGAAGTTGGCACATCAGCATTACCAACTTCAGACGTAGAGAAAAACGGAGAACACCATCGTATTTGTGAGAATTTCACCTTTCCATAATTTGTAGGCCAAAACGTTCGGGTGCAAAGGACATTTTCGTGAGGAGACTGATTAATGGAATGTCTCATGGATTCACAAACTACCACTGTAGCTTGGACACCTTCCATCGCAGATGTAGAAGGCCAACATAAGCAGATTGAGACGCAGCCCATTTGTTGATTATGTTACTTAGATAGATGCATGGTGCATCAATAGACTCTTAAGGATTTTAACCATTACACTTAGAGGTCTGTATCTCTTGACAAGGTCACTCAAGTGTTGGATTAAGGATCCTACAACAATATTTATTCTTTATTGCCACATTCACTTATGTAATCTTTTATAAAGACTTCAGATCTGGCAGCAGACATGCTCAAGCTTAAATTAATAACGTGACCATCTAAACCATTTCTACTGGAAAAAACATAGCAGTAACGGGTCAAATCTGATTGGATTAATTTAGAAAAATGTATGTTATTTATCTTCGTGTAGCAAAAGATGAATCAATCAAGGTACATGCAAAAACACAGATATAATAAACTATCCTAAATAATCTAGCTGGATTCTGATTAGGGCATTACATCCCGGATAGGTTAGTGTGATCCATCTCTGGTGATGGTTTGGGAGAGCACCAGAGAGAATATTATAGACAGTTACTGTCAAAGTGCTTGATGAGTTTTTCCTGTGTCCTGTGACCTGTTAATGACATTCCGTCTGGATGTTCTCATGATATTTAGTGTGTGCTTATGTAACTTGATAGTAAAACACATGTTTGAAATTAAAAGTAATGGTCTGGCTGGTGATTGATGTGTCGTGTAGTGACCTTGTTGAACTTAAAGAAAATGTCTTTGACCGTTTGAGACAGTTGGGAATTTGTGTAGTGAATGGGGAGGCCTGAGTTTGAACTGTTGGAACATTTGAAACAGTTGGGAATTTTTGTAGTGAATTTATGGAGTGAAGGCCATGTGGGTTAAATTTTCCAACCCGGCGATTCAACAGTGAAGATTTTCACACACCGCTGTCTCAACACCCCTTTTCAGCCAAAAACGGAGAGTTTTTCTCCTGCATTTCACATGAAAGAATGGCTTAAGATAAGACTCTATGTCAGAACGAACAGGTCCTGAGTGGAACATCCCTGCCTAGTTACGCATTGGAAGAGGAAGTCTGTGGGCGAGAAGATTTGAAAGCCATAAGTACCTCTTCAGTAGCATATAGTCCAGACTGCGAAGTGACAAGTGTAGGTTGTTATGAATCTAATAGCACAAATGTCCCCAAATCTGTTAGTTCGTACGTATTTTCAAGGTCAACTACTTTCTGCCTGTCTTTAGCTTCAGGTGGCAAGATTGTTCTAAAGTGCTTGATATGATGGAACAAGTGCAGCAATTTTTTCAACATCGTGAACATTTAAAACGATTGTCCCTCCTGTCTTGAAGACAAAACTTGGGCTTAACGGCAAGAAGATTGATCTACAGTAGTTCCTCCATTAAAAGTTTTGAGCTTACACCGTGGGATTTAGAGGTACCCAGCGTCACAGCTTCATTGTTCCAGACCACCGCAAGGGGGCGTTAGAGCACTCATTATGCATTTGGGTCCCAAGGTTTTTATATGACCAATCATTTTGAGTGGTTCCAATGACGAATTTGACGCGAACCACCCATCCCTGCTGACTTTCTTCAGCAAAGATGGCTGACAAAACATTACAGTGGAAGCTACTTTAAGTAATTCTAACATCATAACGAGTCAAGCAAAAAATGTACAATTGAGAGGAATATGTTAGTTAATGTAGAGACATGTTACCCCAATCTTCCACCAAGGCACCTACAAGTTCCCGGATATTTCTGGGGGGAATGGCCCATGCCCTCATCCTCCGATCTAACAGGTTCCAGACCTGCTCAATGGGATTGAGATCCGGGCTCTTCGCTGGCCATGGCAGAACACTGACATTTCTGTCTTGCAGGAAATCACGCACAGAATGAGCAGTATGGCTGGTGGCATTGTCATGCTGGAGGGTCATGTCAGGATGAGCGCAGCATTGAGATTGCCTGCAATGACAACAAACTCAGTCCAATGATGCTGTGATGCACCACCCCAGACCATGACGGACCCTCCACCTCCAAATCGATCCCGCTCCAGAGTACAGGCCTCGGTGTAAGACTCATTCCTTCGATGACAAAGGCAAATCCGACCATCACCCCTGGTGAGACAAAACCGCAACTCATCAGTTAAGAGCACTTTTTGCCAGTCCTGTCTGGTCCAGCGACGGTGGGTTTGGGCCCACAGGCGACGTTGTTGTCAGGTGAGAACCTGCCTTACAACAGGCCTACAAGCCCTCAGTCCAGCTTCTCTCAGCCTATTGCAGACAGTCTGAGCACTGATGGAGGGATTGTGTGTTCCTGGTGTAACTCGGGCAGTTGTTGTTGCCATCC
Organism: Oncorhynchus clarkii lewisi; assembly: GCF_045791955.1. Classification (NCBI taxonomy): domain Eukaryota; kingdom Metazoa; phylum Chordata; class Actinopteri; order Salmoniformes; family Salmonidae; genus Oncorhynchus; species Oncorhynchus clarkii. Next base: position 25,527,940 of record NC_092168.1, on the reverse strand, counting down.
TATACCTGTCCAGCAAGTGTGATGTTCGGATGTACCGATCCTGTGCAGGTGTTGTTACACGTGGTCTGCCACTGCGAGGACGATCAGCTGTCCCTCTTGTCTCCCTGTAGCGCTGTCTTAGGCTACTCACAGTACGGACATTGCAATTTATTGCCCTGTTCACATTTGCAGTCCTCACAGATGTGCAAGGACCCTGGGGATCTTTTTTTGCGTTTTTCAGAGTCCGTAGAAAGGTCTCTTTAGTGTCCTAAGTTTTCATATCTGTGACCTTAATTGCATACCATCTGTAAGCTGTTAGTGTCTTAACGACCGTTCCACAGGTTCATGTTCATTAATTGTTTATGGTTCATTGAGCAAGCATGGGAAACAGTGTTTACACCCTTTACAATAAAGATCTGTGAAGTTATTTGGATTTTTACGAATTATCTTTGAAAGACAGGGTCCCGAAAAAGGGACATTTCTTTATTTTGCTGAGTTTATATATATATATAAGTTTTATAGCCCATGTCCCTTCATAGAGGCGGGCCACTGATTGAGCAGCCCTATCTTATGAAAATCGAAATCTCTCATTTTAGAAGCTAAAATCACATTTCATCCCATCACAAATAATTTCATATTCAAACATTTAAATTGAACAATTCCATGTGAATCCGATAACTCTGATGTGTAGACTTTCCACTGTAGAGTTTATGTCATCTTATCATTGATGAGAATGTCTCAGATGACAACCGAACTGACATCATATTCATTAAGTACAATTGGTCGCATTACCAGAATATAGTTCATTTCCCCCCACCTTCTGATGTTCCCCAAATGTCTATGTTAACCAAGGGTTTTGCAAATGTAACCTCAGTAGGGTAGAGAGAGGAAAAAGGGGGGAAGAGGTATTTATGACTGTCATAAACCTACCCCCCAGGCCAACATCATGACATAGACATGGCTCCCGAGTGGCACAGCAGTCTAAAGCACTGCATCTCGGTGCAAGAGGCCTCACTACAGTCCCTGGTTCAAATTGGGAGTGCCAAAGTGCGGCGCACAATTGTCCCAGCGTCATCCGGGTTTGGCCGAGGTAGACCTTCATTATAAATAAGAATTTGTTCTTACCTGACTTGCCTAGTTAAATAAATGTTCAATTTAAAAAACAACTGGCGCAATCAATAGGAGGTGAACATTGGCTGGTGCTGAAAATATAGATAACTTGTTATCTCACTCTAGGTTAAATGAAAACTAAATCTCCAAAATATTGTTACTTTAAAAAAAGCTATTATTATTATTGTTATTAGTTGATTTAGAATTATATAAATCCCAAATCAAATCAAATCAAATGTTATTTGTCACATACACATGGTTAGCAGATGTTAATGCGAGTGTAGCGAAATGCTTGTGCTTTTAGTTCCGACAATGCAGTAATAACCAACGAGTAATCTAGCTAACAATTCCAAAACTACTACCTTATCTTAGACACAAGTGTAAAGGGATAAAGAATATGTACATAAAGATATATGAATGAGTGATGGTACAGAGCGGCATAGGCAAGATGCAGTAGATGGTATTGAGTACAGTATATACATATGAGATGAGTATGTAAACAAAGTGGCATAGTTTAAAGTGGCTAGTGATACATGTATTACATAAAGATGCAGTAGATGATATAGAGTACAGTATATACATATACATATGAGATAAATAATGTAGGGTATGTAAACATTAACTTCTTGACCATACTTGAGACGCAGACGTCTCAAGTATGCCCCTGGAAATGCAAATGCGCTACGCTAAATGCTAAATGTACTCGTTACAACTCAATCTTTGATCAAAATTCACAAGCAGGGTATTGAATTAAAGCTACACTCGTTGTGAACCTAGCCAGCAAGTCAGATTTTTAAAATGCTTTTCGGCGAAAGCATGAGAAGCTATTATCTGATAGCATGCACCCCCCAAAATGCCAGCACGACACGTAAACAACAGATTTTGCGGTAGCCGGCGATACCCAAAACGCAGAAATAAAATATAAAACATTCATTACCTTTGACGAGCTTCTTTCTTGGCACTCCTATATGCCCCATAAACATCACTATTGGGTCTTTTTTTCGTTTAAATCGGTCCATATATACCCAAAATAGCTTTGTATGGGAGCTGTGTCATTCAGAAAAAATCATCGTTTTTAAACGCTGCGTAATTTTTTAAAATTAAAAAAGTCGACGATAAACTTTCACAAAACACTTCGAAATCCTTTTGTAATCCAACTTTAGGTATTAGTAAACGTTTATAATCTATCAAAATGATTACAGGGCGATGTCTTTTCAATAGGTCTTCACTTGCAAAAACAATGGCTTCTAATATCTCCCTCAACTGCATCCGGGTGAAGACTGGGAAACTGGAGGTCAGATAGAAGGATTTTCCAACAATTAATTCAATTGAAAATGAGGACAATGGCGCCATTGTGCGGAATTTGTATGAATTTCAGGCAGATCGCCATTAAATTCTGTTCTCTTTTAATAACTGGTGGAAGTGACTTATGGAAATTATTTTTAGCTTTCAGAGAGCAGTTTTTCTTGCGTTTTTCAATGAAACACACGATCTGTTATAGTCACAGCCGTGATTTAACCAGTTTTATAAACTTCAGAGTGTTTTCTATCCACACATACTAATCATATGCATATACTATATTCCTGGCATGAGTAGCAGGACGCTGAAAAGTTGCGCGATTTTTAACAGAATTCTCGAAAAAGGAGGGGGTAGAAGTAAGAGGTAGTGGCTAGTGATATATTTTACATCAATTCCCATCAATTCCCATTATTAAAGTGGCTGGAGTTGAGTCAGTGTGTTGGCAGCAGCCACTCAATGTTAGTGGTGGCTGTTTAACAGTCTGATGGCCTTGAGATAGAAGCTGTTTTTCAGTCTCTCGGTCCCAGCTTTGATGCACCTGTACTGACCTCGCCTTCTGGATGATAGCGGGGTGAACAGGCAGTGGCTCGGGTGGTTGTTGTCCTTGATGATCTTTATGGCCTTCCTGTGACATCGGGTAGTGTAGGTGTCCTGGAGGGCAGGTAGTTTGCCCCCGGTGATGCGTTGTGCAGACCTCACTACCCTCTGGAGAGCCTTACGGTTGTGGGCGGAGCAGTTGCCGTACCAGGCGGTGATACAGCCCGACAGGATGCTCTCGATTGTGCATCTGTAGAAGTTTGTGAGTGCTTTTGGTGACAAGCCGAATTTCTTCAGCCTCCTGAGGTTGAAGAGGCGCTGCTGCGCCTTCTTCACGATGCTGTCTGTGTGGGTGGACCAATTCAGTTTGTCTGTGATGTGTACGCCGAGGAACTTAAAACGTACTACCCTCTCCACTACTATTCCATCGATGTGGATAGGGGGGTGTTCCCTTTGCTGTTTCCTGAAGTCCACAATCATCTCCTTAGTTTTGTTGACGTTGAGTGTGAGGTTATTTTCCTGACACCACACTCCGAGGGCCCTCACCTCCTCCCTGCAGGCCGTCTCGTCGTTGTTGGTAATCAAGCCTACCACTGTTGTGTCGTCCGCAAACTTGATGATTGAGTTGGAGGCGTGCGTGGCCACACAGTCGTGGGTGAACAGGGAGTACAGGAGAGGGCAGGAAGGGGTCAGGAAGTCCAGTACCCAGTTGCACAGGGCAGGGTCGAGACCCAGGGTCTCGAGCTTGATGACGAGTTTGGATGGTACTATGGTGTTAAATGCTGAGCTGTAGTCGATGAACAGCATTCTCACATAGGTATTCCTCTTGTCCAGATGGGTTAGGGCAGTGTGCAGTGTGGTTGAGATTGCATCGTCTGTGGACCTATTTGGGCGGTAAGCAAATTGGACCCGGGTGCCAGGTAGGGTGGAGGTGATATGGTCCTTGACTAGTCTCTCAAAGCACTTCATGATGACGGAAGTGAGTGCTACGGGGCGGTAGTCGTTTAGCTCAGTTACCTTAGCTTTCTTGGGAACAGGAACAATGGTGGCCCTCTTGAAGCATGTGGGAACAGCAGACTCTGATAGGGATCGATTTAATATGTCCGTAAACACACCACCCAGCTGGTCTGCGCATGCTCTGAGGGCGCGGCTGGGGATGCCGTCTGGGCCTGTAGCCTTGCGAGGGTTAACACGTTTAAATGTTTTACTCACCTCGGCTGCAGTGAAGGAGAGTCCGCATGTTTTGGTTGCCGGTCGTGTCAGTGGCACTGTATTGTCCTCAAAGCGGGCAAAACAGTTATTTAGTCTGCCTGGGAGCAAGGCATCCTGGTCCGTGACTGGGCTGGTTTTCTCGTTGTAATCCGTGATTGACTGTAGACCCTGCCACATACCTCTTGTGTCTGAGCCGTTGAATTGCTATTCTACTTTGTCTCTATACTGACGCTTAGCGTTTGATTGCCTTGCGGAGGGAATGGCTACACTGTTTGTATTCGGTCATGTTTCCGGTCACCTTGCCCTGATTAAAAGCAGTGGTTCACGCTTTCAGTTTCACACGAATGCTGCCATCAATCCACGGTTTCTGGTTTGGGAATGTTTTAATCGTTGCTATGGGAACGACATCTTCAACACACTTTCTAATGAACTCGCTCACCGAATCAGCGTATTCGTCAATGTTGTTGTCTGACGCAATACGAAACATATCCCAGTCCACGTGATGGAAGCAGTCTTGGAGCGTGGAATCAGATTGGTCGGACCAGCGTTGAACAGACCTCAGCGTGGGAGCTTCTTGTTTTAGCTTCTGTCTGTAGGCAGGGAGCAACAAAATGGAGTCGTGGTCAGCTTTTCCGAAAGGAGGGCGGGGGAGGGCCTTATATGCATCGCGGAAGTTAGAATAGCAATGATCCAAGGTTTTACCAGCCCTGGTTGCGCAATCGATATGCTGATACAATTTAGGGAGTCTTGTTTTCAGATTAGCCTTTTTAAAATCCCCAGCTACAATGATATATGGATTCCAGTTTGCAAAGAGTCAAATAAAGTTTGTTCAGAGCCATCGATGTGTCTGCTTCGGGAGGAATATATACGGCTGTGATTATAATCGAAGAGAATTCCCTTGGTAGATAATGCGGTCGACATTTGATTGTGAGGAATTCTAAATCAGGTGAACAGAAGGACTTGAGTTCCTATATGTTGTTGTGACCACACCACGTCTCATTAGCCATAAAGCATACGCCTTGGTCGTACTGATGGTGAGTTGACGCTGCTCTTATATTCAGTAGTTCTTCTCGACTGTATGTAATGTAACCTAAGATGACCTGGGGTACCAATGTAAGAAATAACACGTAAAAAAACAAAAAACTGGATAGTTTCCTAGGAACGCGAAGCGAGGCGGCCATCCCCTTAGGATCTGTGAGAATATCTGAGAATATCTGATGGAAAATGCCCCTTAGATATTATTATAGAGTCCTCCAATCCTCTTACTGTAATTATTGGCGGAGAGTCACATCATTGCATTTTTTGTTGTTGTAGATATACTGTTAAAAATGGTGTAGGTCTTATTTATTTAAAGAGCATAGTGCAAAAAGCCAACAACTATTTTAGCACCGTTTTGCACTGCTCTGAGACAAGCCTATTCCTTCCCGTCGGGGACTTGAACCCCGGGCTCCCGTCCGCACGACACAGGGATTCTTTAGCTAAATAGCCCAGTATTGTACTGCCATCCGTCACGTTGTACTGCGCCATATTTTCCGATCCATCCTAACAGAAACCCAGCGGATTTTTTGTTTTTAATGGAACAGAAACAACATAATATTAATCAAATGAATTAAGCAAGTACCAGTCAAAAGTTTGGATACACCTACTCATTCCAGTATTTGTCTATATTTTTACTATTTTCTGCATTGTATAATAATAGTGAAGACATCACAACTGTAGTAGGTGTAGCCCATCATTAAAATGTTTCCTATTAGCAGGACAATAGACTTTTCATAACCTGGCTACTGTTGTGAAAATCCCTCAACTTGAAATTTATTCGTTACTTAAGTACTCTAAAGTGTTACATTTCTAACTCAAAGCAGAATTACAGTATTTCTTCATCAACGTCTTTATGCCTTCGTTAATAAAATAAAATAATGAGAAAAAATACATATTAACTACATTTTAGTTGCACTTCCACCCAGCTCCACGACCACAGGTAAAACCTTGCTGAGATGATCAATGTATTTGTTGCATTGTTGTATTGTCAATTTCTCTTGATGGCCTTGACCAGTTCATCTTTGCCTGTCGGCTTGGCAGAGTTACAGATTAATGTTTTCAGTTGATGCCAAGTTTGATCGGGTTTAAATCAGGGATGAAAAAAATATCTTTAGATATAATGTAGGCCTACCGAAGGTGTTGCCGGTCTTTTAGTTATTAATTTTATTTAGCCTTTATTTCACTACATAAAGGTCTACTTACTCTGCTGTTGTCTTGACCCAGGTTATGCCCTCATTTGCAAAGCAAACCTGGGCGGCAGTGTGTTGTGGCTCATTTTCTGCATTTGGAGAAGAAAAATACATTTAGCCTAACAGCCAAAATTAGGTACAATAATATAAATAATTATGTAAATAGGCCTAAACGTAACAAAATATTGCTATAATCCTACCTTGAAAGAAACGATGTGTACCCAGAAACACCTCTCTGACATAGGGTCCAGCATATCTCTTGATGATTTCTTCCTCAAAGAAATCTCGAACCATGATACCTGAAAAAGGAGGCAAGAGTGAATTATTGTGGAAAACATAACAGTCCGTGAGTTGTAGGCTACAATATTTGATGTACCTTTTGCTTTGTAAACAGCCAAACTTACCATCACAAATCAAACATGGACCTGGTCGCTGGCGAGAAATTGCCCCCCACACATGGAGTTTGATTGGATGCTTGGGACTCGCCTTGCTTGATCTTCTTCCTTTTTTCTGTAGCAATTTTGAGCAAATTGTTCAAGGGCCACGGTTAATTTGTCTGTGAAGATGACATTATTGAATGTCTCGCCAGCTTTGATCCATGCCTGGGCCTGCAGGACGCAAAGTTTGTCAGACAAATCATTGGGTCGAAACTACAGAACAGAACAAAACAAGCGAACACACATTAAGGATCGGCCCCCCTTTTTATTTTCGCCTAAAATGACATACCCAAATCTAACTGCCTGTAGTTTAGGTTCAGAAGCAAGAAAATGCATATTCTTGGTACCATTTGAAAGGAAACACTTTGAAGTTTGTGGAAATGTAAAAGGAATGTAGGAGAATATAACACATTAGATCTGGTAAAAGATAAAACAAAGAAAAAAAACACTTTTTTTTGTCTTTTTATGTACCATCCTCTTTGAAATGCAAGAGAAAGGCCATAATATATTATTCCAGCCCAGGTGCAATTTAGATTTTGGCCACTAGATGGAGGAAGTGTATGTGCAAAGTCTCTGATCCAATGAACTGCTGCATTTCTGTTCAAAATGTTGTACCAAGACTGCCCAAATGTGTCTAATTTGTTTATTAACCTTTCTGATCTCCCCATCCCGGATCCGGGATCGTGAATACAGACTCAAGCTCATTACCATAACGCAACGTTAACTATTCATGAAAATCGCAAATGAAATGAAATAAATATGCTAGCTCTCAAGCTTAGCCTTTTGTTAACAACACTGTCATCTCAGATTTTCAAAATATGCTTCTCAACCATTGCAAAACAAGCATTTGTGTAACAGTATTGATGGCTAACGTAGCATTTAGCATTAGCATTCAGCTGGCAACATTTACACAAAAAAACAGAAAAGCATTTAAATAAAATCATTTACCTTTGAAGAACTTCAGATGTTTTCAATGAGGAGACTCTCAGATAGCAAATGTTCAGTTTTTCCTGAAAGATTATTTGTTTAGGACAAATCGCTCCGTTTTCTGCGTCACGTTTAGCTATGAAAAAACCCCTGTATCCAGGATTGTGTAAATCTATCAGCAAGCTCATTAGCATAACACAACGTTAACTATTCATGAAAATCGCAAATGAAATGAAATAAATATGCCATCTCTCAAGCTTAGCCTTTTGTAAACAACACTGTCATCTCAGATTTTCAAAATATGCTTCTCAACCATAGGAAAACAATCATTTGTGTAAAAGTAGCTAGCTAGCGTTAGCATTTAGCGTTAGCATTTAGCGTTAGCATTAGCGTTAGCATCCAGCACGCAACATTTCAACAAAAACATAAAAGCCTTCAAATAAAATCATTTACCTTTGAAGAACTTCTGATGTTTTCAATGAGGATACTCTCAGTTAGATAGCAGATGCTCAGTTTTTCCAAAAAGATTCTTTGTGTATTAGAAATAGCTCCGTTTTATACATCACATTTGGCTACCAAAAAAAATCCGAAAATTCAGTCCTCAAAACGCGAACTTTTTTCCAAATTAACTCCATAATATCGACTGAAAACATGGCAAACATTGTTTAGAATCAATCATCAAGGTGTTTTTCACATATCTCTTCATTGATACATCGTTCTTGGACACATGGTTTCTCCCCTATATCAAATGGAAAAGTACGAGCAGCTGGCAATTGCGCACCGAATTCCACGCAGGACACCAGGCGGACACTTGGAAAATGTAGTCTCTTATGGTCAATCTTCCAATGATATGCCTACAAATACGTCACAATGCTGCTAAGACCTTGGGCGAACGACAGAAAGTGTAGGCTCATTCCTTGCGCAATCACAGCCATATAAGGAGACAATGGAAAACAGAGCTTCAGAAATTCTGCTAATTCCTGGTTGATGCATCATCTTGGTTTCGCCTGTAGAATGAGTTCTGGGGCACTTACAGACAAAATCTTTGCAGATTCTGAAACTTCAGAGTGTTTTCTTTCCAAAACTGTCAAGAATATGCATAGTCGAGCATCTTTTCGTGACAAAATATCGCGCTTAAAACGGGAACGTTTTTTATCCAAAAATGAAATAGCGCCCCTAGAGATCTAACAGGTTAATAACTTTTCATGTTCACAACTGTGTACTCTCCTCAAATAATAGCATGGTATTCTTTCACTGTAATAGCTACTGTAAATTGGACAGTGCAGTTAAATTAACAAGAATGTAAGCTTTCTGCCAATATCAGATATGTCTATGTCCCGGGAAATTTTCTTGTTACTTACAAAATCATGATAATCACATTAGCCTACGTTAGCTCAACTGTCCCGTGGAAGGCCTCTTTTTTCTTCACTTCCTGTTTGAATGACGTGCCCAAAGTAAACTGCCTGTTACTCAGGCCCAGGAAGCCTGGATATGCATATAATTGGTACCATTGGAAATAAAACACTTTAACGTGTGTAGAAATAATTAAAATAGTTAAAATAATGTAGGAGAGTATAACACAATAGATATGGTAGGAGAAAACCAAAAGAAAAACCAACCAGAATATTTTATTTAAAAGACCTTGCTCTTCCAATGGCCAGTATAAGGGCATACTCAATTCTACCTCCCAGGATGCAATTCCTATGGATTCCACTCGGTGTCGGCAGTGTATGTTCAAGGTTTCCGGCTTGTAACTTGAATAACGAATAAGAAATAACAGTTTTAGTACAAGGACACCGGCTTGGAAATCTGTGTTTGCGCGCCATCGGTTTCCTATTGAACATGCTTCTTTCCGTAAGAAATATTATAGTAAAGAAATATTATAGTTTGATTACATTTTCGAGTATCTGAAGAGTGAATAGAAACGTATTTTGACTTGTTGAACCAAAGTTTAGGGATAGATTTTCAGACTCTTTTCTTTGCATGTTGAACGAGTGGATTACTCAAATCGATGGCGCCAACTAAACTGACTTTTTGGGATATAAAGAAGGATTTATCTAACAAAATGACACTACACGTTATAGCTGGGACCCTTTGGATGACAAATCAGAGGAATATTTTCTAAAAGTAAGTGAATATTTAATCGCTATTTGTGAATTTATTAAACCTGTGCCGGTGGAAAAATATTTTGATGTGGGGCACCGTCCTCAAACAATCGCAAGGTATGATTTCGCTGTAATAGCTACTGTAAATCAGACAGTGCAGTTAGCTTAACAAGAATTTAAGCTTTCAACCGATATAAGACACTTGTTTGTACCTAAATGTTTAATATTCATAATTTTTCTGATTATATATTTGAATTGTGCAAGTGTGGAAGTGGAAGTTGTCCCGCTAGCGGGACGCCTAGGATTAAGAAGTTCATATCAGAAAATCAGTGAATTGAAATAAATAAATTAAGCCCAATCTATGGATTTCACATGACTGGGAATACAGATATGCATCTGTTGGTCACAGATACCTTAAAAAAAGGTAGGGGCATGGATCAGAAAACCGGTCTGTATCTGGATGTCGATTGTGGCCTGATGTCCCACTACTCCACAATAGCTGAGCTAAGTTTCTGGATGTTGGCGGGAACTGGAACATGCTTTCATACACGTCGATCCAGAGCATCCCGAACATGCTCAATGGGTGACTGGTTATGCAGGCCATGGAAGAGCTGGGACATTTTCAGCTTCCAGGAATTGTGTACAGATCCTTGAAACATGGGGCCGTGCATTATCATACTGAAGTGAGGTGATGGCAGTGGATGAATGTTACAACAGTGGGCCTCAGGATCTCATCACAGCATCTCTGTGTATTCAAATTGCCATTGACAAAACGCAATTGTGTTCCTTGTCTGTAGCTTATGCCTGCCCATACCATAACCCCACCGCAACCATGGGACACTCTGTTCACAACGCAAACCGCTCACCCACACAACACCATACACATGGTCTGCGGTTGTGAGGCCGGTTGGACATTCTGCCAAATTCTCTAAAACAATGTTGGAGGTAGCTTATGGTAGAGAAATTAATATTACATTATCTGGAAACAGCTCTAGTGGATATTCCTGCAGCCAGCATGCTAATTGCACCCTCCCTCAAAACTTGCGATATCTGCGGCATTATGTTGTAGTACAAAACTACATGTTATTTTAGAGTGGACTTTTATTGTCCCCAGCATCAGTTGCACCTGTGTATGATCATGTTGTTTAATCAGCTTCTTGATATGTCACACCTGTCAGATAAATGGATTTTCTTGGCAAAGGAGTAATCCTCACAAAATGGGATCTCAACAAATGTGTGCACACAATTTTAGAGAAATAACCTTTTTGTGCATATGGAACATTTCTGGGATCTTTTATTTTAACTCATGAAACTTGGGACCAACACGTTACATGTTGACGCCTGGGCATGCTCCTGATGAGGTGGCGGATGGTCTCCTGAGGGATCTCCTCCCAGACCTGGACTAAAGCATCCGCCAACTCCTGGACAGTCTGGTGCAATGTGGCGTTGGTGGATGAAGCGAGACATGATGTCCCAGATGTGCTCAATTGGATTCAGGTCTGGGGAACGGGCGGGACAGTCCATAGCATCAATGCCTTCCTTTTGCAGGAACTGCTGACACTCCAGCCACATGAGGTCCAGCATTGTCTTGCATTAGGAGGAACCCAGGGCCAACCGCACCAGCATATGGTCTCACAAGGGGTCTGAGGATCTCATCTCGGTACCTAATGGCAGTCAGGCTACCTCTGGCGAGCACATGGAGGGCTGTGCGGCCCCCCAAAGAAATGCCACCACCCACCATGACTGACCCACCGCAAAACCGGTCATGCTGGAGGATGTTGCAGGCAGCAGAACGTTCTCCACGGCGTCTCCAGACTCTGTCACGTCTGTCACATGTGCTCAGTGTGAACCTGCTTTCATCTGTGAAGAGCACAGGGCGCCAGTGGCGAATTTGCCAATCTTGGTGTTCTCTGGCAAATGCCAAACGCCCTGCACGGTGTTGGGCTGTAAGCACAACCCCCACCTGTGGACTTGGGGCCCTCATACCACCCTCATGGATTCTGTTTCTGACAGTTTGAGCAGACACATGCACATTTGTGGCCTGCTGGAGGTCATTTTGCAGGGCTCTGGCAGTGCTCCTCCTGCTCCTCCTTGCACAAAGGCGGAGGTAGCGGTACTGCTGCTGGGTTGTTGCCCTCCTACGGCTTCCTCCACATCTCCTGATGTACTGGCTCCTGGTAGCGCCTCCATGCTCTGGACACTACACTGACAGACAGAGCAAACCTTCTTGCCACAGCTCGCATTGATGTGCCATCCTGGATGAGCTGCACTACCTGAGCCACTTGTGTGGGTTGTAGACTCCGTCTCATGCTACCACTAGAGTGAAAGCACCGCCTCCATTCAAAACTGACCAAAACATCAGCCAGGAAGCATAGGAACTGAGAAGTGGTCTATGGTCATCACCTGCAGAACCACTCCTTTATTGGGGGTGTCTTGCTGATTGCCTATAATTTCCACCTGTTGTCTATTCCATTTGCACAACAGCATGTGAAATGTATTGTCAATCAGTGTTGCTTCCTAAGTGGACAGTTTGATTTCACAGAAGTGTGATTGACTTGGAGTTACATTGTGTTGTTTAAGTGTTCCCTTTATTTTTTTGAGCAGTGTATATATATATATATAAATATATATATATATATATATATATATGGCCTGCAGCAGTGCTTCCTGTCATAACAGAGTGGTGTGTATGAAGCATTGACAGACTTGGCTGGAAGAGAAAGGCGACGCCATGAGAATGTTCTGCTCTAGGGATGACATATGCACTGTATATTGGTCTTTGTAGTCCTGGATGGCCCATGAAACTACACCAGGCACCTAACTATAGAAGCATAATCAATTAATAAATAAAGAAGAATACATATATTAATAGAAAGGGAAAGATTATGCGCTGAGCTTCTTTGCTAATCAGTGTCCGTTATGGCTGCCTGAGCGAGTGTTAAACGCCATCCTTATGACAGACATGTACTGTAGGCGGAGTAACCTGCATCTCACAGAACCTCGACATCTGAAAGGCCTCCACTCTCAACAGAGCAACATAAACCAATCACGCAAACCAATCCAGCATAATGCAGAGAGGAATAATTTAATCAGAACTTCACCCAGTATGTGAACGTCAGAGTTTATTCACTGGCAGCTACTTGTAATAAAAAGATGAAACAAGATAAAAACACGTCAAAAAAGGAATGTGGTTATACTAATTACATTTTTAAAGAGGAAAAACATCAACAAACAAATGACAGCGATGTTTTTTCCCAGATGTTAAACTGTCACAGTTTCACTATTGATCTAGATATTTTATTTATGGTCTAAAAAAAAGAAAGGCAGCCAAACAAAAACAAAAAAACAACTATAATAATTATAATACAAAATAGAAGCTACAGATCAACTATAAATATTGCAGCAAAACTTGGCTGGGGTATCTAGTCCAGGCACACAATTGTCTCTCAGAGGTCTGTGAAAAGGAGCAGGTGGTCTGTGAGAACAGCACACCTGCCATGGAGACTGAACAGACTGTCTCACCTCACAGGGCTTTGCTGTGTCTTCCACTACAGGAACACAACATTATGGCCTTGGGCCTCCCTCTGGCCTCAGGCTCACTGAGGAAAACACTCACATAACACTGTCACAACATACAGTATAGATAACACATTATGTTCCAGATAATGTAACATAGGATAATGTTTTGACAACAGTTAATTCTCCTATCAGTAAGTGCTTGGTATAAACCACACATAGCCTTGATGGTGTACAGTGTTCACCCATGGCAGCTTACAGAATCTCTTTGATATCCCCCCTACAGAAACCTCGGGAACAGGGCTCATCCAGTGGGTCTGACCCCACACCCACCACCATCGGGCCAATAGTGTGCATATGCGTGTGTGGTTGTGTCAGAGAAAATGGTCCCACATTGTATTGCTGGCAGAGAAGGAAAACATGATCTAAGATTCTGTGATTCAAAGAAAACACAATTTAATGTCAAGGTCAAATTGACCGCTCGAGGTGATCTTTGGTAATAATATCAAAATCCGGTTAGATTGTTAAAAGGTTTGAACGTGAATAAACAATTAGAGATTAAGAGTGATCCGATTCCTCTTTAATGGTTATGTGCACTAGTCATCCCTAGTGTGATATGTCATTGACTGTTTATATCAAGTAATATAAATTATATCTGTTTGACATCATTATACAGTAAGTTTGACGGGCAAAGGCAGCAAGGTTTTCTCTCAATTCACTGAATAACCTTCATTAAAACAACAGACTTTGCTGTAGAATTAAAGGAAAATTCCATCCAAAAATTATGTTTTGGCATTTGTTTCATTAGTCCATTGCTGACATAGTGATCAAGTTTTCAAGATGTGTAATTTTGAAATTACAGAAATCATCACCAGAGTGGCAATTCAAATTCAAATTCAAAACCTTTCAGTGGAGAATCGATTCATCTGGTTTAGTTGTCTCTATGGGCCAAGCCTGTGGAAGGAAATAAAATGCCACAAACCCAATATTTGTTGTTCAACGTCACTCACACATAGATACCATATACTGTAAAACGCAGCATCACATGATGCAAAATACATCATACGGGGATGATTTACCATTCCATGCTCGCTTCGAGGCAAGTAACACTGAAACATGCATGAGAGCATCAGCTGTTCCGGATGACTGTGTGATCACGCTCTCCTTAGCCGATGTGAGTGAGACCTTTAAACAGGTCAACATTCACAAGGCCACAGGGCCAGATGGATTACCAGGACGTGTACTCCAAGCATGCGCTGACCAACTGGCAAGTGTTTTCACTGACATTTTCAACCTGTCCCTGACTGAGTCTGTAATACCAACATGTTTCAAGCAAACCACCATAGTCACTGTGCCCAAGAACACTAAGGTAACCTGACTAAATGACTACCGACCCGTAGCACTCACGTCTGTAGCCATGAAGTGCTTTGAAAGGCTGGTCATGGCTCATATCAACACTATTTTCCCAGAAACCCTAGGCCCACTCCAATTTGCATACCTCCCCAACAGATCCACAGATGATGCAATCTCTATTGCAATCTCTATTGCACTCTACACTGCCCTCTCCCACCTGGACAAAAGGAACACTATGTTAGAATGCTATTCATTGGCTACAGCTCAGCGTTCAACACCGTAGTGCCCTCAAAGCTCATCACTAAGCTAAGGACCCTGGGACTAAACACCTCCCTCTGCAACATGATCCTGGACTTCCTGACGGGCCGCCCCAATGGGGTAATGGTAGGTAAGGAGACAGAAAAGATTTGGCATGGGTCTTCAGGTCTTCAAAAAGTTCTGCAGCTGCACCATCGTGAGCATCCTGACTAGTTGCATGACTGCCTGGTATGGCACTGCTTGGCCTCCAACCGCAAGGCACTGTTTGATATATTCCATTCCAGACATTACAATGAGCCTGTCCTCCTATAGCTCCTATAGCTCATCCCTCCAGCCTCCTCTGATACCCTACATAATATCTAATGCAGGGTGCAGAAATAATTGTATCATGCATTAACTAACAGTGTTGGAGAGCTGAATCCTTCTAGATTTGTCAATATTTGATGAGCTTTTGTTCCTGTGTGGGCCAACTCAGCAGGATTTTGAGGATTAGGTTGAAATCTGCACTTTTGTTCTAGGAAGGTTATTATTGTTCTCAGTCCCATCTCAATCCACCAGATACTGTTCTTAAAAAAATATGTTTTCTGTTTGGCCAACATGTTTCTGTGTTTCAGACAGCTTGTGATGTTAAAATATGTCACTTGAGTGCTTGGGGAGACTTTGTTTTTATTCCACACCCAAGGAGGGTCCAATCTTACTGTGCCAACAGTAGGCGACATGATTGGGTTGTGATGCAACACTGTCCCTTCCCTGCCTTCCCCTCCACTCCCAAAATCTCTCCATCTCCTGGGCTGGACTCAGGCCAAACTTAAGCTCAGAAAAGTCGAGAAGATGTGCGACTAACATAAGAGCCAGAGAGCACGCTGTGTTCTGGCTGTTCTACACGGTCTAGTCTGGCCTAGTGTGAGATGTCCAGTAGAGCTGACAGCTTTGGTCGTCCAAATGCCAGCAATTAGAGATTACAGTGAACACTGTCCAAAGCCAACCAAATGCTTGCCATCAACATTTGGCCATATACGACAAAAACATGATTAACACTGTGTATGCTAATATGTTGTAGGATCAAATCCGGCTATTCCAAAACCCCCCCCCCCCCCGATTTACTGTAATCAACTTGAATCTAGTATGACTATGCATCTTCCATCTATCTTGTCAGACAACACTTCCCTAAAGGATAACTCCCTGTGCCTCTTATAGTCTTGATCCCTCCATGTGTAGAACTGTTTAGAATGGGTCTTAAACAAGGAGAGACCACTCTGACTCAAGGACACGCCTGGGCCTATTTGAGCCTCTGTATCCCACACTGTTTACTTCACTCAGTGAGTTCCTGTAGCAGGGAGGTGAATGGAAAAACACCATCGTCTTCTGCCAACAGAAGGCTGAGGTTCAGATATGACTGAAGAATCACAGGAAAATACAACAGACAGTCTTGACATGAATTGCATCCTTTCAGAATAAAACTGTTAAAATGTTTTATTTTGTTCAGATAATACGTCAACTATTGTATAGTTTCCTGAATAGAGTATTGTAGGAGATTGCCATTATTTTGATTGCCAGTCCTGGCCTTTCACAGACTGAAACAGCGTTTGAAAGGAGCTGACCGCATAACCTCAGGCATAGATTGGGAATAAATTGCCCAACTTGAAGAAATTGCAGAAAAGTGTTTGTGTGCATATGCAATCTGGCATGGACCCTAGACACAAGCGGACGTATGCGCATGCACACACGCATGCACACACACACACAGCTCTCAGTGGGATTCGTTCATAATGGATGCATTGGAGATTTTCACAGTTTTATTCCTCTAAACAACCTGCTATGTTCTCTTCTACCTGCAGTTTAAACTCATAGCTGTGGGTCTTGGGGGGGGGGGGGGGGGGGGGGGGGTCTTCAACTCGTGCGTGTGCATGCATGTGTATCCTATGTGTGTGTGTGTGTGTGTGTGTGTGTGTGTGTGTGTGTGTGTGTGTGTGTGTGTGTGTGTGTGTGTGTGTGTCAGTGTGTCTGCAGTGTTTTGAGAATAAATCCCTCTTTAGAAAAACATCCTTTGCTTTGAAGTTTGACTTTACCAGACTCCCACTCTACTGTTAAAGTAATTCTGATTCTCTAAATCTCCATCTCTCGAAATCCCATACAAGGTCAGGTCTGTAGGACATCAGTTTAGCCATTTATCCATAGGACACCAGATACTAGGGTGAGGCTAGCCTTGCTACCCACACTATCTCTGCGCTCTGACATTCGCTTAACATATCAGTAATGTCTTACAGAGGTGGGATTTTAATTTGATCAGTCTTTTGTTGCTGAGAATTTTCCTGCACTGCAGAAAATGCAAACTTGTAGTGTATTCAAGGTTTAAAAAGGCTTCTAAAGTTTGTAATTTCCACTTTAAAATGGCAGGCTTGATTTGCCCTACCGAAAAACGTATTTACCCCTACAAAAAAATGTCCATTAATAATTCACATTTCCTGTTGCAGCAAACTGGCTCATATTAAAATCCTACATCTGTAGATTCCTAATCCACCAAGGCTAAATTATGCCTATGACCAAGAGTTTTTCCAGACCATGTGATCTGACCAGGAGAAACTGGGGCTCTAGGCCATATACATTACATATTTTTTCCATATCAGAAAAGAAAACTGGCCCTAGTTACACCGAATCAGTCATGAGTTAGTTAAGTTCAGTCAATGCATTTTAGACATATGTTTAACATTCAGGCCTTTGCAACACAAGCAGCCACTAACAAATTAAGTCTGTTCAAGAACAATAGAACTAATGAAATCAATAACTCTTCCTTACATGCCTAACTGGCTACTGGTATCATTTATTTTTTAAGATGGCTGAAAACAATAGCATCAGCGATAACAAAATCATTTCCATCTGCTCCCGCATGGTGATATATGGGATTCAAACAAAAGGCATATCATGATAACACTCCCAACTCTTTCAACGTCATTACATTGTTCTGAAACCACTGTGTTCCTCAATTTCCTCAATTGGATTTGCTGTGCATTCCATTTCCTAGAACAGGCCAGAGAACATTGATGCATCACTCAGTTCTAATAGATGACTGGGAGGAGAAGAAAAGAGACAAAGAGGGGAGCATTTGTGGTCCTCTTCCTGTGTGATGTCATGCAATTCAATTGAGAGAGATAAGTTAGCATTTCAGTGTTTGCATTGTGCTCTGTTCCGTTTCAGCTGGGGTACAGGGAAGGAAATAATTGTCTAGGTTGTCATGGCTATATCACTGAAATGGCAAGCCAGGTAAAGGACTACATGGCTTCAACGAAATGAAAATAAGTACATACAGAGATAAACAAATGAAGGATCTTAATTTGCTTGCTCTTTTGTTGATATGATTTTCCTGAACAATGCGAAATGCAAACTTGTAGTGTATTTGAGCTTTAAAAAGGCTTCTAAAGTTTGTAACTTGTAACATTGAAATGTCATTCTTGACTTGCACCAAAAAAAGAAACAATCAACCCTACAAAAATGCAGTGGCATGTATTCTTGGATGCTAACGGAAGCCAACCTGATCTCAAAAATTGACCAAGAAAAAAATACAAAATATATGTATGTAAAATATGTAAAAAACATGTATCTTTCGTTTCTCTGTGTTTCATAATTTTCCTTCATATCGCATGAGGCTGAATATATCTCAACGGAGAGGTTCCGGACTGTGGACCGTCTCAAGAGGTTCCGGACTGTGGACCGTCTCAAGAGGTTCCGGACTGTGGACCGTCTCAAGAGGTTCCGGACTGTGGCCCGTCGTTGGAAGTTCCGGACTGTGGCCCGTCGTTGAAGGTTCCGGACTGTGGAACGTCGCCGGAAGCTCTGGACTGGGAACTGTGGCCGGAAGCTCTGGACTGGGAACTGTCGCCGGAAGCTCTGGACTGGGAACTGTCGCCGGAAGCTCTGGACTGGGAACTGTCCCCGGAAGCTCTGGACTGTGGAGGCACACTGGAGGACCGATGCGTGGGACCGGTACAGGTCGCACCGGGCTGATGACACGCACCTCAGGGTGAGTGCGGGGAAGAGGCACAGGACATACTGAACTGTGGAGGCGCACTGGAGACCTGATGCGTGGGACCGGGAAAGTTGGCACAGGGCTGATGACACACACCTCAGGGCGAGTGCGGAGAGGAGGCACAGGACGCACTGGACAGTGGAGGCGCACTGGAGTTCTAGAGCGCAGCGCTGGCACAACCCTTCCTGACTGGATGCTCACTCCAGCCCGGCAAGTGCGGAGATAACAGCGATTCTGATCCAACCATAAATGTATACATTGTGCCCCTGGCCTGAGAGGATGGAAGACCAACATCTAGCTAGATGTAGTAGGCTAATGTTAACTAGCTGGTTCATCATTGCACATGAATGGAAGTTAGGCTAGTGAGCAAGCATTTTAGCCAGGAAGCCTAGGACAGCAAAAACTAAAAGTGTGTACTGTATGAACGAGTTATAGACATTTTCTTCAATATGAAAGAGAGGAGGATGGCACTCACGCGCACACACACACACACACACACGCACACACACACACATAGAGAGAGAGAGAGTGAAATCAGAACCATGGACAGCCACATCATATTTTTTTTTACGTTGATTGGACTAAATTGTTTTTGGTATCTTTTAGTTGTCACTGTATTAGACTAAGCAGAGGTGATTTGGTGATGTTGAAGTTGAAATGGTGATGGTATAGTGGAGGCAGCTCCTGTTTTCTTTGCGACTTATGCTAACTCTCTGTAATTATAAATCAATAGTTGTTTAACGTCGGAAACACTTACTTGCTTGACCATGTTGTAGGCATGTAAATGTTTGTTACATGCAATATGCTTTGTGGACTTCACCGGAGAGAGGTTGCTCTCTGGTTTTGTGATGAAACAAAGGTGTTGTTGAACTTACTCTGCCACTGTGTCTTCTTATTATCTTGGTCTTAGGCCGATATATCACGGTGGCAAGGCATATGAACGAACAGGTTATAGAGCCAAGAACGCAATTATCACAAAATATAGGTTGTAATATGGCCTTTTTTTCTGGCTTGGCTTCACCAGTGATTTTACCCACACACCGCTACTGCAAAATGCCCATTAATGTCCATTAATTATAATCCACATAATAATTCACATTTCCTGTTGCTGAAGGATTATTTTCCTGCTGTAGCAAACTGGCTTAAATTAAGATCCTGCATCTGGAGACTGTAATATGCATCTAAACATTCATACTGTCTATATGGAAATGTGTGATATGTGACCCTGTTAATGCGTTACATGTCAAACTTCCTGTTTAAGCCAATCAGGATGAGCCATGACTGGGCAGGAATGGCGGTGATATCCTGGTGGTCTCCATAGGGACATGTATGTGGTTTCTATCAGTCTAGGGTGAATTCTACAGGGCTAAGAGATTCAGTCTCCAGTGTAATGCCAGGAAACAGAGATATGGTATGGCATAACATTGCACACTCAGTCACAGTCACTTACAAGACCTCCATTTGAACAATTAGATTGCATCACCTGCAGGTAAGAAGAGAACTTTCCTAACGCAACTTTTTTTTCAATCTTCTTCCTTTATTTGTTAGCCAAAAAAACTATTAAATACGGAACATTTTGGAAAGCATAGTAGTTAAGACTTCACCTGACTTCCTGGGTTTGTTCACTGGCTTGGAGCCTCTTAATTAAGTCATCCATTTATTTTTATAATTTGTTTTTTAACTAGTGTGCCCGGGGCTTAACTTGATTACTTCTGAAGCAGGGATGCTGGGGACTTGGGGGTCCAGTAATGCTTAGGAACAGATGTCCACAGATCCACTCTGCCCTAGGATATACTGTTATAATGTTGTCAAGCCATCTAGGGCTCATATAGATGCCAGCACAAACATTGACCATAAAAACAATCACAAAACAGTTCAAACGTGAGTACAAATAGGCCTACTGTGTGTGTTTGTGGGTGATTCTCATGAAACCAGTTTTAAAGTGTCTGTAGCAAATTGAGTTACAAAACCATGATGCATATGCAAAAATCAACTATCATTCTGAGGACTAGGATGTCTTTTTTTTGGAAAGTGCCTTATTTTAAATGAATGTAAAATTTTCGCATGAATTCCGTACATTTTCAACCCAAATTCTCATTTTTGAAATGCATCCAGATAAAATGATTAGGTAATTTTATTGTATGAACCTTTTTTTAAACTAACTTATTTGAATAAAGGACAAAATATGTTGCTGTAGTTAATCCATAAATCATAACAATTGTATACTAGTTGAGGTTTACATTAAACTATAATATTTATTACGTACAAACACTGTCTGTGGACACTTTATCAAGTTCCTGTGAAAACTCCAATCTGTTCTAAAATAGAGTTGGATTCACCCATGATGCATCATCTAGAGGAGTAGTCCTTAGATGACCACAAGTTAATTTATTCACTTACACAGTGCCTTCAGAAAGTATTCATAGCCCTTGATTTTTTCCCCACATTTTGTTGCGTTACTGCCTGAATTTAAATGGATTCAATTGAGCTTTTGTGTCACTGGCCTACACAATACCCCATAATGTCAAAGTACATTTTTTATTACAAATGATTTAAAAATGAAAAGCTTAAATGTCTTGTGTCAGTAAGTATTCAAACACTGTTATGGCAAGCCTAAATAAATCCAGGAGTAAAAAGTTGCTTAACAAGTCACATAATAAGTCGCATGGACTCACTTCTTGCGCAATAATAGTGTTTAACATGATTTTTGAACTACTACCTCATCTCTGTACCCCACACATACATTATCTGTAAGGTCCCTCAGTCGAGCAGTGAATTTCAAACACAGATTCAACCAGACCAGGGAGGTTTTCCAATGCCTCGCATAGAAGGGCACCTACTGCTATATGGGTAAAAAAAAAGCAGACATTCAATATCCTTTGACCATGCTGAAGTTATTAATGGCACTTTGGATTGTGTATCAATACGCCCAGTTACTACAAAGATACAGGCATTCTTACTAACTCAGTTGCTGGAGAGGAAGGAAACAGCTCAGGGATTTCACCATGAGGCCAATGGTGACTTTAAAACCGTTACTAAGTGTAATGGCTGTGATATGAAACAACTGAGGATGGATCAACAACATTGTAGTTACTTGCGAATACTCAAATACATGACAGAGTGAAAAGAAGGAACATGCATCCTGTTTGCAATAAAGCACTAAAGTAAAACAGCAAAATGTGGCAAAGAAATTCATTTTATGTCCTGAATACAAAAGCGTTATGTTTGGGGCAAATCCAACACAACACATCACTGAGGACCACTCTTCATAGCATGGTGGTGGCTGCATCATCTGATGGGTATGCTTGTCATCGGCAAGCACTATGGAGTTTTTCAGGATAGAAATACATAGAATAGAACTAAGCACAGGCAAAATCCTAGAGGAAAACCTGGTTCAGTATGTTTTCCAACAGACACTGGGAGACAAATTCACCTTTCAGCAGGAAAACAACCTATAACACAAGGCCAAATATACACTGGAGTTGCTTACCAAGATGACATTGAATGTTCCTAATTATAATTAGTGGCCTAATTGTAGTTTTGACTTAAATTGAATATAAAATCTATGGCGAGATTTGAAAATGGCTGTCTAACTTGACAGAGCTTGAAGCATTTAAAAAAATAATAATGTGCAAATATTGTAAAATCCAGGTGTGCAAATCTCATAGAGACTTACCCAGAAATAATGACCACTGTAATCTCTGCCAACGGTGGTTATAATATGTATTGACTCAGGGGTGTGAATACTTACGTAAATGTATTTGTGTGAAAAAGTCTGATTTAATTTAATAATTGTATAATTTCATTTATGTTATGTTTCATTACGGGAGCAATGAATTTTTTATTTATTTGTTTATAACTGTTTTGGACTGTTAAAATTGTTACGGTAATTATAATTTTGTGAAAATGTTGGTAATCTGCTCAAAAAACGTAATACCGTTTTTTACAATCACGTTGGCACTAATTTCGGAACCTTGATGTAATTTTTCAAAACTCCAGACACAAAACTTACAACCAATGATCAAAATGCACATTTTTCAAAACTCTATAACACTTTTTCCAATTGCTTGGATACAATACACATAAAGCTAAGATAATTTGTTCATTGAACTAAAATCACCTGTTCAAAATGACACAACTTAACATCAAAGTATTACCATTTCAAAATGCAATTCCCACATTACATCTGAGATGACTGTCTATTCATTTCATTACAATGATCTAACTATCAATTGATACAACTGCTCAAAATGATAAGTAACTGCTGTGTTACTCTTAATGCATAGATTTACAGAAACTGACAAACAATATTCCATGTTTAGATCATGAAAGTTTCAGGATAACGAGATCCATTGACGCCAATTACCGTGGAACATGAACCAATTGGACTACATTATCTATGGATGTAATATTTCATCATCATTCTTTATCAGACACTGTTTCTATGGTCCCATGTACCACTTTTCCAGACACTGTTTTCAGATTTGATATTACTGTACACTCACCGGCCACTTTATTAGGTACACATATCTAGTACTGGGTAGGACCCCCTTTTGCCTCCACAACAGCCTGAATTATTCACTGTGTTGTATGTTAAGAGATGCCCTTCTGCATACCACTGTTTTAAACAGCTGTTATTTGAGCGTGTGTGGCCTTTGTGTAAGCTTGAATGAGTCTGGACATTCTCCTCTGACCTCTCTCATTAACAAGGTGGTTTTTCCCACAGAACTGCCGCTCACTGAATGTGTTTTCTTTGTCGCACCATTCTCTGTAAACTCTAGAGACGGTAGTGCGTAAAAACCCCAGAGAGGCAGCTGTTTCTGAGATGATGTGTGGCATCAACAATCATACCACGGTTAAAGTTGCTTAGATTACGCATATTGCCTGTTCTAATTTTTGTTCGAACAACATCTAAAGCTCTCTACTCTATATACTCTATATAGTAAGTTGCAGGCAGCCCCATCAGGCCTGTAGAGCTGATGGCATGACCTATGTCATTGTGTGGGATAATGTCAGGTTCCACCATGCTCAAATGGTGCAAGCATGGTTTCAGGCTCATCCACAATATACCACCATGTGCTTACCCCCATACTCTCCTTTCCTTAACCCGATTGAGGAGTTTTTCTCCACATGGAGGTGGAAGGTATATGATAGGCGCCCTCACGAACAAGCCACCCTTCTCCAGGCCATGGATGACGCATGCAATGACATCACGGCAGGCCAGTGTCAGGCCTGGATTCGCCATGCAATGACATCACGGCAGACCAGTGTCAGGCCTGGATTCACCATGCAATGACATCACGGCAGACCAGTGTCAGGCCTGGATTCACCATGCCCGAAGATTCTTCCCAAGATGTTTGGCTAATGAAAACATCCATTGTGATGTGGATGAGAACCTGTGGCCAAATCCACAAGACAGGGTTGATGGAAATATAGAAGTACAGTAATCAATCTTTTGTTTAGCTTTTTACAGTAAGCCAGGTGAGGAACACTGCAGTGAAGTTTTACAGTAAGCCAGGTGAGGAACACTGCAGTGAAGTTTTACAGTAAGCCAGGTGAGGAACACTGCAGTGATGTTTTACAGTAAGCCAGGTGAGGAACACTGCAGTGATGTTTTACAGTAAGCCAGGTGAGGAACACTGCAGTGATGTTTTACAGTAAGCCAGGTGAGGAACACTGCAGTGATGTTTTACAGTAAGCCAGGTGAGGAACACTGCAGTGATGTTTTACAGTAAGCCAGGTGAGGAACACTGCAGTGATGTTTTACAGTAAGTCAGGTGAGGAACACTGCAGTGATGTTTTACAGTAAGCCAGGTGAGGAACACTGCAGTGATGTTTTACTGTAGTTTTTCTTTTTTTGTAGCTAATTATATTTGCTTTGATTCAAAGAAACCTGTTATGATTTTATTGCATTTCATCAATAAATTTCATATTTTGTTCAATGATTCCACTGTGTCTGTAGTATTCTCTCTACTAGTCCTTTTACAGTGATGTATGTACGTGTAGTAGCATAATGAAACATGTATCACATATTTTGTACTACAATATTTAATGATTGTACGGACAACTACACAGTGAAACTATCGGTATCTTGTGTGTGGGTGATCTAAATGAATGTTCATATGGTGTTTCATGATAAATGAGTTATTTGAACCAATGATTCTGCAAGAGCAAGGTTTCTTTAATGATATGAATGCACAATGCAATGTTTTGAACATTGGACAGCCTGTGTTACAAGTGATGTGTTTAGAGTGTCTAGAGTTTTGCAAAATTACCACAAAGTTCTGAAATTAGTGCCAAAGTGATTTAAAAACATTGTTATTATGATTATGAAATAGATAAGTACAGATCCTATTCTCAGTGATTCAAGAGAGCATTTCGTGGAAAATTGTGTTTTTTTTGGACACTTCCATGAGAATGACCCTTCAAGTGTGCTATACAAATACTGGACTTGCAGTTTTTATCAAAGTATCCTTACGTAGCAATGAATGTACCACTATTTATCCTGCAATGTTGGAATGATCTTTGTTACACAACTGTGTTTGGGGTGATTACCAATATATTTTGCATAATGGTGGAGGCCAGGATGTCTCACGTCTGTGGCAGATTTCATCCATAACAGATAGCATGAGTCAGAGTTCAGCCCTTGTAATGGACACTGCCCCAAAGCCTCCCATTAAACAGCTGCAATTTAGTGTTCTATTAAAATATTTCACTCTATGACCTTTGACCTCAATAATCCCTATCCACTCCATCTCTGTTTTATCTCACTGTGACAGTGAATCAGAGTTTTCTCAATAAAACTTCATTAAAAGTTAGTTTAATAATAGTGACTATTTAAACTCAGATAATGGTGACTTTGCCACAGATTTACACGGTGTCCTAACTCTGCCAACAATGGAAACCCACACTGCAGAAGTCTTCTTACCTGTCAATGATTGTTGTTGTTTTTTGGTGAACTTCTCTTTCAAGAATTGACATTCAATCAAAGTAAAGTGGCTGGAATAGGACCCTTGTGCAACAATTAGTATAGTCCAAAAGACTAGTTACTGCTTTAGTCCCATGAGCCCACAGTAATATAAAGACTTGACTCTGAAAAAACCCCACAATGTATGTGTGTGTGTGCATGTGTCTCCAACCGGTAAGAGTGAGATGTCTGACTGATTTCAAGGAGCCTTTTGATGGACCCTTTGATGCCTCTGGAGGCTCCTGAAACTTCAAGCCGAATAGGAAAGCTGATGTAGACTGCAGCATGAGTCTCTCAGTCTCAATTACAGCACTCTGAAATCCCTGTCGCTGGAAGAGGACAACAAAAGCCTTCGTCTTTACACCACAGACAACATAAAAGCAATGGAGTGAGAGAACTGCACTGAGATCTGCCTGTGGCAACACTCGTAGAGGAAGACCGTAGAATTCAATACCACATCAATTTAAATGTTTTGTTTCACAAAGCAGTGACATCGAACGGACCAAAGAGGCACAGTGGATAAGAGGGGAGGTGGTTATCCGTGAGGATTGGGGATTTACCCTGGTAACACACAGACTGGGGAAGGAAGCCATTGGTTTCACTCAGGTTCAGTGTCCTTTTAGCTTTATACCTGTTATAACAAGCTGCCTGTCACAGTCAATGTGGGCCCGGCGGACACGGAGAGGGTCAATTTCAGAGCTTAAATGGAGTTGAAATAGAGATACCGAACGAGACAGGCATGCATTTAAACTCCTATCTATCACATTCATGTGTAGACATGCCTGAATGGAAATCTAGAATGAGAGCGAATGTCCTACAGTGGGGAGAACAAGAATGGATTAAAATCCTGCAGCGCACGCAAGGTCCCACTGCTCAAGCCAGCGCATGTCCAGGCCCGTCTGAAGTTTGCCAATGGCCATCTGTATGATCCAGAGGAGGAATGGGAGAAGGTAATGTGGTCTGATGAGACAAAAATATAGCTTTTTGGTCTAAACTCCACTCGCCGTGTTTGGAGGAAGAAGAAGGATGAGTACAACCCCAAGAACACCATCCCAACTGTGAAGCATGGAGGTGGAAACATCATTCTTTGGGGATGCTTTTCTGCATAGGGGACAGGACGACTGCACCGTATTGAGGGGAGGATGAATGGGGCCATGTATCGTGAGATCTTGGCCAACAACCTCCTTCCCTCAGTAAGAGCATTGAAGATGGGTCGTGGCTGGGTCTTCCAGCATGACAACGACCCGAAACACAGCCAGGGCAACTAAGGAGTGGTTCCGTAAGAAGCATCTCAAGGTCCTGGAGTGGCCTAGCCAGTCTCCAGACCTGAACCCAATAGAAAATCTTTGGAGGGAGCTGAAAGTCCGCA
This sequence comes from Oncorhynchus clarkii lewisi, assembly GCF_045791955.1. NCBI lineage: Eukaryota > Metazoa > Chordata > Actinopteri > Salmoniformes > Salmonidae > Oncorhynchus > Oncorhynchus clarkii. Next base: position 25,500,619 of record NC_092168.1, on the reverse strand, counting down.
TTGCCCAGCGACAGCCCCAAAACGTGAAGGATTTGGAGAAGGTCTGTATGGAGGAGTGGGCCAAAATCCCTGCTGCATTGTGTGCAAACCTTGTCAAGAACTACAGGAAACATATGATCTCTGTAATTGCAAACAAAGGTTTCTGTACCAAATATTAAGTTCTGCTTTTCTGATGTATCAAATACTTATGTCATGCAAAAAAATAATGCAAATTAATTACTTAAAAATCATACAATGTGATTTTCTAGATTTTTGTTTTAGATTCCATCTCTCACAGTTGAAGTGTACCTATGATAAACATTACAGACCTCTACATGCTTTATTAGTAGGAGAACCTGCAAAATCAGCAGTGTATTAAATACTTGTTCTCCCCACTGTATATGCAGACAGTGGAAATGGAGATGTATAGAAAAAAGGAGGTGTAAATGAATCACCTCTCTATCACAAAGTCATGAACTTAAACATCTGTCTGTAGATGTAGATGTGTGCAGTAGTGCATGTAGGTGTGTGTGTGTGCCAGTGGGTGTGTGTATGTTCGTGTGTCTGCGAGTGTGTGTGTGTGTGTGTGTGTGTGTGTGTGTGTGTTTGCGGATGGGCGCCTGACAGTGAAACAGCTGGGGGTAGTGAAGGTCACCTAAAGTTTCCAGTGCCACTGCCACCCAAGCTGCTCAGAGCATATACATGTAGCATCTTCATTTGAGTCAGTTTGATACACCAGAAAAATTATTCTACAGCAAAAGGAAATGTAATTTATTACGTGGATCATGTGGATCATGATATTAATGGACATTTGTTGAGAGGTTGATGCATTTTTGTAAGGGAAAATCAAGTCTGAAATGTCAAAGTGGAGTCCTGCAGAGGTGTTTGGACTTCCAGCCTGCCTAAGCCAGTATCCCACCATTTAGACAGCTTGGAATTTCACTACCCAGCCATTCCTGAAGCCTTTTATCCTCTTCATCTTGTTAAGTGATGAGCGGTTGATTCTATTTTGATTTGTTGCTCATATGGACTAATGAAAAGAGATTATGCAAAATCCAGACATTGACAATGTGGAACTGCCAACTCTCTCTCAAACTCACATATCTAGGGCTCTATTTTAAGAAACCTAAACACAATGATACATCTAAGAGCAGTGTTATAGGTTCAGGGGTGTGGCAGAATTAATTTACAGTTGAAGCCAGAAGTTTACATACACCTTAGCCAAATACATTTAAACTCAGTTTTTCACAACTCCTGACATTTAATCCTAGAAAAATCTCCCTGTTTTATGTCAGTTAGGATCACCACTTTATTTTAAGAATGTGAAATGTCAGAATAATAGCAGAAAGAATGATTTATTTCAGCTTTTATTTATTTCATCACATTCCCAGTGGGTCAGAAGTTTACATACACTCAATTAGTATTTGATAGCATTGCCTTTAAATTGTTTAACTTGGGTAAAACATTTTGGGTAGCTTTCATCAAGCTTCCCACAATAAATTGGGTGAATTTTGGCACATTTCTCCATGACAGAGCTGGTGTAACTGAGTCAGGTTTGTAGGCCTACTTGCTCGCAAACACTTTTTCAGTTCTGCCCACAAATTTTCTATAGGATTGAGGATTTGTTGTCCTTAAGACATTTTGCCACAACTTTGGAAGTATGCTTGGGGTCATTGTCCATTTGGAATGACCCATTTGCGACCAAGCTTTATCTTCCTGACTGATGTCTTGAGAAGTTGCTTCAATATATCCACATCATTTTCCTACCTCATGATGCCATCTATTTTGTGAAGTGCACCAGTCCCTCCTGCAGCAAAGCACCCCCACAACATGATGCTGCTACCCCGTGCTTCACGTTTGGGAATGTGTTCTTTGGCTTGCAAGCATCCCCCTTTTTCCTCCAAACATAACGATGGTCATTATGGCCAAACAGTTCTATTTTTATTTCATCGGACCAGAGGACATTTCTCCAAAAAGTACAATCTTTGTCCCCATGTGCAGTTGCAAACCGTAGTCTGTCTTTTTTATGGCGGTTTTGGAGCAGTGGCTTCTTCCTTGCATAGCGGCCTTTCAGGTTATGTCGATATAGGACTCGTTTTACTGTGGATATAGATACTTTTGTACCTGTTTGCTCCAGCATCTTCACAAGGTCCTTTGATGTTGTTCTGGGATTGTTTTGCTCTTTTCGCACCAAAGTAAGTTCATCTCTAGGAGACAGAACTCGTCTCATTCCTGAGCGGTATGACGGCTGCGTGGTCCCATGGTGTTTATACATGCGTACTATTGTTTGTACAGATGGACGTGGTACCTTCAGGCATTTGGATATTGTTCCCAAGGATGAACCAGACTTGTGGAGGTCTACAATACTTTTCGGAGGTCTTGGATGATTCCTTTGATTTTCCCATGATGTCAAGCAAAGAGGCGCTGAGTTTGAAGGTAGGCATTGAAATACATCCACAATGATGTCAATTAGCCTATCAGAAGCTTCTAAAGGCATGGCATAATTTTCTGGGATTTTCCAAGCTGTTTAAAGGCACAGTCAACTTAATGTATGTAATCTTCTGGCCCACTGGAATTGTGGTATAGTGAATTATAAGTGAAACAATTTGTCTATAAACAATTGTTGGAAAAATTACTTGTGTCATGCACAAAGTAGATGTCCTAACCGACTTGCCAAAACTATAGTTTGTTAACGAGAAATTTGTGGAGTGGTTGAAAAACGAGTTTTAATGACTCCAACCTAAGTGCATGTAATCTTCCATCTTCAACTGTAGCTATTTCCACTATCACAATCGGCGCACTTGCTGGCATCCGCATGAAAGGGCTGGGTTTTGATGAAAAAACAAGTTGCGGCTGTGTCGAGGCTTGGCCTCTCACTGGCCAATCAAAATGTATGGTTGCAAGTTTTGTATTCATGGTATTTTATGTATTGCCTTCAAATGAACTCCAATTCCAATTTTAGACGTTATAGTTTGTTAAATGGCTTACAGAACTGAAATAACAAAATCTAGACCTATCCCAGCTTTTCTAAATAGGTTAACTTGAACCCATCTTCATTCCACATTGTTCTATGTAAATGCATGGCTTCAATAGCATTCACACTGATATAGGGGCTAGGCCTACATGCCAAACATTGTCAGTAATTAATATTACATGTATTATTGTTGAGGCCTAAAAAGAGAACAAATAATACTAATCAAATTCTAAAGAAAACAAAACAACAACCTTTTTTAATTAGGCTTCATCACACTTACAGGCATCATCATTTCTCCCTGTGGGCATATAATATTATAACAATGCAGACTATGGAGGGTTTTACGCACATCCAAAATGAGACCAGCATGGCTAAAATAATGTGGGCCTGCCAACAAGCATAGATTATTAGGTGAATGTCAGCTCACTGTTTTACTGTTTTACTTTATACTTTATATTTGAATAAAGCTTTGGTGATTAAGCTTGATTTCCAAGCAGTCTCAGGAGCCAAACTCTTTATCAACAGTGCTGACTTTGCAATTGCATTGGGCAGACAAACAAAGCCTTCAATGAGAGAAGTGGAGATTGTGCTTTTATTTTAATCACATAAAACAACAGATGAAAAAACGTTTGTTGCGTGACCGCAAAAAAACGGTGTTTGGTTGGTCTTCATTATCCCTTTCAGAGCTGCTTCAAATGAGTACTTTGGATCATGTTTTTAAGGACACACCTCAAATATTTCCTCCCCGCCCATCTGAGCTCATGCTAACATATATAAGACAGGTTAAAAATTGCCGAACCTGGACGTTAGGACTGGAAAATGCCAGAGCACCAGTTTTCACATGACGAAATTGCAAACTAACGTGCGTTTGACACAAGCGCTGCCTTAACGTCAGCCAAAAATAGAGCCCTTAGTATCTCACCATCGGATATGCAGTATTCACACTAACTACGGAGGCACAGTTCTGAGTTCTCTCTATAGTTAGAACAACCAATTATCATACATTGAGGAAAGGCGTCAGATCGACATCTAAACCTGTCTATGTGGTTTAACTCTTAGCCACGAGCTGTGATGTCCCTGAGACCCATCCCATAGAGATCCTATAAAAAAATGTTGTGGTCCTTTGTAGCTTACTTGGTAGAGCATGGTGCTTGTAATGCCAAGGTAGTAGGTTTGAATCCCAGGACAACCCATATAAAAAATGTATGCATGCATGACAGTAAGTTGCTTTGGGTAAAAGTATCTGTTAAATGGCATATATTATATTCTCTGGTCTGTTCCATGTTACTGTGTTAGAACAGACCCGTGGTGTTCTGATGCCTTCTATGAGTTATCTTTAAAGCAGGGGGAATAGCAGGACAGAGCGGGTTGGTTAAACAGAGCTGACTTTGGAGTCCGTGTGTGTGTGTGTGTGTGTGTGTGTGTGTGTGTGTGTGTGTGTGTGTGTGTGTGGGGGGGGGCATGTCAAGGGGAAGAGATTGATGTTTGACTTCCTTCCCTCTCTGATTTTGGTGTTTTGCTACTTTCTGAAAGCAATTAGCAGGATGTGTCTAAGGGAGCTCTTCTCTTCCTTCTGCTCAATAGCTTTGTAGTGTTTATATTCCCACTCTCTGGACCATGCCACCTGAATACTGAAACAAGATAGATGCTCATTAGCTCTTCAAAAGCATTGTAGAGGAGAGAGGCTGGGTGCAATGCATAAGTGTGGGTAAAATTAAACATTTTGGTGGGGGGGTGGAGGGTGTGTCAGTGTGTGTTTGTAAGTGTGTGTGCACATGTGTAGCCTTTGGCCGTGGTGTAGCCTTTGGCCGTTCTTCACCTGACTTCCTTTTTTGTTTGTTTTGATCGATTATTTTATTTGTCCTCTCCTCTCAGCCCTGCTTTAAATCCCTGTCCAGTAGCACACACTAGCCTCTGGCTGTTTACATCAGAGCTGGCTTAAAGAGTGTGGAGCCACAGATAAGTAGAACACACACTGCACACAGACACACACATGAACGTACTCACACATACTCAGATGTGACAGAAGGGTAGGGAGGGAGAGAGAGTGGGGGGAAAGAGAGATGCTTGCTGCTTGGGGTTTTAGGCTGGGTTTCTGTATAGCACTTTGTGACATCTTCTGATGTAAAAAGGGCTTTATAAATACATTTGAATGATTGATTGATGGAGAGAGATAGAGAGAGCGGGGAAGATAGGGAAAGGAAGAGAGAGACCTTGGGAGATAACCCTGACCCACTTTCACCAAAGACCAACCACCATGCTATCAACAGGAAACTTGTGCGATCACAGTCTAATCACTGTATGTGTCACTGAACTAGCTCAACATGGCACCCAAGAGATGACCTATTCACTGACACTTGTTTATTACAGGAGACATAGCCAGAAGTAAACACGTCTACATTTATGAGTCACCCTACTCAGGGGAATCTTTGTGATACCTAATGGGGTCCATCAATCCAAGATGCAATAAACTCTCTTGATAGGAGTGATCAGTTACAGCCAGCCGGCTGAAGTTTCTCTCATGCTGACTACAATAAAGGGTCATTTTCCTCTTCCTTCCTTTCCTCTCCTTCTGTTCACCGAGGGCATAAACAATATAAAAGGCAGATTTTCACAGAACATGTTGATGCCCTCAGTGAACAGAAGGAGAGGAAAGAAAGGTAGAGGAAAATTACCCTTCATTGTTATTCTCTATGACTTTTTACAACTTCTTGGGTAATTGAAGTTTAGAAGAACTATAAACCATGACACAGCATTAGGATAATGAGAGAGTTGTTGAGATAATGAAATGAGAAGCCCGCATACAAAATATTCCTGCTCCTCAGTGCTTTCATTCCTGCATTGTAATGTAATTATGGTGCAGAAATTACAATCTATTGAACCTAGTTTTTAAAAAGTTATCTGATCTGATTTTTGTTAATATTAGATTTTTCAAAACTTGATTTATTCTGATCTTCCGAATAGGGTTATCAAATCTCAACTTTAATGAGGATTTGATGTCCCTTTGGTGGTTTTGAAAACACAAAGGATAGCTTTGATGCTGAATATCAGAATTTTCTTGATCCCACTGGAAGGATGGATTCAGAGTGGATTTAGAAAGGTGAAAATCACTACAACCAAGAAATGTCAAAGTAACTAACATGAGGAGGTTAAAAAACGTTCTTACTTCCGAAAACCAACGTTTCAGTGTGTTAATTTGATCACAGTTATACAGTGCATTCGGAAAGTATTCAGCCCCCTTAACTTTTTCCACATTTTGATACATTACAGCCTTATTCTAAGATGTATTTTTGTTTTAAATGTTCTCATCAATCTTTGCACAATACCCCATAATGACAATGCAAAAACTGTTTTTTAGAGATGTTTGCAAATTTCTTAAAAATAGAAAACAGAAATACCTTTTTTACAAAAGTATTCAGACCCTTTGCTATGAGACTCGAAATTGAGCTCATGTGCATCATGTATCCATTGATCATCCTTGAGATGTTTCTACAACTTGATTGGAGTCCATTGCAAACAGAGGAAAATCTTCAAAGGTAAGTGATTTATTTTATCGCTATTGCTGACTTTTGTGACGCCTCTGCTGGTTTGGATTTTTTTAAATGCGTTGTTCTCAGATAATCGCATTTTATGCTTTTGCCGTAAAGCCTTTTTGAAATCTGACGAAGCGGTTGGATTAACAAGACATTAAGGTTTTAAACCATGTAAGACACATTTAAACGGTGTAAGCCACATTCATTTTCATGAATGTTTAATATTATGATTTTTGTATTTTGAATTTCGCGCTCTGAAATTTCACCAGATGTTGTCGAGGTGGGTCACTAGCGCCCCACCTAGCCCAAAGAGGTTTAAAATAGAATAGGTTTGGAACCACCAAGACTCTTCCTAAAGCTGTCCGCCCGGCCAAACTGATCAATCGGTGGAGAAGGGCCTTGGTCAGAGAGGTGACCAAGAACCCGATTGTAACGCCTGTCGTTGGAAGGAGTGGACCAAAGCGCAGCGTGAAAAGTGTTCATGATTACTTGTAATATCAAAAAATACTTGAACAAAGTAACAAAATGAAAGTGAACAGTTCTGCCAGGTAACAGAGACTAAACAGAAAATAACTCCCCACAAAACCCAAACGGAAAATCACAACTTATATATGATCCCCAATCAGAGACAACTCTAGACAGCTGCCTCTGCTTGGGAACCACACATGGCAAAAACAACAAAGAAATAGGAAACATAGAAACAGAAAACCTAGAATGCCCACCCTAATCACACCCTGACCTAAACAAAAACAGAGAAATAAAAGGCTCTCTAAGGTCAGGGCGTTACACCGATGGTCACTCTGACAGAGCTCTGGAGTTCCTATGTGGAGATGGGAGAACCTTTCAGAAGGACAACCATCTCTGCAGCACTCTACCAATCAGGCCTTTATGGTAGAGTGGCCAGAAATCACTCCTCAGTAAAAGGCACATGACAGCCCATTTGGTGTTTGCCAAAAGGCACCTAAAGACTCTCAGATAATGAAAAACAAGATTCTCTGGTCTAATGAAATGTAACTCTTTGGCCTGAATGCCAAAGTGTCAAATCTGGAGGAATCCTGGCCCCATTCCTACGGTGAAGAATGGGGGTGGCAGCATCATGCTGTGGGGATGTTTTTCGGCGGCAGGGACTGGGAGACTAGTCAGGATCGAGGCAAAGATGACCGGAGCAAAGTACAGAGAGACCCTTGATGAAAACCTGCTCTAGATCGCTTAGGATCTCAAGGTTCACCTTCCAACAGGATAGCCCAGCCTGTGGACAAAGTCAAGGGGTCTGAATGCCCTGTAAGCTGCATGGACTCACTCTTTGTGCAATAATAGTGTTTAACATGATTTTTGAAGGACTACCTCATCTCTGTACCCCACACATACAATTGTTTTATTTAATATTTATTTAACTAGGCAAGTGCGTTAAGAACAAATTCTTATTTACCGGCCAAACCCTAACCCGGACGATGCTGGACCAATTGTGTCGCCGTATGGGATTCCCAATCACGGCCGGTTGTGATACAGGCTGGAATCAAAGCAGGGTCTGTAGTGATGCCTCTAGCACTGAGATGCAGTGCCTTAGTTATCTGTAAGGTCTCTCAGTTGAGCAGTGAATTTCAAACACAGAAGGGGACCTATTAGTAGATGGGGAAAAATACAAAAAAGCAGACCCTGAATATTCCTTTGAGAATTGTGAAGTTAGTAATTACTCTTGGATGGTGTACCCAGTCACTACAAAGATAAGATACAGGTGTTCTTCCTAACTCAGTTGCCAGAAAGGAAATCCGTTCATGGATTTCACCATGAGGCCAATGGTGACTTTAAAACAGTTAGAGACTTTATTGGCTGTGATAGGAGAACACTGAGGATGGATCAACTACATTGTAGCTACTCCACAATACTAACCTAATTAACAGAATTAAAAGAAGGAAACCTGTACAGAACATGCAACCTGTTTATAACAAGGCACTAAATTAATACTGCAAAAAAAGGTGGCAAAGCAATTCATTTTTTTGTCCTGAATACAAAGTGTTCTGTTTGGGTAAATTACAGCACATTACTGAACGCCACTCTCTATACTTTCAAGCATGGTGGTGGCTGCATCATCTTATGGGCATGCATGTAATAGTTAAGGACTGCAGAGTTCTTCAGAATAAAAAAGAAAGGGAATGGAGCTAAGCACAGGCAAAATCCTAGAGGACAACTTGGTCCAGTCTGCTTTCAAAAAATACACTGGGGAATGAATTCCCATTTCACAAGAACAATATGCCAAAACACAAGGCCAAATATATACTGGAGTTGCTTAACAAGAAGACAGTGAATGTGTCTGAGTTATAGTTTTGACTTAAATCTGCTTTAAATTCTATGGCAAGACCTGAAAATGGTTGTCTAGCAATGATCAACAATGATTTTGACAGAGCTTGAAGAATTGTTTCTGGAATAATGGGCAAATGTTGCACAATCCATGTGTGGAAATCCCTTAGAGACTTACCCAGAAATAATCACAGTCTCTCGCTCTCTCTCTCTCTCTCTCTCTCTCTCTCTCTCTCTCTCTCTCTCACATACACACACACACACACACATACACACACACACATAAAGTAAAATGTAAATGATCCAGCAGAGCAGCTTCTTCCAAACTGAGAAGAAAGTAAAAAACATGGCTTCTAGCTGGGCTTCTCCCTTCCCCTTGGGCTTCAGACAGGACAGACAAGCAGAAAGCCATAAAGGACAGACTTAGGGATGAATAGAACATTCCCTGAAGTATCTAGGGCTTATCATTTATTCCTCTTTTCTCGCTTTCCTTTCTCACACTTTCTTTCCTCTCACTTCAATCTGTAACTTTTCTTCATTTCCCACCCAACACAGACACACACAATCACACAAAGCACACACATACCACCACCTGCTGTGTGTGTGTGTCTATACACATCCAGCCAACTGTAATGGTCCTCAGAGGAGTAGTGAGAGGCTGAATTTTGAAGCCTACTCAACCAAGGTTGATAGGACTAATTAGCGGTGCATATTCATGAGGCTGGTGTTATTCAGACATCTCCCGTCAACACAGCCATGACACATTCAGCCTTTTCCAATCATCCTGTTTCCATAGCAAATTTAAACGCCCAGCCCTAAACGGCTACCTTATTCCGAGAGACAGTTGGTGTTGATTGGATGTTTTTTGAGTGATATGCGTCTTTCAGCTGAGTAGTGTCAATGTAAAAGAGTCTGACTCTCTGCTTTGCGTGCGTGCGTGCGTGCGTGGCGTGCGTGCGTGTGTTGTGGTGATGGTTGTGGTGGTAGTGGTAGTGGTGGTGGGGAGGGTCATTAGTCAGGATGTCTACTTTTTCATGTATTTTCTCTGTCTCTCTGTTTGCCTCTGTCTCTCTGTCTCTCTGTTTGCCTCTGTCTCTCTGTCTCTCTGTCTGCCTCTGTCTCTCTGTCTCTCTGATTGCATCTCTCTTTGTCTCTCTGTCTGCATCTGCCTCTGTCTCTCTGTCACTCTGTCTGCGTCTGCCTCTGCCTCTCTCACTCTCTTTCTTTTTCTCTCTTTCTCTCGCATAATGGCACTTCGCTTGGTGGCTGTAGTGGATATTCATGCTGTACATTACCTGGAGATAAGGGTCTGTCCTGGATCTGGCATCCCCACTGTGAGTGTACTCTGGCTGGGATGCTTTGATGTGTGGGTGTGAAACACTTTCTCTACCACTGGGGATGGACATATGAGGTCAGATGTAGAGTGAGGAGTGTGTGTGTGTATGTGTCTATGTGTGTGCATGTCTGCGTGTGAATGTGTGTGTGTGCCCACACGCGTGTGTGTGTGTGTGTGTGTGTGTGTGTGTGTGTATGTGGAGGATCTCAGGGAGTGGGAAGGGTGAGAGAAAGGAGTACATTCATGTCCAGGCATGTATGTAGGTTGTGGATGGATTTCACTGCAAGTGGGTCAGTATGTGAATGTGTGACTGAGAGTGGGTAGCTAAGGTCTATTGGGAAATGAGAGAAAACATGTCAGACAGAACACCTGCCTTGAAACCTCTCAAACCTCTGTTATTCCACAGCCTGATTCCTGTCCACTGTTGAGAGAGTGAATACGGGGATAGATGGAGAATGGAGAACAGAAAACATGATATGACAGAAATGATTTAACCAGTCTGCTGTCAGATATGCCACTTGTCAATGTCCATCACTAAGCAATCACACACACACACACACACACACACACACACACACACACACACACACACACACACACACACACACACACACACACACACACACACACACACAGAACATATCTCTCTCCTCCCAATTATTCCAAGCAGACTGAACAGAGCATGCTCCAGTGTGTGCTGGGCTTTCCAACCATGTACTATATGTGAGAAGGGTTTACTCTTCTCACATATAGTCTCTCCCCTTCCGTCTCCATGGCACCAGACTTTTCTGGTCTCCACAAACAGAGGAGGACTTCCTGTGATAATGAGAGTGGAAGGGTCCTGACACCTGTCTGACAAGATGCCTGACTCAATATGGCTGCTTACCCCAGGGCAACACTTCTCTTCAGCAGGAGAGGGGGAAGTGTGTTTTCAGCACACCGCCTGGGATATTGACCGAAGTTATACCGCTGCATAATGCAGGAGATACGCAAGCCATGCTATGCAAACGCCTGCCTCACATTCAAATAGCTGTGGGCTTTCTACTGCATTACTCTACCCCAGACGTAGGGAGAATACCTGCCCTCTCCCCTTTCTATTCTTCCCAGTTCCAGTTTCCAACGACGTTCTACTCCCGGCTTTATAGAGCACCAAAACCACAACTCTCCAACGAAAGTTCAGCCCATTGCTTCATCCTCCATATATACTTGAATGAAAGCTAACCTATGGACAGACCAATGACATTGTGTTCAGTGAGATCTGCCTCATTGTCACCTCTCGTTTGTCATATAGTTGAGAACCCTATTACCAAAAAACACCAACTGTTTCTTCTCATTGTCACCTCTCGTGGTTCATCTACTCCTGTGTCATGTGTTTAACATTTAGTATTGTGACAGTGGTTGTCAAGCCAAAGTTATTCTGTATTGATTATCTACCTTGGCTGCCTACTGTAGTTCTATTCATCTGTCTATTAAGTGTCTCTATATAATAGGCAGAAGTTATTCATTTGAGGCAATCACAACAAGGTTGTTATAATAACATTTTCCCTCCTTCCCTCTATTCAGCAGCCTAACAAACAGTTGAACCCTTTGTATGCCATGAGCAACCCTAATTACTCAATTCTCACCCTCTTTTTATTTAACTAGGCAAGTCATTTCAGAACAAAGTCTTATTCACAATGATGGCCTAGGAACTGTGGGTTAACTGCCTTGTTCAGGGGCAGAACAACAGATTTTTACCTTGTCAGCTCAGGGATTTGATCTAGCAACCTTTCAGTTACTGGCCCAACGCTCTAACCACTAGGCTACCTGCCATCGCTCTCTCTCCCACCTCTCCCTCCCCTTTTCACTCTCTCTGTAATGAGAAGTGTCCAGTGCGTAGGCACCGCTCTGTTAATTGAGCTAATTGGACGTGCCTCATCAGCAATGGAGGGAAGAAAGGAAATAATTAGTGTGTAAATGGCTCCAGTGTTACTGACAGGGAACTCAACGCTCTTTCCGTTGTTACAAGGAGCTCTCCTTGCAGGGCCACACTCTTTTCATTAACAGCTCCCTTCTTTATTACTTGAGGTCAAAAACTCAGATATTATCTAACCATCTTGACATTATTTACAATTCAGAGGGAAAATAATGTCACTGCTGTTGCAGTTCTTTGTGGCAGACTACCGATTATCACTGCTGGTATCAACAATATACCACACAGGCTTTGTCTGCATGACCTTTATAAAAATATATATATATTCTCCCTTTCTCTTTCTCTTCACATTTACGATTTTGTCTCACATTAAAGCAAACACATTCAATCTTCTCTGCTCTCGCTCCAGATGCAGTAACTATTAGAAACGCTAACAGAAAATAGCCCGCTGGGCACAGACAGTCAATTCGACGTTGAAATGAGGTGGAAACAACGTTGATTCAACCAGTTCATGCCCAGTGGGAGAGGACAAGAGGAACAGAAAGACAAAGAGAGAAAAAGGTTGAAACCAGTGGACAGTAAACAAGCTTTAGCTCCATTCAACACAATACAACAGTCACTCACTTACCAAACAAAAACATTGCAACACAAACACAAATGATTGTGTCCCTCATCTTGCCCATTGTTTCCCAAACTCAGTCTTGGTGCCTAGCTATGTAGTGCTAGAGCAAAAACCAAAACGTGCACCCAGGGGGGATGCCAGGACCGAGTTTGGAAACCCTGTCGTAGATCAACAAATTGGAGGTTCCGAAGAAGAACAATGACACCCCAGAGAGACAAAAAAAACCTGTCTCCACTCAGGTAAAAGGACATCTGTCTGAAACGGGCAGGCAGAGGAAGAAAACAAACCTATCTCAACACAGCTCAGCTCAACCTCTGTGCATGTGTGTCACAGAGCCATGACACTAAGACCCCCTCCCTCAGGTTGGTGTTTGATATATGAACACAGAGAGCCACACTCCTTCATACTATTTATTATGAATGAGAAAAACCATTTCTCAAGGGAAATTTCTGTCCATGCTATAGAAGAACACAGACCTATTGTATGCTTAGTGTGTCTGCACTCCGCTATAAAGAGGGGACAAGGACGAATAGATTAAAAACTATTCTCGTCCTCTTTATCTTCCTCCTGCCTGCTATCACACTCAGCAGAGCACTGCCCCCTCTTGGTGGAGAAATGGTAGTGCTAGAGGTTTGAGACACACTACAACCAGTACAGCGTTAGTCTGTGCTTCGTTAATAAATACAGTAAACTAAAATATAAATGCAACATACAAAGTATTGGTCCCATGTTTTACAAGCTGAAATAAAATATCCCCAACATTTTCCATACGCACAAAAAAAGCTTATTTCTCTCAGATTTTGTGGACAAATTTGTTTACATCCCTGTTAGTAAGCATTTCTCCTTTGCCAAGATAATCCATCCACCTGACAGGTGTGGAATATCCAGAAGCTGACTAAACAGCATGATCATTATGATCATTCTGTAGATCCCAGAATGTAGAGAGTGAAAAAGCATACAGTAGTTATACATCAGTATGTTTATGATCGAGAGCAATAGAGCACAATGGCCCATCAACAGCACCTGATAGGGACTCATGCCATTACTATTCACAGTTAATAGATAGTTAAGTGCACATCAGCAATATGGATGCACCCTTGTCAGCAATACTGTAACACTTTCACAATCAACATATTTCTCAATCCCTTACCTCCTATCTGCCCACACAGTTCAACACAGTCAGACAGTCATAGAGGCAGAGTGAGGATTGAATAACAGGTGCAGTATTCAGGGCTGACAATCAGCAGGTGGGCAGAGGATTAGAGGACTGATACCTCCCTCCTCCAAAACAACACTAATAGAAATTACATCTTCAACTCTGTGGAGAGCAGGTAGGTAGGTAGGTTGGTTGGTAAATCATTGGGGTAAGCTACTGTAAAAAGATTGTATATGTCTATTTGCAAATGTGTATATTAGTCAGAGTTCGCTCACCCAGAAACACAAGTGGTTTGGCTTACCCAGATTACATACAGTACATCTAGTAGTTCACCTAAACAGCAAATTCTCCTGTGTTAAATCAACACTGACAGTGTTAAATTTAGGACTGAGCCAGTGTCTATATGGGTACACACTTTTGAGTGTTAAATTAACACAGTTCTTAGTGCTGACACTGTTACACCTCATATAGTATTTTTAAAGTTCATGAACAGTCAAAATCATGTTTTTCATGAAATTGGATGATATTTGGATGAAACCAATTGCTTTGTGTCTCACCAAATTAGCTTGAGGAGATTTTACTGCAACACTGTTCACTTTATCCAAGTTTCTTGATATTTATTCACTCAAAAGGCTATTTTACATGGGAATCAGAATGACTGTTCGGGACCTTTAACATTAGGAAGTGTATGTAGTTTTTACCAATGGCGTTATGCAATAACACGTCATTAGTTATGTTGCTTTTGATAGCGGAACGCCGAGGCAGGCGTTGAAATCGCTAAGCAGCTAACTTCCAAACAGTGTGCCGATGCGTGTATCACGTTATCAGAAGTACGTCATCAGTGACGTCTGAAGCTTTGTTTGATCACATGCTTTTTCAAACCGTGTGTTGCAAAATGCGAGATCCCAGTGATTTCGCTGTGGTTCTAGTGCCTTCTTCGATTCCAAGCTGCTTTCAAACACCAACCTCTACTGGACACTGTATTTGCAAATATAGTTTTACCTGACCAGTAGCAGAGCAGGTAGATTAGGGAACAATGGAACATTCAGGGACCTGAGGTTGAATAGCGTTAAGGGCACACTATTTTGAACATTATTTTATGTGAAACCACACTTTCTACACTGTTGTTCAAATAATTGTTTTATTTAGTACAGTGTAAGCTTCTGTCTTAAGCATCCTAAATAATGCCATAGTTCGAGTTTTTGAAAAATAGTCAACTTGAAGGCAATAAAGGGAAGCATGGTGTAAGATATAAACCTGGTTGATATTCCAACTGATTATAGGCTACTAAAGCCAACCATTTACCACTACATAACAGAGTTTTGATTTTTATTAAAACCATCTATCTGATAATCACACATTTATTGCTGACCAGCAATGTCACTAATGTGCATTGTGAACACATAATGAAGCTTCGAGAAATTAACCATTTTCTGGCACAATTTGGTTAAAGCGCCAAAGCCTTCGTAAATTCTCAGTTTCCCATCACTACACCTCACATAGTAGCTTTAACCATTACACCAAGAGATCTGTATCACTTTACAAGGTCATTCATTGTTCAGTTTTAGATATTACAAGACTTTTCAAAAAACGTTATTACTACATGCTCTTATTTAATCATTTTTATCAACTTCATAACTGTTATGCTCAGGCTTTAATAAACATAACCACAGACCACTTCAACTGGTACAACTTCAACAATCATGGGTGGCCAAAGATAACAAATTCAAAGCCACACCCCCACTAACCCATGCATCCAATATCATTTCCCAGTTTGCCTTGCTTTTTCAAGTAAATTGTAAAGTTACCACCCATGACTATGTTTGTTAATGACATAGACATGGTTGTTGAATGTGCTCATGTTCAGTCCTGTGCACTTCAAGTGAGTTCCAACTCTAGGTAAATGTGGTCATTAAAATTGAACTGTTTATGTCTGTATAATACATTGTATTTTAAGGCCTTACTTTGATGGCCACGTTCTACCCCAACATAGTGGTGTTAGGAACCACCTGATTTTCAGGCCACATCAGACTAGCAAGTCGCATTGTGCTGGCTTTCAAAATGAAGTGTAAGTTCTATTTGAATCCACAATAATCGTCAGGATCTCTGATGAAGGCGACTACTTCAACCATTTATAATGGAACAACGATTCTAGTAACGGTGCAATAAATCTAACTAACAGGCTGGAATAGTGTAGAAAGATGTATGCTATTTATCTTAGTGTAGCATAAGATAATCATTCAATCAAAGTAAATGAAAACACACAGGTATTAAAAACAATCCCCAAAATGTTTTGCTGCAATAGCGCATGCTGGGAAATATGATAATGATTGTTTTGGTTTTGATGGGAATGTTTTACTCTCCACAGAGTTAAACTGACACAATCACACTCTCACTCTCAACACTTAACACCAACACTGGGGTTATTTTACACAAATTAGTATGAACACTTACAGAGTTAATATAACACCAGAATCAACACTAGAAATGTTACAATTATAAATCAACACTAGGTAACACTGGGCAATTTGCTGTGTAGTTACAGAAACTGTGAAAGAAAAGAGAAATTCACCCCTTTTCTAAAGTTTCATATGAGTAACAATTATTGACTCAGTTCATGACACACACATACACACAGAGGATTCTAGTTAATAAACGGCTGAATAAATGTATGTCCAGTACTGTACAGTACATCTGGAGTCATGAAATATGAATAGTCTATAGCGTGTGTGGGCTCTGACCCATCTGGCCCACCAGGTCCTGCTCAGCATTTTCAGAATGGATGATTGGCTTCTATTGCATATCTCAGCTCACTATAGAATACCTGAGCTCAAAAATGTCCAACAGTTAGCCTACACACCAGCGGCCTACATACCGGAAGGAAGCCAGTCAACAGGTGGAAACTTCACTGGTTTCTTCAGTCAGGGGTGAGGAGGCGTGAAGCGACATAGTGTTCCGATCTCACATCAGGGAAAAACTCCCCAAAACTAGTGTTGAAGAATTTCTTAGAACGCCACATTATAAACTTTCAGGATGGCTGGAATGCATTTGAGGGAATGTCTTATAGTAAAAGCTCTCGGATTTGGAATTTGGCTAAACCGGTTAATCAGTCTTCTGGGTGGTAGAAGATGTATTGTCCAACACCCTTTTATTGTCCAACCCCAGCAGGCTACAAGCCAGGCCATAGCATGTGTCTGCTCTCTGTAATGGTGGAGCTGGAGTCCAGCCAGACTTAACTAAGAATGGCTGGAGGGAGTGGAAAAAAGAGGCAGAGGGATCATTTGTGTCTGTGTTGTTATCATATCATGACAGGACAACTGTTGTCACCCTCAAACATCATCAGAGAGGTCTGGCCAACTCTGTCACCAGCCTGCCTCACCGTACAGTTGTCAAGGAAAAATTCTCGAGTGCTCCTGTAGCGGTTATGGTATCCCCATCCTCTTTCACTGGCTGTTGTGTGTCGAGGCCTGGATGTGAACGCGTAATAATCAAGGCTCTCTCTACCCCATTTACTAGGTCTACACTACCATCTAGTGAATACAGGAGTCCACTGCATGCGCTCAAATGTAAGAAAACGCCCTGCATTATCAAAGAAAAAGACAGGGGTTATTTCCTAAAACCATTCCGCTACCTCATACAGACGTACCATCTGCCGTGTTCCAAAATACGCCATTGTGCATTGTACTACCTGTGTAGTGTGTTTCTAGAACAATACTAGAACACACTGAAACCACCACAGAGGAACATATTACATGTCTGCATTTATTTGAATCAGAAGACAATTTCATCATTGTAGCAGTAGTTTTGATACTTTTCCAAAAGATCATGACTTGTGAGATTGTTTTATAAATCATTTCATCAAAGTCGTTTGTAAAAAAATTAAAGAAGATACTGAACTAAAGCATCTATAATATTACAATATACCGGTAGTATAATAGTAATCATAATAACCATAACTGTAATGATACTTCTATATGCCTTTTAACCTTTTTTTAGAATCATATAGCTTTCTTTATCTCTCTCTCTCTCCCACACACACACAGTCCCATATCCTCTCTCAATAAAGATGTGAATCTGAGGACAATTCTATTGGTTAAGCCCCATCGCATTCTCTTCCTACTTCAACAAAAACGCAACAAATGATTTCAGACGCTCAAGGGGGAAAAAATAAAAGAAGAAGAGCAAAGAAATATGACATCAACTCAAAATGCAAGATAACCTGGAATCAACTGATCAACTGATACATCAACTGATACATCGTTCAATATTCGACGGAACATATTTACAACCAAAAAAAGGAATGGGCTTCTGCATAGATCCACAGGACATAACAAAAACATGGCTAAAAAGAGAGAGACGGAGAGAAAGAAAAAGAAAGAGAGACATTTACAGTTGAAGTCCGGAGTTAACATACACCTTAGCCAAATACATTTAAACTCAGTTTTTCACAATTCCTAATATTTAATCCTAGTAACAATTCCGTCTTAGGTCAGTGAGGATCACCACTTTATTTTAAGAATGTGAAATGTCAGAATAATAGTAGAGAGAGTGATTTATTTCTGCTTTTATTTCTTTCATCCCATTCCCAGTGGGTCAGAAGTTTACATACACTCAATTAGTATTTGGTAGCATTGCCTTTATATTGTTTAACTTGGGTCAAACGTTTCCGGTAGTCTTCCACAAGCTTCCCACAAAAAGTTGGGTGAATTTTGGCCCATTCCTCCTGACAGAGCTGGTGTAACAGAGTCAGGTTTGTAGGCCTCCTTGCTAGCACACACTTTTTCAATTCTGCCCAGAAATCTTCTATAGGATTGAGGTCAGGGCTGTGTGATGGCCACTCCAATACCTTGATTTTGTTGTCATTTAAGCCATTTTGCCACAACTTTGGAAGTATGCTTGGGGTCATTGTCCATTTGGAAGACCCATGTCTTGAGATGTTGCTTCAATATATCCACATAATTTTCCTGCCTCATGATGCCATCTATTTTATGAAGTGCACCAGTCCCTACTGCAGCAAAGCACCCCCACAACATTATGCTGCCACCCCCGTGCTTCATGGTTGGGATGGTGTTATTTGGCTTGCAAGCATCCCCCTTTATCCTCCAAACATAACAATGGTCATTATGGCCAACAGTTCTATTTTTGTTTCATCAGACCAGAGGACATTTCGCCAAAAAGTACGATCTTTGTCCCCATGTGCAGTTGCAAACCGTAGTCGGGCTTTTTTATGGCTGTTTTGGAGCAGTGGCTTCTTCCTTGCTGAGCGGTCTTTCTCGTTTTACTGTGGATATAGATACTTCTGTACCTGTTTCCTCCAGCATCTTCACAAGGTCTTTTGCTGTTGTTCTGGGATTGATTTGCACTTTTTGCACCAAAGTACATTCATCTCTAGGAGACAGAACGCTTCTCCTTCCTGAGCGGTATGACGGCTGCGTGGTCCCATGGTGTTTATACTTGCGTACTATTGTTTGTACAGATGAATGTGGTACATTCAGGTGTTTGGAAATTGCTCCCAACGATGAACCAGACTTGTGGAGGTCTACAATTATTTTTCTGAGGTCTTGGATGATTTCTTTTGATTTTCCCATGATTTCAAGCAAAGAGGCACTGCGTTTGAAGGTAGGCCTTGAAATACATCCACAGGTACACCTCCAATTGACTCAAATGATGTCAATTAGCCTATTAGAAGCTTCTAAAGCCATGACATCATTTTCTGGAATTTTCCAAGCTGTTTAAAGGCACAGTCAACGTAGTGTATGTAAACTTCTGACCCACTGGAATTGTGATACAGTGAGTTATAAGTGAAATAATCTGTCTGTAAACAATTGTTAGAAAAATTACTTGTGTCATGCAAAAAGTTGATGTCCTAACCGACTTGCCAAAACTATAGTTTGTTAACAAGAAATTTGTGGAGTGGTTGAAAACTAGTTTTAATGACTTCAACCTAAGTGTATGTAAACTTCCAACTTCAACTGTATATGAAGGCAGCTGCACAAGCGGGAGAGTGGGACAGGATAAGAACACATAATTATGTGCAATGAACACAACACTATAAATGTGATGTCTTTAGATTGGGTCATGGTACTCATTTGGAGGTCTATAGTACATACAGTACAACATCAATGTCATTGTGATTTAGATTGAATTGATAGGGCCTTAAACCACATTAGCATAATAGGGAATCAAACCTAGCAAATCACAGCAGAGTTGCATACATGCCTGCATTGACCATATCGAAATTAGAAAAACGTATATTCATGGAATTTCATAAAGTCTATCTTTATTTGGAGAAAGCTTGTGTACAGTAACGTTTATGGTGAGTCTATGGCACAGTATTGTCAGTGAAAGATGGCATGGGGAACACATACTGTGGTCATCAGCCAGGACAGCCATTGGTAGTACATGATGCATTACTACATGTAAAAGGGACTTTTACATGTGCATGACTTAGTGTGTTGATGTAAAGCTATAGTAATGTATACTGGTTCAGGGTCAGATCACACCAAGGTCCATAAGGTCATTGGATCTCGACCTTATATCAGATATGGAACATGGAAAAATCAAGAGCAAGACAAGATGCAATTTTCCTAGAATATTCCTGGGCCTCCTTTTGGTGGAGTAGCCTACTAACGTATTAGACTCCTACAGGGTATGGGTCACACATAAGAGTGAGAGTCAGGAGATACAGTATAAGGATTGTCTTGATGCAGTAGGGTAGCACTGAAGCTAACATGCTAACATAAGCCTTTTTAGGGCACTTTTACTAAATGGTATTGTAGCTGCTGAGAATAGTCTTATATTTGGTGATAATATCTCTTTTCTCTCAGGACATACTATTTAGAGCTCTCCAATAGGGCAATGGCTTTAATCTGGCCATGTGTGGGATTCTCTTGCATACTGTAACATCACATACTCGCTGATTTAGGGTTTGGCCTTGGGTCCCCTTTGTTCATTTTGATTTGTCAACCATCCATTCTCTCCCCTCTGTCACTTTGTGACTCCTCCCTCTCTTTCTCATTTCATCCTCTGTTAATGTTTTTTCTCCATATCCCTACCTTCCCTCTGAATCTCTGTCAACAGAACGAGTCTGGACAGAACGAGTCTGATGGACAGAACGAGTCTGTTTACTAGAAGATGACGTTCAGATCTATTGTAGGTGTAATGCTGATGAAGGTCTAGATGAGAGGCTGATAGAGGTGTAATGCTGATGAAGGTGTATGTATGCTGTGTGCTGACTTACAGTAGGTGTTAGGTGCTGATGAAGAGGAAGAAGTGATTAATGGGGCTAGTTAAGGTTGTGTCTCCGGAGGGCTCTAAAAACAGGACATTTCCGCCACACCTGCAGGCCCCTTGGCACAGCCATGCTAATGAGGTCTCCAGAGAAGACTGGCTCTGTGCTGAACCTGACTAATTAGTGAGCCACCAGAAGCCCCTCGAACATACACACACACACCTCCATTATCACTAGGTTCCGAAGACCTCAGCCTCCTGTATCCTAATGCATCTGCTTTGACTATCTTTGACCCCATCTTCCAGTGGTCCAATCTTGCTAGGATTTCATTTGACATTCTACCTCTAATTCATAATTTATAATACATTCTTGAAATAAACCTATTCAAGAGCCCCATCTACTGTTGGCCTATGGAATTACAGGCTATGGAACCAGTGAGGAAACGGCAATGACGGGGTGGTGGAACCAGAGAGGAAACGGCAATGACGGGGTGGTGGAACCAGAGAGGAAACGGCAATGATGGGGTGGTGGAACCAGAGAGGAAATAAGAATGATGGGATGATGGAACCAGAAAGGAAATAAGAATGATGGGATGATGGAACCAGAAAGGAAATAAGAATGATGGGATAAAGGAACCAGAGAGGAAATAAGAATGGTGGGATGATGAAACCAGAGAGGAAATAAGAATGATGGGATGATGGAACCAGAGAGGAAATAAGAATGATGGGATGATGGAACCAGAAAGGAAATAATAATGATGGGATAAAGGAACCAGAGAGGAAATAAGAATGGTGGGATGATGGAACCAGAGAGGAAATAAGAATGATGGGATGATGGAAACAGAGAGGAAATAAGAATGATGGGATGATGGAACCAGAGAGGAGACAGGAATGATGGGATGATGGAACCAGAGAAGAAACAGGAATGATGGGATGATGGAACCAGAGAGGAAATAAGAATGATAGGATGATGGAACCAGAGAGGAAATACGAATGATGGGATGATGGAACCAGAGAGGAAATAAGAGTGATGGGATGATGGAACCAGAGAAGAAACAGGAATGATGGGATGAAGGAACCAGAGAAGAAACAGGAATGATGGGATGAAGGAACCAGAGAGGAAATAAGAATGATGGGATGATGGAACCAGAGAGGAAATAAGAATGATGGGATGATGAAACCAGAGAGGAAATAAGAATGATGGGATGATGGAACCAGAGAAGAAACAGGAATGATGGGATGATGGAAACAGAGAAGAAACAGGAATGATGGAACCAGAGAAGAAACAGGAATGATGGGATGATGGAACCAGAGAGGAGACAGGAATGATGGGATGATGGAACCAGAGAGGAGACAGGAATGATGGGATGAAGGAACCAGAGAGGAGACAGGAACGATGGGATGAAGGAACCAGAGAGGAGACAGGAATGATGGGATGATGGAACCAGAGAGGAGACAGGAATGATGGGATGAAGGAACCAGAGAGGAGACAGGAATGATGGGATGATGGAACCAGAGAAGAAACAGGAATGATGGGATGATGGGTTCAAATGAACAGATTCTGCATTCACAACCTATCGGAGTAATCTAAACTTCCAAGTCCTAATTACAACCTTGCAACTTTGGACCCCAAATGCTCTGACATGCTGAACTGACATCATCTAAGGAAAATACTTTGATGACAGCATTTTCGGCAGTTAAATGCAACAACAAAACATTATTTATCAAAAACAATCAATATGATGGTTTTTGAACATTATAATTTGTTTTTGAGCATGAAAGTATGTTTACGGTTGAAATGGCTAAATTTGACGTTAGCCTGTTGGTGTTCTCAACGAGTTCAAAGCATGTGAATGCACACAACTCCATTGCTCTACAGGTTGCATTTCCCAACACTTTGAGGGTCGTGAATGCAGCATGACTATGAGTGAGACAACAAGTAAACAGACAGATCTCACAATGGAGAATGCAACAATGAATGAGAAGAGAACCAGTTTTCTATTTGTTTCTCAATTTGTGGGACCTGTAGTTGACTAGTAGAATCTGACAAGCCGGATCTAGCAATAGGAGGCTAACATATATATTCAACAGACATGAAAGTGGAGAATTCTGCATTCAGCATACATTTGTTAGGCCTAAAATACCTGACACCACTATCTATCAGTTCAGTTAATCAGCTAGAAAACAAAGGGACAAGAAATGATTAAAACAGCCCTTAAATATTGCCTTTTCTTCCAGCTCACACTAACCATAATGCTAACAGTAATGTTAACATAATGCCATTGAGCTTCTCAGCCTTACTGTGCCGCCCAACGTTTCTCCTCAAACATACTACATACTGGGTCCTACACCTGCCCGCTCTCTATAGCAACACATTAAACACCTTTTAAGCAAATGCATACCTTTGAAGGTATACCCCTAAGCATGCAGTGTGAACTGAGATACCTGAAGCCATACCTCAAGCACATTTTTGTCTGTGTTTGTATATAGAAATAAGCCCTTTACACAATGTGAGATAAGTAACATTAGCTGAAGAAAGCAGAGGACATGCTACCTTACTGGTGGTGTTTTGGGGGTGCAGTAGTGTTCTCTACCACAGAGGGGGGCTAAGGCTATGTAAAGCAAACCAACAAGGCTGTGAATTTCACATCATTAAGAGAGCCTCCACATGCAAGTACAGAATAGAGGTAAGACATTTTGATTAGACAAACAATAGACCTTCTATGTGTGGAGTGCTGGGCTGAGAAGACACAGAGCATGGACAGAGTGTGTGGTAGGGACAGAGAAAGGCTAGTAGGATACTTCTATATCGAGGGGTTGTCTTCTATATTGAGAAGCATTACAATTGTATCACTGGCCAGTAGTGTAGTCTGGGTGTACGTTCATTTTTACCAAGGATCATTTGTTTACATTGTAGCAGATGCTCTTATCCAAAGCAATTTACAGTAGTAAGTGCATACATTTTCATACTGGTCCCCCGTGGGAGTCAAACCCACAATCATGGCGGTGTAAACACCATTCTCTACCAATTTAGCCACACAGAACCATGAGAGCAAACTACTACTCTAACATTTTAGTGTCCTTTCCTACATCTAAAGCCGCTTTAGGAATGGGAACCCAAATGAGTGAAGACTTCAGAGTAGACATCCACACACAATCACACACACACAAATACGCACACACTCACAACTTTGCTTTTTGATGTTATCTATCCTATATCAATGAGACATTTCCTTCCTGCACAAGAGACCCATAAAGGAACAACATAAAGGATGGACATTCTAAGTGGACAGTGAGTGTTATCCGGTAGTCAGCCAGTGCAACAGAAAGCCAGAACAGGGAAACAGTGTAAAAAAGCGCAGCGAGAGAAACTCAGCAGTGAGGAGGCCTTCCTACTCAACAAAGGCTGCTGCGTTGTTCCATGTTCCCGACACTGTCATGTTTTCATCTCTTTGTTTGTAAGTCTGTTTGCTTTGATTGATTTGCATGTCTTCCATTTATAAGTAGTCCAACACCTCTGCAAAGACTCAATTACCCAGAAAGCACAGCGGCTGCAGACGTCTAGCCAACAGCACATAGCATTCTCGACCAAGGCGGAGATGTTTCATATTGTCGTGATAACCTATATCATCGGCCATCCCATCACTCCTCGTTGGCGGGGGAGCTTTCCTCCAGAGGGGCGAGTGAGGCAGGTAGGCCCAGCCCTGTTGCATTGTGGGATGCGGTTAGGGAGGCGACAGTGTGCAGGAGGACAAGGACTAGCAGGCAGAGTTTGAGCCGGCTGTTGCACACTCTGCACACGGCCGAGGAACTGAGAGAGGTACGGTGGTGACAGGATGGGTGAGTTCTTTTGAGGGTCCCCCGGGAATGGTTGTTGTCATCTTCTGTCTGGAAGTCCCACCGAACATCACAGCACTCCGTGTCTGCATCCACGCCCCCATGGTACTCCTCCAACAGCCCTGCAGAGGAGGGACACATATTCACATGAACAATAAAGCCAGAGGTGGTGTGGTATATGGCCAATATACCAAGGCTAAGGGCTGTTTCTATGCACATCGTATCACGGAGTGCCTAGACATAGCCTTTAGCAGTGGTAAATTGGCCATTGCTATTTTAAACTGGTTAACAACATAATTCAAGCAGTAAAAATATATATTTTTGTTGTTGTTATTTTGACACTCCTTCTCAATATAAAATATAACATGAATGTAAAAAATATCCTAATCACTCCAACATCTTGTTTCCACCATTACTTACAAGCATCCGATCACCTCAAATCAAGAAGGGTCTAGTGGTATAGGCTATAGGTTCCTTTTGGATTGGGCAACGGATTGTCTTCTGTACAACAACAACTGTTGCTCCCTCCATGCCGGCTGTGAGTGTCTCTGTGTGTCAGTGAGCGGTCTGCATACTAATGTGAGTGGGTGAACTTGTGAGGAGGGCTAAGTCGTCTCCCACTCTGGACTGTTTGACATCGAAGAGCTTAAGCCTGATGAGAGGCTCCACATAATTAAAGACTTAATAACGGTTGCAGCTCTGATCTGACAGGCCACACTTTCATGGGTGCACACACATGGGGCACACACAGGCACGCACAAACACACACACACACATACACACACGCAAACAAATTGGATATATTCAGCATCAAGGACTGCACCAACTCAGCACAAAACAAATGCATACACTTCAGAAGGCAGGAAAAGGGCATGACATTATTCTCTTTTTGACACATAAATCAACATTGATTACTAGAGCTGACCTCTAACTGGCCCAAAAGGGAAAAAAAAAACGAATTCTCCATGTGGTCTATGCCATGCGTAAACTCCTGTCTGGTGGTGTTGTTGACATTGGCTGGCTGCTGACCGCCAGGTGGTGACATACAGTAAACTCACACCATTGTCACTCTTCTCATGGACAGCTGGGGATGCATTCAATAGCTTTGAGGTGGAAGCCATCATTCTAGTGCAGACCTTAAAGGGGAAGTAGCCTCTAGACACAATCATTTGTGCTATTCGGCATATCTCACACCACAGGAAACGCATGTTGGCATTTTAGTTCCATGAGCTAGTTGTAACAGATCAGTGCTGTGGTTGTACTCCATGTTTAACTTCTTATGGCTGGGGGCAGTATTGAGTAGCTTGGATAAATAAGGTTACCAGAGTAAACTGCCTGCTACTCAGGCCCAGTTGCTAATATATGCATATTATTAGTATATTAGGATAGAAAACACTCTGAAGTTTCTAAAACTGTTTGAATGATGTCTGTGAGTATAACATAACTCATATGGCAGGCAAAAACCTGAGACAAAATCCAACCAGAAAGTGGGAAATCTGAGGTTTGTAGTTCAAACTGCACTTCCCAAGGCTTCCACTAGATGTCAACAGTCTTTAGAACCGTTTGATGTTTGATGCTTCTACTTTGAAGGAGGGGGGAATGAGAGGGGATTGAGTCAGAGGTCTGGTAGAGTGGCATGAGCTGACATGCCACTCTATTTTCCACCATAATTTGCAAATAAATTCATTAAAAATCCTACAATGTGATTTTCTGGATTTTTTTTCTCATTTTGTCTGTCATAGTTGAAGTGTACCTATGATGAAAATTAAAGGCCTCTCTCATCTTTGTAAGTGGGAGAACTTGCACAATTGGTGGCTAACGAAATACTTTTTTGCCCCACTGTAAATATGATCTTTATCGAACAAAACATACATGTATTGTGTAACATGAAGTCCTATGAGTGTCATCTGATGAAGATCATCAAAGGTTAGTGATTCATTTTATCTCTATTTCTGATTTTTGTGACTCCTCTCTTTGGCTGGAAAAATGGCTGTTTTTCTGTGACTAGGTGCAGACCTAACATAATCGTTTGGTGTGCTTTTGTTGTAAAGCCTTTTTTGAAATCGGACACTGTGGTGGGATAAACAACAAGTTTATCTTTAAAATGGTGTAAAATACTTCTATGTTTGAGGAATTTAAATGATGATATTTCTGTTGTTTTGAATTTGGCGCCCTGCAACAGCCCTCACTGGCTGTTGTCATATCGATCCCGTTTGCAGGATTCAAGCCTTAAGACTTTTTAACTGAGAGTATTCTCCAATATCTTCATATTATTTCCCTGTGCATATAACCTGTCTATCATACAGTATAACAGGCTGTACCTGTGCATATAAAACTGGGGCTTCCTCCGTGGATGAGATCGTCGTTGTCAGGAAGGATGAAGGGACACCTCTGCTGCACCTCCAGACAGTACTGGCCACACGGGATCCTCTTACTGCAGTGCATCTGTGTGGTCTGGAAGTACTGTGAGCACAGCCAGGGCTTATATACCATCTAGGGATTCAGAGAGGGATGGGATGGCGAAGGTGGAGGGAGAGAGCATATTGATGGGTTAAAATTGGGTTGCCATTGATGGCGCACACACACACACACACACACACACACAAACAGTAATGTATGGATGCACACACAAACGCACGCTCACGCACACACACACACACACACACACACACACACACCATCCTTGACCTCTATTGCAATTGATTTACTTGAATTGATCAGACTTCCTGGTATCCAGCTTCCAATTAATAAGGGCGTTGGTGGGAGAGGTCCTCTCTCTCTCTCTAAGATGTAAAGTACAGTATGCCACAGGCCTATCTTGTATTCTATAAGCCTTCCTATTCCCTCTCACATATTCCTCAGTTCTACTGTACATATTGTCTCTCACATATTCCATATTGTCTTAAATGTATTCCATACATATAGTACGAGCAAAAAGTTTGGACACACCTGCTCATTCCAGGGTTTGTCTTTATTTTGACTATTTTCTACATTGTAGAATAATAGTGAAGACATCAAAACTATGAAATAACATATATGGAATCATGTAGTAAACAAATCAAATGTTAAACAAATCAAAATATAATTTAATATTATAAGTAGCCCCCCTTTGCCTTGACGACAACTTCGCACACTCTTGGCATTCTCTCAACCATCTTCATGACCTGTAATGCATTTCAATTAACAGGGGTGCCTTGGTAAAAGTGTGGCATTTCTTTCCTTAATGCATTTGAGGCAACCAGTTGTGGGCTAGGGGTGATATACAGAAGATAGCCCTATTTGGTAAAAAAAAAACAAGTCTATATTATGGCAAGAACAGCTCAAATAAGCAAATAGAAACGACAGTCCATCATTACTTTAAGACATAAAGGTCAGTCAATTCTGAAAATATCAAGAACTTAGTTTCTTCAAGTGCAGTCGCAAAAACCATCAAGCTCTATGATGAAACTGGCTCTCATGAGGACCGCTGTAACGTACTGGGTGTAGTGGTTGAGAAGTCAGGCGCAGGAAGCAGAGAGTTCAGGGTAGTGCTATATTTAAATGCACAAAACGGCGAACATAAGCCAACCCCATGAAAACACAGGGCGCACAACAAAACAAATGCCCCGAACACGGGGACTTAAACTGTCCAGAAAAACCCACGAAATGGGAAACACGTAACCCACAGACAAGCACACAAGTTACACAAAACATAGAATGAAAAACATAGAATGCCCACCCCAACTCACGCCCTGACCAAACCAAAATAGAGACATAAAAAAGGAACTAAGGTCAGGACGTGACAACCGCCACAGGAAAGGAAAGACCCAGAGTTACTTCTGCTGCAGAGGATACGTTCATTAGAGTTAACTGCACCTCAGATTGCAGCCCAAATAAATGCTTTACAGAGTTCAATTAACAGACACAACACAACATCAACTGTTCAGAGGACTACGTGGATCAGGCCTTAATGGTTGAATTGCTGCAAAGAAACCACTACTAAAGGACATCAATAATATGAAGAGACTTGCTTGGGCCAAGAAACACGAGCAATGGACATTAGACTGGTGGAAATCTGTCCTTTGGTCCAAACTGCCGTGTCTTTGTTAGACTCAGAGTAGGTGAACGGAGGATCTCTGCATGTGTGGTTCCCACCGTGAAGCATGGAGGTGAAGGTTTTATGGTGTGGGGGTGTTTTACTGGTGACACTGTCCGTGATTTATTTAGAATTCAAGGCACACCTAACCATCATGGCTACCACAGCATTCTGCAGCGATACACCATCCCATCTGGTTTGGGCTTAGTGGGACTATGATTTGTTTTTCAACAGGACAATGACCCAACACACCTCCAGGCTGTGTGAGGGCTATTTGACCAAGAAGGAGAGTGATTGAGTGCTGCATTAGATGTCCTGGCCTCCACAATCACTAGACCTCAACCCAGTTGAGATGGTTTGGGATGAGTTGAACTGCAGATTGAAGGAAAAGCAGCCAAAAAGGCTGTTGGAAAATAATTCCTTGTGAAGCTGGTTGAGAGAATTTCAAGAGTGTGCAAAACTGTCATCAAGGCAAAGGGTGGCTACTCTAAAATCTAAAATCTATTTAGATTTGTTTAACACTTTTTTGGTTACTACATGATTCCAAATGTGTTGTTTCATAGTTTTGATGTCTTCACTATTATTCTACAATGTAGAAAATAGTAAAAATAAAGAAAAACCCTTGAATGAGTAGGTGTCTCCAAACCTTTGAATGGTACTGTACACCTACTGTACCGACGCAACCCTTCATACAGTACACAATGTATTCCATTGACCTATTGTCTCAGACATATTCCAGAGGCCTTCCTATTCTCGCACACATATTTCCTAGGTATATTCCCTGGGCTCCTCGTCTCAACAGATTTACGATAAGCCCGCTGTCGCTATATGGTGTATTGTGGAGCTGACACCTGTTAGCGAGTGTGTCTCCTAGTTCTCCACGCCGCACCCGGTCCCCATGCGGCTACGGTAATTAGCCGGTGGTTCCGGTGAATCACTCAAAGCTTGTTTGGGGAAGTGGGGAGCGCTAGGCACGTTAGTGCCCGCCGCGGGCTAACCGTCACGGCTCAACACACTGCACCCAATCATAGATCTTGTCAATCCCCTCCGCAGATGAGATAGTTATGCTGCGTGTGTGTGTGTGTGTGCGTGCATGCATGTGCGTGTGTGTGTGTAAGGCTCTTGCTCAAATGATGTGACTCTCAATGTGCTCTTCATTAGATAAATCTTTGAGCGGCATTTGATGATGAACAGTAAGCCAGGCATTAGCACGTAAAAAAAGGTGAATCTATTATTTCCTCAGTCACAAACACAGGAAGCTTATGCTTTCAGCACCATGGACAGCTCTGAAAATAACTATAGTGAACATAAATACTGTATAAATGCAACATGTAATAATTTCAAAGATTTTACTGAGTTACAGTTTATACACTGGACAATTCTTGATACACCATGGAAATTGTTGAGCGTGAAAAACCCAGCAGCGTTGCAGTTCTTGACACAAACCAGTGCGCCTGGCAGCGACTACCATACCCTGTTCAAAGACTCTTCAATTGTCACCCACCGAATGGCACACATACACAATTCATTTCTCAGTTAGTTCAAGGCTTAAAAATCCTTCTTTAACCTGTCTCCTCCCCTTCAGCTACACTGATTGAAGTGGATTTAACAAGTGACATCAATAAGGGATCATAGCTTACCTGGATTCACCTGGTCAGTCTATGTCATGGAAAGAGCAGGTGTTCTTAATGTTGTATATACTCAGTTTATAAGGAAATCAGTCAATTGAAATTAATTCATTAGGCACTAATCTGTAGATTTCACATGACTGGGAATACAGATATGCATGTGTTGGTCATAGATACCTCAACAAGCTAGGGGCGTGGATCAGAAAACCAGTGAGCATTTTCCCATTGAAGTCGGTTACGACGCCAAAGTACAGTCAGGTCAAGACCCTGGTGAGGACGATGAGCATGCAGATGAGCTTCCCTGAGACGGGTTCTGCAAGTTTGTGCAGACCATTTTTGGTTGTGTAAACCCGCAGTTTCATCAACTGTCTGGGTGACTAGTCTCAGATCATCCTGCAGGTGAAGAAGCCAGATGTGGAGGTCCTGGGCTGACGTGGTTACACGTGGTCTACGGTTGTGAGGCTGGTTAGACGTACTGACAAATTCTCTAAAACAATGTGGAGTGGAGTTTTATTTGTCTCCAGCACAAGGTGCACCTTTGTAATGATCATGCTGTTTAATCAACTTCTTTATATGCCGCACCTGTGGATGGATTATCTTGGCAAAGGAGCAATGCTAACTAACAAGGATGCAAACACATTTG
The DNA here is from genome assembly GCF_045791955.1 of Oncorhynchus clarkii lewisi. Lineage (NCBI taxonomy): Eukaryota > Metazoa > Chordata > Actinopteri > Salmoniformes > Salmonidae > Oncorhynchus > Oncorhynchus clarkii. The sequence continues at coordinate 25,469,396 of NC_092168.1, read as the reverse complement.
AGAGAATAAGCTTTTTGTGCGTAGGGAACATTTCTGGGATCTTTTATTTCAGCTCATGAAACATGGGACCAACAATTTACATGTTGTGTTTATATTTTTGTTCAGTATAATAATAGAATTCCAGATGGATGTGAAATGAGAGTGAATTTAACAGAAATACACATATTGCCCTTCACTCTGCGCTGGGCAGTGTGTGTATGTCACAGCAGTAAACACGATCACGTCATTACATTAATGTCACATCCTCATCCACACATTATCACAGCATTGTTTGTGTGTGTGTTTGGGTGTGAGTGACTGTGACCTTACGCATAGACCCCTGCAATGTCTATGCCTGAAAATAGGGTGGCGGTAGGGGGACAAAGACTTTGACAAAGGCCTATGATTTCTCTCACTCAGCAGTATCTCATATTCCAAAGTCAAATCTGATCATGTCCCTACCCCCAGGGCTTAGTGGATAAAGAATCATGCAAGATAATCAATAACATCACACTCAGGGAGATTAACCCAACAACACGCCTCTGTGGAGATTTAACCCTCCTCCAACCAAAACTCTAAACACTCAGGATTTAGGCTAAATATATCCTTTAAAGTGAAGAAGAAAAGGCAGAGATTGGATGAAACCTAAAGCATATCCTAAGGCCAGTATTAGAGCTATTAGCTAGCAACATGGTTCAGGTTTGCAGTGTTGTTGCTGCTATGAGCACAGCAGATTACTGTAGTGCTGCAGCAGGGCTAGCCTTGCATGGGGCCGCAGTGCAATGTAGGGTCCACTATTTGTGCCTGCCTCTCTCTCTCTCTCTCTTTCTCACTCTCGCTACCTCGCTCTCTCTCTTTCGCTCCTTGTGGGAGGGGGGATGTGGTGAAAGGGGTCGGATGAATGGAGATACGTACCTGGTACCTATACTATAAACAGCCTCTACTTCAATCAACCCCACTTGCAAGCTCAAGGTCAGCATTTTTTTTCCTGTCCTCACTTTCTTCTCATTTTTAGTCATACTCGCCGTTTCATCTTTCTCAAACTTTTATTTTACTTTTCTCTTCTCTTCCCCTCATCCTATCTTATCCATATGCGTTAGTGTCTCGTCTCCTTGGCGAGCTACAGTGTTATAGCTAAGCTGTCCTCCTGGATTGTATTATTCCATTATGATTAGCCTAATAAGGTTGTAATTGTCGGAGGGCCTTTCAGCGCCCTATAGTATTGGTTTTACAAGGCCACGGGTGGCCTTGCATTGTCAGAGCTTTGTCTTTGATGTTTTATCTGTGCTCCTGCTCCCCTGTACGCAGGGCAAACTGCTGACTGAGGTAGGGCTAGAGGGAGGGAGGGAGTGCACGGGAACACACCGGATTACTGCAACCTTACACATAGAAATAAAATGAATAGAAAGGGTGTCAACAAGTAAATAACGGCATAATGGGTGGACTTGCAGCCATTTTGCGTGTACCCATGCCTGGAAGTAAAAGCAGGAAGTGTATCTTTCAATCTTTCAATGCTGTGATTTGTTGAGTCAACTCAACTGACATTACAAAAAATTAATTGCATTGCATTAGCCACATCAGTTAGCATCATTTGAATGAACATTATATATTACCATGGCAATCCATCATCACTTGCTAGAACATTCCAAAATACCATGGAAATTATTGCATCACAATACAAGGCAGCCTTTGCGAGTGTACCCATGAGTATACCAGTCAAATTGCCAGGGTTAGCGGTTCCAAGCCTGTTCTATTCATTCTATTTCTAAGGTCTTACACTCCTCACGCACCCCACCACCACAGCTTACTGTAAAACATAGTAATTTACTGCTTCATTACATTCACTTTTCATGTATCTCCTCCCCTTTTTCTGCTATCCCTTTAATTTAAGCATCTACAGTACAGTAGTGCTGGAGTAAACCCTCAATCATCTACAGGACAGTAATTTGGAGTAAACCCTCAATCATCTACAGGACAGTAATTTGTAATAAACTCTCAATCATCTACAGTACTGTAATTTGGAGTAAACCCTCAATCATCTACAGGACAGTAATTTGTAATAAACTCTCAATCATCTACAGTACTGTAATTTGGAGTAAACCCTCAATCATCTACAGTACTGTAATTTGGAGTAAACCCTCAATCATCTACAGGACAGTAATTTGGAGTAAACCCTCAATCATCTACAGGACAGTCATTTGTAATAAACTCTCAATCATCTACAGTACTGTAATTTGGAGTAAACCCTCAATCATCTACAGTACAGTAATTTGGAGTAAACCATCAAGCATCTACAGTACAGTAATTTGGAGTAAACCATCAATCATCTACAGTACAGTAATTTGGAGTAAACCATCAAGCATCTTCAGTTCAGTCTGCAGTACCCCAGGAAGCCTCAGGTTTACACATTTTTGGTCCAGCCCAGCACTAGCACACCTGATGCAGGTACACAGCAAATTGGCCAAATGCACAGCAAATGACCTAGTATTGATTTTTCAGTGGTTTCGAATGGTTTCTGCAGCTGAAGCAAGAGAATCAGTTTTACTCTGTGGAGAGTAAATTGTTCCCATCAAAACCACGCCTATTATTACATTTTTCCAATCCCGCTCTACCAAAATTAGAATTTTTTGCAGGGGATTGTTTTTAATATCTGTGTTTTTGGATGTACATTGATTGATTGATTATCTTATGCTACACAAAGATAAATAGCATAGCTTTTTCTAAATGAATCCAATCAGTTACTTAGATTTATTCCAGATTTAATGTTCCTAACAGGTTGTGGGTGAATAAAATTCCAACTGTCGGATGTCCTAACACTGGCTGGATACCAATAGGAATTACTTATCGCTTTGCAAGCCAGCATAATATAACTTTCAGGCCTGATGTGGTCTGTAAACCAGTAGGTTCCCAGCACCACTGGGTTGGGGTAAGACATGGCTATCAAAGTAAGGCTTTATGATATATGTACTATATATGTACTACAGTTTAATTGTAGTAACATTCACCTACAGTAGGACCTCACTTAGTGACTAACAAATATAGTCATGTTCGGTAACTCTACAATTCACTAGAAAAGGCAAGGTACACTGGGCAATTATGTTGGAGGCGTGGCTTAGTTAAGACCTGCCATTAAATTAGTTATGTTTGGCCACCCGTGAGTGGAAGTGTTGTACCAGTTTAAGTGGTCAATTGTTCTGTTAAGTTAAGCTTGAGCATGTCTGGTGCCAGATATCAGGTCTTTTATAATGCTTACATAAGAGCACATGGCAATAAAGACTTGAAAATATTATTGCAATGTCCTGAACAGTGATTCAGAAAAGTAATGTTTCTCTCATGGCTAACTACAGCTCTTTGAAACACTTATGTCAATCAACTTGGATGCAGTGTTGAAGTAAAATCATGTCAAGCTAATTTGGTGATACATAAAGCAAATCAAACATTGAAATTGCATCTAATACTTAAATTGCATTGACAGACTGGTTCTTTGTAACAAAGCTCTAAAAAGAAAATCTGAAAAAAATGAGATTGTACTCCACCTACTTTTTTCCTACTGTTTTTATCAAACAAATGTCAATTACAACATGCTCTAGGTAACACTGACCAATTTGCTGTGTGGCAATTCAGAGGGAAAATATAAATAATGTCACTGTTGCAGTTCTTTATTCAAGATGTCTTCACACTGAGTGGCACCAGTAGAGTAGCTATCTAGCTAGTATATAAACACGCACCTCTGAAAACACGCCTTCTCCGATGTTTGTTACGAGGCAGTACTTATTTTAATGAGGTAAGAGAATATCATGTTACCATTGGTGTATTAAAACTTCTTCGGAATCGCATTAGCTAACATAGGCTAATGCGATTAGCACAAGAACATTTACCAAGACATATGCATATCTGATATTGTTTGGGGAGAGTGAACAGTTTTGAACATGAAAAGTTATTAATAAACAAATTTGACACGTGGGAAGTCTTGATACAACATTTTTAACAGAAATACAGTGATTCATTGGATCAGTATAAAACCTTTCCCATACACTGCAAAAAATACAAAAGAACAGTTGTATTATCTTTTACCAGATCTATTGTGTTATATTCTCCTACATTCCTTTCACATTTCCACAAACTTAAACGTGTTTCCTTTCAAACGGTACCAAGAATATACATATCCTTGCTTCAGGGCCTGAGTTACAGGCAGTTAGATGATTTGGGTATGTCATTTTGGGCGAAAATTGGAAAAAAAGTGACAGATCCTTAAGAGGTTTTAAAATGAGAATTAAAGTGATGTCATCTTGTCCCCTTAATAATGAATCCAAGTGTTTGACATGTGGAGGGGACGAGTAACTTTATGATCAAACTTTATCAATGTCTAAGCAACAGTCATTTTTTCGTACTTTGGTCATCATACTTTGATCTGGTTTCCTTCAAATATCATCAAATGTCATGAAAAACATGATTTTGACTGACCTTTAACTCAACACTGAGTGACCTTGTCAAGAGATATGGACCTCTTGGTGTGATGCTAAAAAAATAATATGAGGTTTTATTGCATAACACCATTGGTACAAACTATATACACTTCCTAGTGTTAAAAATACAATATAAGGTGTTATTGAATAACACTGACAAAGTGTAACAGTGTCAGTACTAGGCATGGTGTTAATTTAACACTCAAATGTGTGGACCGTATAGACACTGGCCCGGTGTTACATTTAACACTGTCATTGTTGATTTAAAACGATTTAAAACAAATGTTCTGTGTAGTGAAGGGCATGATGATAAGTTGACTAGTTGAATATGGTGTGCTACTGCTGAGTTGCAACAACATATGCAACCCTATTGATCCCAGAGGAACATATTGAGAAATACTAGACCAGAGAAAACAAAACTCTCTCTTATAGAGTACCATTTCTGAGGTGAGTTGAGCAGACTAGCAGTCGAGGCAATATGAAATGTAAAGGGTGAATAGTCAGATGGAGGTTACTCTACTGCAGGAGGAAGCATATAAACAAGCAACTCATTTCCCACAGGGCTCTCTGAGCACTAGCAGCAATGCCCCCTCAGAGCTCTAGTACAAGCTATGGGTGAGGGGTCGCATAGAATGGCTAACCACACCAACACGCACACTCCAATACACTCAAAGATAAAAACACTACAGTTCAAAAGTTTGGGGACATTTAGAAATGTCCTTGTTATTGAAAGAATAGCACATTTTTTGTCCGTTATAATAACATCAAATTGATCAGAAATACACTGTATACATTGTTAATGTTGTAAATGACTATTTTAGCTGGAATCGGCAGATATTTTAAATGGAATATCTACATAAGCGCCCATTATCAGCAACCATCACTTCTGTGATCCAATGGCACATTGTGTTAGCTAATCCAAGTTTATCATTTTAAAAGGCTAATTGATAATTAGAAAACCCCTTTGAAACTATGTTAGCACAGCTGAAAACTGTTGTTCTGATTAAAGAAGCAATACAACTGGCCTTCTTTAGACTAGTTTAGTATATTTTTTGGTTCGACTACAGGCTCAAAATGGCAAGAAACAAAGAACTTTCTTCTGAAATTTGTCAGTCTAGTCTTGTTCTGAGAAATGAAGGCTATTCCATGCAAGAAATTGCCAAGAAACTGAAGTTCTTGTACCACGCTGTGTACTATTCACTTCACAGAACAGCACAAACTGGCGCTAACCAGAATAGAAAGAGGAATAGGAGGCCCCGGTGCACAACTGAGCAAGAGGATAAGTACATTAGAGTGTCTAATTTGAGAAACAGACGCCTCACAAGTCCTCAACTGGCAGCGTCATTAAATAGTACCCGCAAAACACCAGTCTCAACATCAACAGTGAAGAGGTGACTCCGGGATGTTGGCCTTCTAGGCAGAGTTGCAAAGAAAAAAACATATCTCAGACTGGCCAATAAAAATAAAATATTAAGATGTGCAAAAGAACACAGACAGAGGAACTCTGCCTAGAAGGCCATCATCCCAGTCGCCTCTTCTCTGATGATGTTGAGCCCGGTGTTTTGCGGGTAATATTTAATAAAGCTGCCAGTTGAGGGCTTGTGAGGAGTCTTTTTCTCAAACTAGACACTCTAATGTACTTGTCCTCTTGCTCAGTTGTGCTGAGCAATAGATCTTGTAAAATATAGTTTGAACGGTAGTGTACATACAAACACACACACACGGACAACCAAGGAGAAGGATACACTCAATGAAAGTAATCAAGCATGAATGTAAACAACCAGCAAAGACTGACGACATGTCTCTGCAAGCATTAACCTGATAGCCAATAGTTTTGCTCGTTAGATTATAAGTAAACAAACATTGCATTGAGTTTGCTGAGGCTAAATTTACCACAATCCCATTGTTCTTTTGGCATTATAAAATCACCTGACTCTACCAAATCAACTGACACTATCACATACACAAAGCAAGGTTAGACAAACCAATAACACAGTGTATGTATTGAGCAGCCTGCAATGAGCTAGCTTAGCCAGATGAGCTAGCTAGCTTAGTCAGAGAAGACTGGCTAACAGTCTAGCACATAGCCTGTCGACACAAGACACGTGTACAGTAAATGTAGCAGAACTAAAACTAATAATCTCAAGGAAAGGACCAGTGTATAGAGAATGAATGGGCAGATTAAGTCAAAGTGGTCAGCAAAGCCAATGTGAACACAATAGAATAACAAAGGGGGTAGCTAGCTAGGCTGCAGGCAGGTATGCAGGCAGGCTGACTGAAACACAGAAGGAAACAACATTGATTGGAATGGAAGTGAGTCAGAGAGCCCTACAATATACACTGCCTGACTGGGACATATTCAATTACAGTCATGTTACATTTGAATGGGTATGACAACCTAGGAGGGCTATTTTTCAAATCTGAACTGAGAATAGATTCCCCTATTGGTTCTTTGGAACACAAAACCCTGAAGCACGCACACACATCCTCACCTCTTTTAATAAGAGCAGCTCATTTGTCAGTGTAAACCATGCTAATGTTATTACCGCACAGCAAGGGCCACATTATACAGAGTGGGTTTATTAAATACAAGAAACACACACACACAAACAAACACACACACACACACACACACACACACACACACACACATCTGATGCTTTCAGTGCCACGGACAGAACCAGCTCAGCACAAAACTGCATCACCAATGTATTACTGAACTATACTGAACAAAAATATAAACGCAACATACAACAATTTCAAAGATTTTAATGAGTTACAGTTCACAGAAGGAAATCAATTGAAATAAATAAATGAGGCACTAATCTATGGATTTCTCATGACTGGGCAGGGACACAGCCATTGGTGGGACTGGGAGGGCATAAATCCATCCACTTGGCAGCCAGGTCCACCCACTGGGGAGCCAGGCCCAGTTAATCAGAATTAATTTTTAGCTACAAAAGGGCTGTATTACAGACATAATACTCCTCAGCACCCCCCTCCCCGTCCTCAGACCATCCCGCGGGTGAAGAAGCCGGATGTGGAGGTCCTGGGCTGGCGTGGTTACACGTAGTCTGCAATTGTAAGACACATTTTAGAGTGGCCATTTATTGTCCCCAGCACATTGTGCATCTGTGTAATGATCATGCTTTTTAACCAGGTGAAATGCTCACTAACAGGGATGTAAACAAATTTGAGCACAACATTTTTCTGGGATCTTTTATTTCTGCTCATGAAACATTGGACCAACACTTTACATGTTGCGTTAAGATTTAAGTTCATTCAGGTGACTGTGACTTTATCAGACGTGCCCCTAAATGCTTCAGTGTGGTCAGTCCAGTCAGCGTCCATGTCAAGTCAGTGTGCTTAATAAAGCAACAAAGACCCACTGTAGACTCCAACACAGAGCATACGGTACAGTAGCAATAGGCTCAGCCAGGTTTCTGTCAGTCACTCTGCCTATACTGGCTCACTGTACCATAGAGATCAATAGACATGAGCCTTTAGACTGACAAGATAAGAGAAAACCACCCTGTGATTCAGTCACACACACAGAGAGAGAGAGAGAGAGAGAGAGAGAGAGAGAGAGAGAGGTGAGACCAAGAGGGAGTGAACAGAAAAGAGGGTAGAGAATTCGACAGTATGGAGACTACAGTCTGCACATAACTGAACATACACGCAAACACACACAGACACGTATGCACAAACAACAATGGATTCTGTTTGATTAATCAAGGTTTTGTGATGTTATTCCTATATAGTGTTTTCATGCTGACACTAACAAAGATAATTAATTTGACAAAGATAATTATCAGGAAGAACCTACTGTGAGTAAGAGTGATGAATCAATATTCACCTCAGCGGTACAGGCAGCATCTAGCTTAACCACACTTTTCCAAAGTGTACTACCATCTGGGGGGGTAGTAAATCACTTGTCTATATAATTTAACAGCTTATTCACAAAACAACACTGGTTGAGCCCATAGCTTCAAGGATGGGGTGTGTGCTTGGGTATGATGTGTGTGTGCTTGGGTGTGATGTGTGTGTGCTTGGGTGTGATGGGTGTGTGCTTGGGTGTGATGTGTGTGTGCTTGGGTGTGATGTGTGTGTGCTTGGGTGTGATGCGTATGTGCTTGGGTGTGATGCGTGTGTGCTTGGGTGTGATGTGTGCTTGGGTGTGATGGCTGTGTGCTTGGGTGTGATGGGTGTGTGCTTGGGTGTGATGGATGTGTGCTTGGGTGTGATGTGTGTGTGCTTGGGTGTGATGTGTGTGTGCTTGGGTGTGATGGGTGCGTGCTTGGGTGTGATGGGTGTGTGCTTGGGTGTGATGGGTGTGTGCTTGGGTGTGATGTGTGTGTGCCTGGGTGTGATGGGTGTGTGCTTGGGTGTTTGTTTGCCCTGCTTTCCCAGCAGGGTTCAATGCAAGTTTTGTATTCATGTGCTCATCTGCAAAAATGAATGAATGAAAGATCTCTCTCTCTCTCTCTCTCTCTCTCTCTCTCTCTCTCTCTCTCTCTCTCTCTCTCTCTCTCTCTCTCTCTCTCTCTCTCTCTCTCTCTCTCTCTCTCTCTCTCTCTCTCATCGGAGTGCATGCTGGGAGTGAGTCGTCAAGCAGAGTGTTTGTGAGAGCGAATGGAATTTCTTTTCACTCTATTGGGTTTTGGTATGTACATATATATATATTGATTAGTTTAGTTGTTTTAAGGGTATATTGTTTAACTATCACTAAGCACGTATAGGGGTGGTGGGATCTTTGAGGTTGGTTTTTCGCGAGGGCACAACCAGCGGGTGGGGCTGGTTGCAATGGCCACTCGCGGAAATGTAGAGTTTGAAAAACTTAGTCGGAGGCATGGAGTAAAAATTCCTGCTGCGGCTGGGTGTTCAGTGGAAGAATGTAGCTTGGCTGTGGGTGCTATCATTGGGTATGATAGCATCAAATCAGCCTCAAGGATGAATAGCGCTGTAGTGATATTCTTAGATTCAATTGAAAAGGTGAATAAGATAGTTGAGAGGGGTGTTGTGTTGCGGGAGACACAGACGCCGGTATTTCCGCTTATGAATCCTGCGAAGAAAGTTATGCTTTCTAACGTGCCACCATTTGTTAGAGATGAAGTGTTAGAGCGAGAGTTATCTCGCCATGGTCAAATCGTATCTACAATAAAGAAGGTTCTTTTTGGATGCAAATCTCCGTTGTTGAAACATGTCGTGTCTCATAGGAGACAAGTGCATATGATTTTAAAAAAGGAAGGAGATGAACTGAATTTAGCGTTTAGTTTTAAGATTGATGGATTTGATTATGTCCAACCAAAACAAAAATCTAAAACTCCCTGATGCTTCCTTTAGTGATGTCAGCATTCTGTGAGGATCAATGCTGGAGACGAGAAGCAGGTACTTTGAGAACATTTAATAAACAACGGACATGAAACAGAACATGAACAGTGTCTGGACATTTCACTGAGGATACCATCAACACCACAGGCCTTTTTGGATTGGACATTTTGTATTTTGTCCTGTAGTTCATTCAATGTAATTGGAGAATCCAGTGGGTTCTCGTAATCTTTAATACTTCATTCTAAGATTTGTATTTGATCATGAATATGTTTTTCTCTTTGTTAAAGGGCCAAACAGATTGGTTTACCCATAGATCTCCATTTTGGATAGTGTCACGTGTGCTCCCTCTCCGGCCTCTATGTCAACAGGTGTCACGAATCTCGCCGAAGATGGTGCCTCTTCCTGTTCGGGCGGCGCTTGGCGGTCGTCGTCGCCGGCCTATTAGCTGCCATCGATTCCCTTTCCGTTTGTTTCTGTTTATTGGGTTTAATTGGGTACACCTGTTTTGAGTTAGTGTTTGTTTGTAGGCTATTTAAGGGCACTAGGCCCGCTGGGTATTTGTGCGGGCTTGTTTCCTGTTATCTATGTATGAGTGCTATCAGTATTTTTCCGGACAGTTTTTAGTCCGTTGTATTTTGGGACGGGTTGTTTCATGCGCCCTGGTGTTTTGCATGTCGTGGTTCCACAGTCTATGGAATAAAATATCCACGTACTGAATTACCTGCTCTCTGTGCTTGACTCCTCCACTCACCATTGTTAGAAGTTTGTAACACCAGGCTGCTCGTTATGGCGCACACCTGTCACCATCGTTACACGCACCTGCGCGTCATCACTCACCTGGACTCCATCACTTCCTTGATTACCTGCCCTATATATGTCACTCCCTTTGGTTCCTTCCCCAGGCATCATTGTTCATTTTTCCTGTATGTGCGTGGTTCGTGTATCTTGTTGTTGTATTATGATTAATTTATTTATGAAAACATTCACTCCCTGAACTTGCTTCCCGACTCTCAGGGCACATCATTACAGAATGACGCCTCACCTAAGGGAAGCATCAGGGAGTGTTTTTTGGAGGAGCATAGGTGTGATCTGAGGGAGCCTAAATGGTGTGTGGGCATGGTTGACTTGGGGGGTGTGGATGTGGCTGGTGCTGCTGTGGTCTGGATGTAGGTCCTCTAGGCGTGGGTCCTCTATGTGTAGCTCTGAAGGGGGTTCTCGCTTGTCTGGGCGGCGTGTCTTTTGATCTCTTGCTCCTGTGTGAAGTGTTTGGACTGCGTTTGAGGGTGATATCCTTTTAGGGTACGTGTGAAGGTGGGCATTGCTGCCTTGTATAGGTGGACCTGGTTGTATAGGCTGTTCAAGTCTAGGGTGGAGATGTGGGCCAGGAAAACATTTGGTTTTGAGTCACAGTCACGAGAAATACTTGTGTTTACCCGTTGTATGGTAGCAGGGAGAAGTCTTTTTGTGGTAGCAAGGTGGAGATAACCACTTGTGCGTTTGGGGAAAGTAGAAGAAGCTTTTTCAATCACCCCTCGAGTGCTGTGGCCACCCTTTCATGCTGTGCTCTCAGGTTGTTTGTGCCTGTGTGTATTATTATGTGGCTGGGTGACCCTAGTATGTCCTCAGACAGAAGGCGCGCTGGGGTAGGACACCAGAGTTCAGACAATCTGTGTTTGGGAAAAAGTTAAATATCGTGTAAACAGTATATTTCCCGTTTCAGTCCATAAGTAGTACAATACGTGGCTTGTGTAGGGGGGGGGGGGGGGGGTACTCAGAGGGGGTTGGATCCCCTGGGCTTGGGATCTTAATTTGTCTGTCCTGCTGTGATGTCGACACTATGGTCAGGGTCTGGGGTGGGCTGTTCTACTGGCTTCTTTGCGGGGGGTGGACACCCCTCTAATGGGTTGTTCTCTGACACACGCTATCCACTCACCCTCTCCTCAAGCAGTCTGATCCTCTCCTCTAGTGCTCTGTTCTTCTCCTGCTCTTTATCCTTTTGATGTTGTCTCACCACAGTCCACAGTCCAGAGTGCAGATAGAGTTGAAGTTTACATACACCTTAGCCAAATACATTTAAACTCAGTTTTTCACAATTCCTAATATTTCATCCTAGTAACAACTCCCTGTCTTGGTCAGATAGGATCACCACTTTATTTTAAGAATGTGAAATGTCAGAATAATAGTAGAGAGTGATTTATTTCAGCTTTTATTTATTTCATCACATTCCCAGTGGGTCAGACATTTACATACACTCAATTAGTATTTGGTAGCATTGCCTTTAAATTGTTTAACATTAGTCAAACGTTTTGGGTAGGCTTCCACAAACTTCCCACAATAAGTTGGGTGAATTTTGGCCCATTCTTCCTTACAGAGCTGGTGTAACGGAGTCAGGTTTGTAGGCCTCCTTGCTTGCACACGCTTTTTCAGTTCTGCCCACACATTTTCTATAGGATTGAGGTCAGGGCTTTGTGATGGCCACTCCAATACCTTGACTTTGTTGTCCTTAAGCCACTTTGCCACAACATTGTCCATTTGGAAGACCCATTTGAGACCAAGCTTTAACTTCCTGACTGATGTCTTGAGATGTTGCTTCAAAATATCCACATAATTTTCCTGCCTCATGATGCCATCTATTTTGTGAAGTGCACCAATCCCTCCTGCAGCAAATTACCCCCACAACATGATGCTGCCACCCCTGTGCTTCATGGTTGGGATGGTGTTCTTCGGCTTGCAAGCATCCACCTTTTTCCTCCAAACATAACAATGGTCATTATGGCCAAACAGTTCTATTTTTGTTTCATCAGACCAGAGGACATTTCTCTAAAAAGTACGATCTTTGTCCCCATGTGCAGTTGCAAACCGTAGTCGGGCTTTTTTATGGAGGTTTTGGAGCAGTGGCTTCTTCCTTGCTGAGCGGCCTTTCAGGTATGTCGATATAGGACTCGTTTTACTGTGGATATAGATACTTTTGTACCTGTTCCTGCAGCATCTTCACAAGGTCCTTTGCTGGTGTTCTGGAATTGATTTGCACTTTTCGCACCAAAGTATGTTCAGAACACGTCTCCTTCCTGAGTTGTATGACGGCTGCGTGGTCCCATGGTGTTTATACTTGCGTACTATTGTTTGTACACATGAACATGGTACCTTCAGGCGTTTGGAAATTGCTCCCAAGGATGAACCAGACTTGTGGAGGTAAAAAAAAAAAAAAAGGTAATTTATTTAGATTTTCCCATGATGTCAAGCAAAGAGGCACTGCATTTGAAGGTAGGCCTTGAAATACATCCACAGATACACCCCCAATTGACTCAAATTATGTCAATTAGCCTATCAGAAGCTTTTAAAGCCATGACATCATTTTCTGGAATTTTCCATGCTGTTTAAAGGCACAGTCAACTTAGTGTATGTAAACGTCTAACACACTGGAATTGTGATACAGTGAATTATAAGTGAAGTAATCTGCCTGTAGACAATTGCTGGAAAAATGACTTGTGTCATGCACAAAGTTGATGCCTTAACTGACTTGCCAAAACTATAGTTTGTTGACAAGAAATTTCTGGAGTGGTTGAAAAATAACCTAAGTGTATATAAACTTCTGACTTCAACTGTATATATTCAACATTCTATCTTTGGCTTTGACTATTTACATGACAGGCTTTATAGAACTGTTCTCCTGCAACTGGTGCATTTGAGCCAACCAGCTGCCTTTCAGCCCGCTGCCCCAGTGGAGGCTTTTGGAGGGTGGGATTAGTAATGGAGCCCCTGGTCTCATTGGGCCTCCTGGGTGTAGCTCTATGCTCCACTGCATTTCTCTGCCAATGGTTCGCACAAGGCTGAGTGTATCTTACAGGCAATAGAGTGATGTGTTTGGGTGTGTGTGTATAAACTTTCAACATCACTTGAAGGACAATTAGTCTCGTACAAACACATCCCCTACATGCAAGCACACACATACGCTAAACCACTGAAACACACACACACACACACACAAACACATTGCACAGTCACACAATAATCGACTAGTTATCTAACTCTCAAATAACTCCTATACTCCCCTACATTAATCCATGAGATGCTGTTTGCATTTCTGGGCCTGAAGTCACACTAAACAATAGCAGCAGCAGCAGAAATCCATATACTTACTCTGTGGTATTACTACTGCACTCAACACTGCAACAAGCACTACGCCGATGCAGTACCACTCGTCAAAAAACAATATCACTTACATACTTGGATATAACAGTGACTGTATATCACTCTGCTCCACTCTGCTGTAATGAGACAAGAGAAAATGCTTGTAAGTTGGCTTGCTTCACTCACATAATGGTCATAATCAAAACCTGGACTGTTTGTCACAGAAGCCCCCCCCCCCCCCCACACACACACACACACCTTGACAGACTCTTCCCTTGACATGTTTAGTTTACTCATGATGTGGAACACATTGGCATCAATGTTCATCTGACATGGTGATTACTGACACAGTTACACCAAATAAAGTCTAATAGAAAGGAGGATGTCACAGAAGTTTATCGCTGTGTTAGGGAGTGGGGGGGGGGGGGAGAAGGAGGGCTCCATGGGAGGAGAAATCAAAGATAGCTGTTCTTTAATGGAACAGAGGTGTGGATAAACCCACTTTCTTTAACAATTCATTTAAAACGTATGGTTCCTGACTCTGCACTGCAGCGGAAAAAGTAACAGGTAAAAAATACAAAAAAAAAACAGTCTTACATTAAAAGAGAAAAAGCATTTCCCTGCCAAACTAACAATGATTATGATTATGATTATTATCCTCTATTGGCCAGCTGTGGTGGTAATGATATGTACAGATCACACAATAATGGAGTTACGTTGGGAAGACGGTTATTCAGTGGTGAGATGCCAGAGGGTTGGAAACAGGCAGCATGAATATGGAACAGGACGGAGGTCAGACAGACAAATACATGCAGTAGTCTAAATATGCACATATTCCTGCTGCCAACAGCGCCGGAAATAGAATACAACTCACACAGGTCTACAGACTAGAACTCTAACAAAGTGAAATAGAGAGGGAGGAAGAGAGAAAGGGAGGGAGAGCGAGAGAGACAGACAGAGAGAGACAGACAGAATGAGAAAGAAAGAGAGACAGAGGGAGAGAGAGAGAGAGAGAGAGTGTGTACAGATACTATAACATGGGGTGAAAGCTAAAGAGAGGGAAGATAGGGAAGGAAGGAAGGAAGGAGCCAAGAGAGTGACGATAAAGGAAGAGGAAAGAAGAGAGAGATGGAGAGCAGGAGATGAAGGAAGGGAGAAGGAAAACAGAGAGCCGGAGAGCAGAGAGTTCACAGATGGAAATCTGAAAGCAAACAGGTCTGTGTGACACGTTGAAAGCTGCGGCAACATTCTCTAAGCTCTCTAAGCTCTGAGGTGAAACCACTCAGCAGTACAACAGTACAGAGGGCAGAACAGCAAAATAACAAACAGCAGTGGGTCGCACAAGGCCGAGCTTACAGGCAAGCGAGTAGTGTGTGTGTGTCTGTCTGTCTGTGTGCATGTAGGTAAGTCCTGGTGCCTCTCAAACAAAGAGAAGCAGAGTACTGCTAGATACAATCTCAGAGACATGAGCAGACCATGCAGCTTATAAGCTCAGAGACATGTTGTTCTCCCTGTGGGAGCACGTGGCTAGAGTCTGTGTACCCATGTCCTACACACACACTCCTACACCCACACAGCCCCTTGCAGTGAGGGAAAGAGAGAAAATCAATATCAGCTCTATGTTTAATTACTAGATGAACGTGTTCTATAGCTGGAGAGGAGTTTGTATTAATAATAGGCTACAGCATAAAGGGACTTTTAGGCTGCAGACCAGTTTTCTGCAGGATACTGTGCTGCAGCAATCTTCATCTTCTTCAATGCCAGCTACTGCTTTTTATTTCCCAGAGAGTTACTGATGGATTAGGTAGTCATTTGAAGAGAAAGCTTGTGTTTGAAGGATGTGTATTAGAAGCAGACGAGGCCAGACTAAAGAAGGCTGGAAGACTAGACAAGCTAACCTAGATGTTCAACACAGAGTTGTCTGAACGTTACCTCCGAAAAACATTCTAGGGTGTAAACGTGTAGCTCTGCAGGGGAGCTTTCCTTGAACTCTTATTAGAATTAAATATAAATGTTATCCCAGTATTTCTGGAACACAATGGCTGATTATATAATAGTCTAACAGGTTTGTGAGTGTAATGTTATCAAACAGTAGAATCTAAATGAAAACATTTCCTTACATTCTGGGAATGTTCTTTGTTAGCTGGGTAGACTACGGGCTCCCAGCCCTGCACTAATGTATCTCTTTAATAGAGCTGTGAGGTGAGCTAGTTTTATTTATAATGGCAGGTCTGTTCCAACCTCTCTCGCCCCAATACTGCTCTCTCAAAGCGCACAGTGACTACAGAAGGGTTCTTAATGAGATATTGGTCTTCGGAGGATACCGCTCTCGTTCTTTCTCTAGTTCTGTCTCTCTCTGCCTCTCCACTCTCCCTCTGAGAACAGATGAAACTTGTTAAAAATTAAACCGGATTTAGGCCCTTAAATATTTTGTGAAGCAGATGTCTGTGTGTGCGTGCGTGCGGTCACATCTGTGTGTGCGAGGGTGTGCATCTGTGTAAGTGTGTGTTAGCAGCTTGTATCTAGACCCCCCTCAACACACACACACACACACACACACACACACACACACACACACACACACACACACACACACACACACACACACACACACACACACACACACACACACACACACACACACGCACTTCCTGAAATGAGGCACACAATATCTGGGGCACCTTACAGCTGCTCTCTCTCACCCCTCTCATTCTCTCTCTCTGTCTCTGTCTGTCTGTCTAACCCAGTTATGTTCTGCTGAGTGGGGTTAGTGCAGATTGAGTCATGACCCTGCTGTCTTCCAAGGAGTCAGACAGAGTCAACTCCTCTCCCCTACCCTCCTCTCTCCTCCTTTCCCCTCCTTCCAGGATTACAGCATAATTCCATGTGGGTTTAAAGCCTTGTCCCCTGTAGGACCATATATATTTTCCCTGGGGATGGAAACACAGTACTGCTGTGGTTCTCTGGTCCATGCAGGCTGCTGCTGCACCAACATGACTACTCAACATGAAATATCAACCCTCCTCCTCTCCTACAGAACAGTCTCTCACACACACCGTAATACTCATACACACACACTTTGCGCTGAGTGTGAGCTGTCCATGGTGCTGATGTCTCTGCCAGGATATTTCAGGTCACAGTTCCCTCACAGCATATACAGTGCATTTGGAAAGTATTCAGATCTCTTCTCTTTTTGACCGCTTGGTCGGGGAGGTAACCAAGAACCCGATGGTCACTCTGAAAGAGCTCCAGTTCCTCTGTGGAGATGGGAGAACCTTCCAGAAGGACGACCATCTCTGCAGCACTCCACCAATCAGGCCTTTATGGTAGAGTGGCTGGATAGAAGCCACTTCTCAGTAAAAGGCACATGACAAAAGGCACATAAAGGACTCTCAGATCATGAGAAACAAGTTTCTCTGGAGTGATGAAACCAAGACAGAACTCTGAATGCCAAAGAAAACCTGGCACCATCCCTACGGTTAAGCATGGTGGTGGCAGCATCATGCTGTGGGGATGTTTTTCAGCGGTAGGGACTGGGAGACTAGTCAGGATGAAAGGAAAAGTTTAACAGAGCAAAGTACAGAGAGATCCTTTATGAAAACCAGCTCCAGAGCGCTCAGGACTTCAGACTGGTGCAAAGGTTCACCTTCCAACAGGACAACGACTCTAAGCAAACAGCCAAGACAACACATGAGTGCCTTACGGGACAAGTCTCTGAATGTCCTTGAGTGGTCCAGTCAGAGCCCAGACTTGAACCCAATTGAACATCTTTGGAGAGACCTGAAAATATCTGTGAGGAGATGCTCCCCGTCTAACCTGACAGATCTTGAGAGGATCTGCAGAGAGGAATGGAAGAAACTCCCAATATACAGGTGTGCCAAGCTTGTAGCGTTATACCCAAGAAGATTCAAGGCTATATTCACTGCCAAAGGTGCTTCAACAAAGCACTGGGTAAAGGATTATAAACTCAGCAAAAAAAGAAACAACCCTTTTTCAGGACCCTATCTTTCAAAGAAAATTCATAAAAATCCAAATAACTTCACAGATCTTCACTGTAAAGACCCCAGCCACCCCAGTCATAGACTGTTCTCTCTACTACCGCATGGCAAGCGGTACCGGAGTGCCAAGTTTAGGACAAAAAGGCTTCTCAACAGATTTTACCCGCAAGCCACAAGACTCCTGAACACCCACCAACCCCTCTTTTACGCTACTGCTACTCTCTGTTCATCATATATGCATAGTCACTTTAACCATATCTACATGTACATACTACCTCAATCAGCCTGACTAACCGGTGTCAGTATGTAGCCTCGCTACTTTTATAGCCTCGCTACTATACAGTGGGGCAAAAAAGTATTTAGTCAGCCACCAATTGTGCAAGTTCTCCCACTTATAAAGATGAGAGAGGCCTTTAATTTTAATCATAGGTACACTTCAACTATGACAGACAAAATTAGAAAAAAAATCCAGAAAATCATATTGTAGGATTTTTAATTAATTTATTTGCAAATTATGGTGGAAAATAAGTATTTGGTCACCTGCAAACAAGCAATATTTCTGGCTCTCACAGACCTGTAACTTCTTCTTTAAGAGGCTCCTCTGTCCTCCACTCGTTACCTGTATTAATGGCACCTGTTTGAACTTGTTATCAGTATAAAAGACACCTGTCCACAACCTCAAACAGTCACACTCCAAACTCCACTATGGCCAAGACCAAAGAGCTGTCAAAGGACACCAGAAACAAAATTGTAGACCTGCACCAAGCTGGGAAGACTGAATCTAAAATAGGTAAGCAGCTTGGTTTGAAGAAATCAACTTTGGGAGCAATTATTAGGAAATGGAAGACATACAAGACCACTGATAATCTCCCTCGATCTGGGGCTCCACGCAAGATCTCACCCCGTGGGGTCAAAATGATCACAAGAACAAAAATCCCAGAACCACACGGGGGGACCTAGTGAATGACCTGCAGAGAGCTGGGACCAAAGTAACAAAGCCTATCATCAGCAAGGGCGTTGAAGATGAAACATGGCTGGGTCTTTCAGCATGACAATGATCCCAAACACACCGCCCGGGCAATGACGGAGTGGCTTCGTAAGAAGCATTTCAAGGTCCTGGAGTGGCCTAGCCAGTCTCCAGATCTCAACCCATTAGAAAATCTTTGGAGGGAGTTGAAAGTCCGTGTTGCCCAGCAACAGCCCCAAAACATCACTGCTCTAGATGAGATCTGCATGGAGGAATGGGCCAAAATACCAGCAACAGTGTGTGAAAACCATGGGAAGACTTACAGAAAACGTTTGACCTCGGTATATAACAAAGTATTGAGATAAACTTTTGATATTGACCAAATACTTATTTTCCACCATAATTTGCAAATAAATTCATTAAAAATCCTACAATGTGATTTTCTGGATATTTTTTTTATCATTTTGTCTGTCATAGTTACAGGCCTCTCATCTTTTTAAGTGGGAGAACTTGCACAATTGGTGGCTGACTAAATACTTTTTTGCCCCACTGTATATAGCCTGTCTGTCACGCCCTGGCCTTAGTATTCTGTGTTTTCGTTAGTATTTTGGTGAGGCCAGGGTGTGACATGGGGATTTATGTAGTTTGTTTTG
This sequence comes from Oncorhynchus clarkii lewisi, assembly GCF_045791955.1. Lineage (NCBI taxonomy): Eukaryota > Metazoa > Chordata > Actinopteri > Salmoniformes > Salmonidae > Oncorhynchus > Oncorhynchus clarkii. The sequence continues at coordinate 25,449,871 of NC_092168.1, read as the reverse complement.
TCTGGGGTTGTTTGTAGTTATGGGATTGTGGTTAGAGTAGTACTCTAGGTAAGTCTATGGTTGCCTAGAGTGGTTCTCAATCAGAGGCAGGAGTTTATCGTTGTCTCTGATTGGGAACCATATTTAGGCAGCCATATTGTTTAGGTCTCTTGTGGGTGATTGTTCCTGTCTTTGTGTTTGTGGCACCAGATAGGACTGTTTTGTTTTTTTTTCACGTTGCTTGTTTTGTAGATTGTTATACTTTCATCTTTATTAAAGATGTACAAAACTAACCACGCTGCATTTTGGTCCGTCTCTCTTTCACCAGAAGAAACCCGTTACACAGTCCTTTTACTGTTGTTTTTTTCTTTACTTACCTATTATTCACCTAATGACTTTTTTTGCACTATTGGTTGGAGCCTGAAAGAAAACATTTCACTCCAGAGAGGCTGGACCTGTTGTATTCGGCGCACGTGACAAATACACTTTGATTTGATTTGATTTAAAAGGTTTAAACACTGTTTCCCATGCTTGTTCAATGAACAATAAACAATTAATGAACATGCACCTGTGGAACGGTCGTTAAGACACTAACAGCTTACAGACGGTAGGCAATTAAGACCACAGTTATGAAAATGTAGGACACTAAAGAGGCCTTTCTATTGACTCTGAAAAACACTAAAATAAAGATGCCCAGGATCCCTGCTCATCTGCGTGAACGTGCCTTAGGCATGCTTCAAGGAGGAATGAGGACCTCAGATGTGAACAGGGCAATACATTGCAATGTCCGTACTGTGAGACGCATAAGACAGCGCTACAGGGAGACAGGACGGACAGCTAATCGCCCTCGCAGTGGCAGACCACGTGTAACAACACCTGCACAGGATCAGTACATCCGAACATCACACCTGCGGGACAGGTATAGGATGATAACAAAAACTGCCCGAGTTACACCAGGAACGCAGAATTCCTCCATCAGTGCTCAGACTGTCCGCAATAGGCTGAGAGAGGCTGGACTGAGGGCTTGTAGGCCTGTTGTAAGGCAGGTCCTCACCAGACATCACCGGCAACAACGTCGCCTATGGGCACAAAGCCACCGTCGCTGGACCAGACAGGACAAGCAAAAAGTGCTCCTCTCTGACGAGTCACGGTTTTGTCTCACCAGGGGTAATGGTTGAATTCACATTTATCGTCGAAGGAATGAGCATTACACGAGGCCTGTGTCACAGCATCATCAGACTGAGCTTGTTGACTTTGCAGGCAATCTCAACGCTGTGCGTTACGGGGAAGACATCCTCCTCCCTCATGTGGTACCCTTCCTGCAGGCTCATCCTGACATGACCCTCCAGCATGACAATGCCACCAGCCATACTGCTCGTTCTGTGCGTGATTTCCTACAAGACAGGAATGTCCGTATTCTGCCATGGCCAGCGAAGAGCCCAGATCTCAATCCCATTGAGCACGTCTGGGACCTGTTGGATCGGAAGGTGAGGGCCAGGGCCATTCCCCCCAGGAATGTCCGGGAACTTGCAGGTGCCTTAGTGGAAGAATGGGGTAACATCTCACAGCAAGAACAAATCTGGTGCAGTCCATGAGGAGGAGATGCACTGCAATACTTAATGCAGCTGGTGGCCAAACCTGATACTGACTGTGACTTTTGATTTTGACAACCCCTTTGTTCAGGGACATGTCACATGTCTGTGGAACTTGTTCAGTTTATGTCTCAGTTGTTGAATCTTGTTATGTTCATACAAATAAGTTTGTTGAAAATGTGCAAAATGTTTTTCCTTATGGGTATTGTGTGTAGATTGAAGAGGGGGAAAAATGACTTAATCAATTTTAAAATAAGGCTGTAAAGTAACAAAATGTGGAAAAAGTCTAGGGGTCTGTATACTTTCTGAATGCACTGTATAACGCAAAGCATCTAGCTACAAGTAATTTCCTACTGTTGCTCCATTCTCATCCTCCTGCCTGCTCCTACTCTCCATACCTAAGCACACAGACACAACAAGCAAAGTATGCGAGCCAGCCAGTATGCTGCATGTTTGTGCATGTGTCAGGATTTGTATTTGTATTTATTTCACCTTTATTTAACCAGGTAGGCCAGTTGAGAACAAGTTCTCATTTACAACTGCGACCTGGCCAAGATAAAGCAAAGCAGTGCGACACAAACAACAACACAGAGTTACACATGGAATAAACAAACATGCAGTCAATAAAACAATAGAAAAAGTCTATATTCAGTGTGTGTAAATGAGGTAGGATAAGGGAGGTAAGGCAATAAATAGGCCATAGTGGCAAAATAATTACACTATAGCAATTAAACACGGGAGTGATTGATGTGCAGAAGATGAGTGTGCAAGTAGAGATACTGGGGTGCAAAGGAGTAAAATAAATAAAATACATGATTTATTATTAGTTAACACAGTGTCCAATGAAGGGCCAGAAGTATACAAAATGGTGAAGTCTGCATAGAGGTGGATCAGAGAATCACCAGCAGCAAGAGCGACATCATTGATGTATACAGAGAAAAGAGTCGGGCCGAGAATTTAATCCTGTGGCACCCCCATAGAGACTTCCAGAGGTTCGGGCAACAGGCCCTCCGATTTGACACACTGAACTCTGTCTGAGAAGTAGTTGGTAAACCAGGTGAGGCAGTCATTTGAGAAACCAAGGCTGTTGAGTCTGCCGATAAGAATGTGGTGATTGACAGAGTCGAAAGCCTTGGCCAGGTCGATGAATACAGCTGTACAGTATTGTCTCTTATCGATAGTGGTTATGAAATCGTTTAGGACCTTGAGCGTGGCTGAGGTGCACCCATGACCAGCTCGGAAACCAGATTGCATAGCGGAGAAGGTATGTTGGGATTCGAAATGGTTGGTGATCTGTTTTTTAACTTGGCTTTCGAAGACCTCAGAAAGACAGGGTAGAATAGATATACAGTGCCTTGTGAAAGTATTCGTCCCCCTTGAACTTTGCGACCTTTTGCCACATTTCAGGCTTCAAACATAAAGATATAAAACTGTATTTTTTTGTGAAGAATCAACAACAAGTGGGACACAATAATGAAGTGGAACGACATTTATTGGATATTTCAAACTTTTTTAACAAATCAAAAACTGAAAAATTGGGCGTGCAAAATTATTCAGCCCCTTTACTTTCAGTGCAGCAAACTCTCTCCAGAAGTTCAGTGAGGATCTCTGAATGAGCCAATGTTGACCTAAATGACTAATGATTATAAATACAATCCACCTGTGTGTAATCAAGTCTCTGTATAAATGCACCTGCACTGTGATAGTCTCAGAGGTCCGTTAAAAGCGCAGAGAGCATCATGAAGAACAAGGAACACACCAGGCAGGTCCGATATACTGTTGTGAAGAAGTTTAAAGCCGGATTTGGATACAAAAAGATTTCCCAAGCTTTAAACATCCCAAAGAGCACTGTGCAAGCGATAATATTGAAATGGAAGGAGTATCAGACCACTGCAAATCTACCAAGACCTGGCCGTCCCTCTAAACTTTCAGCTCATACAAGGAGAAGACTGATCAGAGATGCAGCCAAGAGGCCCATGATCACTCTGGATGAACTGCAGAGATCTACAGCTGAGGTGGGAGACTCTGTCCATAGGACAACAATCAGTCGTATATTGCACAAATCTGGCCTTTATGGAAGAGTGGCAAGAAGAAAGCCATTTCTTAAAGATATCCATAAAAAGTGTCGTTTAAAGTTTGCCACAAGCCACCTGGGAGACACACCAAACATGTGGAAGAAGATGCTCTGGTCAGATGAAACCAAAATGTAACTTTTTGGCAACAATGCAAAACGTTATGTTTGGCGTAAAAGCAACACAGCTCATCACCCTGAACACACCATCCCCACTGTCAAACATGGTGGTGGCAGCATCATGGGTTGGGCCTGCTTTTCTTCAGCAGGGACAGGGAAGATGGTTAAAATTGATGGGAAGATGGATGGAGCCAAATACAGGACCATTCTGGAAGAAAACCTGATGGAGTCTGCAAAAGACCTGATACTGGGACGGAGATTTGTCTTCCAAAAGGACAATGATCCAAAACATAAAGCAAAATCTACAATGGAATGGTTCAAAAATAAACATATCCAGGTTTTAGAATGGCCAAGTCAAAGTCCAGACCTGAATCCAATCGAGAATCTGTGGAAAGAACTGAAAACTGATGTTCACAAATGCTCTCCATCCAACCTCACTGAGCTCAAGCTGTTTTGCAAGGAGGAATGGGAAAAAATGTCAGTCTCTCGATGTGCAAAACTGATAGAGGCATACCCCAAGCGACTTACAGCTGTAATCACAGCAAAAGGTGGCGCTACAAAGTATTAACTTAAGGGAGCTGAATAATTTTGCACGCCCAATTTTTCAGTTTTTGATTTGTTAAAAAAGTTTGAAATATCCAATAAATGTCGTTCCACTTCATGATTGTGTCCCACTTGTTGTTGATTCTTCACAAAAAAATACAGTTTTATATCTTTATGTTTGAAGCCTGAAATGTGGCAAAAGGTTGCAAAGTTCAAGGGGGCCGAATACTTTCGCAAGGCACTGTAAGTCTGTAGCAGTTTGGGTCTAGAGTGTCTCCCCCTTTGAAGAGGGGGATGACCGCGGCAGATTTCCGATCTTTGGGGATCTCAGACGATACGAAAGAGAGGTTGAAAGGCTAGTAATAGGGCTTGCAAAAAATGTTGTGGATAATTATAGAAAGAGAGGGTCCAGATTGTCTAGCCCGGCTGATATGTAGGGATCCAGATTTTGCAGCTCTTTCAGAACATCAGCTGTCTGGATTTGGGTGAAAGAGAAATCGGGGAGGCTTGGGATAGTTGCAGTGTGGGGGGTGCAGAGCTGTTGAATGGGGTAGGGGTAGCCAGGTGGAAAGCATGGCCCGCCTAGAAAAATGCTTTTGAAATTCTCAATTATCATGGATTTATCAGTGGTGACAGTGTTTCCTAGCCTCAGTGTTTTGGGCAGCTGGGAGGAGGTGCTATTATTCTCCATGGACTTTATAGTGTCCCAGAACATTTTGGAGTTTGTGCTACAGGATGAAAATTTATTTCCTAACTGCCTGTGTATATTGGTTCCTAATTTCACTGAAAAGTTGTATATCGCGGGGGCGATTCGATGCTAATGCAGTACGCCACAGGATGTTTTTGTGCTGGTCAAGGTCAGGAGTGAACCAAGGGATATATCTGTCCCAGGTTCAATTTTATTTGAATGGGGTATGCTTATTTAAGTTGGTGAGGAAAGCAATTCTAAAGAATAACCATGCATTTTCTACTGTCGGAATGATGTCAATATCCTTCCAGGATACCCGGGCCAGGTCGATTAGAAAGGCCTGCTCGCTGAAGTGTTTTAGGGAACGTTTGACAGTGATGAGGGGTGGTTGTTTGACCGCAGACCCATTATGGACAAAGTGATCGCTGAGATTTTGGTTGAAGACAGCAGAGGTGTATTTGGAGGGCAGGTTAGTTAGGATGATATCTATTTGGGGTTGTACCTGGTAGGTTCATTGATAATTTGTGTGAGACTGAGGGCATCAAGCTTAGATTGTAGGATGGACGGGGTGTTAAGCATGTCCCAGTTTAAGTCACCTAACAGCACGAGGACATCCGGGTTGGCAGAGCATGCTAAAGCAGTGAATAAAACAAAGGGAGGATCCTTCTAATGTTAACATGCATGAAACCAAGGCTTTTACGGTTACAGAAGTCAACAAATGAGAGCACCTGGGGAGTGGGAGTGGAGCTAGGCACTGCAGGGCCTGGATTAACCTCTCTTGGGTAGGGGGCAGTATTTTCACCTCCGGATGAAAAGCGTGCCCAAAGTAAACTGCCTGTTACTCAGGACCAGAAGCTAGGATATGCAAATAACTAGTAGATTTGGATAGAAAACACTCTGAAGTTTCCAAACCTGTTAAAATAATGTCTGCAATGGTGTTTGTTCGTCACTGGTTGCCCTTTTTTTGTGGCAACAGGTCACAAATCTTGCTGCTATGATGGCACACTGTGGTATTTCACCCAATATATTTGGGAGTTAAAACTGGGGTTGTTTTTGAATACTTTGTGGTTCTGTGTAATCTGAGGGAAATGTGTCTCTAATATGGTCATACATTTGGAAGGAAGTTAGGAAGTGCAGCTCAGTGCCCACCTCATTTTGTGGACAGTGTGCACATAGCCTGTCTTCTCTTGAGAGCCAGGTCTGCCTACTGTGGCCTTTCTCAATAGCAAGGCTATGCTCACTGAGTCTGTACAGGTGTTATGCCATTGTGTACGCTCAGTTTAGGGCCAAATTGCATTCTAGTTTACTCTGTTTTTTTGTTAATTCTTTCCAATGTGTCAAGTAATCATCTTTTTGTTTTCTCTGTCTAAAAATGTTCATCAGTAACGTAATTTTTGGATTACCCAAATTTAGTAACGCAATTTGATTACTTTCCATTACTTTTGGACTACTTTTCTCTTAAGAGGCATCACAAGAAGACAAAAAATATCCATCTAATGCATTTGGTGTGTCATTATAGTAGTCTCTGACTTCTGGTCAGACTTGCTCAGCTGGAACGAACTTTATCTTGCACCTTTTTTCATTGCTGAACTGAATGTCACAGAGAAAACAGAAATGTTTCAAAATGTATTTTTCCCTAACATCCTTTCTGAATTTAAAATGAATCCAATAAGTAATCAACTAGTTTTTCAAAAGTATTTGTAATCTGATTACAATATCTTTGCTGGTAACAACTGATTACCTGTAATCAGTTACTCCCAATCCTGCACACACCCACACACACTGCAAAGTATATCACTTACATCATACAAACAGACAGAACACACACACAGTCGATCTTGCAGTAATGAAACGGCATTGATCATGGGTGGTTGATGCTTCAATTTGGAGTTCAGGATGCTTTTAGTAAACAACCACGTTATTTAATATTTAAAGGAGGCCAATTCCAGGAATCTTTAATTGTTCATCTGATTCCTGTCTGCCAGTGTCTCAGTCAACTACAGCTCTGGAGCAGGGACAAGAGTTCCTAGTTCCTGCACACACAACAATGCATGGCTAGGGTGGCCCGCCACACAGGTAACATTACCAAAAAAGGTCTTATTTATTTATTTATAAAGAGAGCAGCGATAGAGAAGTAAAGAGAGGAGAGATGAGAGATAGGAGGTAAAGAGAGGAGAGAGTAGGTAAAGAGAGGAGAGAGAATAGTAATGAGAGGAAAGAGAAAAAACAAAGGTAATGAGAGGACAGGTAAAGAGAGAAGAGAGGAGCGAGGAACGATAGAGAAGAGAGAAGAGAGGCCATTGTAAATCTTAAGGCAGCAGACAAAATTCCTTTGTCCTCTCACTATGGAGAACCGGCCTCAGAACATTAACATGCAATAAATGGACTTTGGGACAATAGGTTTTTTGGACTGGTAAGTACTTATCATGCTAATGCCCTTGTTTGAAATTAATGATATTAAATATTATTTGTGATTTTTATTTTATTTTAGAAGCAATATATAAACATGTAATGTCATGAAATGTAAAATGCGTGTGTCTGCCGCCCCACCCCAACCCACATGAAATAGCCTATGTTGAGGCTGTAGAGGGGAGGGCAGGCCCACAACAATGGCCAAAGTGAAATGGAGACAGTAGATACAGCTGGTCTGTTGTAATATAATAAAGACAGTAGATCTAGCTGGTCTGTCATAATATAATATAGACAGTAGATCTAGCTGAAATGTCATAATATAAAAGAGACAGTAGATCTAGCAGGTCATAATATATTCAACCTTATTTTCCCTGTACTCTATATATATATATATATATCTGTTTAATATACCTGTTGATACAGGGTTCATATGTGAAACTATTCTAACTGAACATTTTCTTTCACAGTGACACTGACTCCGAATGGGAGTCTTATCCGGTGTCCTGTGTGAATTTAAGTATGCTCTCTCTAATTCTCTCTTTCTCTCGGAGGAAGACCTGAGCCCTAGGACCATGCGTCAGGACTACCTGGCATGATGACTCCTTGCTGTCCCCAGTCCACCTGGCCTTGCTGCTGTTCCAGTTTCAACTGTTCTGCCTGAGGCTATGGAACCCTAAACTGTTCATTTTTACTCTTGAGGTGCTGTCCTGTTGCACCCTCTACAACCACTGTGATCTCCACCCGGCACAGCCAGAAGAGGACTGGCCACCCCTCATAGCCTGGTTCCTCTCTAGGTTTCTTCCTAGGTTTTTGCCTTTCTAGGGAGTTTTTCCTAGCCACTGTGCTTCTACACCTGCATTGCTTGCTGTTTGGGGTTTTAGGCTAGGGCTATATAAATAGATTTGATTTGATAGAGGACTGAGGGTCTTCCAAATATTGAAAGTGTGTAAATAATTACCCATGCTATTTTGTAAATGTGTAGATATATATCTTTTTTTAAATATATTTTTTTATCAATATAATATAATAAAATATTTTTAATCTATTTTTTTTTTCATTTATTTTTCTCAATTTTTGGGTGTGTGTGTGTTAGAATACCATTTTGGTATTTTGTATATAGTTATTTGTTTCAAAATGTATACCTTCACCAATTTGGCCACTTGGGTACATTTGGGCTACTTGTGTGGGACGCCTAGGTGACTTCATGATAAATGTCATGTAGCACACTCATTTTGGAAGTTATCATTCTGAAACTTTGTACAAGTACTGTTGCCCTCTTATATTTTTCACTGAAATTGTCCCCATCATCCTATCTGAATGTTTGTTTTATCTTGTTCATTTTAAAAATGATGATAAAACAATGAAAAAAAACATACATTTTGTATTTTTGTATCTAAATCAGATCTATTGTGTTATATTCTCCTACATTCAATTCACATTTACACAAACTTCAGAGTGTTTTCTTTCAAATGGTACCAAGAATATGCATATCCTTGGTTCTGTGCCTGAGCTACAGGCTGTTAGATTTGGGTATGTCTTCAGGCGGAAATTGCACAAAGTAGGGGGGGAGCTCTAAGTTATCCTTTCTGGCGCAGGCGTTCCGCTAGCGACCCACCTCGACAACATCAGGTGAAATTGCAGAGCACCAAATTCAAAATACAGAAATAGTTATAATAAACATTCATAAAAAATACACGTGTTATACATCGTTTTAAAGATGAACTTCTTGTTAATCCAGCCGCTTTGTCAGATTTCAAAAACACTTTACAGCGAAAGCATGCCATGCGATTATCTGAGGACAGCCCCCCACTTTAAAAAAGCATACAATCATTTTACAACCAAGTAAAGGAATTACAAAAGTCAAAAATAGCGATAAAATTAATCACTTACCTTTGAAGATCTTCATATGGTTACAGTCACAAGAGTCCCAGCTACACAATAAATGTTTGTTTTGTTCGATAAAGTCCCTCTTCATATCCCAAAAACTCTGTTTTGTTGGCGCGTTTTGTTCAGTAATCCACTGGCTCCAAGGCAGGCAAAACATGCAGACAAATACATCCTAATAGTACCGGTAAATTTGTCGAAACATGTCAAACGATGTGTAGAATTAATCCTCAGGTTGTTAATTGTCTAAATAATCGATAATATTTCAACCGGACAATAATATATTTAAGAAAAAAGAAAAAAACAACGAAGGGCGCACAATCGGTCACGCGCGCAAACCAGCTCTGCATGATTCTACAGTCCACTGAGAGAAAGATCTCATTCTTCTTTATGTTTCAGAAAACAAGCCTGAAGCAATGTCTAAAGACTGTTGACATCTTCCAAACTCAAATGACCCGCAGGTGAAATGTGTTGGCGGTACACGTTCTCTGCATCTAGGCGGACGTACAACCTCTGCGTGTGTACTCTACAGTTAGAAGAGTTATATTAGTTATAAGTCTAAAAACTGTTGACCACTTCAAGTGGAAAAGTGAAAAACAAAGAGCTCATTCTAGCTTGTGATGACCTCATCACCAAACACAACATACAGGTGGATTGGAAGAAAGTCAAGGGACACTCCAAATGACCTGGTCGTGACAAAGTTGGTAACAACCATGCCGACAGCATGGCGAAATCTGGTGCAATTCACTACACCCCTTGGGTGTTCGATGCTCGAGATGAAAAAAACACTAAGGAAGCCGGTATCAGCGGTAATGCGTAGCCATGTAGCATCTCGGGAAACGTCTTCACACGAACATAATGTGGTGCTAACTCATTCATTCCTGATTGGCGATCTGGTAGCAATGCAACACCAAGATGAGTCCCTTGCCACTCTGATAGCTTTCCTGTCTGATCCTGTCAATCACCCAGTGTCCGACCTGGCTTTGGCATGTTCACACGACTTGCGTTCGCTGTACGCAAACCGGCACATGTCGCGACAAAGTTCCTATCCCACTGGACGGGGCCACACGAGAATGTGGTGAAGCTGCCACCTGTAGCTTATCAGATCACAATCAGCAAAGGTCGACAAAAAGCCTCGTTAAAGTGGGTCCACAGGAATTAAATGAATATCCCCCCCCCCCCATGGGAATAGAAGCGGTGCTAGCCAGCACTGAAAAGACAGAAACGTAGCAAAGTCAGAGGTACTAAGAAAATTCTTAAGTATCCTCAGCTGATCCCTTCCAGGAGATCAGTACGTTGCACCTAAAATCTTTTATTCTCTTCCCAGCTACCAGATATACATCTGTTGTCACTATTGATATCGTCCTGTACTCTTTCAAAATAAGAAAACCAGAAAAATGGTTGTGTCAAAACGTTTTCATTTAGCAAATAAATGAAATAATCCAACAATATCTCTGATTATGCGTTTCTGTAGGATGGAGTTCCTTTGGCTGATCCTGACACTCTGCACCTTGGTCAAAACTAACCCAGCAGACGTAATCAAGAGCGGACCCCCTACGGGAATTGTTCTCCGCGACGATCCAGGACTCCTTATAACTAACTGTAGAGTACACACGCAGAGGGTGTACGTCCGCCTAGATGCAGAGAACGTGTACCGCCAACACATTTCACCAGCGGGTCATTTGAGTTTGGCCGGGGCTGACTGGACCACCCAGGCGGTTAAGCACGCCCAGCTAGACACTGCCCATATGTTGGCCCAACTCCAAAGGTTCACAGTAACCCAGTCAGAACTAGCCGATCCCAGGCGAGAAAAATGATTCGTCGGGGCGTTACTCTCGATAGAAGCACCCGTAGGGTCACAATTTGCCCTAGATACCACTGCCGTCAACGCAGTCAGTCTAGCCACAGTCAAGAGAAATGTTAGGGGGATTACTGAAGAGATGCCACTTATCCAGCAACAGACGAAAGCACAGGCACTCAGGTTGCAAAATGTGGGAAAGTCTCTCCAGGACACTATTCTGGTGGTCAACACACATGCTAATCTCCTGAACAAAACCCTCCTCTCTGTAGGAAAGCTAGCAGAGGTCATGAACCATGACTATGCCCATATCCAATTGGTTTGTTATTGGAGTATTTTCTCAGGTAAGTTAGCTCTTCTATGGACCACTTGGCCATGAATAGAATCCCCTCATCTCTAGTGCCCCTCTCAAAGGTGCACAACATATTGACCTCAGCTACTACAGCCATGATAAGGGCGTTAGTCACATTTGCTCTATAGTCTGGGATCGCCAATCCCAATACATGGGATTGGGAGTACAACTGCCAGTTGTTGAACTGGAGAATATCTATAGATTGAAAACAGGTCTAAATGTAGGATTTTGGCACAACAGTACCCACATAAAAATTGCCACACCTTCAGTTATAGCTTATCAGGAAAACAAACCAGATTTCTATCGCACCCCTAACCTGTTAATGTGTACTCTGACCAAAGATGTCCACTACCTCTGTCCTAGCAAACCGTTTGTCAGGGATAACACTGAGCATCTTTGTGGTCTTAAGCCTATTACCAGCGAAGAACACTGTAGAGCCAAACTAACAGCAAGGGATGGTGCCACCACCACACAAGTGGAGGTGTTGGGGAATCTGCTACGATGATCCACAAACCAGGACATCTAATGGTCATTCTTATGGTGGGTTGCAATATGCAGAATCCTTCCAAGTTGAACGTAACAGAAGGGGAATGTCATGACTGGCCTGCTCGGGTCAGGTTACCGTGGACCACAATCCTACAGAGAGATCTCTCACACCCACCAGAGGGGAAGAGATGGAGAAGTATGGAGATGGGGGGGGGTTTATGACACCTCACGGCCGTTGTAAATCTTAAGGCAGCAGATAAAATTCCTTTGTCCTCTCACTATAGAGAACTGGCCTCAGAACATTAACATGCTATAAATGGACTCTGGGACAATAGGTTTCGTCAGCCACCATGGTGGTAATGACAATAGATGGAATATGAAAATGAATGCTATTTTTGTTATGTTATTAAAAGTTAAAGGACAACGTTATAACAAAAACATTGTTATTTTAAGAGTTATCCTAATATGTGCCTACTGTTTGCATGTTTTACGTTGTGTGGAAAATGTCCAGATCAAAGAGAATGTTTTTGTAAAGATGAAATGTGAAGTTAGTTGTTTAACTTCTCTTGGGAAGGCGGCAGCATTCGGAATTTTGGATGAAAAGCATGCCCAAATTAAACTGCCTTCTACTCAGGCCCAGAAGATAGCATATGCATATAATTAGTAGAGGTGGATAGAAAACACTCTAAAGTTTCCAAAACAGTTAAAATAATGTCTGTGAGTATAACAGAACTAATTTGGCAGGCGAAAACCTGAGAAAAATCTATTCAGGAAGTTGGATTTTTTGTTGTTGTAGTTTTCTGTTCAATGCCATTACAGTATCCATTGACTTAGGACTCAAATTGCAGTTCCTATGCCTTCCACTAAATGTCAACCGTCTTTAGAAATTGTTTCAGGCTTGTATTCTGAAAAATGAGGGAGTAAGACCAGTCTGAATGAGTGGACCCTGCCGTGTCACAGAGCTTTTTCATGCGCACGACCGAAATATTATCGATTATTTCGGCTAAAAACAACCCGAGGATTGAATATAAACATCGTTTGACATGTTTTTATGAACATTATGGATACAATTTGGATTTTTTGTCTGCCTGTTGTGATTGCGTTTGACTGGTGAGGACCTGCCTTACGACAGGCCTACAAGCTCTCAGTCCAGCCTCTCTCAGCCTTTGCAGACAGTCTGAGCACTGATGGAGGGATTGTGCGTTCCTGGTGTAACTCGGGCAGTTGTTGCCATCCTGTACCTGTCCCACAGGTGTGATGTTCGGATGTACCGATCCTGTGCAAGTTTTGTTACACGTGGTCTGCCACTGCGAGGACGATTAGCTGTCTGTCCTGTCTCCCTGAAATGCTGTCTTATTGTCCTGGCCACATCTGCAGTTCTCATGCCACCTTGCAGCATGCCTAAGGCACGTTCATACAGATGAGTAGGGACCCTGGGCATCTTTTTTTGGTGTTTTTCAGAGTCAGTAAAAAGGCCTCTTTTAGTGTCCTAAGTTTTCATAACTGTGACCTTAATCGCTTACCATCTGTAAGCTGTTAGTGTCTTCACGACCTTTCCACAGGTGCATGTTCATTACTTGTTTATGCTTAATTGAACATGCACAGGAAACAGTGTTTAAACCCTTTACAATGAAGATCTGTGAAGTTATTTGGATTTCTGCGAATTATCTTTGAAAGACAGGGTCCTGAAAAAGGGACATTTTTCTTTTTGCTGAGTTTACTAGGCGGTGTCAGAGGTAGGCCCCAAAAGACTCCAGTCACACAAGTCATAGACTATTCTCTCTGCTACCGCACAGCAAGCGGTACCAGAGCGCCAAGTCCAGGACAAGTCTAGGCTCCTTAACAGCTTCTACCCCCCCAGCCATAAGACTGCTTAACAATTAATCAAATGGCCACTTGGACTATTTACATTGACGACCCCCCCCCCCCCTTTGTTTTTACACTTCTGCTACTCGCTGTTTATTATCTACGCATAGTCACTTTACCCCTACCTACCTGTACAAATTACCTCGACTAAACTGTATCCCCGCACATTGACTCTGTACTGGTACCCCCTGTATATAGCCTCATTATTGTTATTTTAATGTGTTACTATTTTATTATTTTTATTACTTTAGTTTAAGTAAAAAAATATTTTCTCAACTCTATTTCTTGAACTGCATTATTGGTTAAGAGCTTGTAAGTAAGCATTTCACGGTAAGGTCCAAACCTATTGTTTTCGGCGCATGTGACAAATACAATTGCAATTGTAAGAGAGGAGCGATAGAGAGGAGAGTTAGTAGAGGTAACATTAGGGGAAGGCTTTAGGTCTGAAACAGGTGCTCTTAGTCCTGTCCTCCATTCTGCCCACCTTGCATTAGCCCTGATATACAGTATGTGTGTGCTTATGCGTGCGTATGTGTGTCTGCGTGCATGTGTACAGATGAATGTGCCTGCACGCACGTGTATGTATGTGTGTGTGTGGTTGTTCCCTCAGGTCAGCCTCTCCTCTCTATAATCCAGAGATTTTCCACTCTGCTGCTTCCATTGTTAGCAGGAGAAAAGACAGGAACAGACTACTGCTCTCACACTCCTCTACTTCCCAACCCAACCCCTGTATATCAAACACTATAACGCTAATACCCTAGCTACTTCAGTCTAATATGACAGATTTGTGTCACTAACTGGCACCTTTCAGACTCCATTTAACCTTGATATGTGTAATTCCCATGGGCCTAATTTTAAAGCTTTATACCAGTAACTCTGACTATACCTGAAGATGCTTATCAGAAAAACCTATATGTGTGATTAACATCAACTCTAATGTATACACCTATGTCAATACACCTTCATTCCTTTTCTTATCTCAGTAGAGCAGGGATCTCCAACCAGTAGCTCGCAGCCCACCTACGAGTAGCTCACTAAACAATTCTCAAAGTACATGCAATTTTCACCTGTTCCACTGCAATCTGTCATAAACAAATATCACAAGTATCAGACACTGCCAGCTCCAATATACAGTGCATTCAGAAAGTATTCAGACCCCTTGACGTTTTCCACATTTTACAGCCTTATTCTTGATTGAAATGTATTAACTATTTATTTTCCCTCATCAACCAACACCCCATAATGACAAAGCAAAAACAATGTATAAGTTTTTGTAAATATCACATTCACAAAAGTATTCTGTCCATTTACTCAGTACTTTGTTGAAGCACCTTTGGCAGCAAATACAGCTTGGCACACCTGTATTTGGGGAGTTTTTCCTAGTTTTCTCTGCAAATCCTCTCAAGTTCTGTCAGGTTGGGTGGGGAGCATTGCTGCACAGCTATTTTCAGGTCTCTCCAGAGATGTTCGATCGGGTTCAAATCCGGGGTCTGGCTGGGCCACTCAAGAACATTCATAGACTTGTCCCAAAGCCACTCCTGTGTTGTCTTGGCTGTGGGCTTAGGGATGTTTTTCTGTTGGACGGTGAACCTTCGCCCCAGTCTCGATCTTGTTTAGTCTCCCAGTCCCTACTTCTGAAAAACATCCCCACAGCATTATGCTGCCACCACCATGCTTCACCATACGGATGGTGCCAGGTTTCCTCCAGAAGTGACACTTGGCATTCAGGCCAAAGAGTTCAATCTTGGTTTCCTCAGAACAGAGAATATTGTTTCTCATGGTCAGAGTGTTTTTAGGTGCCTTTTGGCAAACACCAAGCAGGCTGTCATGTGTATTTTACTGAGGGAGGGCTTCAGTCTAACCACTCTAACACAAAGGCCTGCTTTTAAAGATAGTTGTGCTTCTAGAAGGTTCTCCCTTCTCCACAGAGGAACTCTGGAACTCAATCAAGTTGTAGAAACATCTCAAAGATGACCAATGGAAGCAGCACGCACCTGAGCTCAATTTTGAATCTCAAAGCAATGGATCTTGTCACATGAATTGACACTGGAGAGACGAAGCAGGTACGGGGCGTCAAACATTTAATAAGGTTTGGACATTGAACGAGACAGGAACAGCGTCAGCACAAGGCTAACTACAACAAAAACATTTAATGAATCAGCATGGAACAGAGTAGGGGAAGACGTGACAAGTACATCATTTGTATCTATTTGTTATTTCCTAAATTTGCCATGAGGAGGAGAGGAGAATGCGCCTATTTGAAAACTAGAAAACATTAGTATCTCTAATGGTAGAAATGGTTGGAGACCCCTGCACTAGAGCTGCCTTTTAGTGTATAGTACATGTTTGGGGTAGTGATGCAACTGCATAATAGAATGGTATCTTTTTTTACAGCAGGCTATTATCTCTGTTGAAGCTACTGTATATGGGCTGACAGACTGTAGCCAAGCAGTGTGTTCTCCACTTCCGTTTGGCCTCCAGGTTCTAACTCTCTCTCTCTCACTCTATTCTTGCTTTCTGTATTTTATTAATCACTTCCTCTCCATTTCTCTCTTCATTCTCTCCCACTCTCTCACTTTCTCTGCAGTCTCCCCTTTTATCCTCCCTCCCCTCTCTCTGCCTCCCTCTCTTCCTCCTTCTCTCTCCTCCATCGCCTCATACAAACGCACAAAAAAACTTGGGCTTGTGTGTGATGGATTCTTTGTGGCAGGGCACTGTCTGTGCTCTAGGTACAGAGGGCCGGCCTCACTGAGCCACGACAATATGTTTTATGAAATTGAAAATGTGGAGCATAAATCTGCAGAGTCACAATCCCCAATGAGTCTGTTCTATCCCATTATGCTAATGAGCCTGTCTCTCTGTACGTGTCAGTCCTGGGGATTTATAGCTGCGAGGCAGACATTTTTAACTAACGTACTGCTACTCAGCCCTCTGCACTCCTCTACTCTACACGCTGTTAGGTCCATATGCCACAGACATTATAACTAACATCCGCCCCCTGCTCCTATAGCCCTCTACTCTACTCTGGACTATACGCTGCCTGCTCCTATAGCCCTCTACTCTACTCTGGACTATACGCTGCCTGCTCCTATAGCCCTCTACTCTACTCTGGACTATACGCTGCCTGCTCCTATAGCCCTCTACTCTACTCTGGACTATAGGCTGCTACACTATTAGAAAAAAGGGTTCCAAAAAGGTTATTTGCGGAGGGATAGGGTTCTACCAATAACTGTTTTCATCTAAAGAACCCTTTATGGAAGACGAAGGTTCTTTATAAGGCAAAAGGGTTCTACCAAGAACCTTTTTCATCCTAAGAACTGTTTTTCGAAGAATTGACCAGTGTTACCTAGTGTTGATTTTTCAGTGTAACATTTCTATTGTTGATTCAAGTATTAAGTATTAACACTCAGCGGTGTTAAAGAACCACAGTGTTGGTGTTAATAACCAGTGTTAAACAAAAACCGCGCCCGTCATATTTACTAGCATGTTCTATTGCAGGTAGATTTTTAGAATTTCTTGTTTAAATATCTATGTTTTTGCATGTACATTGATTACTTAATGTTAAGCAACTCAAATATATATAACATACATTTTTCTGAACTAATTCACTGCCTACTGCTATAGCTCTTTACTCTGCTCTAGACTATATGCTGCCTGTTGCTCTCTACTCTGCTCTAGACTATATGCTGCCTGATCCTAGCTCTCTACTCTGCTCTAGACTATATGCTGCCTGCTGCTATAGCTCTTTACTCTGCTCTAGACTATATGCTGCCTGCTGCTCTCTAGTCTGCTCTAGACTATATGCTGCCTGATCCTAGCTCTTTACTCTGCTCTAGACTATATGCTGCCTGCTGCTATAGCTCTTTACTCTGCTCTAGACTATATCCTGCCTGATCCTAGCTCTCTACTCTGCTCTAGACTATATGCTGCCTGCTGCTATAGCTCTTTACTCTGCTCTAGACTATATGCTGCCTGCTGCTCTCTATTCTGCTCTAGACTATATGCTGCCTGCTGCTATAGCTCTCTACACTGCTCTAGACTATATGCTGCCTGCTGCTATTGCTCTCTACTCTGCTCTAGACTATACGCTGCCTGATCCTAACTCTCTACTCTGCTCTAGACTATATGCTGCCTGCTGCTATAGCTCTCTACTCTACTCTAGACTATACGCTGCCTGATCCTAGCTCTCTACTCTGATCTAGACTATACGCTGCCTGATCCTAGCTCTCTACTCTGCTCTAGGCTGCCTGATCCTAGCTCTCTACTCTACTCTAGACTATACGCAGCCTGCTGCTATAGCTCTCTACTCTGCTCTAGACTATACGCTGCCTGCTGCTATAGCTCTCTACTCTGCTCTAGACTATATGCTGCCCGCTGCTATAACTCTCTACTCTGCTCTAGACTATATGATGCCTGATCCTAGCTCTCTACTCTGCTCTAGACTATACACTGCTTGATCCAAGCTCTCTACTCTACTCTAGACTACATGCTGCCTGCTGCTATAGCTCTCTAATCTGCTCTAGACTATACGCTGCCTGATCCTAGCTCTCTACTCTGCTCTAGGCTATACGCTGCCTGATCCTAGCTCTCTACTCTACTCTAGACTATACGCTGCCTGCTGCTATAGCTCTCTACTCTACTCTAGACTATATGCTGCCTGCTGCTATAGCTCTCTACTCTGCTCTAGACTATACGCTGCTTGATCCTAGCTCTCTACTCTGCTCTAGACTATACGCTGCCTGATCCTAGCTCTCTACTCTGCTCTAGGCTGCCTGATCCTAGCTCTCTACTCTACTCTAGACTATACGCTGCCTGCTGCTATAGCTCTCTACACTGCTCTAGACTATACGCTGCCTGCTGCTATAGCTCTCTACTCTGCTCTAGACTATACGCTGCCTGCTGCTATAGCTCTCTACTCTGCTCTAGACTATACGCTGCCTGCTGCTATAGCTCTCTACTCTGCTCTAGACTATATGCTGCCTGCTGCTATAGCTCTCTACTCTGCTCTAGACTATACGCTGCCTGCTGCTATAGCTCTCTACTCTCCTCTAGACTATACGCTGCCTGCAGCTATAGCTCTCTACTCTGCTCTAGACTATACGCTGCCTGCTGCTATAGCTCTCTACTCTGCTCTAGACTATATGCTGCCTGCTGCTATAGCTCTCTACTCTGCTCTAGACTATATGCTGCCTGCTGCTATAGCTCTCTACACTGCTCTAGACTATACGCTGCCTGCTGCTATAGCTCTCTACACTGCTCTAGACTATATGCTGCCTGCTGCTATAGCTCTCTACTCTACTCTAGACTATATGCTGCCTGCTGCTATAGCTCTCTACTCTGCTCTAGACTATGCGCTGCCTGATCCTAGCTCTCTACTCTGCTCTAGACTATACGCTGCCTGATCCTAGCTCTCTACTCTGCTCTAGACTATACGCTGCCTGATCCTAGTTCTCTACTCTGCTCTAGGCTATACGCTGCCTGATCCTAGCTCTCTACTCTACTCTAGACTATACGCTGCCTGCTGCTATAGCTCTATACTCTACTCTAGACTATATGCTGCCTGCTGCTATAGCTCTCTACTCTGCTCTAGACTATACACTGCTTGATCCTAGCTCTCTACTCTGCTCTAGACTATACGCTGCCTGATCCTAGCTCTCTACTCTGATCTAGACTATACGCTGCCTGATCCTAGCTCTCTACTCTGCTCTAGGCTGCCTGATCCTAGCTCTCTACTCTACTCTAGACTATACGCTGCCTGCTGCTATAGCTCTCTACACTGCTCTAGACTATACGCTGCCTGCTGCTATAGCTCTCTACACTGCTCTAGACTATACGCTGCCTGCTGCTATAGCTCTCTACTCTGCTCTAGACTATACGCTGCCTGCTGCTATAGCTCTCTACACTGCTCTAGACTATACGCTGCCTGCTGCATTAGCTCTCTACTCTGCTCTAGACTATACGCTGCCTGCTGCTATAGCTCTCTACACTGCTCTAGACTATACGCTGCCTGCTGCTATAGCTCTCTACACTGCTCTAGACTATACGCTGCCTGCTGCATTAGCTCTCTACTCTGCTCTAGACTATACGCTGCCTGCTGCTATAGCTCTCTACTCTGCTCTAGACTATACGCTGCCTGCTGCTATAGCTCTCTACTCTGCTCTAGACTATACGCTGCCTGCTGCTATAGCTCTCTACTCTGCTCTAGACTATACGCTGCCTGCTGCTATAGCTCTCTACACTGCTCTAGACTATACGCTGCCTGCTGCTATAGCTCTCTACTCTGCTCTAGACTATACGCTGCCTGCTGCTATAGCTCTCTACACTGCTCTAGACTATACGCTGCCTGCTGCTATAGCTCTCTACCCTGGTAATTTGGTCAATATGCCACAGACATTTTAACTAATATACGCTGCCGGCTGGTCCATACTCTGGAAGGATGTGTATCAAGTAGTGTTGATAAACTTCTCTGTGAGCTATTTATCCTCATTTATAGGCTATTTTATATTTTACTTACTTGAGTGTATCGACCGACGGCCTGTACAGGTCTGGAACGATGCACTCATCTTTTTGCTTGTTTTTGTAGCCTATTTTAGCTTTTCACAGAACACACCACCTTACTGGACTTTCTCAACTTTAAGCTAGCGCTGCTAGCTGTGGCTAGTTTTTAGCATTATGGATACCGATAGATATCGAATGGGAATCAATGGCCAACCATTGACTGTTCAATACTACCCCTTGAAATATTCACTAACCAGAGGAATGGAGTGGAAGACTGAGCTCATACGGAACAGTATACAGTATGTATGTAAAAACTGCCTTTTGTGTGACCGGCTGATGGGTGACATCGGGCGGCTGCAGAGGGACATTCGCCAGCTATCATATGAGCTGAAGAATATGGAGAGCCTTGTTGTCGAGTTCACCAATTTAGCAGGAGCAGGTGGCTTGTTCGACACCACTTCACCACAGAGACTGGGCCGAGGTGGTTAGGCTAAAGGACCCGAAGGGAGCCACAACCTGGGCAGTACTTTCATGCTTTGGAGGACCCGCTCTGCCTGGCAAACAGCTTTGCACTGCTGGAAGTGGACTATCCGGTCCCAGGAGCCCGCTCTGGTTGGGCTCCTGGTCCCGCTCTGGTCCTCTACCCATGTTCACCCGTTTGGTCCCCCTTCAGCTGCCAGCCAGATCGTGCCATCTGCCAGACTACCGTGATTTCGGACCGCTGAGTCAAAGGAGGCTCTTGTCGCCCCCGTGACAGCCCCTCACTCCCAAGACAGCCATTGTTGGAAGTTCCATTGTACTGGAAAGGGAAGGGGGATACCTAGTCAGTTGTACAGCTGAATGCCTTCAACTAAAATGTGTCTTCTGCATTTAACCCAACCCATCTGAATCATAGATGTGGTGGTTGATGGTGCAAAGACATTCTGCTTCCCTGATGCCAGAGTGCATGACATCACTTGGGAGCTTACAGTCCTTCTAGACCAAAACCCAGCGCTGCACACAGTGATTGTGCATGCTGGTAAAAATGACATCAAGCTGCGGCAATGTGCTGAGTTGAGACGAGACTTCGCAACAGGTAACACTCATTGAGTCTTGTTTTAATTCCCGTTCTCATTTGAGGCATAGACCAAATGGCACAGTTCTAAGCACAGTTCTAAGCAATCTTGTATCTATAAGATGTCGAGCCAACCCCATCGCTATTTCATATAAAGATGCTACTGACCATAGCATGTTTGTGTTAGAAACTATGTCTGATCTGAAATCCCGCAGCTGTGGCCTTGGACTGATTCATGTACGTCAGAAGTTTGATTTAGAAAATGTATCTTATTATTTGTACTGAGCTAAATTTAACTCAACTGATAACTAAACCACCCCGCCCCAACTTAAAACACCCTGAAAAATCTACTATTTTGGGTATCATTCTGACAAACGCCCCTCATAAGTATACAGCCAATGGAATCTTTGCTCGTGAGCTAAGTAACCTGCATTAGAGATACTAAGCTACCTAAATCGCATCTGCACATTATTACAATGATACATTTTAGAACTTTCAATGAGCAACATTTCCTGTATGACCTGGGGTTGTATGATAGGGAGGAAGTGCCTTCTGTCCCTGATTCGGGTCCTTAAATGTGTTTAACTCTGTTTAACTCTGTTGCAGATAAGCATGCCCCATATAATATATTAAGGGTAAAGGACAGACCCATGGTTCACGCATTAACTCTCTGAAAGATTTAATGAAAGAAACTTAGCTTGGGCTAAGACTAAATTGACAGATTCTACCTCTGACTGGCAGTCCTTCAGACATTTGAAAAATAGATGTCTTACTCTGGTTAGAAAAGTAAAGTCAACATACTTCTTGAATTGTGGATCTGAGAATGGTGGAATTCCAGATAAATTCTGGAAAGTGGTCAAATCTTTGAAACATAACTCCACTCCCTCTTGCCCCTTATGACAGCCCATAACAGACACAAATCAAACGTGTGGTGCTTTTAATAACCATTTGCCTCAGCTGGCCACCTATTTGAAATAATATTTTCAGAAAATACCTCAAGTTCACTCAGATCTAGAATGACTGTAAGCTCCCAAATTATGTCACTGATGTAAATAAGTGTCATGCACTTATTTGAGCCATGTCAATGATGTACTAAGTGCCTATGTAAAAAAAATACACAGGAGCTGATTTGCTTTATCCCTTTTTACTGCAGCTTTCTGCCCTTCTCAACGTAGAACCTTTGACCTACATGTTTTATTTAACAAATTGCTTCTGGTGCTTTGCCTAAGATCTGGAAGGCGGCTTATGTCCTCCACCTACACAAAGTTGGGGATCCTTCTGACCTAGATAACTACCGCCCAATTTCTAAATAATCTTGCCTTGCAAAAACGTCAGAATCACTGGCAAACTCTTGAAACGTTAGACCTGGACATAGCATCGTTTCAGCAGCTATGCTGAAATTATGTGTCAAACTGCTTAGATCATAGAATTCACTGTGCTGACATATTTATAGACCTATCCAAGGCCTTTGATACTGTTGACCATCCCCCACTCATTAGCTTAACATTAGCTCATAATCAGTACAACCAAGTGGCGATCGCCACTTATGAGCTAATGTTAAGCTAATTGCCAGCTATCTGGCACCATGTTTATTGACATCATGCAATACAATCTGGTTGTCATGTAAACGTCTGTCAGACCAAAGCTGTTATAACAAAATGTTCACTCGTGCTCACATTTAAAATTAGGGAGCATTATTTATTTTTCATGAGCATGGCGTTATTTCTATTACAGCATATTGGATGACTGTCATTCATATTCCATTCTCCCAGTTCAATGTTACAGAGATAGGTTTAGGCTACTACATGATACTCTAATTTTCCCTTTACCCATCATGAGTTTACTACAACCTAGCCTATGAATGACAGTTTACAACTTAGGTGCACAGAGGTCGAGAGACAAATTCTCTTGCCTGCATCTTGCTGATGTAGGGTGTAATCATTAGTCCAATAGTTGCAAATTAGAGTTTCTATTGGACAAATTCAGGTATGTTTATCCCCATTTTGTTCCGGTTGCTTCCGTTTAAGAAATGTTTAACAACAGAATTGGCGGAATGAATACAGCCCTGATCACACGTAAACACAGTTTGCTTTCATAGCAGCCATGTTGTATTCCTTCTCGCATCTATGCGCTCTCATTCTCTCACCTATTCCCTTCGCTTTTGGACTTCAATGCACAACACATCAGCTGTATGTGATCAAAAAAATAATAATCCAAGCCAAGCATAGCATAGCATAGTAAAACCTCTACAATCATGCAGTACAGTCAGTAAGCAGTTACACCGGCGGGCCCCGGTAGCAATAAATTAGTAAAACCAAAAGCTTACCTTGACTTGGAAGAGTTCCAGTTTTGTGTTGGAAAGTCATAGCCAGCTAGCTAACATAGAATCCCTATGTTAACTAGGGTGTTTCAATAGGCTAAACTAGCTAGCTGCATTTGCTAGCTAAGTAAGTGAAACTGAAAAAAATGGCAATATCTCTCTCTATTTCTCGCTTCTCCTTCATTTTGTAAGGCATTAATTTGCTCAAAACCTTTCAACTACTTTCTTTCTCTCTTTGAGTCAACTACTCACCACAATTTATGCACTGCAGTGCTAGCTAGCTGTAGTTTATGCTTTCAGTACCAGATTCATTCTCTGATCCTTTGATTGGGTGTACAACGTCTCAGTTCATGCTGCAAGAGTTCTGATAGATCGGAGGACGTCCTCCAGAAGTTGTCATAATTCTATGGAAGGGGGTGAGAACCATGAGCCTCCTAAGTTTTGAATTGAAGTCAATGTACCCAAAGAAGGACGGAAGCTAGCTGACCCTACAAAGTGCTGTTGAGGCTACTGTCGACCTTCTTCACAAAATAGTGTGTTTTAATAAATTATTTTGTGACATGTTTAATCTAAATATCTGTAATATTTAGTACAGTTTAATCTAAAAATGATACATTTTTTATTCACTAAGGAGGATGGTCCTCCCCTTCCTCTTCTGATGAGCATGTGTCCATTACAATATATGCAAAAATCGGGAACGCATGATTTGTAACCAGAACATTATGCTCCATACATACGTTTGGTGTGCTACAGCAGAAATGACAACACGATATACAGAAACTATAATGATAATGTAATAAGGCACTTACTTCAAAAAGAACCCACACATGTCCAAAGTTATTATTAGTAGCGAAGGCAATATGCTTGGGCCCTTGTGGAAGAGAGGTTTGTCCCGCTCCGTAATACATCAAAGGCAAACTGTCCACAACAGTGAAATGGGCTAATTCTATGTGAAATAATGAGGAGGTGAAACACAACTCAAATCAAACTGTTGTTAGAAAATAAAACTTGTTCGAAAATAATTTGAAATTGACAAGTTGAAGCATAGCCTAAAGATAATTATCAGGCGTGCCTTAGTTTGAGGGCAGTTAACTGTCCTGCTGCGTAACAATCACATTTTGGCACAGTGATTGCATTCTGACATCACATGCATAAAAAAACTCACTCTGGGGCGACCGTTAGAGATATTTGGAACTCATGCGTGTAAAAGTTAATAACACCTGCTCTTTCCATGACATAGACTGACCAGGTGATTCAAGGTGGAAGCTATGATCAAATCAAATGTATTTATAAAGCCCTTCTTACATCAGCTGATATCTTAAAGTGCTGTACAGTGCCTTTGAACAGGATATGGTAGTAAGTGCCAAGTGCACAGATTTGTGTCAAGAACTGCAACACTGCTTGGTTTTTCACACTCAACAATTTCCCGTGCGTATCAAGAACGATCCACCACCCAAAGGACATCCAGCTAACTTGACACTACTGTTCTTAATGTTTTGTACACAAAGTGTACAGTATACTGTGGGGCAAAAAAAGTATTTGGTCAGCCACCAATTGTGCAAGTTCTCCCACTTATTTTCCACCATAATTTGCAAATAAATTCTTTAAAAATCCTACAATGTGATTTTCTGGATTTTTTTTCTCATTTTGTCTGTCATAGTTGAAGTGTACCTATGATGAAAATTACAGGCCTCTCTCATCTTTTTAAGTGGGAGAACTTGCACAATTAGTGGCTGACTAAATACTTTTTTGCTCCACTGTATAATCTATTATACTTTAAGCATATGTAGTGTTTGCAAAGTCATTCAACCAAGCGGTCAACAAAAAATAGATAATGCATATTGGCCTAGGCTTTCAAGCATAGGCTGATTTCATATTTAATCTTCAAGTTAATCATTCATTTGTTGGATTCATGTCTCCATGTCAACTAAATATCTAAGTTGAAGAATAGAACTAAATCAAACCTAACTTTATTTAATTATTACGATTCTAAGATGTTGTGGGGGAGGGGGTGCTAAGCTGACATATGGAATTGTCTTAAGATGGTCCTACTATGGATCATTTAGCACATTGGATAACACATTCATAAATGTCAAAATGGACCGTCAAAAAAAAAATGAAAACAAGGTTTTGAAGTGTCTGTCCTAAATCTAGGAGATATAAGATATTAAAAAATGTATGAAATATATACAATACCAGTCAATAGTTGGGACACACCTACTCATTCCAAGGTTTTTCTTTATTTGTACTATTTTATACATTGTATAATAATAGTGAAGACATAAAACAATGAAATAACACATATTGAATCATGTACAGTAAAATTATTAAACAAATCAAAATACATTTTATATTTGAGATTCTTCAAAGTAGCTACCCTTTGCCTTGATGACAGCTTTGCACCCTCTTGGCATTCTTTCAACCACTTTCATGAGGTAGTCAGCTTTTTAATGCATTTGAGCCAAGCTGTTGTGTTGTGACAAGGTAGGGGTGGTATACAGGTAGGGGTGGTATACAGAAGATAGCCCTATTTGGTAGAAGACCAAGTCCATATTATGGAAAGAACAGCTCAAATAAGCAAAGGGAAATGACAGTCCATCATTACAACTTTGAGTTTCTTCAAGTGCAGTCGCAAAAACCATCAAGTGCTATGATGAAACTGGCTCTCATGAGGACCGCCACAGGAAAGGAAGACCCAGAGTTTCCTCTGCTGCAGAGGATACGTTCATTAAATCAAATCAAAGATTACTTGTCACGTGCGCCGAATACCACATGTGTAGACCTTATAGTGGCCTCTCTTTTGACACTGTGTTATTTAACCTACAGACGAGCTTCAATGCCATACAACTCTCCTTCCGTGGCCTCCAACTGCTCTTAAACGCAATAAAACTAAATGCATGCTCTTCAACCGATCACTGCCCGCACCTGCTCGCCCGTCCAGCATCACTACTCTGGACGGCTCTGACTTAGAATACGTGGACAACTACAAATACCTAGGTGTCTGGTTAGACTGTCTCCTTCCAGATTCATATTAAGCATCTCCAATCCAAAAATAAATCTAGAATTGGCTTTCTATATCGCAACAAAGCATACTTCACTCATGCTGCCAAACATACCCTCGTAAAACTGACCATCCTACCGATCCTCGACTTCGGTGATGTCATCTGTAAAATAGCCTCCAACACTCTACTCAACAAACGGGATGCAGTCTATCACAGTGTCATCCGTTTTGTCACCAAAGCCACATACACTACCCACCATTGCGACCTGTACACTCTCGTTGGTTGGCCCTCGCTTCATACTCGTCGCCAAACCCACTGGCTACAGGTTATCTACAAGTCTCTGCTAGGTAAAGCCCTGCCTTATCTCAGCTCACTGGTCACCATAGCAGCACCCACTCGTAGCACATGCTCCAGCAGGTATATCTCACTGGTCACTCCCAAAGCCAATTCCTCCTTTGGTCGTCTTTCCTTCCAGTTCTCTGCTGCCAATGACTGGAACGAATTGCAACAATTTCTGAAGCTGGAGTCTCATATCTCCCTCACAAGCTTTAAGCACAAGCTGTCAGAGCAGCTCACAGATCACTGCACCTGTACATAGCCTATCTGTAAACAGCCCATCTATCTACCTACCTCATCCCCATACTGTATTTATTTATTTATCTTGCTCCTTTGCACCCCAGTATCTCTACTTGCACATTCATCTTCTGCACATCTACCATTCCAGTGTTTAATTGCTATAATTACTTCGCCACCATGGCCTATTTATTGCCTTAACTCCCTTATCTTACCTCATTTGCACTCACTGTAAATAGACTTCTTGATTTATTTTGTTCTACTGTATTATTGACTGTATGTTTGTTTATTCCATGTGTAACTCTGTGTTGTTGCATGTGTCGAATTGCTATGCTTTATCTTGGCCAGGTCGCAGTTGCAAATGAGAACTTGTTCTCAACTAGCCTACCTGGTTAAGTAAAGGTGAAATAAATACATTTAAAATTTAAAAATGCTTACTTACAGCCTCTAACCAGTAGTGCAAAAAAATTATTAGGTGAACAATAGGTAAGTAAAGAAATAAAACAACAGTAGCGAGCTATAAACAGTAGCGAGGCTATAAAAGTAGCGAAGCAACATACAGACACCGGTTAGTCGGGCTGATTGAGGTAGTATGTACATGTAGATATGGTTCAAGTGACTATACATATATGATGAACAGAGAGTAGCAGTAGCGTAAAAGAGGCGTTGGCGGGTGGTGGGACACAATGCATCGGTTAGCCAATGTGTGGGAGCACTGGTTGGTTGGCCCAATTGAGGTAGTATGTACATGAATGTATAGTTAAAATGACAATGCATATATGATAAACAGAGAGTAGCAGCAGCGTAAAAGAGGGGTTGGGGGGAGCACACAGTGCAAATAGTCCGGGTAGCCATTTGATTACCTGTTCATGAGTCTTATGGCTTGGGGGTGAAAACTGTTGAGAAGCCTTTTTGTCCTAGACTTGGCACTCCAGTACCGCTTGCCATGCGGTAGTAGAGAGAACAGTCTATGACTGGGGTGGCTGGGGTCTTTGACAATTTTTAGGGCCTTCCTCTGACATCGACTGGTGTAGAAGTCCTGGTTGGCAGGCAGCTTAGCCCCAGTGATGTACTGGGTCGTACACACTACCCTCTGTAGTGTCTTGCGGTCGGAGGCCGAGCAATTTCCATACCAGGCAGTTACGCAACCAGCCAGGATGATATTGATGTTGCAGCTGTAGAACCTTTTGAGGATCTCAGGACCCATGCCAAATCTTTTTAGTTTCCTGGATGGGAATAGGCTTTGTCGTGCCCTCTTCACGGCTGTCTTGGTGTGTTTGGTCCATTCTAGTTTGTGTTTGATGTGGACACCAAGGAACTTAAAGCTCTCAACCTGCTCCACTACAGCCCTGTCGATGACAAGGGGGCGTGCTCGGTCCTCCTTTTCCTGTAATCCACAATCATCTCCTTAGTGTTGGTTACATTGAGGGATAGGTTGTTATTCTGGCACCACCCAGCCAGGTCTCTGTACTCCTCCCTATAGGCTGTCTCGTCATTGTCGGTGATCAGGCTGTTGTGTCATCTGCAAACTAAATGATGGTGTTGGAGTCATGCCTGGCCATGCAGTTGTGGGTGAACAGGGAGTACAGGAGAGACTGAGCACGCACCCCTGGGGAGCTCCAGTGTTGAGGATCACCGTGGCAGATGTGTTGCTACCTACCCTCACCACCTGGGGGCGGCCTGTCAGGAAGTCCAGGATCCAGTTGCAGAGGGAGGTATTTAGTCCCAGGATCCTTAGCTTAGTGATGAGCTTTGAGGGTACTATGGTGTTGAACGCTGAGCTGTTGTCAATGAATAGCATTCTCAAATAAGTGTTTCTTTTGTCCAGGCGAGAAAGGGCAGTGTGGAGTGCAATAGAGATTGCATCATCTGTGGATCTGTTTGGTCGGAATGCAAATTGGAGTGGGTCTAGGGTTTCTGGGATAATGGTGTTGATGTGAGCCATTACCAACCTTTCAAAGCACTTCATGGCTACGGACATGAGTGCTACGGGTCTGTAGTCATTTAGGCAGGTTGCCTTTCTGTTCTTGAGCACAGGGACTATGGTGGTCTGCTTGAAAAATGCTGGTATTACAGACTCAATCAGGGACATGTTGAATATGTCAGTGAAAACACCTGCCAGTTGGTCAGCACATGCCCGGAGCACACATCCTGGTAATCTGTCTGGCCCCACAGCCTTGTGTATGTTGACCTGTTTAAAGGTCCTACTCACGTCGGCTACGGAGAGCGTGATCACACAGTGGTCCGGAACAGCTAATGCTCTCATGTATGCCTCAGTATTGCTCACCTCGAAGCAAGCATAGAAGTGATTTAGCTCGTCTGGTAGGCTCGTGTCACTGGGCAGCTCGCGGCTGTGCTTCCCTTTGTCGTCTGTAATAGTTTGTAAGCCCTGCCACGTAAGATGAGTGTCGGAGCCGGTGTAGTATGATTCAATCTTAGCCCTGTATTGACGCTTTGCCTGTTACGGGTTAAAGTCCCGCACCTTGAAAGTGGCAGCTCTATCCTTAACTCAGTGTGAATGTTGCCTATAATCCATGGCTTCTGGTTGGGGTATGTACATACATTCACTTATTGATGCACTTATTGATAAAGCCAGTGACTGATGTGGTGTACTCCTCAATGCCATCGGAAGAATCACGGAACATGTTCCAGTCTGTGATAGCAAAACAGTCCTGTAGTTTAGCATCTGCTTCATCTGACCACTTTTTTATGGACCGAGTCACTGGTGCTCCCTG
The DNA here is from genome assembly GCF_045791955.1 of Oncorhynchus clarkii lewisi. Classification (NCBI taxonomy): domain Eukaryota; kingdom Metazoa; phylum Chordata; class Actinopteri; order Salmoniformes; family Salmonidae; genus Oncorhynchus; species Oncorhynchus clarkii. Next base: position 25,419,898 of record NC_092168.1, on the reverse strand, counting down.
CTTTAATTTTTGCTTGTAAGCAGGAATCAGGAGGATAGAGTTGTGGTCGGATTTACCAAATGGAGGGCGACAGAGAGCTTTGTATGCATCTCTGTGTCTGGAGTACAGGTGATCTAGATTTTTTTTCCCTTCTGGTTGCACATTTAACATGTTGATAGAAATTTGGTCGAACTGATTTCAGTTTCCCTGCATTAAAGTCTCCGGCCACTAGGAGCGCTGCCTATGGGTGAGTGGTTTCCTGTTTGCTTATATCCTTATACAGCTGACTGAGTGCGGTCTTAGTGCCAGCATCTGTCTGTGGTGGTAAATAAAGAGCCACGAAAAGTATAGCTGAAAATTCTCTAGGCAAGTAGTGTGGCCTGCAATTTATCACAATATACTCTACTTCAGGAGAGCAAAATCTAGAGACTTCCTTAGATTTCGTGCACCAGCTGTTGTTTACAAATATGCACAGACCCCCCCTCGTCTTACCGGAGTGTGCTGTTCTATCTTGCCGGTGGAGCGTATATCCCGCTAGCTGAATATCCATGTCGTCATTCAGCCACAATTCCGTGAAACATAGGATATTACAGTTTTTGATGTCCCGTTGGTAGGATATTCGTGATCGTACCTCATCTAATTTATTGTCCAATGATTGCACGTTGGCGAGTAGTATTGACGGTAAGGGCAGCTTACCCACTCGCCTTCTCTGGGTCCTGACAAAGCATCCGGCTCTTTGTCCTCTGTACCTGCGTCGCTTCCTCTTGCAAATAACGGGGATGTCGGCCCTGTGGGGTGTTTGGAGAATGTATTTTTGTAGAAAAAATCTTTGTCTAATCCAAGGTGAGTGATCGCTGTCCTGATATCCAGAAGCTCTTTTTTGCCACAAGATACGGTTGCAGAAACATTATGTACAAAATAAGTTACAAATGGCGTGAAAAAAACCACATAGCACAATTGTTTGGGCGGCGCCCGTAAAACTGCTGCCATTTTTCTGCCGCCATTTAAAGTTACCAGCCTCAGATTGCAGCCCAAATAAATGCAAATAAATAAGTATCGGACACATCTCAACATCAACTGTTCAGAGGAGACTGTGTGAATCAAAATCAAGTCAAACTTTGTCACATGCGCCGAATACAACAAGTGTAGACCTTATCGTGAAATGCTTACTTACAAGCCCTTAACCAACAGTGCAGTTCAAGAAGAGTTAAGAACATTTTACCAAATAAACAAAAGTAAAAAATAATAAGAAGTAACGGAATAACATAACAATAACAAGACTATATACAGGGGATACCAGTACCAAGTTAGTGTGTGGGGGTACAGGTTAGAGGTCATTTGTACATGTAGATAGGGGTGAAGTGACTGTGCATAGATAACAAACAGCGAGTAGCAGCAGTGTACAAAACAAATGGGGGGGGGCATTATTCTGCAGTCTTATGGCTTGGGGGCAGAAGCTGTTAAGGAGCCTTTTGGTCCAAGACTTTGTGCTCTGGTAGCACAGAATTTTTTTGTGTTTTCCTCTGACAGAGCCTATTATATAGGTCCTGGATTGCAGGAGCCTTGGCCCCAGTGATGTACTGTATCCTTACGTATCCTTACGGTCAGATGCCGAGCAGTTTCGGTACCAGGCAACCGGTCAGGATGCTCTCGATGATGCAGCTGTAGAGCTTTTTGAGGATCTGGGGAGCCATGCCAAATCTTTTCAGTCTCCTGAGGGGGAAAATGTTTTTTTTGTGCCCTCTTCACGACTGTCTTAGTGGGTTTGGACCATGATAGATTGTTGTTGTTGTGGACACCAAGGAACTTTAAACTCTCGACCAGCTCCACTACAGCCCTATTGATGTTAATGGGGGCCTGTTCCACCTTTTCCTGTAGTCCACAATCATCTCTTTTGTCTTGCTCACATTGAGGGAGAGGTTGTTGTCCTGGCACAACACTGCGAGGCCTTCATGGTCGAATTGCTGCAAAGAAACCACTACTAAAGGACACCAATAATAAGAAGAGACTTGCTTGGGCCAAAAACACAAGCAATGGACATTAGACTTGTGGAAATCTGTCCTTTGGTCTGATGGTTCCAACCTTCATGTCTTTGTGAGACGCATGGAGTAGGTGAACGGATGAGGAGGACGTGTGATGGTGTGGGGGTGCATTGCTGGGGACACTGTCTGTGATTTATTTAGAATCCAAGGCAAACTTAACCAGCATGGCTACCACAATATTCTGCAGTGATACGACATCCCATCTGGTTTGTACTTTGTGGGACTATCATTTGTTTTCAGGCAGGACAATGATCAAAAAAATACCTCCAGACTGTGTAAGGGCTATTTGACTAAAAAGGAGAGTCATGGAGTGCTGCATCTGATGACCTGGCCTCCACAATCACCCGACCTCAACCCAATTGAGATAGTTTGGGATGAGTTGAACCGCAGAGTAAAGGAAAAGCAGCCAACAAGTGCTCATTATATGTGGGAACTCCTTCAAGACTTCTTAAAAATAATTTCAGGTGAAGCTGGTTGAGAGAATGCCAAGAGTGTGAAAAGCTCTCATCAATGCAAAGGGGGGCTACTTTGAACAATATAAAATATATTTTGATTTGTTTAACACTTTTTTGGTTACTACATGTGTTATTTAATAGTTTTAATGTCTTCACTATTATTCTACAATATAGAACATTTTAAAAATAAAGAAAACCTCTTGAATGAGTAGGTGTGTCCAGACTTTTGACCGGTATTGTATATTTGAACTTTTTAAACTTCAAAAATAAAGCTATGTTCAAAAGAAAATTGACATTTGATCTTTGCACTTTTACATGGTTGAAAGCGCTGTGATAACCCATTTAAATGACAACTAAACGAAAAATCTGACATTGAAATTTGGTTGTGGTTTTAGATGGTTGAAAGCATAGTGATACCACAATGAGAATTCAACAAACTTTTGATTGTCTTTTTGAGTATGTGAATAAAGGTTGATAAAGATCTCATTGATCAACTTCTCTTCTTGATCAACGAAAATTACTCACATTTTCACATTGAAATGATGTGGTAATTCCCAGTGAGTATCCACTGTCTCTGTGTTTCCCACGTGACTATTCCCTGCTGAGGACCACTGTCTCTGTGTATCCCACATGACAATTCCCCGCTGTTGACTCCCACACACATCTACAAGCAGAGGAGGAGAGCCTTTTCCTGGAAGTCACAGTGTGGCTGCTTCCCACTGTCTCTATCTCTCTCTCTCTCTCACACACGCACACACACACACAGTGGCCACACTGGGCAAGCGGAAGTGCGTGTGGTGTGAGAACCCTGTGAGGCCGGGGAGCACAATGACCGTCGCACTGCTCTGAGCACACCACTTGTCATGTAATGAGAAAATTATGTGGGAAGCCATCAGCCTTGGTTGGAGAGAAGGGGGGCTTTATTATGCTGTGACTGATTGGTCAGCAAACAGGAAGTCCCAATTGAATGAACGTGGGTGGCTGAGTGGGCTTGTATTGTGTGGATGGATGACAGCTCCCACTCCAACACTGCTTATGTGGCATCATGTCTGTGTTAGTGGAGATGTGATGACGTCACAGTTAGAGGAAGTGTGTCAGATATCTGTCGGGGACACACACTGGCTGTTACCCATGCACCCCTGCTGTGTGACATGGTAGGCGTTTATTTCCCTCAACAGCACTGAATGGAAAGCCTGAGCCCAGAGGGCCTGCTGACTAACAGCATGCTACATCCTGTTCACATTCACTACATTCCCTACCAAATAACATCACATATCAACATCTCAACAATCATCTGATCAAAGTCTTTAATACTATTTCAACTTTAATCAACAATTCCCAATTTCAATATGTGTACTTTCTCCAGACAAGCATTTATTTGGTTAGCGCAAACAACACAGCAGTCTCAAGTCATCGCATACACTATGTGACAATATGCCTGTGAGCCATAGCCACGTTGGGACATTTCCCTCCAATTCTCCCCACAAAAACGAACTGGTTGTTTTGTACACACATTTGCTAATTGTGCATTCTAATATTGTGCATTGTAATATGTAAAACACAAATGCCAGAGTCTGGTTATGAAACAATTTATTTAGAAATGTTTAGCCTTCGTATTTGTGTTATATCACCAACCTGTTGTTACTCACCACCACTGTCAGACTGGCTTCCTAGGTCAGCGCGCGCGCCGGTCAAGTTCAGGGCCAAGATAATGAAGATGACGCACTGACCACATTTTCCCAAAAATTATCACAGGTTGTTTTTCTCCTAATCTACTTAGCCTGCTGGTAAAATGTCAATTTACTCAGTTACTGTGTGTGGGGAAAATCGATAATATTTGGTCAAATCCTGTGGCTATCCCATAGGCACCAATGCAATAACAGCTGGATCTGGTCTACTTTGTCCCCCCTTTCGCCCCGCCCGCACTGCCTCAACCCAAAAAATGTGCCAATGAGATGTCTCGGTTTCTATACCGTCTCTGTTCTCAGATATGTGAGTTTATGGGCGTTTTGCCCTTTGTTTGAGGTATTTTGACTTAACCCTTGTATTCAAGAGGGCAACCATTGTTCCTGTTCCCAAGAAAGCTAAGGTAACTGAGCTAAACGACTACCGCCCCGTAGCACTCACTTCCGTCATCATGAAGTGCTTTGAGAGACTAGTCAAGGGCCATATCACCTCCACCCTACCTGACACCCTAGACCCACTCCAATTTGCTTACCGCCCAAATAGGTCCACAGACGATGCAATCTCAACCACACTGCACACTGCCCTAATACCTATGTGAGAATGCTGTTCATCGACTACAGCTCGGCATTTAACACCATAGTGCCCTCCAAGCTCGTCATCAAGCTCGAGACCCTGGGTCTCGACCCCGCCCTGTGCAACTGGGTACTGGACTTCCTGACGGGCCGCCCCCAGGTGGTGAGGGTAGGCAACAACATCTCCACCCCGCTGTTCCTCAACACTGGGGCGCCACAAGGGTGCGTTCTGAGCCCTCTCCTGTACTCCCTGTTCACCCACGACTGCGTGGCCATGCACGCCTCCAACTCAATCATCAAGTTTGCGGACGACACAACAGTGGCAGACTTGATTACCAACAACGACGAGACGGCCTACAGGGAGGAGGTGAGGGCCCTCGGAGTGTGGTGTCAGGAAAATAACCTCACACTCAACGTCAAGAAAACTAAGGAGATGATTGTGGACTTCAGGAAACAGCAGAGGGAACACCCCCCTATCCACATCGATGGAACAGTAGTGGAGAGGGTAGTAAGTTTTAAGTTCCTCGGCGTACACATCACAGACAAACTGAATTGGTCCACCCACACAGACAGCATCGTGAAGAAGGCGCAGCAGCGCCTCTTCAACCTCTGGAGGCTGAAGAAATTTGGCTTGTCACCAAAAGCACTCACAAACTTCTACAGATGCACAATCGAGAGCATCCTGTCGGGCTGTATCACCGCCTGGTACGGCAACTGCTCCGCCCACAACCGTAAGGCTCTCCAGAGGGTAGTGAGGTCTGCACAACGCATCACCGGGGGCAAACTACCTGCCCTCCAGGACACCTACACCACCCGAAGTCACAGGAAGGCCATAAAGGTCATCAAGGACAACAACCACCCGAGCCACTGCCTGTTCACCCCGCTATCATCAGTACAGGTGTATCAAAGCTGGGACCGAGAGACTGAAAAACAGCTTCTATCTCAAGGCCATCAGACTGTTAAACAGCCACCACTAACATTGAGTGGCTGCTGCCAACACACTGACTCAACTCCAGCCACTTTAATAATGGGAATTGATGGGAAATTATGTAAAATATATCACTAGCCACTTTAAACAATGCTACCTAATATAATGTTTACATACCCTACATTATTCATCTCATATGTATACGTATATACTGTACTCTATATCATCTACTGCATGATACATGTATCACTAGCCACTTTAACTATGCCACTTTGTTTACATACTCATCTCATATGTATATACTGTACTCAATGCCATCTACTGTATCTTGCCTATGCCGCTCTGTACCATCACTCATTCATATATCTTTATGTACATATTCTTTATCCCCTTACACTGTGTATAAGGTAGTAGTTTTGGAATTGTTAGCTAGATTACTTGTTGGTTATTACTGCATTGTCGGAACTAGAAGCACAAGCATTTCGCTACACTCGCATTAACATCTGCTAACCATGTGTATGTGACAAATAAAATTTGATTTGATTTGATTAGGTAATTTTGCTATTGCTATTTTGGCCAAGTAAGTTCATAGTTGTCAAGTTAATATTTTTTACAACAATTTGTTTATGCTTGTATATTTTGTAAATATCTAATCACCAGCAAGGTTAAAATAAATTCCACCTATTTTTTTACCTGAAACCTCTGACTCAACTGTTGCTGCTCCACACCAACTAAATAGGCTGCCGGTCCCCTATCTTAAAGATAATTTGAACATGCTGATTGGCAAGTGTGTTTTTCTGTTTCTCATTAGTAAAATGAGATTTCAGACTTGAAGGTGTATTTCATGACCGATTCAGAGCTTGGTTAATGATGTTTGTCCCCCATGAGACACTGTAGACGTGGAATCCTAATTCACTTCCTCAAAATCCCCAGAATGAATCTAAGATAACTCAATAAATCTGTAATTGATTTAGACGTTTTTGCCGAGGATATTTTAGTTGAACAATTTTACATCTTACTAAGGTGTCTGGTGCATTATTTCTCAAGTTAAAAAATGTGTGATGTGTTGTCTTGTGTAAACAAAGTCGGAGCTGCTGGGCAGATCTGTCTCACTGTCTATGCTATTAGATAGCGAGCAATCACCGCAGCTGTTCACCCCATGTTAGTGGGCAAATGGAGGACTGCAAATGGATGACTACTTTCCCCTTAAGAGGCCCTTTAGAAGAAGAAAAACATGTATATGTTATCAATTGAATTACATTTATTGCAGGATAAATTAATATTAAAGTTTAAATAGCTGGCCATAAATGGATGATACATTTTACTTTATGGGTTGGTTATGTAGGCTTCTTCTAACCTAATGCTTTCTACTACATATGGACAATTTAATTTATACAATTAAATTATATCTTTACATTAAAAACCAAAGTCTATCAGAATTCCAGTCATTCCAATAAATGTTATACCCCTTGATCTTCAAGAATAGGACTTGGAAATATGGAAGTATAGATTAGCCAAATTGTTTTACCTGAGCATAACCCCAAAACTAAGAATTTACTAGCCAGCCCTACTCTTTTGTTTATGATTTTGTTGACAGGAAGGACTGATTGGGCTCATTGATTTGAGCTGCTCTTATGGAATGGCATGATTTGAGCACTAGTGAAAACTGCTATTTACGTGTGAAAAATGAATGCCATATGCTGCATTTGCTATAGGCCTATGGTTTACCTTTTTGTTGGTGACACTTTGATATCTTGATAATATGCATCTGTTTAAAGGGCAAATCCACAGATGAAACAATAACAAAACAGAGACCTCTGTTTTTTCACTGTCTGTCCACTGGTTTCAAAAACAATGATTGATAGGCAGCTTAAACTTCTTGAATTCAACCCTTATTAGGTTCAAATACACATGTAGATTTGTGAATATCCATCCATAACAACCACTATCCATTCGTAAGGTGCAAATAGCTAAATGAGAGAGTAGCAGTGGAATTCACATCAATGTGAAATGTAGATATCAATAATAAGTGATATCCGTATCGCCGTCGACTACACCACTGCTGTCATCCTTACCTCCAAGCGTTTATTCAAGTTGGATAAACTATATTTATTTCTGCTTTTATTTCTTTCATCACATTCCCAGTGGGTCAGAAGTTTACATACACTCAATTAGTATTTGGTAGCATTGCCTTTAAATTGTTTAACTTGGGTCAAACGTTTCGGGTAGCCTTCCACAAGCTTCCCACAATAAGTTGGGTGAATTTTGGCCCATTCCTCCTGACAGAGCTGGTGTAACTGAGTCACAGGTTTGTAAGCCTCCTTGCTCGCACATGCTTTTTCATGCTTTTTTTGGGGGGGGGGGGGGGTCATTGTCCATTTGGAAGACCCATTTGCAACCAAGCTTTAACTTCCTGACTGATGTCTTGAGATGTTGCTTCAATATATCCACATAATTTTCCTACCGCATGAAGCCATCTATTTTGTGAAGTGCACCAGACCCTCCTGCAGTAAAGCACCCCCACAACATGATGCTTCCACCCCCGTGCTTCACGGTTGGGATGGTGTTCTTCAGCTTGAAAAAGTGTCCCCCTTTTTCCTCCAAACATAATTATGTTTATTATGGTAAAACTGGTCTGATGAAACAAAAATAGAACTGAGGACATTTCTCCAAAAAGTACAATCAATGTCCCCATGTGCAGTTGCAAACCGTAGTCTGGCTTTTTTATGGTGGTTTTGGAACAGTGACTTCTTCCTTGCTGAGAAGCCTTTCAGGTTATGTCGATATAGGACTCATTTGACTGTGGATATAGATACTTTTGTACCTGTTTCCTCCAGCATCTTCACACGGTCCTTTGCTGTTGTTCTGGGATTGATTTGCACATTTCGCACCAAAGTACGTTAATCTCTAGGAGACAGAACACGTCTCCTTCCTGAGCGGTATGACTGCTGCGTGGTCCCATGGTGTTTATACTTGCGTACTACTGTTTGTACAGATGAACGTGGTACCTTCAGGCATTTGGAAATTGCTCCCAAGGATGAACCAGACTTGTGGAGGTCAACAAACATTTTTCTGAAGTCTTGGTTGTTGTCTTTTGATTTTCCCATGATGTCAAGCAAAGAGGCACAGAGTTTGAAGGTAGGCCTTGAAATACATCCACAGGAACACCTCCAATTGACTCAAATGATTTCAATTAGCCTATCAGAAGCTTCAAAAGCCATGACAACATTTTCTGGAATTTTCCAAGCTGTTTAAAGCCACAGTCAACTTACACGGAACCCAATCCGGCTGAGCATGTGCGCCATCGTGTGCTATTGTGCATACATTTATTATGCCCCCCCACACCAAACGCGATCACGACACGCAGGTTAAAATATCAAAACAAACTCTGAACCAATGACATTAATTTAAGGACAGGTCGAAAAGCATTAAACATGTATGGCAATTTAGCTAGTTAGCTTGCACTTGCTAGCCTCTTGCACTTAGCCATCCCGGATCCGGGATCGTGAATACAGCCTCAAGCTCATTACCATAACGCAACGTTAACTATTCATGAAAATCGCAAATGAAATGAAATAAATATGCTAGCTCTCAAGCTTAGCCTTTTGTTAACAACACTGTCATCTCAGATTTTCAAAATATGCTTCTCAACCATAGGAAAACAATCATTTGTGTAACAGTATTCATAGCTAGCGTAGCATTTAGCGTTAGCATTCAGGAGGCAACATTTTCACAAAAAACAGAAAAGCATTCAAATAAAATCATTTACCTTTGAAGAACTTCAGATGTTTTCAATGAGGAGACTCTGTTAGATAGCAAATGTTCAGTTTTTCCTGAAAGATTATTTGTTTAGGAGAAATCGCTTCGTTTGGTGCGCCACGTTTGGCTACCAAAAAAAAACGAAAATCCAGTCATCAAAACGCCAAACTTTTTTCCAAATTAACTCCATAATATCGACTGAAACATGGCAAACGTTGTTTAGAACCAATCCTCAAGGTGTTTTTCATATATCGTTATATCGTTCGTGGAAGTGTGCTTTCTGTTCTGAATCCCAGGAGAAAATGCCCGCAGCTGAAGATTACGCACCAATTTAGGCAAAGGACACCGGGCAGACCCCTGGAAAATGTAGTCTCTTATGGCCAATCTTCCAATGATATGCCTACAAATACGTCACAATGCTGCAGACACCTTGAAGAAACGAGAGAAAGGGCAGGCTCATTCCTGGTGCATTCACAGCCATATAAGGAGACAATGGAAAACAGAGCTTCAAAAATTCTGCTCATTTCCTGTTTGAAGTTTCATCTTGGTTTCGCCTGTAGGATGAGTTCTGGGGCACTCACAGACAATATCTTTGCAGTTTTGGAAACGTCAGACTGTTTTCTTTCCAAAGCTGTCAATTATATGCATAGTCGAGCATCTTTTCATTACAAAATATTGCGCTTAAAACGGGCACGTTTTTTATCCAATAATGAAATAGCGCCCCCATAGGTTCAAGAGGCTAGCTAACGTTAATTTGTGCTATTTAGCTAGCTTGCTGTTGATAGCTAATTTGTCCTGGGATATAAACATTGAGTTGTTATTTTACCTGAAATGCACAAGGACCTCTACTCCGACAATGAATCCACACATAAAACGGCCAACCGAATCGTTTCTAGTCATCTCTCCTCCTTCTAGGCTTTTTCATCTTTGAACTTATATGGTGATCGCATCTAAACTTTCATTGTATTACCACGACTATCGGCAAAACAGTTTGTCTTTCAATCACCCACGTGGGTATAACCAATGAGGAGATGGCACGTGGGTACCTACTTCTATAAACCAATGAGGAGATGGGAGAGGCTGGACTTTTAGTGCGATCTGCATCAGAAATAGGAATGACTTCTATTTAGCCCTTGGTAACGCAGACGCTTGTTGGAGTGCGCGAGCAGTGTGGGTGCAATAATTGAATAACATGGATTTCTACAATTATTTTGCGACACTTGTGCCCGTGACGTATCCAGGCTGGTCAGCATGTTAGTGTATGCAAACTTCCAACCCACTGTAATTGTGATACAGTGAATTATAAGTGAAATAATCTGTCTGTAAACAATTGTTGGAAAAATTACTTGTGTCATGCACACAGTAGATGTCCTAACCGACTTGCCAAAACTATAGTTTCTTAAAACAAAATGGTGGAGTGGTTGAAGAACGATTTTTAATGATTCCAACCTAAGTGTATGTAAACTTCCGACTTCAACTTAAGATGGCCTACACGTAGAGAGAAAGAGGGGCGCTGTTTCGCTCACTCGGGTGCTTTTTCTTGTGAGATAACTAACTAGCGCTAGTACGCTGAAAGGATACCGTTCATTTACAGCTACCTAAAATGAACTAATAGGCAGTAGTACATAATCATTATTAAGTATCTAGGATACAGATTATTTTGTATTGGTGTTCAAACCTCGCTATGGAGTGTCAACAAATATCTACTCTGACCAAAGCTGGTGTTGAATAACGTCCTTGGTCAGAAACACAACACTCTCTAGCCACACAATCATTGGTCAAGGGTGATTATTTATATCAGAGCTCAATATGTATGACAAAAGTTAAGGTCCTCTGACAGAACTACACATTTGACAGTCTGTGATTTGCTGACTGTCAAAGTGTGCCTTGGCTCAATTATGTACCTTGACCTTAGGGTGAGTGTGGAGTGTGTGTCTGTGTGTGTGGAGATGGGGGGTGGTGGAATGGGGAGTCAAGTCACCTCTTCGACACTACAACACAGCCGCCGCTCTAAACACAATGAAAGTACATATAAAAAGTAATTTAAAAGATTCCATTAGCTTATATCGACCACACCTAACATATGCTGTATGCAACACTGTTGAAATAGATCCCAGCTGTGCTTTTTGAATAGAAATCAAATCTAGGTGCTGATGCCCAAATTAAGATACTCTCACACAACTTAGTCACATTGATCATGCATTGATTTTATTGGAAGTTTTTATGGAAATGTATGTGCACCTTTTTAATCGTCTGTGTTGAACATTGAACTTAATTAAACTGAATCCCTGTGATATGGCTGTAGGCCTAGAAAGCTAAACGTACTGTATAGTCTTGTTAGAGAGGTCTTCAGGAGCTAAAGGCTCTGTGAGCTCCCTAGGTCTGTCCACATTCCTCCCACTAAGTGGTTCTGCCTCCAAGCTTTTCATATCCAACTTTTCTCTTCCCGTCTTAATATGCTAAGTGAGGATGGGCGCCCCACTGCTCTCTTACCCAGGATCACTTATTAATGAGAGAGCTAAGAAGCCCGGTCTGCTGATCAATGCTGAACCCCCAAGAAGTGTGTGTGTGTGTGTGTGTGTGTGTGTGTGTGTGTGTGTGTGTGTGTGTGTGTGTGTGTGTGTGTGTGTGTGTGTGTGTGTGTGTGTGTGTGTGTGTGTGTGTGTTCATGTCTAAGGTTAAGACCAGCCCATGACCTTAAGCGGGGTCGTTATTTCATACAGTCTGAATCGAAGACCTACACAAGCTGTACACTGTACGTATCTGTGTGTGCGTGCATGCATTTACTGTAAACTAGGTATCCTCATTAACAGTAGAGGCATGAGATGCTGGATCGGTCTGCCATTACACAGTGTAATATTCTGCTGCTACTGTGAATATATTTTCTCTCCCTGTCATAGAGTATTTCTCAATGTAACCTGTCTAAATCCTCCTGTTGTCTCTACAGTACCACACTCTGCCTTCCTGTTTCCTCTACAGTACCACACTCTGCCTTCCCGTTTCCTCTACAGTACCACACTCTGCCTTCCTGTTTCCTCTACAGTACCACACTCTGCCTTTCCGTTTCCTCTACAGTACCACACTCTGCCTTCCCGTTTCCTCTACAGAACCACACTCTGCCTTCCCGTTTCCTCTACAGTACCACACTCTGCCTTCCCGTTTCCTCTACAGTACCACACTCTGCCTTCCCGTTTCCTCTACAGTACCACACTCTGCCTTCCCGTTTCCTCTACAGTACCACACTCTGCCTTCCCGTTTCCTCTACAGTACCACACTCTGCCTTCCCGTTTCCTCTACAGTACCACACTCTGCCTTCCCGTTTCCTCTACAGTACCACACTCTGCCTTCCCGTTTCCTTTACAGTACCACACTCTGCCTTCCCGTTTCCTCTACAGTACCACACTCTGCCTTCCCGTTCCCTCTCCCTCATTTTTTCATCTCATCTCTTTTCTCTCTCCATATCCTTTCCTCCTCTTTTAACAGGCCTGTATCCTTCCCTCAAGAGACAGCGGTAGAGTTTATGTTTTCATGTTCATCTTTCTCTCTCGCTCTGCTTTCTAGGACGAGCCAACGGCTCCCATCTATGCTATTTCCAGGCTCTTTCAAATCCTTAAGCATGAACAAAAGCTGTTTCTAACGTATTTTTTTGTTTTTTGGGAGTTGCTCCATTTAAAAATAATAATAATGTTTCCGATATTTTAACTACATTGCTATCGATTATCCAAAGCATAAAGGGGCTTATGAGACATGTATCAGTTATATTCTTAAGGAAATAATGGTTATGTAGTATATAATTAATTTAAAAGTCAACAAATGGATGTACCAATCCCAGATTGTTCCTTTAATCACTGTTATAATGTATTTCAAGGTTTAAAGGTCAAAGTTGAAAAAAGGCCTTGTTGCTGACTAATCCTGCTATCTCTCACACACACACACACACACACACACATTTGATACTTTCAGCAGCATGGATAGCGTCAATCTCCACTGATGTTGAAAATAAGGGATGTACATGCTGTAAACCTCTTGCAGTGAGATACACCCATCTCTTTCCACCACTCCCATCCCCCATTCATCTTCTCAGAGTGGCTCTTTACTAACGCTAGAAGAGCTGTAGCCTGGTTATCGCTCCCAAAACACACAGACACAGCACAGGGTAGTATCAAACAAACAGCATCCCCATATCAGGAGTGATTGTACAGAATGTGTGTGCATTGCTGCTTTACAGAAAGTAACGTCTGAAAGAAACAGAATGATAGACTGTGTGTACGTTTACATGTATGTGTGCGTGTGCGTGCGTGTGCGTGTTTGTGTTTGTGCGTGTGTGAGTGTGTGTTGCCAGGGTGTTATATCTCAAAAAGCCCTGACATAGAAAGAGTAGGTTAAACCCCTCGGCCTAAATGACAGTAAACAGCTTATAGTGTTTCATTTTGCCAGCTCTTAAACAAGACAGTCTGTGTGTGTTGAGGACTGACACCTCCAACACAGCATAAACAGCATGAGAGAAACCACACTACAGAAAACCACTACGCACTACAATTGTACTCTGGCCAAATACGTTTTCACCCAAGATTCCGCCTCCATAATCTAATTTCCCCCTGGTGCCAACATGTCTGAGGCACTTTATGTGTGGATGACCAGGAACTGTGCAGGTTTACATAACCCAGTATTTGAGTGTGTCTAAGTGCATTTCAGACAGCACAGGTATTTTGTACATGGGCTCTCTGCAATGTGTATGATTGTATGATTGTGCTTGTGTACATGTTTCTGTGTGTTACACACATTTATGTGAGGTGTGCATGTCTGTGTACGTGGTCTACCTGTGCTCCAAAGCAGTGTGACTGAGGATAATGAATCCAGCGTTTTGTAGAGGAGGAGAGGAGAAGGAGGAGGAGGGGTCCTCTCTCTCTCTCCCTCTCCCTCTGAATGCACAATGGAACGTGTGGCAAGACCGGAATGTCAATGTGGCTTCGGAACATCGCCAGGAATACTTAATCAGCCTGTAGAGCCCGGGACAGGGAAGGCCAGGCTCAACCTTGAGCTGCTGTGTGTGTGTGTGTCTGTCTGTTGTGTTCCCTCTGCACAGGTGTCCAAAGAGCTAGATACCTCACTCATGACGGAGACACACAACTACACACACTCACACACACACATAAGCCTGACAAAATCAGAGAGCGAGAGAGGCTGGATGTCTCATAACCCAACAAGGGCAAGGCCCTGTGTACTGTATATACACACAGCATACTGTAGGTACACACACGCATGCATGCACACACACACCATTGCGTAGTGGCTGAGTGAGGGAGACAGATGGTGACTTATACTTCTCTTTGAGCACCAACACTACATTTCCCAGGAGGCCTCTCATAAAGCCTGCTGTCAAAAGCAATGTTCTTCCTGTTTCTCTGTGATTGGACCACAGCCCCCAGGGAGGAGTCAGGGGTCGGGGCCCAGGATATGACCCGGAGCGACAGATCGTGATTAATCATTGGACAGAGACGAGAGACTTAGGGAAGATCTCAATTGCATACTCGTTGCGTCCTCTCTACTCTCCTTGAGATCTTCCGCAAGTTAACACCACAATATAGGGGGTCCTGGAGGTTAGGAGAAGCCAAGTAATGGAGGGGTTACAATCCATAGAGTTGATTACAAGAACCAAAATGCAATATACTGTTAAAGGGTATTGATTTGGATTGTAATTCCATTTGCATTGAAGTGAATACAACGGTGTTCACAACCCCTTTTATCCCCCAGTGTGAGAGATGTAAAGCAGTTACAGCATCTCTCAGGAGGCTAGATGAATACACCAGGATACAGCAGTGTGTTTCCTGAGGGAATGGGAAATATATAGAATGATCTCCATTCAGACTCAACAGAAGCACGACAGCTGTCACTTACACAGTCGGTTGTGGAGAATAATGGTGTGTATGTAAACAGCCTTATGGAGAATGGCTAATTTACAAACAAACAAAATACTGATTGCACAAACCCTTATAATTGTAACTAACCAATATAACCATAACGTAATAAGCAACAATATAATTTGGCTAATTGTAACAGTCACATTAGTAAAATAACACTATCAGTATTTACTAATTCCCTGTGTACATTACAACATTACAAAATGTTTACCTACTGTCAACTGCAGATAAAGGAGCAGTCAGAAACCAGTCAAACAGCCATCTGAATGTCTATCTGTTCACTAGCTGAAGCACTGACTCTATTTCTGTTTTTACAGCCATTTTCCATGCGATTGGGCCGACTGGCCCGTAGGGAGATTGAGAGAGCAGGGAGGGATACATCGTGCATCACTAGCATAAATACACCCGTACCGACGTAAACCACAGACATAGTTATGCATGCAGAGGAAAGTACAGGAGACAGGAGCATTGATCTGTGATGTTATGAGGACAAAGTGACACATGGAGGGCACGCATGAATCCCTACTCTCTATGTAAGGTGCTACTTTGGGACAGAACCATAAAGACACAAGGTTTTTTGGACAGAAATGGTGCACTATGTGGGTGTAATTTTAAGACACGTTCAGACACATTCAGAGTTAGATATGGTTAAAGATTATGAGGTAGGAGGGGATGTAAGCCATACCTGAACACCTCCCCATTCCTCAAATAAATTGTAGATAGCTCAACCAAAGCCAAACTTAACCAGCCATCTTCCAGATAGTGTATTTCCCAGGCCCAGAGCATGAATGTCAGTGAAGTCTCTATAGGCAAAAGCCAATTGGATCTACAGCTCAGGGGCCAGTTGTAACTGGGCCCTGGCCCCTACTGTAGTGTAAGACAGGAAACACCATTATAGTGTTCCACAGTCAGGGTGCTGAGTGACAATAACTGGGTGTATCTTAGACAGGTCTATTGGATTGGAACAACAGACAGGCAAACACAGCCCAGCTGATCTGGTTCTCTCTCATTGACAAATGAACACAGAGATAAACATGAACAAATTATCAGTCGATTATCAAGCACAAGATAACACATTTCCTCTCTGTAACACTGGCACACGCACACACATCCATGCACATCCGCACACAGGAAAAACACACCCATGCACGTACACACACGCACACAGGAAACACGTATACACGAACACACACGTACAAACACACACACCCACACATAAACACACACACATACTGTAAAATGGGGACCTTAAAACAGTCGTAAGGACAAAGATTCAGCAGGAGGCCAGCAGGTAGAGGTGAAATAGGCGGATATTGTTTTTCTACACAGCGCTGGTGTTTCAAGAGGACTTTTGAAACATTTACAGGTATATACAAACTTTTAACTTTAAAATATCAGTATTAAACAGAAAAAGCCTCCAATCAGGCAAAACCTGTAATAAGAATAAAGGAATAGGTAGGGTATACTAGGCTCAAATGCAGCCTCCCCATTGAGTTAGAAAACGTGAACTGACGAGAACATAGCCAAATGGGTACTTACAGTTTTTTCTCAATGACGTGAAAGATTTTTTTTGATCTGTGTTGAAATGTATCTATAGTAGAACAGCAACGCGCTGACCAACTGGCAAGTGTCTTCACTGACATTTTCAACCTCTCCCTGTCCGAGTCTCTAATACCAACATGTTCTAAGCAGACCACCATAGTGCCTGTGCCCAAGAACACTAAGGTAACCTGCCTAAATTACTACCGACCCGTAGCACTCATGTCTGTATCCATGAAGTGCTTTGAAAGGCTGGCCATGGCTCACATCAACGCCATTATCCCAGAAACCCTAGAACGACTCCAATTTGCATACCTCCCCAACAGATCCACAGATGATGCAATCTCTATTGCACTCCACACTGCCCTTTCCCACCTGGAATAAAGGAACACCTACGTAAGAATGCTACTCATGGACTACAGCTCAGCATTCAACACCATAGTAACCTCAAAGCTCATCACTAAGCTAAGGACCCTGGGACTAAACACCTCCCTCTGCAACTGGATCCTGGACTTCCTGACGGGCCGCACCAAGGTGGGAAGGGTAGGTAACATATCCTCCACGCTGATCCTCAACACAGGGGCCCCTCAGTGGCGCATGCCCAATCCCCTCCTGTACTCCCTGTTCACTCATGACTGCATGGCCAGGCACGACTCCAACACCATCATTAAGTTTGCCGATGACAAAACAGTGGTAGGCCTGATCATCTACAACGATGAGACAGCCTATAGGAAGGATGTCAGAGACTTGGCCATGTGGTGCCAAGACAACAACCTCTCCCTCAACGTGATCAAGACAAAGGTGATGATTGTGGACTACAGGAAAAAGAGGACCGAGGACGCCCCAATCAACGGGACTGCAGTGGAGCAGGTTCAGAGCTTCCTTGGTGTCCATATCACCAACATGGTCCAAGCACACCAAGACAGTCGTGAAGAGGGCACGACAAAACCCATTTCCCCTCAGGAGACTGAAAAAATTTGGCATGAGTCCTCAGATCCTCAAAAGGTTCTACAGCCGCACCATCGAGAGCATCCTGACTGGTTGCATCACTGCCTGGTATGGCAACTCCTCTGCCTCCCACCAGAAGGCACTACAGAGGGTAGTGCGAACGGCCCAGTACTCTCTGCTGTTATCATATATGCATAGACACTTTAATAACTCTACCTTTGTGTGCAGTTGAAGTCGGAAGTTTACATACACTTAGGTTGAAGTCATTAAAACTCGTTTTTCACCCACTCCACAAATGTATTGTAAACAAACTATAGTTTTGGCTAGTCGGTTAGGATATCTACTTTGTGCATGACACAAGTAATTTTTCCAACAATTGTTTACAGACAGATTATTACACTTATAATTCACTGTATCACAATTCCAGTGGGTCAGAAGTTTACATACACTAAGTTGACTGTGCCTTCAAACAGCTTGGTAAATTCTAGAAAATTATGTCATGGCTTTAGAAGCTTCTGATAGGCTAATTGAAATCATTTGAGTCAATAGGAGGTGTACCTCTTTGCTTGACATCATGGGAAAATCCAAAGAAATCAGCCAAGACCTCAGAAAAATATTGTTGACCTCCACAACTTTGGTTCATCCTTGGGAGCGATTTCCAAACACCTGAAGGTACCACGTTCATCTGTGCAAACAGTAGTATGCAAGTATAAACACCATGGGACCATGCAGCCGCATACCGCTCAGGAAGGAGACGCGTTCTGTCTCCTAGAGATGAACGTACTTTGGTGCAAAAAGTGAAAATCAATCTCAGAACAACAGAAATACACCTATATCCACACTCAAATGAGTCCTATATCGACATAACCTGAAAGGCCGCTCAGCAAGGAAGAAGCCACTACTCCAAAACCACCATAAAAAGCCAGACTACGGTTTGCAACTGCACATGGGGACAAAGATTGTACTTTTTGGAGAAATGTCCTCTAGTCTAATGAAACAAAAATAGCATCATGTTGTGGGGGTGAATTGCTGCAGAAGGGACTGGTGCACTTCACAAAATAGATGGCATCATGAGGTGGAAAATGATGTGGATATATTGAAGCAACATCTCAAGACATCAGTCAGGAAGATAAAGCTTGGTCGCAAATGGGTCATCCAAATGAACAATGACCCCAAGCATACTTCCAAAGTTGTGGCAAAGTCAAGGTATTGGAGTGGCCATCACAAACCCTTGACCTCAATCCCATAGAAAATGTGTGGGCAGAACTGAAAAAGCATGTGCGAGCAAGGAGGCCTACAAACCTGACTCAGTTACAACAGCTCTGTCAGGTGTAATGGGCCAAAATTCACTCAATTTATTTTGGGATGCTTGTGGAAGGCTACCCAAAACTTTTGACCCAAGTTAAACAATTTAAAGGCAATGCTACCAAATACTAATATAGTGTATGTCAACTTCTGACCCACTTGGAATGTGATGAAATAAATAAAAGCTGAAATAAATAATTATTTCCACTAGTATTCTGACATTTCACATTCTTAAAATAAATTGGATTAAACGTCAGGAATTGTGAAAAACTGAGTTTAAATGTATTTGGCTGAGGTGTATGTAAACTTCCGACTTCAACTGTAACTTTGGACATGTGTGCGTTCCTATCCTGTTGTTGTTTCTACTGTAAGCACACCATATTTATGTTTGTTGCCATCATGCAATGTGTTCTGGCTGTCAATTAAACGTCTGTCAGACCAAAATTAGGTGAAGGGATGGTTCCGGAAGTGACTGATGTAAGTGAATGATGGTATACAACACACTCCCTTCAACATGCATACTGCAAGCAGAACAAACTCATCTTGTACCCTCTTATTTTAAGTTGACACTAAAAAACAAACATGGCAGAGCTCATAAACTACCCATCGTTGGATTAATATAGATTTTTTGAAAGTATTTTCCTCAATTATTTTGATCACTGTTGAGGTCACCCGTGATGTAATGAATAGTAAATAGCAATTGCTATTAGCTAATTCATATTATGGTTTCCAACAGCCAAGAGTTAGCTAAAAAACAGTGTGGCCAGCTCAAACATTGACTGTTGCGTTAATCTTAACTGGAAGTTCTAAATAAGTGTTCTAATCACACCGGTTTGAGCGTACGCTGCAGGAACCGCTGTAGAATGATCACACCCGTGTTTTGTATGTGTCAACGGGTAAGTATTTTGTTCACAGAATATTCACACATTGTTTTCATCAGAAGAGAAATGTCTGCAATTGTGTGCACTGTTTCCTGCAAGCAGTACATACTATTGCACACAATTCTAAATCACCCCATCAGTGTCATACCATTTACACTATATGGAAAGATCTAGGCAATGGGGACTGTCAAATTGAAAAAAAAATCCATGAAAAATAGTCATATCTCAACAAAGGCTTTACTGAAGATTCCCTACTGTTGACCAATCCCCGACAAAGGGGTGTAGATTTTGTCTACCGAACATATGCTTGTGCGCTCTAACAGCTGAAAAAAACCCTGCTGAACGCTACCAAACACCAAAACCTCACCAAATGTCATTATAGTATATATGCAAAACTGTTTCGACTGGGAGGCATTCGGTAAGCTTTAGAGCTGTCAAATCCACAAGTGGCTCCTTGCATTACCTTATTGCGGACACTGCCTTTAGACCACTTTTGAAGGATTTTTATCAATAATGACTAAATAATGCATACATTTGACGTAGAATTATAACTAACAGAAGTTATATGCTGTCTGATAAAGAATGGTTCTACATAGGCAAAGAGGAAGTGTTAACAGACAAATTGTGACAGACAACTTGTGACCACTGTGAAACCGATAACAGGAAGAAAGTCTCCCCACCCTAGGAGGAGAAAAACAGTTAGGCTTGCAGTAGATTATCCTCTTGAAACTCTGGGGGCGGTATTTCATTTTTGGATAAAAAACGTTCCCGTTTTAAACGGGATATTTTGTCACGACAAGATGCTCGACTATGCATATAATTGACAGCTTTAGATAGAAAACACTCTAACGTTTCCAAAACTGCAAAGATATTGTCTGTGAGTATAACAGAACTGATGTTACAGGCGAAACCCAGATAAAAATCCAATCAGGAAGTGCCCCATATTTTGAAAGCGCTGCATGCCAATGACTCCTTATATGGCTATGAATGGGCTACGAATGAGCTTTACGCTTTCTATGTATTTCCCAAGGTGTCTACAGCATTGTGACGTATTTTTACGCATTTATGTTGAAGAATACCCGTAAGGGACTACATTGAGCAAGTGGTCACATGATGGCTCTCGCAGAAAATCTTGCGTAAAGTACAGAGGTAGCCATTATTCCAATCGCTTCTAATGAGAAACCAATTGTCCCGGTGGATATATTATCGAATAGATATGTGAAAAACACCTTGAGGATTGATTCTAAACAACGTTTGCCATGTTTCTGTCGATATTATGGAGCTAATTTGGAAAAAGGTTTGGCGTTGTAGTGACCAGAACACTTTCTATCTAACTGGGAGTCTCGTGAGTGAAAACATCCGGAGTTCTTCAAAGGTAAATTATTTAATTTGATTGCTTTTCTTATTTTCATGAAAATGTTGCCTGCTGCTAGCAGGGCATAATGCTATGCTAGGTTATGATAAACTTACAGAAATGCTTGTCTAGGGTTGGCTGTAAAGCATATTTTGAAAATCTGAGATGACAGTGTGATTAACAAAAGGCTAAGCTGTGTCTCAATATATTTCATTTGTGATTTTCATGAATAGGAATATTTTCTAGGGATATTTATGTCCGCTGCGTTATGCTAATTAGTTTCAGGCGATGATTACGCTCCCGGATCCGGGATGGGTAGTATCAAGAGCAACTTGTAGTAACATATGATAAGCAATATGTGTGTGTTGGAATGGACTTTTGAAGCAGCTTTGTCCTTGTCGGAGAGGAGGAGGGACATTTAGGACGCTATGACGCTATGTGTGATATATAAACTAATGTACATTGTGTTTATGTTCAGAGCTCTCGGGAATAAACACTATTGATTAATTTTGAGACTGATCTTTGTCTATTTTATGCAAATAAGAACCTTACAAATTCTTAGAAACGGACAAAGTGTTTTGCTTTGTTATAATTGAATTGGTTAACGTACATTTAGGAATGAAATTCCTCTAACAATTTGGTCCTTCGAAGCCGGATCTAAATATCTGTTCCTGTCATCTGAAGGTAACAAGTCGAGAACCGTGCACGGGCGGGCCGTGGGCCCGTAAAATAAAGTCCTGTCCCCTGACATTGAGGCTCTATATCAGGCCGGTATACACCCCAAGTTGACAGGAACGATGACTAGATCTAACCGACATTGCTTTTCCCAGTCTGCGAGACCAGGTCAGTAGCCTTTATCTCAATTTGGGCGGAATTAATTGAGATATATTTGTTTTGATGTTCTAAAAATACTTAGAATTGATCAATAATAGGAGCTTGAGTACTCCTAACAGATTCACTCAGGGGTTTTACCTTGTTGTTTAATAAAGATTGATAGGGAGGCAGGTCCGAAAAGACCTGAGGTAAGGCCCTGCCACAAATAAAAATAACGAGGATATAGTAGGTTGTTAGAATAGGACGGTCGTTTTGTACAAATAGGAAAACTCATGGTTAAGCATTAAAGCGGTAAATTAGCCATAGTCATGGTTAAGCATTAATGTGGTAAATTAGCCATAGTCATGGTTAAGCATTAAAGCGGTAAATTAGCCATAGTCATGGTTAAGCATTAATGCGGTAAATTAGCCATAGTCATGGTTAAGCATTAATGCGGTAAATTAGCCATAGTCATGGTTAAGCATTAAAGCGGTAAATTAGCCATAGTCATGGTTAAGCATTAATGTGGTAAATTAGCCATAGTCATGGTTAAGCATTAAAGCCGTAAATTAGCCATAGTCATGGTTAAGCATTAATGCGGTAAATTAGCCATAGTCATGGTTAAGCATTAAAGCGGTAAATTAGCCATAGTCATGGTTAAGCATTAAAGCGGTAAATTAGCCATAGTCATGGTTAAGCATTAATGCGGTAAATTAGCCATTGTCATGGTTAAGCATTAAAGCGGTAAATTAGCCATAGTCATGGTTAAGCATTAAAGCGGTAAATTAGCCATAGTCATGGTTATGCATTAAAGCGGTAAATTAGCCATAGTCATGGTTAAGCATTAAAGCGGTAAATTAGCCATAGTCATGGTTAAGCATTAATGCGGTAAATTAGCCATAGTCATGGTTAAGCATTAATGCGGTAAATTAGCCATAGTCATGGTTAAGCATTAATGCGGTAAATTAGCCATAGTCATGTTTAAGCATTAATGCGGTAAATTAGGCATAGTCCAAATTTTAAAACTGGTAAGGTAATTTTATGCGAACAGGATAACTTAAACCTATTTAACGCTGAAAGAAATTAATATCCAAACAGGAGGAGAGGGAAAACTAATTTAGCGAAGTGAGATACGAGATATTGACTTCAACAACAACCCAAAAAATAGGACGATCGACAGTGGTATCGGACGATTGACAGTGTCCGATCGACACCACTATAGATAAAGTTTCTAGAAAGGAGAGCACACACATAGGGAGTAGTGACATAAGAGATAAGAGTATTAAGCACATACTTAGATCTTAGAAATCCATACACATAGATTGTAAACATTAAAGAGACACAGAGTCAAGACAGGAGAGCAACTATAGTAACTAGGTAACGGTAAACAACACATACATAGATCATAGAAATACATACACCTAGATTGTAAAAATATACTGTAGAACATAACTATAGTAATTGGATAGCGGTAGAAAATAACACACACATAGAAGAAGATGAGACAGAAAAAGGATTGTGCGGCTGTAAAAGGAAAAGAGGACCCCAGGACAGGGGGCAGCGGTGGTTTTACAGTGGGCTGTAGATAGAGAGCAAAGAGAGAGAGAGAGAGAGAGAGAGAGAGAGAGAGAGAGAGAGAGCGGACAGAAAGGAATCAAATAATTATTGCTACTCTAGGGAAAGTCAGGAAAGATTTAACCGAACTAGGACAGGATTTAGCAAACTTATTGAGAAAGGGAATAGAGGTAGAGAAAGTCGAGAGAAGTGCATAGAGACAGTCAAAAGAAAGGTGTAGATAGTCAAGGGAAACAGCAGGACGTGGGTTAAATGCTGGGCTGTCTGAATCCCGGAAAATAAGGTTACAAGGTAAGGGGACATACAGAGAGAACGAGAGAGAGAAAATAAGGAGAATCCTCGCTGGATAAAAGCTTGGACCTTTGAATTAGGGCTATTTTCTGGGAATTGTCTCGGTGCCGGAGTTTGCGACTACAGACAATTCTAATAATAGGGTTGTTGGCGGGAAGGCTCCGTCATTCCAATAGTGATGGTGGTTCAGTGGTTAAATAGCTGCCTTCTAAGCTTGAGACCCAAGTTTGGTTCCTGGTAAATGCTCTGACTAAAATCTGAGGTTTTGATTGTAATTAAACTATTTGTATGTTTTGCCTGGAAAGATACGGTCGCCAGTGTTTGTATAAGAAATAAACTGAAAGTTGTAATAGCTTGTTTGGTTCAAATTGATAGAAGGCATCAATATAACTTTCTTAATAACCTCTTGAAACTAGGGGGCACTATTTTTATTTTTGGAAAAATAACGTTCCCAAAGTAAACCACCTATTTCTCAGGACCAGATAATAGAAAATGCCTATAATTGACAGCTTAGGATAGAGAACACTCTAAAGTTTCCAAAACTGTCAAAATATTGTCTGTGAGTATAGCAGAACTGATATTGCAGGCGAATCCCTGAGGAAAATTCAATCAGGAAGTGCCTCTTATTTTGAAACCGTTGTGTTCCTATGCACCCCTATTGGCCATTGAAAGGGAAATCAACCAGATTCCTTTTTCTACGTATTCCCTAAGATGTCTACAGCATTTTGACGTAGTTTCAAGCCTTTATGTTGAAGAATGAGCGTAAACGACTACATTGCGTAAGTGGCCAGTGATTCTTGCGTAAAAGACAGAGGTAGTAATTTTTCCTCTCGCTCCTACTGAAAAGCCAATTGTCCCGGGTTGATATATTATCCAACAGATATTTGAAAACCACCTTGAGGATTGATTATAAAAAACGTTTGCCATGTTTCTGTCGATATTATGGATATAATTTGGATTTTTTTGTCGAACAATCACAGGGGTAGGAGCAGATCCGAAACCAACAGGGTTCGGGGGTTAACTCTCTACTGAAGATTCCCTTATACCCAACCTTTCCCTGCTGTGTGGGTTCATAGAAGTGAAAGTGTGGGCTGGCCTCTAGCTGAGGATATGTTCTCCAGGAAAGGGTGGGGCTTTACAGGAGAGCTGATTGGTCTGAGCTGTCTTATTGTGGGAGCAATATTCCTAAATACACCATGACCCATCCCGAGAATGCAGAAAGAGGTAACTTGACCCATAATTTAGACAATGAGGATTTTGTATTAACCAAGCATAAGAGATCACTTGATCTGGATAAACAGGAAGTGAGAGTGGAGATTGGGAAGGAAGTCTCGGTGGAGTTCAATGTAGACCTAATGGGGTCTCTGACTCCTTGGCAGTCTAGGACTATGAGCCATTATGGAAGCTATCTGTACAGGTCCCCATGTAGTTTATGGACCCAGGTCATAGCTCACACAGAGAGAGAGGGCTATATGAATCCACATACCCAGTATGGAAGGAGGTGGAGTATAGTGAAGGTAAAGGTTTCAGTTGACACCCTAGTGCCATTCCGGGAAGAAGAAGTTAGGGCAGATGATAGCTCTATAGTCAGCCAGAATACAAGCAGAGCCCCAGGAAGAAGAAAAAAACAGATACTGACAGCAGAGTCGTCCAGAGCCAAGGGCCGGTGCGGATAGTGCAGACGAAATCTCTTAGGGAAGTGATTGAGGTGGAAACTGATTATGGGGATTCTAACCTATAGTTAGAATGGATTCAGTATACAGCCAGATCAGTAGCGAAAAAAGAATGTTAGGCCTGCGCCACAGCAAAACCTCAGTTGACAACCATTCCCTTTCCATTTGATGGAATTGATATACCCAGGGGAACTACCCGTATGGTAAAGCTGTTCATGAGGGCAGGGAAGCCGGACAATGACAGTTGTATTGATCTGTGTTATTTGCCCATTACATCCAGACTTCCCCCTTTCACAGTTACAGGAGGACATTACTATTGTATGGCTCGCTACATCACACACGGATGGGACATAGGGGAAGTAAGAACATGCAATAGCACAGAGAATGTTACAACCGACAAGACAATGATGGACTTGACTGGCAGATGAAAAGGCCTAGAGTGGATGTCTGGTGGTTTGTGGAGGGGTAAGACTGTGGCCTAACCTGCCTAGCAATTGGACCGGTGGTCAATCATCTTATGGTGATAACAGCTGCAACTAGGTTGATGGGATGTCAGGATAGAATAGCCTTGGATATGTTACTGGCTGAAAAGGGTATGTGAGGTTTTGTCCCAGAATTAACACAGCTCCGGACGGATCAGTGACAAGTTGGCAGAAAACTCTGGGGTGGATACTTCTCTGACTAATTGGTTTGACAGTATGTTTGGAAAATGGAAAAATGTAATGATAACTGTGTTGTGGGCAACCTTCACCTGTGTGACTGTGTTAGTTTTGTGCGGCTGTTGTCTTATTCCTTGCGTGAGAGGTCTCATTTCTAAGACTCTGGAGAAATCGATGACACAACAGATGGTGAGATACAGACCGATTCCAAGCTCTGACCAGTGGAATGTTGAATACATGCCCCCAGACCTAGCGGATGGATCCGGCTCCTTTACATACAAAAAGCCTAAGTTGGATGAGACCATTTTTGATGTTTAGGGATTTTAGATTGTTTCTTGTTTTGATGTTTAGACTGTTTCTTTGATGAAGATTTTAACGAAAATCCTGATAAGAAGAGTTATGATTCTGATGTAGGCCTAGAACAGTCAGTGAAGTTGATTTTGGATAACCATAGATATGTGTGCTTTTTAATATTTCTAATAAAAATAGATGTGTGATTGGATGTATAATATTTAGTCAAAGGGAGGATACGTTGAAGGATTTTTATCAATAATGACTAAATAATGCATACATTTGGCGTAGAATTATAACTAACAGAAGTTATATGCTGTCTGATAAAGAATGGTTTTACATAGGCAAAGAGGGAGTGTTAACAGACAAATTGTGACAGACAACTTGTGACCACTGTGAAACCGATAACAGGAAGAAAGTCTCCCCACCCTCCTCCAGGTGTCGCCCATCTTCCCCATTATCCCCTGTGTATTTATACCTGTGTTTTCTGTCTGTCTGGTTGCCAGTTTGTCTTGTTTGTTCAAGCCTACCAGTGGTTTCGCTCAGCTACAAGTTTTCACCAGTCTCTCTTTTTCTCGTCATCCTGGTTTTTGACCTTTACCTGTCCTGCCATCCTGTACCTTTGCTCCACCTCTGAATTACCGACCTCTGCCTGATCTGAGCATGCTTGCCGTCCTGTACCTTGGCCTATGCCCTGGATTATCAATCCCTGCCTGCCTTGACCTGTTGTTTGCCTGCCCCTGTGGTTACTGTATTTAATAACTGAACAGAAATTAGCATAACCAAACATTGTAGATTACTGGGTGAATTGTGGGGATTAACTGTGACTACTACTGAATAGTAAAAAAATATATAAACGCAAAATGTAATGTGCAGTTTTGTCACACAACACAATGCCACAGATGTCTCAAGTTTTGAAGGAGCGTACAATTCGCAAGCTGACTGCAGGAATGTCCACAAGAGCTGTTGCCAGAAAATGGAATGTTATTTTCTCTTCCATAAGCCGGCTCAACATAATTTTAGAGAATTTGGCAGTACGACCAACCAGCCTCTCAACCGCGGACCACGTGTAACCACGCCCGGCCAGGACCTCCACATCCGGCTTCTTCATCTGCAGGATCGTCTGAGACCAGCCACCTGGACAGCTGATGAAATGGAGGAGTATTTCTGTCTGTAATAATGTGAGTGCGTACTTATGTGTGAGTAATGTGAGTTAGCACCTGTGTGTATGCATCACAGTACATATACAGTGGGGAGAACAAGTATTTGATACACTGCCGATTTTGCAGGTTTTCCTACTTACAAAGCATGTAGAGGTCTGTCATTTTTTATCATAGGTACACTTCAACTATGAGATATCCAAAAATCCAGAAAATCACATTGTATGATTTTTAAGTAATTAATTTGCATTTTATTGCATGACATAAGTATTTGATACATCAGAAAAGCAGAACTTAATATTTGGTACAGAAACCTTTGTTTGCAAATACAGAGATCATACGTTTCCTGTAGTTCTTGACCAGGTTTGCACACACTGCAGCAGGGATTTTGGCCCACTCCTCCATACAGATCTTCTCCATATCCTTCACGTTTCGGCGCTGTTGCTGGGCAATACGGACTTTCAGCTCCCTCCAAAGATTTTCTATTGGGTTCAGGTCTGGAGACTGCCTAGGCCACTCCAGGACCTTGAGATGCTTCTTACGGTGCCACTCCTTAGTTGCCCTGGCTGTGTGTTTCGGGTCGTTGTCGTGCTGGAAGACCCAGCCACGACCCATCTTCAATGCTCTTACTGAGGGAAGGAGGTTGTTGGCCAAGATCTCGCGATACATGGCCCCATCCATCCTCCCCTCAATACGGTGCAGTCGTCCTGTCCCCTTTGCAGAAAAGCATCCCCAAATAATTATGTTTCCACCTCCATGCTTCACGGTTGGGATGGTGTTCTTGGGGTTGTACTCATTCTTCTTCTTCCTCCAAACACGGCGAGTCGAGTTTAGACCAAAAAGCTCTATTTTTGTCTCACCAGACCACATGACCTTCTCCCAATCCTCCTCTGGATCATCCAGATGGTCATTGGCAAACTTCAGATGGGCCTGGACATGCGATGGCTTGAGCAGGGGGACCTTGCGTGCGTGTGGGATCTTGCATGGAGCCCCAGACCGAGGGTGATTGACTGTCATCTTGAACTTCTTCCATTTTCTAATAATTGCGCCAACAGTTGTTGCCTTCTCACCAAGCTGCTTGCCTATTGTCCTGTAGCCCATCCCAGCAGGTCTACAATTTCAACCGTGATGTCCTTACACAGCTCTCTGGTCTTGGCCATTATGGAGAGGTTGGAGTCTTTTTGATTGAGTGTGTGGACAAATCCAGATAGCAGATGTTCTGAAAGAGCTGCAAAACCTGGACCCGTACAAATCAGCTAGGCTTGACAATCTGGACCCTCTATTTCTGAAACTATCCACCGCCATTGTCGCAACCCCTATTAACCTCTTGAACCTATAGGGGCGCTGTGTCATTATTGGATAAAAAGACGTGCCCGTTTTAAGCGCAATATTTTGTCACGAAAAGATGCTCGACTATGCATGGAATTGACAGCCTTGGAAAGACACAACTCTGACGTCTCCAAAACTGCAAAGATATTATCTGTGCGTGCCCCAGAACTAATGCAACAGGCGAAACCAAGAAGATGTTTCATACAGGAAATGCCCCGGATTCTGAAGGCGCTGTGTTCCAATGTCTCCTTATATGGCTGTGAATGCGCCAGGAATGAGCCTGCGCTTTCTGTATATTCCCCGAGGTGTCTGCAGCATTGTGACGTGTTTGTAGGCATATCATTGGAAGATTGACCATAAGAGACTACATTTACCTGGTGTCCCGCCCGGTGTCCTGTGTGCGTAATCAGTAAGTCCATGCGCGTTCCATTTCTTCAGAATTGAAAGTAAACTGCCACGATGGATTTTATCGTCGATAGATATGTGAAAAACACCTTGAGGATTGATTCTAAACATCGTTTGCCATGTTTCTGTCGATATTATGGAGTTAATTTGGAAAAAAGTTCGCATTTAATGATTTTTTTTTTTTTTTTTTTTTTTACCGAAACGTGATGAACAAAACGGAGTGATTAGTCGACACAAATAATATTTTTTGTAAAAACTGAACATTTGCTATCTAACAGAGTCTCCTCATTGAAAACATCTGAAGTTCTTCAAAGGTAAATTATTTTATTTGAATGCTTTTATGTTTTTTTGTGGAAAATGTTGCATGCTGAATGCTAGGCTTAATGCAATGCTAGGCTATCAATACTCTTACACAAATGCTTGTTTAGCTATGGTTCAAAAGCATATTTTGAAAATCTGAGATGACAGTGTTGTTAACAAAAGGCTAAGCTTGAGAGCAAAGAGATTAATTTCATTTCATTAGCCATTTTCATGAATAGTTAACGTTGTGTTATGCTAATGAGCTTGCTGATAGATTTACACAATCCTGGATACAGGGGTTTTTTCGTAGCTAAACGTGACGCAGAAAACAGAGCGATTTGTCCTAAACAAATAATCTTTCAGGAAAAACTGAACATTTGCTATCTGAGTCTCCTCATTGAAAACATCTGAAGTTCTTCAAAGGTAAATGATTTTATTTGAATGCTTTTCTGTTTTTTTGTGTAAATGTTGCCTGCTAAATGCTAACGCTAAATGCTACGCTAAATGCTACGTTAGCCATCAATACTGTTACACAAATGCTTGTTTTGCAATGGTTGAGAAACATATTTTGAAAATCTGAGATGACAGTGTTGTTAACAAAAGGCTAAGCTTGAGAGCTAGCATATTTATTTCATTTCATTTGCGATTTTCATGAATAGTTAACGTTGCGTTATGGTAATGAGCTTGAGGCTGATTTCACGATCCCGGATCCGGGATGGGGAGATCAGAAAGGTTAACAGCCTGTTCAACCTCTCTTTCATATCGTCTGAGATCCCCAAGGATTGGAAGGCTGCCGCAGTCATCCCCCTCTTCAAAGGGGGAGACACCCTGGACCCAAACTGTTACAGACCTATATCCATCCTGCCCTGCCTATCTAAGGTCTTCGAAAGCCAAGTCAACAAACAGGTCACTGACCATCTCGAATCCCACCGTACCTTCTCCGCTGTGCAATCTGGTTTCCGAGCCGGTCACGGGTGCACCTCAGCCACGCTCAAGGTACTAAACGATATCATAACCGCCATCGATAAAAGACAGTACTGTGCAGCCGTCTTCATCGACCTTGCCAAGGCTTTCGACTCTGTCAATCACCATATTCTTATCGGCAGACTCAGTAGCCTCGGTTTTTCTAATGACTGCCTTGCCTGGTTCACCAACTACTTTGCAGACAGAGTTCAGTGTGTCAAATCGGAGGGCATGCTGTCCGGTCCTCTGGCAGTCTCTATGGGGGTGCCACAGGGTTCAATTCTCGGGCCGACTCTTTTCTCTGTATATATCAATGATGTTGCTCTTGCTGCGGGCGATTCCCTGATCCACCTCTACGCAGACGACACCATTCTATATACTTCCGGCCCGTCCTTGGACACTGTGCTATCTAACCTCCAAACGAGCTTCAATGCCATACAACACTCCTTCCGTGGCCTCCAACTGCTCTTAAACGCTAGTAAAACCAAATGCATGCTTTTCAACCGTTCGCTGCCTGCACCCGCACGCCTGACTAGCATCACCACCCTGGATGGTTCCGACCTTGAATATGTGGACATCTATAAGTACCTAGGTGTCTGGCTAGACTGTAAACTCTCCTTCCAGACTCGTATCAAACATCTCCAATCGAAAATCAAATCGAGAGTCTGCTTTCTAATTCGCAACAAAGCCTCCTTCACTCACGCCGCCAAACTCAAAACTGACTATCCTACCGATCCTCGACTTCGGCGATGTCATCTACAAAATTGCTTCCAACACTCTACTCAGCAAACTGGATGCAGTTTATCACAGTGCCATCCGTTTTGTCACTAAAGCACCTTATACCACCCACCACTACGACCTGTATGCTCTAGTCGGCTGGCCCTCGCTACATATTCGTCGCCAGACCCACTGGCTCCAGGTCATCTACAAGTCCATGCTAGGTAAAGCTCCGCCTTATCTCAGTTCACTGGTCACGATGGCAACACCCACCCGTAGCACACGCTCCAGCAGGTGTATCTCACTGATCATCCCTAAAGCCAACACCTCTTTGGCCGCCTTTCGTTCCAGTTCTCTGCTGCCTGTGACTGGAACGAATTGCAAAAATCGCTGAAGTTGGAGACTTTTATCTCCCTCACCAACTTCAAACATCTGCTATCTGAGCAGCTAACCGATCGCTGCAGCTGTACATAGTCTATCGGTAAATAGCCCACCCATTGTTACCTACCTCATCCCCATACTGTTTTTATGTATTTACTTTTCTGCTCTTTTGCACACCAATATCTCTACCTGTACATGACCATCTGATCATTTATCACTCCAGTGTTAATATGCAAAATTGTAATTATTCGCCTACCTCCTCATGCCTTTTGCACACAATGTATATAGACTCTCTTTTTTTCTACTGTGTTATTGACTTGTTAATTGTTTACTCCATGTGTAACTCTGTGTTGTCTGTTCACACTACTATGCTTTATCTTGGCCAGGTCGCAGTTGCAAATGAGAACTTGTTCTCAACTAGCCTACCTGGATAAATAAAGGTTAAATAAAAAATAAATAAAAAATAAATAAAATAAAAAATACAGGTAACGAGTTCAAACAGGTGCAGTTAATACAGGTAATGAGTGGAGAACAGGAGGTCTGTGAGAGCCGGAATTCTTACTGGTTGGTAGGTGATCAAATACTTATGTCATGCAATAAAATGCAAATTAATTACTTAAAAATCATACAATGTGATTTTCTGGATTTTTGTTTTAGATTATGTCTCTCACAGTTGAAGTGTACCTATGATAAAAATTACAGACCCCTACATGCTTTGTAAGTAGAAAAACCGGCAGTGTATCAAATACAGTGCCTTGCGAAAGTATTCGGCCCCCTTGAACTTTGCGACCTTTTGCCACATTTCAGGCTTCAAACATAAAGATATAAAACTGTATTTTTTTGTGAAGAATCAACAACAAGTGGGACACAATCATGAAGTGGAACGACATTTATTGGATATTTCAAACTTTTTTAACAGATCAAAAAGTGAAAAATTGGGCGTGCAAAATTATTCAGCCCCCTTAAGTTAATACTTTGTAGCGCCACCTTTTGCTGCGATTACAGCTGTAAGTCGCTTGGGGTATGTCTCTATCAGTCTATCAACACCTGGATATGTTTATTTTTGAACCATTCCATTGTAGATTTTGCTTTATGTTTTGGATCATTGTCTTGTTGGAAGACAAATCTCCGTCCCAGTCTCAGGTCTTTTGCATTCTTCCAGAATGGTCCTGTATTTGGCTCCATCCATCTTCCCATCAATTTTAACCATCTTCCCTGTCCCTGCTGAAGAAAAGCAGGCCCAAACCATGATGCTGCCACCACCATGTTTGACAGTGGGGATGGTGTGTTCAGGGTGATGAGCTGTGTTGCTTTTACGCCAAACATAACGTTTTGCCATGTTGCCAAAAAGTTCAATTTTGGTTTCATCTGACCAGAGCACCTTCTTCCACATGTTTGGTGTGTCTCCCAGGTGGCTTGTGGCAAACTTTAAACAACACTTTTTATGGATATCTTTAAGAAATGGCCTTCTTCTTGCCACTCTTCCATAAAGGCCAGATTTGTGCAATATACGACTGATTGTTGTCCTATGGACAGAGTCTCCCACCTCAGCTGTAGATCTCTGCAGTTCATCCAGAGTGATCATGGGCCTCTTGGCTGCATCTCTGATCAGTCTTCTCCTTGTATGAGCTGAAAGTTTAGAGGGACGGCCAGGTCTTGGTAGATTTGCATTGGTCTGATACTCCTTCCATTTCAATATATATATATTTCAATATCCTTGGGATGTTTAAAGCTTGGGAAATCTTTTTGTATCCAAATCCGGCTTTAAACTTCTTCACAACAGTATCTCGGACCTGCCTGGTGTGTTCCTTGTTCTTCATGATGCTCTCTGCGCTTTTAACGGACCTCTGAGACTATCACAGTGCAGGTGCATTTATACGGAGACTTGATTACACACAGGTGGATTGTATTTATCATCATTAGTCATTTAGGTCAACATTGGATCATTCAGAGATACTCACTGAACTTCTGGAGAGAGTTTGCTGCACTGAAAGTAAAGGGGCTGAATAATTTTGCACGCCCAATTTTTCAGTTTTTGATTTGTTAAAAAAGTTTGAAATATCCAATAAATGTCATTCCACTTCATGATTGTGTCCCACTTGTTGTTGATTCTTCACAAAAAAATACAGTTTTATATCTTTATGTTTGAAGCCTGAAATGTGGCAAAAGGTCGCAAAGTTCAAGGGGGCCGAATATTTTTGCAAGGCAATGTACTTGTTCTCCCCACTGTATGTGTAGCCCAGCATTTATCCTCAATGCTGGACGCTTTTATAACCGACAGTAACCTAGTGACAACGCCATGTTGCCATGGTTACAGCAGCACCACTGGAATCTGTGTGGCTGGAGGCCAGAGGTAATAGGCTAAAGGTTAAACAGAAGATGTACTCAAGAAGATGACAGAGATGTGTGTGTGTGTGTGTGTCCGTGTGTGTGTGTGTGTCCATGTGTGTATGTGTTCATGTGCGTGTGTGCTCCAGTGTATTAGAATAAATAACAATGTTAACATAGGGTTGAACATCCGGTAAGAAAGCTGTCATGCTACCTGTGAAATTTACAGTAACACACACACGCGCACACACACACACACGCACACACGCACACACATACACACACATACATACACAAAAGCCAAGCCCAGAGAGCGTCCTTGGTGTGTGTTTAGAGGTCCCTCAGGACGACTCTCTGACCTCAATTGTACTACTCTCACTCTGTGGTTTGATCACTCAGCTGTTTCGGGGCTAAGCATCTGTAATGTGTTACTGTACATGTGTGTGTGGGTTTTATGTTATTCTATCCTTGTGGGGACTTACAATTAATTTCCTCAAAATCCTATTTACCTTAACCCTTACACTTACCCTAACCTTAAACTGTAACCCTAAACCTAACCACTAACCCTTTACCTTTACCCTAACCCTGATTCTGACCCTAACCCTAATTGTAACCCTTAAACCAAACCCATAAGCTTAAAATAGCCTTTGTCCTCATGTCCTTATTTACTGATTTCCACTTCTAATAGAACCCCATCCCCTTGATTATTAATGTTACTGAATCACTTCATTTCCAAAGTACGCTTTGGCAGTGTACATTGTTACATCAATAAAACAATTGCGGACATGCAAATCCCACTCCAACTGGCTCTCCAAATCCTTAACACTGCTGCTACTGACATGAATAAACTCAAACAGGATTTAAAACTCCACCAATAATCTCCATCCCTAGTTTCTTTAACAGTTTACATGGCCTGGTTATCCACCCCTGCGACTGCTTTTAAAATCAGTAGCTACTATTTGTGTCCCTGCCTTTTAATGATATGTGTTGTAAATACAGTATGTTCTTGCATGGATTATTATTTTATTTTTTACCCCTTTTTCTCCCAAATTTCGTGGTATCCAATTGTTTTTAGTAGCTACTATCTTGTCTCATCTCTACAACTCCCGCACGGGCTCGGGAGAGACGAAGGGTGAAAGCCATGCGTCCTCCGATACACAACCCAACCAAGCCGCACTGCTTCTTAACACAGCGCGCATCCAACCAGGAAGCCAGCCGCACCAATGTGTCGGAGGAAACACCGTGCACCTGGCAACCTTGGTTAGCGTGCACTGCGCCCAGCCCGCCACAGGAGGCTCTGGTACGCGATGAGACAAGAATATCCCTACCGGCCAAGCCTTCCCTAACCCGGACGACGCTAGGCCAATTGTGAGTCGCCCCACGGACCTTCCGGTCGCGGCCGGTTACGACAGAGCCTGGGCGCGAACCCAGGGTCTCTGGTGGCACAGCTGGCCCTGTAGTACAGCGCCCTTAACCACTTGCATGGACTTTTTAAGAAATGTCTGCTTCGTCTGTATGCTTTGCGGCACAGTTATTTCCCTATATTGGTCACGTGGTTATTGTAAAAGAGAATGTGTTCTCAATGATTTACCTGGTTAAGTAATGGTTAAATACAATTTTAAAAACAAAAAAAGTACTTACCAATAATTCCTCTATCTTTATGCACCTTGACCATTGAAACTTAGAGAGAGACTCAGTGTGATAGTGAGGGACAGAGAGAGAGAGATTCAATGTGAGGAAGAGAACTAGAGAGAGAGACTCAGTATGATAGTGAAGGAGAGAGAGATTCAATGTGATAGAGAGAGAGTGAGAGACTGAGTGTGACAGTAAGAGAGTTAGAGATAGGACTGAAAGAAAGAGAGATGTAGAGTTGGAGGTGAGAGGTGTGTGGTGCATTGCAGGTGAGAGAGAGGGAGTCAGGCCCCTGCAGTGCTCTACTGTAAGGCAGTCCAATTCAGACCCATGTTACCTGCCATCGCAAATAAAAATGTATTATTATTTCTGCCTCGTGTCTCCACTGTGAGATGGGAAGGACGTGGAGTCTGCTAATAAAATTATTTTATCGATAGGAATGGTGAAAAGGGGGACTCCTTTTATCCACCTCTGTCCTGCGACTGCTTTTAGAGTCAGTAGCTGCTATTTGTGTCCCCTACCTTTTAATGATATGTGTTGTAAATACAGTATGTTTTTGCATGGACTTTAACCTCTACTAACTCCCCATCACGCATCTGGGAGCGTAATCATCGCCTGACACTAATTTGCATAACGCATCGGACATAAATATCCCTAGAAAATATTCCTATTCATGAAAATCACCAATGAAATATATTAGCCTTTTGTTAATCACCCTGTCATCTCAGATTTTCAAAATATGCTTTACAACCAAAGCTAGACAAGCATTTGTGTAAGTTTATCATAGCCTAGCATAGCATTATTCCCTGCTAGCAGCAGGAAACATTTTCACGAAAATAAGAAAAGCAATCAAATTAAATAATTTACCTTTGAAGAACTTCGGATGTTTTCACTCACAAGACTCCCAGTTAGATAGCAAATGTTCCTTTTTTCCAAAAAGATCATTTTTGTAGGCGAAATAGCTCCGTTTGTTCTTCACGTTTGGCTGAGAAATCGACCGGAAAATGCGGTCACTACAACGCCAAACTTTTTTCCAAATTAGCTCCATAATATCGACAGAAACATGGCAAACGTTGTTTATCTGTTAGACAATATATCCACCGGGACAATTGGTTTCTCATTAGAAGCGATTGGAATAATGGCTACCTCTGTACTTTACGCAAGATTTTCTGCGAGAGCCATCATGTGACCACTTGCTCAATGTAGTCCCTTACGGCTATTCTTCAACATAAATGCGTAAAAATACGTCACAATGCTGTAGACACCTTGGGGAATACGTATAAAGCGTAATCTCATTCGCAGCCCATTCACAGCCATATAAGGAGTCATTGGCATGCAGCGCTTTCAAAATATGGGGCACTTCCTGATTGGATTTTTATCTGGGTTTCGCCTGTAACATCAGTTCTGTTGCAATCACAGTTAATATCTTTGCAGTTTTGGAAATGTTAGAGTGTTTTCTATCCAAAGCTGTCAATTATATGCATAGTCGAGCATCTTGTCGTGACAAAATATCCCGTTTAAAACGGGAACGTATTTTATCCAAAAATGAAAATACTGCCCCCTAGTCACAAAAGGGTATTAAGAAATGTCTGCTTTGCCTGTATGTTATCACTTGACTGCTTTGCGGCACAGTTACTTCCCTATATTGGTCACGTGGTTATTGTAAAAGAGAATGTGTTCTCAATGATTTACCTGGTTAAATAATTGTTAAATAAAATAATAAAAACAAAAAAATGAATTACCAAAAATTCCAAGAGAGAGACAGAGACTCGGTGTGATAGTAAGAGAGAGGCAGAGAGAGAGAGACAGTGTGATAGCAAGAGAGGCAGAGAAAGAGAGACTCAGTGTGATAGTAAGAGAGAAGGAGAGAGAGAGAGACAGTGTGATAGTAAGAGAGAAGGAGCGAGACTCAGTGTGATAGCAAAAGAGAAGGAGAGATAAAGAGACTCAGTGTGATAGTAAGAGAGAAGGAGAGATAGAGAGACTCAGTGTGATAGTAAGAGAGAAGGAGAGATAGAGAGACTCAGTGTGATAGTAAGAGAAAGGGAGAGAGAGACTCAGTGTGATAGCAAGAGAGAGACAAAGAGAGCGAGACAGTGTGATAGCAAGAGAGGCAGAGAGAGAGAGACTCAGTGTGATAGTAAGAGAGAAGGAGAGAGAGAGAGACAGTGTGATAGTAAGAGAGAGGGAGAGAGAGAGAGAGAGACAGTGTGATAGTAAGAGAGAGGGAGAGAGAGAAAGAGACAGAGAGAGAGACCCAGTGTGTGTGAGAGAGAGAGACAGAGAGAGAGAGTGAGAGACTCAGTGTGATAGTAAGAGAGAGGGAGAGAGAGAAAGAGACAGAGAGAGAGAGTGAGAGACTGAGTGTGACAGTAAGAGAGTTAGAGATAGGACTGAAAGAAAGAGAGATGTAGGTGACTGGTGCATTGCAGGTGAGAGAGAGGGAGTCAGGCCCCTGCAGTGCTCTACTGTAAGGCAGTCCAATCCAGACCCATGTTACCTGCCATCGCAAATAAAAATGTATTATTATTTCTGCCTCGTGTCTCCACTGTGAGATGGGAAGGACGTGGAGTCTGCTAATAAAATTATTTTATCGATAGGAATGGTGAAAAGGGGATGTTGATTAGCACACCAAAGAAATGATGTGCGTAAGACAGAAGGCCCATTTCACACCATGATCTGCTCAGTTTGCAGGTGAACTTTTCCTCCATTTTGATTTGATTTCCTTAATTTTGATTGGATTTTTAAAACTTTGAATGTGGGACTGACTCGCCCATGGATTGATGTTTCAGCATCGTCTCAACGAAGCGTTCGCCGTTCGACTAGCCATGGGCGACATGAAAGCGCAGGTACTGTACAACCCTGGCACGAGTAGGCTCGAATAAGCGGCAGGTGCACGATCAACATCTACCTTCGGAACAGGAATGACGCCTGAGCTGGATCTATGTCAAGTTTTTTAATAATTTCTGGGTTAAAATTAAGTACCTTACTGTGGTTGTTTTCAATCCAAATGGTCAAAGAGCAATTTGTCAAGCAACAATTTTGCTATGACAGTCTGGGAGTGGTCTGAGTGTGGAGGGGAAAACTGAAAACTAGCTGTTATTGACAGAGATGTTAGAACTCTATATATTATTGGTCTATTACCTAATTTAGTGCCGGGTGATGTCACCAGAAAGGCCAAAACTCCATCCCACCAAAACAGGCTGAAATTCCAGGCTGTCTTTTCAAACAGCTCTTACATTAAAAGGACATGATCATCATTTTCGCAATTTCACACTATTCTTCCAAACTCATATTGTGGAATATATAAAACACAGGTAAATCTAGTTTTTAGACTGCACTGGGCCTTTAAGTATTTTGTTTGCTTATTGGATAGTGAGAGATAGAGGTGAAAGGTAGATGAGAGAGTGTTGAAAGAGTAATCTATTTGAAGCCATGCTGGCAGCAGTACACTGTGCATGTGCTCCAGAGGTAGTGTCTTAGACCACTGCACCACCCCAGGCCACAGGATCTACATAACGTTGTTTCAACTTTGTAGTGTTGGTGTTTCCTTACTCGGTGTTGTGTTGGGGTTTGGTTTGTTGAGAAAGTAGACTGAGCGTGGGTGTCCAACAAATCTGTTTAGTCTCTCTCTCTCTCTCTCAATTCAAAGGGCTTTATTGGTATGGGAAATGTGTTTACATTAACAAAGCAAGTGGAATAGACAATAAACCAAAGGGAGATAAACAAAGGAAGTAAACAATCAGAAATGAACAGTTAACATTGCATGTTATACATGTTATATTATTGGCCTTGTAAAGTGTTGTAGAAATGTGCAAATAGTTGTAGTATGAAAGGGAAAATTAATAAACAGATAATTATAGGTTGTATTTACAATGGTGTGTGTGCTCCACTGGTTTCTCTTATCTTGTGGCAACAGGTCACATCTTACTGCTGTGGTATTTCACCTAACTGATAGGGGAATTTATCAAGATTGGATTTGTTTTCTCATTCTTTTGGGGTCTTTGATATCTGAAGGAAATATGTGTCTCTAAATATGTGTCTCATACATTTGGCATTAGGTTAAGAGCCAGGCGGCCTCTCTCAATAGCAAGGTTATGCTCACTGCGTCTGTACATAGTAAAAGCTTTCCTTGATTTTGGGTCAGTCACAGTGGTCAGGTATTCTGCTACTGTGTACTCTCTGTGTAGGGCCAAATAACATTCCAGTCTCTCTCTCTCTCTCTCACTTTCTCTCTCTCTCTCTCTCTCTCTCTCTCTCTCCATTATTTGTAATCCACATGTCCTGTTAATTTGAACAACTGGCTCAAATTAAGATCCTACATCTGTACATACAGAACACACACATACTGTATGCATGTGTGACGGACATCACTATGCTTGCTTAACTATATATTCCTTACTGGTCCTTGATCTAGTATCCTCTGTCTCACAAACAGCCCTCTTGACAAGGCTCTAGCCAGTTATGCCAACGAAAAGCTAGCAACTTCGATTTCGCGGGTGGTGACATTTCAAGCTGAGAAATGAGGTTACCAATTGAACTTTGTTACACATGCTTAGGTTTGTGAACATGCAACAATGTACACACACACACGTATGATGCATGCATGAGCCAGGCTAAGATCCAGTTGATCAAACACCAGAACAGACAGAGTCACGTCAGACACCTGTACAGGCTGGCTATCTCTCTGGGAGGAGATATCAGCAACACTGTACAACAGTCGGTGAGAAGAAACACACACACACAAACCTTTAATGTATGCCTCTGCAAATGCATCTTGTTGCTGCATGCCAGGTGTCTTGTATTGCCAAAGACAAGATGGTTTTCCTCTAAAGTGGATTATCAGTTATCAATAGTGTATTACGGGGAAGGGGCCTGGCCTACAGAGGGCTGTACAGTAGCCTGTGTATCTGTGAGGGCTCTAGTGCACGTGCCAGGAGTCAGAGGTCAGTAGAATATGCTGGACATGCTCCTCCACCACCACCCAGCCAAGGAGCAGGACTGCCAGGTCATCACTACTACTGTAATACACCACAGAGAAGCAGCCCATGTCAACACCCCAACCACTCTGTGTGTATGTGGTTGCTCCTTATTCTGAGCGTACACACACACACACAATACACATTCCCAAAATGCACACACACACACACACACACTACACATTCCCAAAACACACACACACACACACACACACACACACACACACACACACACACACACACACACACACACACACACACACACACACACACACACACACACACACCTTCTGAGGCTGTTTTCCCTGAACATAATCAGTCCTCAGATTAAAACAGACTATGGAAGTGAAAACGACTGGACACAGCAGCACAACCCCCTGATGTGAGAGTGACAGCTAACAGGACTTGGCTACTGTTACAGTTAGCAATTCACACTGCTGCAAGAGCTGCTGATCAAGCAGTGTTTTACACAAGCACATAGAGTAAGTAGCCAGTTAGCTTAGCTGGGGGGATCCAGGAGGGCAAGAAAGGTTTGCCGTACAAGCTCTATTTTGGTTGCCTCTATCAGGAAATTACACTGATACATTTTTTAGTTTCATTAGGTGTTGTAAATCACTAGACCTAGATCACTATCTTTGAGAATACCATATAAGTATAATCAGCTTTTAAAACAATTCAACATGTTTTTCTTTTATCATATCTTGGACCAGAGTGAGGCTGTATCTCGACCTGCCTCTCTACCTGTTGTTCCTGCAGTGAGGAGCATTCACCATCTCCCTCTAATGTTTCCCTCGTTTATCTGCAGATAATTGCGTGCTGTGTGAAGGCATCAACTCGTGTACTGCTCGAGTGCTCCAGAAGTTGTGACTTGCGGGAGCGGGGTGGTGCTTGACTGAACAGCCAATCATATTTCTCAAATATAAATCGCATGACATTTACACGTGTAGTCTTCACTGGTTTTCAATTGTAGACCGCGACAGAGCAGGTAAATGTTGATCTGTAATGCAAAAATGTGTTGATAAGTCTTCTCGGGCCAGTGACTGACGAGAGCCATTGGCCTGTTAATGTTGGACCCTACATGTACCTACAAGAACAAGACTTAGAGCTAGCTACCGGTCCAGCTGATGTTTTAAGTCTCAGGTAAATTGTTCATCACACATAAACAACACATATGTACTGTATACTGAGCAGAGCAATTAAAGCTCCAAATTCACTATGTAAGTTTATCACCACAGAATGAGGAGAGAATGAAATATCCTTGTAGTGTTTCTCCACAGGAGAGCTACATGTATGTCTCCTTTTTCTGTGTGAAGCATCACAGCCTCCTTTCCTGTAGTCTCCTCTCTGCTCCTAGCAGTAAAGACTGGCACAGATACAGTCACAAAGGTAATTATAAAACCGGGGAAATCACAAACACACACACACACACACACACACACACACACACACACACACACACACACACACACACACACACACACACACACACACACACACACACACACACACACACACACACACACACACACACACACACCAGTTAAAGAACTGTTTATCTTTGAGAGTTTTAATTCATTCACAGAGGTCCCAGGTCTTCCATTGTGTTTTTCTCAGGTCCCTGTAGCAACAGAACCGTCGACTGTTCCCCTCTGGGTGTCACTGGCCCAGTAAAACCACCCCGCTCTGCTGCTTTGCTTTGCCTCTGTAGAGTAGTATTTTTTTCAATCCTCTGGTGAAAACGGTATTCCTCATAACAAGAGATATTACACAAGTGATGCACAAAAAACTGCAAAGTGCTGTGTGTGTGTGTTTGTGTGTGTTTGCGTGTTTGCGTGTGTATGTGTGTTTGCGTGCTCATGTGCGTGTGTGTGTGTGTTTGCGTGTGTGTGTGTGCGTGTGAGTGTTTGTTTGTCCGTGCCCCATGACCAGTGTTTACTGCTGAAAAAAAACACCTGTAGAGAGAGAGCAGGTCACACCATCATTAACACCTAAACTCACTCAGTCTAACACACATTAACACCTCTGCATGCTTAATAACGACACCTACATTGACTTAGTCTACCACCGGCACAATTCAAATGAAATCTAGAACGACATTGTGGCAAGATAATACAGACAGAGACAGACAGACAGACAGACAGACGGACAAAAAAACACAGCACGTTTACTTGCTCCAAAGCATCGCCAAAGATGATACAGTCTAGATTCACACTCAGGTACAGTACATACAGACACAACAACACCAAATCAATGGTATCTTGCTTGCTTACTCAAACACAAACATGCAAACACACACATCACTGAAAGACACCTACAATGATCGTGTGTTTTTTAAATGTGAAAAATACCCAGTCTCTCGCTCCATAGGGATATCCCTTGTATTTTTCTCTCCCTCTCTGGGGATACACATGCCTGCTAGTACAGACCCTGCCCTCTCTCTCCTCCCCCCCTTCCATGTCTCTCCTTCTCTCTCTCCTACCCTGTTTCTCTACCCCCTATCTCTCCTCTCTCCTTCCCTGTTCCTCTACCCCCTATCTCCCCTCTCTCCTTCCCTGTTTCTCTACCCCCTATCTCCCCTCTCTCCTACCCTGTTTCTCTACCCCCTATCTCCCCTCTCTTCTTCCCTGTTTCTCTACCCCCTATCTCCCCTCTCTCCTTCCCTGTTTCTCTACCCCCTATCTCCCCTCTCTCCTTCCCTGTTTCTCTACCCCCTATCTCCCCTCTCTCCTTCCCTGTTTCTCTACCCCCTATCTCCCCTCTCTCCTTCCCTGTTTCTCTACCCCCTATCTCCCCTCTCTCCTTCCCTGTTTCTCTACCCCCTATCTCCCCTCTCTCCTTCCCTGTTTCTCTAAGCCCTATCTCCTTCCCTGTTTCTCTACCCCTATCTCCTTCCCTGTTTCTCTACCCCCTATCTCCTTCCCTGTTTCTCTACCCCCTATCTCCCCTCTCTCCTTCCCTGTTTCTCTACCCCCTATCTCCCCTCTCTCCTTCCCTGTTTCTCTACCCCCTATCTCCCCTCTCTCCTTCCCTGTTTCTCTACCCCCTATCTCCCCTCTCTCCTTCCCTGTTTCTCTACCCCCTATCTCCCCTCTCTCCTTCCCTGTTTCTCTACCCCCTATCTCCCCTCTCTCCTTCCCTGTTTCTCTACCCCCTATCTCCCCTCTCTCCTTCCCTGTTTCTCTAAGCCCTATCTCCTTCCCTGTTTCTCTACCCCCTATCTCCTTCCCTGTTTCTCTACCCCCTATCTCCCCTCTCTCTCCTCCCTTTCCTACCCTTTCTCTCCTTCTCTCTCTCCTTCCCTTTTTCTCTACTTCTTTATTTCTCTCTCCCTCTCTATCTATATTACTCCCTCTCTTCTTCCCACATCTCTCCCTCTGCCTACTCAATCTGTGTGTGTTGCTGTGTGTAGCTGTGTGTGTATGTGTGTAGCTGTGTGTGTCTCTGTGTGTACCTGTGTGTGTAGCTGTGTGTGTACCTGTGTGTGTATCTGTGTATGTCTCAGTGTATATCTGTGTAGCTGTGTGTGTAGCTGTGT
Organism: Oncorhynchus clarkii lewisi; assembly: GCF_045791955.1. Taxonomy (NCBI): domain Eukaryota; kingdom Metazoa; phylum Chordata; class Actinopteri; order Salmoniformes; family Salmonidae; genus Oncorhynchus; species Oncorhynchus clarkii. Next base: position 25,375,498 of record NC_092168.1, on the reverse strand, counting down.
GTGTCTCTGTGTGTAGCTGTGTGTGTGTGTATCTGTGTGTAGCTGTGTGTGTAGCTGTCAGGCAGCCTAGAGCTACAGCATTCACCTACAGAACACTGCTAGACTCTAATCCTCCCTTCCTTCCCTCTTCCCTTTCTCTCCCCTCATCCTCTAATCCTCCTCCCCTTCCCTCTTCTCTTTCTTTATCCTTCTTTCACATCCTCCTCCTCTTCCCTCTTCCTTTTCTCTCCCCTCATCCTCTAATCCTCCTCCCCTTCCCTCTTCTCTTTCTTTATCCTTCTTTCACATCCTCCTCCTCTTCCCTCTTCCCTTTCTCTCCCCTCATCCTCTAATCCTCCTCCCCTTCCCTCTTTCCTTTCTCTCCCCTCATCCTCTAATCCTCCTCCCCTTCCCTCTTCTCTTTCTCTCCCCTCATCCTCTAATCGTCCTCCCCTTCCCTCTTCCCTTTCTCTCCCCTCATCCTCTAATCCTCCTCCCCTTCCCTCTTCCCTTTCTCTCCCCTCATCCTCTAATCCTCCTCCCCTTCCCTCTTCTCTTTCTTTATCCTTCTTTCACATCCTCCTCCCCTTCCCTCTTCCCTTTCTCTCCCCTCATCCTCTAATCCTCCTCCCCTTCCCTCTTCCCTTTCTCTCCCCTCATCCTCTAATCCTCCTCCCCTTCCCTCTTCCTTTTCTCTCCCCTCATCCTCTAATCCTCCTCCCCTTCCCTCTTCCCTTTCTCTCCCCTCATCCTCTAATACTCCTCCCCTTCCCTCTTCCTTTTCTCTCCCCTCATCCTCTAATCCTCCTCCCCTTCCCTCTTCCCTTTCTCTCCCCTCATCCTCTAATCCTCCTCCCCTTCCCTCTTCCCTTTCTCTCCCCTCATCCTCTAATCCTCCTCCCCTTCCCTCTTTCCTTTCTCTCCCCTCATCCTCTAATCCTCCTCCCCTTCCCTCTTCCCTTTCTCTCCCCTCATCCTCTAATCGTCCTCCCCTTCCCTCTTCCCTTTCTCTCCCCTCATCCTCTAATCCTCCTCCCCTTCCCTCTTCCCTTTCTCTCCCCTCGTCCTCTTATCCTCCTCCCCTTCCCTCTTCCATTTCTCTCCCCTCATCCTCTAATCCTCCTCCCCTTCCCTCTTCCCTTTCTCTCCCCTCATCCTCTAATCCTCCTCCCCTTCCCTCTTCCCTTTCTCTCCCCTCATCCTCTAATCCTCCTCCCCTTCCCTCTTCCCTTTCTCTCCCCTCATCCTCTAATCCTCCTCCCCTTCCCTCTTCCCTTTCTCTCCCCTCATCCTCTAATCCTCCTCCCCTTCCCTCTTCCCTTTCTCTCCCCTCGTCCTCTTATCCTCCTCCCCTTCCCTCTTCCCTTTCTCTCCCCTCATCCTCTAATCCTCCTCCCCTTCCCTCTTCCCTTTCTCTCCCGTCATCCTCTAATCCTCCTCCCCTTCCCTCTTCCCTTTCTCTCCCCTCATCCTCTAATCGTCCTCCCCTTCCCTCTTCCCTTTCTCTCCCCTCATCCTCTAATCCTCCTCCCCTTCCCTCTTCCCTTTCTCTCCCCTCGTCCTCTTATCCTCCTCCCCTTCCCTCTTCCTTTTCTCTCCCCTCATCCTCTAATCCTCCTCCCCTTCCCTCTTCCCTTTCTCTCCCCTCATCCTCTAATCCTCCTCCCCTTCCCTCTTCCCTTTCTCTCCCCTCATCCTCTAATCCTCCTCCCCTTCCCTCTTCCCTTTCTCTCCCCTCATCCTCTAATCGTCCTCCCCTTCCCTCTTCCCTTTCTCTCCCCTCATCCTCTAATCCTCCTCCCCTTCCCTCTTCCCTTTCTCTCCCCTCGTCCTCTTATCCTCCTCCCCTTCCCTCTTCCTTTTCTCTCCCCTCATCCTCTAATCCTCCTCCCCTTCCCTCTTCCCTTTCTCTCCCCTCATCCTCTAATCCTCCTCCCCTTCCCTCTTCCCTTTCTCTCCCCTCATCCTCTAATCCTCCTCCCCTTCCCTCTTCCCTTTCTCGCCCCTCATCCTCTAATCCTCCTCCCCTTCCCTCTTCCCTTTCTCTCCCCTCATCCTCTAATCCTCCTCCCCTTCCCTCTTCCCTTTCTCTCCCCTCGTCCTCTTATCCTCCTCCCCTTCCCTCTTCCTTTTCTCTCCCCTCATCCTCTAATCCTCCTCCCCTTCCCTCTTCCCTTTCTCTCCCCTCATCCTCTAATCCTCCTCCCCTTCCCTCTTCCCTTTCTCTCCCCTCATCCTCTAATCCTCCTCCCCTTCCCTCTTCCCTTTCTCTCCCCTCATCCTCTAATCCTCCTCCCCTTCCCTCTTTCCTTTCTCTCCCCTCATTCTCTAATCCTCCTCCCCTTCCCTCTTCCCTTTCTCTCCCCTCATCCTCTTATCCTCCTCCCCTTCCCTCTTCCTTTTCTCTCCCCTCATCCTCTAATCCTCCTCCCTTCCCTCTTCCCTCTTCCCTTTCTCTCTCCTCATCCTCTAATCCTCCTCCCCTTCCCTCTTCCCTTTCTCTCCCCTCATCCTCTAATCCTCCTCCCCTTCCCTCTTCCCTTTCTCTCCCCTCATCCTCTTATCCTCCTCCCCTTCCCTCTTCCCTTTCTCTCCCCTCATCCTCTAATCCTCCTCCACTTCCCTCTTCCTTTTCTCTCCCCTCATCCTCTAATCCTCCTCCCCTTCCCTCTTCCTTTTCTCTCCCCTCATCCTCTAATCCTCCTCCCCTTCCCTCTTCCTTTTCTCTCCCCTCATCCTCTAATCCTCCTCCCTTCCCTCTTCCCTCTTCCCTTTCTCTCCCCTCATCCTCTAATCCTCCTCCCCTTCCCTCTTTCCTTTCTCTCCCCTCATCCTCTAATCCTCCTCCCTTCCCTCTTCCCTCTTCCCTTTCTCTCCCCTCATCCTCTAATCCTCCTCCCCTTCCCTCTTTCCTTTCTCTCCCCTCATCCTCTAATCCTCCTCCCCTTCCCTCTTCTCTTTCTTTATCCTTATTCCACATCCTCCTACTCCTCCTTCTCCTTTCTTTTTGTCTTTCCTCGTCTAATTCATACCTGACTTTTTTATTCTTCCCTGTTCCCTCTTCCTCCCCACGCTGAAAGGAGAAGACTCCTACGCATCTCCCCTATCTCCTCTCCTCCATACTCCTTTTCTTCCCCTCCTCACTTCCTCCAACTCATCTTCTTCTCCCTTTCCACCTCCCTGCCTTCCACTTTCCCTAGCTTTCCTCCCCCTCCCTCCTCTTCCTTGTCTCTTCCCTCTTCCACTCTTCCCTGCACGCTGCACATTCGGTCCTTTTCTGCTCACTAAACAGTCCATCAGCACCCTATATTCTCTGGCCATCACATCATTACTCTGCTCTCCTTTCTGTACTCTATGCTGTTCTCTTTCTTTAGTCTTCCGATGTCAAACTCAAATTCCATTTAATTGGACTTTTACATTCATCAACAACTCTTTTTATCACTGTATTTCTGTCTGTCTCACTCTCTTTCTGTCGCTGTCTTTCTACGTTTTCCTCTCCTTGTATCTGTATCTTTCCCAGTTTGTGGCCACTCCCCTCCCCTCTATCTCTCTCTCTCTTTATCTCTCTAGATGTGTTATCTGTTCTTTCACACAGCAACCCAGTGAACCTGTGATGCCTGCCACTGTTGGTGTCTGGCTGTAAACAGAGATGATATTGTTTGTTTAGACACACAGACAGCTCTTATTTACCCCACACTTAGAGATGACAATTCTTATTTCCCAGACACACAGAGGGAGAGAACGTTAATGTATGCCAATGTCCTGGGTCATGACACACACACAGCTCCATAATGCCTGGCATTTATCTTTGACTTTTACAGGAATCTGAATGATGAGACCTCCTGACACACAAACAAACACGCGCGCACATACACACACACACACACACACACACACACACACACACACACACACACACACACACACACACACACACACACACACACGCAAACTATAGCATACACTGATGCACACATAAACATACACACACACTGTGGTCTCAGGATGTAAAACAGCACTGATTCCTATAATTATTAATATATTGACAGAAGGAAGCCTCTGCAATAGAATCCTTGTGCTTCCACAAACATATTGAGGGACAGAAAGGAAAAACAAAAGACCACACTATAGTGAACCAGTGAAATCCATTAGACACCAGCAAACACTCCACTCACACACTTCAGGGAACTATCTTTCTCTCTTTATTTCTCAATTTCAATTCAAAGGGCATCATTTCCAAAGCAAGTGAAATAGATAATAAACAACCAAAATGTTTACTAACAGTAAACATTACACAAAAGTTCCAAAATAATAAAGACATTTCAAATCTTGCCCTTTTCTTGTGGCAACAGGTCACACAGGTCACGTCTTGCTGTTGTGAAGGCACACTGTGGAATTTCACCCAATAGATATGGGACTTTGTTTTCAAATTATTTGTGGGTCTGTGTAATCTGAGGGAAATATGTGTCTCTAATATTGTCATACATTTGGCAGGAGATTAGGAAGTGCAGCTATTTAGCTGAGCCAGCTAAATTTGATTTGATTTGATTTGCAGCTCAGTTTCCACCTAATTTTGTGGGCAGTGTGCACATAGCCTGTCTTCTCTTGAGAGCCAGGTCTGCCTACGGCAAGGTCTGTCCATTTCTCAATAGCAAGGCTATGCTCACTGAGTCTATATATAGTCAAAGCTTTCTTTAAGTTTGGGTCAGACACAGTGGTCAGGTATTCTGCCAAATAGCATTCTAGTTTGCTCAGGTTTTTTGTTAATTCTTTCCAAGGTGTCAAGTAATAATCTTTTTGTTTTCTCATGATTTGGTTGGGTCTAATTGAGTTGCTGTCCTGGGGCTCTGTAGGGTCTGTTGGTCTCTCTCTCACTCTCACACTCTCACACTCTCACACTCTCACACACACACACTCTCACACACACACACTCACACACACACACACACACACACACACACACACACACACACACACACACACACACACACACACACACACACACACACACACACACACACACACACACACACACACACACACACACACTGATACAGTGTGTGTGTACGACATGAGAGGTTTCCTAACAGGCCTAGACAATTCACTCTACCGGCACAGAGGATGAAGGGAGTCAAGGAGAGAAGGAGTGAAAAAGATAAAGTAGTTGAAAAAGAAAGGGAGGGCAGGAAGTGTATAATGGAAGTGAGTGGGAGAGGACAAATTCACTCTCTCTGTCTCACACACACGCAAACACACATATACACACACCAAATATACAAAAACTATGTGGTTAAATGACAGACACTAGGTCCCTGGGTGATGCTGGGATATTGGCAGGCCGGCACAGTACCTGTCAATAAAGCCTCCGCTGCAGGCCACACGGCCAGGACCCCGTGCTGTTCACCCAGGTGCCTGATCTATATTTGGGCCCATTCACGCCCGGTCTGAGCCAGCAGGGCTCGGGGGGGGGGTTGTGATTGAATCAACACAATATTAGCATTAGCCACTTTCAATGCAACATACCGAAACAAAACAAACTATGACTTTGTATTCAAAGCGAACTATGTAAGAGATGTTGTTGTAAGCAACGCGTCGGAGTAGGATTCTATTGCCTTAATAGGCACGACTCAGGCCCATAATCTACACAGACCAGTGCACCATAACCAATCACAGCTGCTGTAGGACTATATACAAATAGACCATTGCCATATATGGATTTGTGCTATTCACTTTGATCTGGACTGTTTTACAGCATGAGCGTCATGATTACTATAGGCTTGTTTTGAGATTAAATCGAGAGCTGCATGTAGCCACGTGTTCACATTTGTTCATATTCTTTGCTAGTTAGTGAGTTATTAGCCCAGTTATAGCTAATTTATAGTCAGCAATGTGGGAGTGATTGCTTCCTACAAGAGCACAAAATGTGTACATTTCTAGGCATCTCTGAAAAGCAAGTCAGTCAAAGAGATTTTTTTGTGTTGTATTTTGAGACAAGCTTGAATAAGCTAAGTAGCCAATTGGCAGAGGGTACCATCATTTGTCTGATTCTCTATATAAATGGTATGGGAATAATAATACATTGTATTTTGTAAAGTGGTTTCTTGCATCAAACAACACAATAAAATGTTCTGTCACCTTCTCTGAAGGACAAGCGTATAAACAGATTAATGTCATGATTTTTGTTATAGACTCCTCCCCCTTGGCAGGTCTCCTTGGAGAGAAGAATTGGCCCAGGTCTGCCACACCTAGGCCTCACTGACAAACAAGCTACTTGAGCTCCTTAAAATAGAGCTTTCAGTTCACGTCTTTTGCTGCTGCTGCTGCTGGAGGAGGAAGACCATGTCGAACTGCTGTCGCCACTGCCGCTACCATTGCTGGGACCACGATGCACCCCGCCGCCGATAACCTTGCAACATGAGGAGAACCATACATGTGTAAGTGTGGTCGAATACGTCTGCTCAGAATGGCTCCATGCCCCCTCTGTCGCCTGCACTGGACTGGGCCATGGGCTAGCTGCCGCAGCGATTAATGATGAAGGACAATGAGGAATGACTACCAACGAAGGAACAAACTAAGAAATGTACCAAATACAGATTAGCAACTGACGGGTGTTGTCAGCAGGCATTGTAACAACCCTCCAACAGCGTGGACAATCCCTGGGACTGAATGTATGGTTAGTGTGATTGCATGTGTGAGTGGTGTGAACCCGAGATTATCGTAAATTAAAAACCCTTGAAACCTGTGCAACCTTGCCTGTGTGGTGGCCTGGGATCTCAAAACCTGCTATTTGACATTTAGAGTTGTTGTCAGGATTCCAGAACCACACACAGACTGGTTTCGGTTTATAGAATGCCCAGTAACAGCTACACCTTTACCTTAATAGGGCAGTACAGTAGAACACTCTACATTCTAGTGAGTCAGTGAAATACATTAGACACCAGCTCTCTCTCTCGCTCTCTGTCTCTGTCTCTGTCTCTGTCTCTGTCTCTGTGTGTGTGTGTGTGTGTGTGTGTGTGTCTCTCTCTTTCACACTGGTGTATGTGACATGAGTCCCTTGGTAGAGAGGGCAGAGGAGAAGAGGTTTCAATAGGCCTCAGATATGCACTCCCCCTGCACAGAGGGGAAGGGAGAAAAGGAGTGAAAAAGAGAGGCTTGCACAGAGCCTGTCAAAAAGCCTCCGCCACAGGGCCAGGACCCCCATGCTGTTCACCCAGGTGCATGATCTATATTTGGGTCTGTCAAACCCCTGTCTGAGCCAGTAGGGGGCACCTCAGGCATGGGGAGGGGGGTGGGGTGACACATATCTCACATGTCTCATAGAAGGCCTTCTGGGCCTAAGGGAAAAGTAGTCACCATCCACACCATCATTCACACAATAAAACACACAAAGATACAAGCGCTCTGGCACACATAAGTATGGAGATTATAGACCATTGGCAAGTCAACATGAGAAGCTTCATCACCTAAAACAGCTTTGTCACCACGGTAACCAAACAGAGATGGACAGGGCCCTATTGTCCTGAGTCACCTGGCCTGAACCTAGAGGCAGTCAGCTCATAGCTAATACACACTGAGACCGAGAGCAGCTAGGGATAATACCCTTATGAATTCACATCAACACAGATGGAAAGAGAAAGAGATTGGAGAAAAGGGTCAGATGATCAAATGAAAGAGAAGGTATGAAACAGAGAGGGGGAGTTGAGGATAAAGTGCATATGAACACAGACAGAGTAGAGAAGAAAAAAAGTATGACGAGAGTGAAAGAGAGAGAGAGAGAGAGAGAGAGAGAGAGAGAGAGCGCAGTTGAGGATAAGGGATAAGACCAAAACAGAGCCATACCACAGAACACGGAGAGCAGGTACAGATAATGTAACACACTCGAGCACGCAAACACCGGAGCACACGCACACACACAACAACATGGCTGTCTAGAGGGTGGTGCAGTCAGCCAACGCATCAACAGGGGCACACTACATACAGCACCCGGAGTCACAGAAAGGTCAAAAAGATCATGAAGGACCTCACCCCCCGAGCCACGGCCTGTTCACACCGCTATCCTCTAGAACAGGGGTGTCAAAGTCAAATGGACGGAGGGCCAAATAAAAAAATCAGCTACAAGACGAGGGCCGGACTGTTCGAATGTTCATTGAAACATTTTTAAATGACGCATATAGTCTAGTGAACCTAATTGAACCTACTGAAAACCTAACAAATATATTACAATATGATCAGATAAATAAAGCAATATTTTCTTATGGCTCTGTCAGTAATCTTTAATTTTCAACAGACACAAAAGACAAATTTCCTTTATATAAATATCCCCATAACATGAACATTAAATGAAAGAAACCGGTATTCAAGGCACCATCAGTAGACTATATTTTCTATTTTAGCAAAAGTGGGCTAAATTTACTTCAAAGAAAAAACAATAATAGCAATTTTCTATCATCCACTCAACTGAAATATTTTTAAAATATAATTGGATTGAAATACAAAAAAATAAAGTGCAAAAATCTATTAATCAAAAACAACACTTTGTTTAAGGAGAAGTAACATGCAGTGAAAACAAATATTAAATTTTAACTTTTAAACTTGAACTGAGTAAAAACTCTAAATATGTGATTGCACAGTAATGTTCACTTGTTTGAGGTTGAGGGTGATACTTGGTGGTGTCCCATCTTTTCCACAAGTTCATCAATGTTCGGGGTAAGGCTCTGAGCTGAAGAAATCCTCAGAATTGAGTGGAGGTGTTCAGCAGTAAGTCGACTTCTGTGTGATGTTTTGTTCAGGTTCATCAAAAAAAACAGTTGTTCACA